>NW_026623067.1:7085943-8298443 GCF_023065955.2 Ursus arctos | reverse complement strand
GTGCAGAAGCTTTTTATCTTGTGGAAGTCCCAGTAGTTCAATTTTGCTTGTTTCCCTTGCTTATGAGACATGTCCAATAAGAAGTCCAAGATCTATGAAGAGCGCCTCAAGCTCAATACCCAAAAAACAAATAATCAAATAATAAAAAATGGCAGAAGATATGAACAGACGCTTTTCCAATGAAGACACACAAATGGCTAAGAGCCACATGAAAAAAATGTTCAACATCATTAGCCATCAGAGAAATTCGAAACAAAACCACCTTGAGATACCACCTTACACCAGTTAGAATGGCAAAAAATTGACAATTCAGGAAACAACAAATGTTGGAGAGGTTGTGGAGAAAGGGGATCCGTCTTCCACTGTTGGTGGGAATGCAAGTTGGTACAGCCACTTTGGAAAACATTGTGGAGGTCCCTCAAAAAGTTAAAAAATAGAGCTACCCTTTGATCCAGCAATTGCACTACTAGGTATTTACCCAAAAGATACAGAAGTAGTGAAGAGAAGGGCCATATGCACCCCAATGTTCATAGCAGCATTGTCCACAATAGCTAAACTGTGGAAGGAGCTGAGATGCCCATCAACAGACGAATAGATAAAGAAGATGTGGTCTATATATACAATGGAATATTACTCAGCCATCAGAAAGATTACCCAACATTTGCATCAACATGGATGGGACTGGAGGAGATTATGTTAAATGAAATAAATCAAGCAGAGAAAGACAATTATCCTATGGTTTCTCTCATTTGTGGACCATAGGAATAGCAGAGAGATCGGTAGAAGAAGGAAGGGACAAATTAAGGGGGGGGGGGTAACCAGAGGGGAAAATGAACCACAAGAGACCATAGACTCTGGGAAACAATTTGAGGGTTTTGGAGGGGAGAGGAGTGGGGGGATGGGCTAGCTCAGTGAAGGGTATTTAGTAGGGCACGCATTGCATGGAGCACTGGGTGTTATACAAAAACAATGAATTGTGGAACACTACATCAAAAACTAATGATGTACTACTGTATGGTCACTAACATATCAGAATAAATTTAAACACACACACACACACACACACACACACACACACTTTTGTGTATCAATAGAGAAAAAAAAAAAGAAGGTTGTTTTTGCCCAGGTCAATGAGTTTGCTGCCTGATTTCTCCTCCTGGAGTTTGAAGGTTTCCTCTCTCTCATTTAGGTCTTTCATCCAATTTGAATTTATATTTGTGTATTGTGTAAAAACGTCATCCAGTTCCAGTCTCCTTAATGTCGTTGCCCAGTTTTCCCAACACCATTTCTGTCTTTTTACCATTGGATATTCTTTCTTCCTTTATTGATGTTTAGCTGACCATATAGTTTTGGGTCCATTTCTGGGATTTCCGTTCTTTTCCATAGATCCATGTGTCTGTTTTTGTTCCAGTACCATACTGCCTTGATGACTACAGCTTTGAAATATAGCTTGAAGTCCAGAATCGTGATAACTTCAGTTTTGCTTTTCTTTTTCAAGACTTCTTTGGCTATCAGATGTCTTTTGTGGTTCCATACACATTTTAGGATTGTCTATTCTAGCTCTGTGAAAACTGCTAGTGGTATTTTGATAGAAATTGCATTAAATGAATAGTTTGCTTTGGATAGTACAGACATTTTAAAAATATTTGTTTTTGAAAAACATGAGTATGGAATGATTTTTCCATTTCTTTGTGTCCTCTTCAATTTTTTCATAAGTGTTCAAAACCTTCAGAGTATTGATCTTTTACATCTTTGGATAGATTTATTCCTGTGTCTTATGGTTTTTGGTGCAATTCTAAATACGATTGTTTCCTTGATTCCTCTTTCTGCTACTTCATTATTGGTGTATACAAATGTAACAGATTCTGTACATTAATTTTGTATCTTATGAATTTACTAAATTTGTGTATCAGTTCTAACAATTTGTTGGTGGAGTTTTTGGGTTTTCTACATAGAGTATCTTGTCATATGTGAATACTGAAAGTTTGACTTCTATCTTGTATATGTGGATGCCTTTTATATCGTTTTGTTTTCTGATTATTGTGGTAAGACCCGTACTATGTTAATTAAAAATGATAAGAGTGGGCTTCCCTGTAGTATTCCTGAGCATTGAAGAAAAGCTTTCAGTTTTTCCTCATTGAGGATTATATCAGCTGTTGGTCTTTTGTATACAGCTTTTATGATGTTGAGGTATGTTCCATCTAACCATACTTTGTGGAGGGTGTTTCCCAAGAATGAATGCTGTATTTTATCAAATGCTTGTTCTGAATGTCTTGAAAGGATTATGTGGTTCTTATCTTCTCTTTTATTACTGTGGTGTAGCATGTTGATCGATTTGCAAATATTGAACCACCACTGCAGCCCAGGTATAAATCCCAATGGATCATATTGAATGATGTTTTTAATGTACTGTATTTGCTATTATTTTGTTCAGAATTTTTGCATCCATGTTCATTAGGGATATTGGGCTTAGTTCTCCATTTTAGTGGGGTCTTTGGTTTTGGAATCAAAATAATGCTGACCTTGTAGAATATGTTTGGAAGTTTTACTTCCATTTCTACTTTTTGGAGCAGTTTAAGAAAAATAGGTATTACTTCTTCTTGAAAAGATTGGTAGATTTCCCCTGGGAAGCCATCTAGCCCTGGACTTTTATTTGGGGGGAAATTTTTGAATATTGACTCAAATGCTTTGCTTGTTATCTCTGTGTTCAAATTTCATATTTTGCTTTGTTTCAGTTATGGTAGTTTATCTGTTTCCAGGAATTTAACCATGTCTACCAGATTGCCCAATTTTTTGGCACATAATTTTTCATAATATTTTGTGATAATTGTATTTCTGAGATGTTGGCTGTGATCTCTCCTCTCTCATTCATGATTTTCTTTATTTGGATCCTTTCTCTTTTCTCTTTTTTAGCCAGATAAGTCTGGCTAAGCATTAACAATGCTATTAACTGTTACAAAGAACCAGCTCTTGGTTTCATTGATCTGTTCTACTGGGTTTTGTTTTGTTTTTTCTTGTGTGTGTGTGTGTGTGTGTGTTTGTTTCTATATCATTTATTTCTGTTCTAATCTTTATTATTTCCTTTTTTCTTCTGGCCTTAGGCTTCAATGCTCTTTCCTATTCTAGCTCAATTAAATGTAAGGTTAGTTTGTGTTTTTGAGATTTTTCTTGCTTCTTGAGGTTGGCTGTACTGCTATATATTCTCTTTTTATGATCACTTTTGCTGAATTTCCAAAGATTTTGGACTCTCATCTTTTCATTTCCACTTGTTTCCATGTATTTTTTTTAATTTCATCTTTAATATCCTGGTGAGCCGTTCATTGTGTTGTAACATGTTCTTTATCCTCCATGTGATTCTTTTTTTTTTCCAAATATTTTCTTGTAGTTGACTTCAAGTTTCAGAGCATTGTGGTCAGAAAATATGCATGATATAATCTTAATGTTTTTACACTTTTTGATTCCTGATTTGTGACCTAATATGTGATCTATGTTGGATTCCACGTGACTTGAAAAGAACGTGTGTCATGTTGCTTAGGATGAAATGTTCTGAATATAGCTGTTAAGCCCATCTGATCCAGTGTGTCATGCAAAGCCATTGTTTCCTTGTTGATTTTCTGCCTAGATGACTTGTCCATTGATGAAAGTGAGGTGTTTAAGTCCCCTACTATTATTTTATTATTATTATCAGTGAGGTTTTTTATGCTTGTTACTAATGTTGTGTGCATAACTATTTACAATTGTGAGATCTTCCTCCTGGATAGTCCCCTTTATTATGATGCACTGCCCTTCTTCATCACTTGTTATAGTCCTTCATTTAAAATCTTGCTTTTCTTTCTTTTTTTTTCTTAAGATTTTATTTAAGAGAGCAAGAGAAAGAATGAGAGAAAGCACAAGCAGGGGGAACAGTAGAGGGAGACAGAAAAGCAGGCTCCCCACCTCAACAGGAAGCATAGATGCTGGACTAGATTTCAGAACCCTGGGATCATGACCTGAACCAAAGGCAGACACTTAATGGACTGAGCCACACAGGTGCCCCTAAAAACTTGCTTTTATTTCTTTTTTTTTAAAAGATTTATTTTTATTTTTTTAATTTTTTTTTTATTACATTATGTTAGTCACCATACAGTACATCCCTGGTTACTGATGCAAGGTTCAATGATTCATTGTTGCATATAACACCCAGTGCACCATGCAATATGTGCCCTCCTTACTACCCATCACCAGTCTATCCCATTCCCCCACCCCCCTCCCCTCTGAAGCCCTCAGTTTGTTTCTCAGAGTCCATAGTCTCCCATGCTTCACTCCCCCTTCTGATTACCCCCTTTTCTTTATCCCTTTCTTCCCCTACTGATCTTCCTAGTTCTTATGTCCCCTAGATGAGAGAAATCATATGATAATTGTCTTTCTCTGCTTGACTTATTTCACTTAGCATTATCTCCTCCAGTGCCGTCCATGTTGCAGCAAATGTTGAGAACTCATTCTTTCTGATAGCTGAGTAATATTCCATTCTATATATGGACCACAGCTTCTTAATCCAGTCATCTGTTGAAGGGCATCTTGATTCCTTCCACAATTTAGCTATTGTGGATAATGCTGCTATGAAGATTGGGGTGTATATGGCCCTTCTCTTCACTACGTCTGTATCTTTGGGGTAAATACCCAGTAGTGCAATGGCTGGGTCACAGGGTAGCTCAATTTTTAACTTTTTAAGGGACCTCCACACTGTTTTCCAGAGTGGCTGCACCAACCTGCACTCCCACCAACAATGTAAGAGGGATCCCCTTTCTCCACATCCTCTCCAGCAATTGCTGTTTCCTGCCTTGTTGATTTTTGCCATTCTAACTGGCATAAGATGGTATCTTAGTGTGGTTTTGATTTTAATTTCCCTGATGGCTAATGATTTTGAAATTTTTTTCATGTGTCTGTTAGTCATTAGTATGTCATTATGGAAAAGTGTCTGGTCATATCTTCTGCCCATTTTATGATTTGTTTATTTGTTTCTAGTGTATTGAGTTTCAGAGTTCTTTGTAGATTTTGGATACCAGTTTTTATCTGTAGCATCATTTGCAAATATATTCTCCCATTCCGTGGGCTGCCTCTTAGTTTTTTTGATTGTTTCCTTGGCTGTGCAGAAGCTTTTTATCTTGATGAAGTCCCACATGTTCATTTTATCTTTTGTTTCTCTTGCCTTTGGAGATGCGTCATGAAAAATTTGCTGTGGCCCATGTTGTAGAGGTTGCTGCCTATGATCTCCTCTAAGATTTTGATGGATTCCTGTCTCACATCGAGGTCTTTCATCCATTTGGAGTTTATTTTTGTGTAGGTTTTGAGAGAGTGGTCAAGTTTCATTCTTTTGCATGTAGCTGACCAATTTTCCCAGCACCATTTATTGAAGAGACTGTCTTTTTTCCACTGGATGTTTTTTCCTGCTTTATCAAAGATAGTTGCCCAACAGCCGCGGATCCATTTCTGGGTTCTCTATTCTGTTCCATTGGTCTATGTGTATGTTTTTGTGCCAGTACCATGCTGTCTTTGTGATCACAGCTTTGTAGTATAGCTCGAAATCCGGCATTGTGATGCCCACAGATTTGTTTTTCCTTTTCAACAGTTCCTTGGCAATTTGGGGCCTTTCCCGGTTCCACACAAATTTAAGGACTATTTGTTCCAGTTCCTTGAAAAAATGTCCTTGGTATTTTGATTGGGATAGCATTGAAAGTGTAGATTGCTCTGGGTAGCATGGACATTTTAACTATGTTAATTCTTCCGATCCATGATCATGGAATATTTTTCCATCTTTTTGTGTCTTCCTCAATGTCTTTCAAGAGTGATTTATAGTTTCTAGAATATAGGTCTTTACGTCTCCAGTTAAGTTAATTCCAATGTAACGTATGGTTTTTGGTGCTATTGTAGATGGGATGGATTCCCTAATTTCTCTTTCTTCAGTCTCATTATTCGTGTATAGAAATGCAACTGATTTCTGAGCATTGATTTTGTATCCCGCCACATTACTGAATGGCTCTATAACTTCTAATGGTTGGGGAGTGGATTCTTTTGGGTTTTCCATATAGAGTATCATGTCATCTGCGAAGAGAGACAGTTTGACTTCTTCTTTGCCAATTTGGATACCTTTGATCCCTTTTTGTTGTCTGATTGCTGTTGCAAGGACTTCTAGTACTATGTTGAATAACAGTGGCGAGAGTGGGCATCCTTGTCATGTTCCTGATCTTAAGGGAAAGGCTTCCAGCTTTTCCCCATTGAGAATAATATTTGCTGTAGGCTTTTCATCGATGGCTTTTAGCAGCTGGAGAAATGAACCCTCTATTCCTACACTCTGAAGGGTTTTAATCAGAAAAGGATGCTGTATTTTGTCAAATGCTTTTTCTGCATCTATTGAGAGAATCATATGATTTCTGAATTTTTGTTTCTGAATAAAATCTAAGACACTGATAGATTTGCGAATGTAGTACCACCCCTGCATCCCAGGGATGAATCCCACTTGGTCATGATGGATAATCCTTTTAATGTACAGTTGGATTCTATTTGCCAGGATCTTGTTGAGGATTTTGGCATCCATATTCATTAGGGAAATTGGTCTGTAATTCTTTTTTGTTGGGGTCTTTGCCTGGTTTGGGGATCAAGGTAATATTAGCCTCATAGAATGAGTTTGGTAGCTTTCCTTCTGTTTCTATTTTTTGAAATAGCTTTAGGAGAATAGGTATTATTTCTTCTTTGAATGTTTGGTAGAATCCTGGGAAAACCATTTGGGCCTGGCGTTTTGTTTTTTGGAAGGTTTTTCATCACTGTTTCAACCTCTTCATAATTAATTGGCCTGTTTAAAAAATCAATTTCTTCCTGTTTCAGTCTTCGTAGTTTATGGGTTTCCAGGAAGGCTTCCATCTCTTCCAGATTGCTTAGTTTATTGGCATAAAGCTGTTGATTAATGTTTCTAATAATCCTTCCAATTTCATTGGTCTTGGTTGTGACCTCTCCTTTTTCTTTTCTTTTTTTTTTTTTTTTAAGATTTTATTTATTTATTTGACAGAGAGAGAGACAGCCAGCGAGAGAGGGAACACAAGCAGGGGGAGTGGGAGAGGAAGAAGCAGGCTCATAGCGGAGGAGCCTGATGTGGGACTCGATCCCGGAACGCCGGGATCACGCCCTGAGCCAAAGGCAGGCGCTTAACCGCTGTGCCACCCAGGCGCCCCTTGACCTCTCCTTTTTCATTCATAATTTTATTAATTTGGGTCCTTTCTCTATTCTTTTGGATAAGTCTTGCCAGAGGTCTGTCAATTTTATTAATTCTCTCAAAGAACCAGCTTCTAGTCCTTTTGATCTGCTCTACTGTACTCCTGGTTTCTAATTCATTGATTTCAGCTCTAATTTTGGTCAACTGCTTCCTCGTGCGTGGATTAGGCCTGTCCCTCTGTTGCTGTTCCAGCTTCTTGAGGTGAGAATATAAAAACTGCATTTTAGATTTTTCTATTCTTTTGAGTGAGGCTTGGATGGCTATGTATTTCCCCCTTAGGACTGCCTTTGCTGTATCCCAAAGGATTTGGACCATTGTATTTTCATTTTCATTCATATATATATATATATATATATATATATATATATATATTTTTTTTTTTTTTTTTTTTCATTTCTTCCATGATTTTATGTTTGACCAATTCATTGTTCACTAGGATGTTGTTTAACTTCCATACATTTGTGGTCTTCCCAAATATTTTTCTTGTGGTTGACTTCCAGCTTCTTAGTGTTATTATCAGAAAGGTGTATGTTATGATTTCAATCTTTTTGCATTTTTTGAGGTCTGATTAGTGACCTAGTATATGATCTATTCTGGAGAATTTTCTGTGTGCACTTGAAAAGAGAATGTGTATTCTGCTCCTTTAGGATGGAATGTTTTGAGTATGTCTCTTAAGTCCATGTGGTCCAGTATTTCATTCAAAACCATGGTTTCCTTAATTGTTGTCTGCCTAGATGATCTGTCCATCTATGTAATTGGGGTGTTAAGTCCTCTATTATTATTGCATTTTTATCAATGAGTTCCTTTATGTTGTGATGGTTTTATATGTTTGGGTGCTCCCATATTGGGTGTATGAATAATTACAATGGTTCTATATTCCTATTTGATTGTCCCCTTTATTATGATGTAGCTCCTTTCTTTGTTTCTTGTTACAACCTTTGTTTTAAAGTCTAGTACGTCTGCTATTTTATTGCTACTCTGCCTTTCTTTGACATCCATCTGTATGATAAATATTTATCCAGCACCTCACTTTCAATCTGCTGGTGTCTTTAGGTCTAAAATGAGGGTCTTTTATTTTTAGTTTTATTTTTTTATTCTTCCAGAATATTCCTTTTTTTAAAAAATATTTTTATTATGTTATGTTAGTCACCATACAGTATATCCTTAGCCTTTGATGTAGCGTTCCATGATTCATTATTTGCTATAAAACGAGGCTCTTTTAGACAGAATATAGCTTGTTTTGTTTTGTTTTTGTTTGTTTTTGTTTTGTTTTTGTTTGTTTAATCCATTCTGACAATCTATATCTTTTGGTTGCAGAGTTTAGTCCATTTACATTCAAAGTAGTTATTGATAGATATGTATCTAGTGGCATTTTATCATTTCCTTTGTTGTTATTTCTGGAGATTTTCTCGATCCTGATTCTCTTTTTGTCTTTGTCACTTTTGTTCTCTCCACTCAAAGAATCTCCTTTAATATATCCTGTAGGGCTGGTTTAGTGGTCACAAACTCCTTCCCCCCACCTTCCAGAAACTCTTTATTTCTTTTATTCTGAATGATAGCCTTGTTGGATATCCTATTCTTTTTTGCAGATTTTTCTCATTCACGGCATTGAATATATCATGGCAGTGTCTTCTGGCTTGCTAAGATTTGTTGGGAAATCTCCACCTATCCTTATGAGTTTTTCCTTGATATTTAAGGACTTATTTTGTCTTTCTCTTTTAATATTTTTTCTTTATCATTATATTTTGCAAATTTAATTGCAATGTTTCTTGGTGTTGGCCTGTTTTTGTTTATTTTAATGGTCATTTTCTGTGTCTCCTGGATCTAGATGTCTGTTTCCTCCCCCAGATTAGGGATGTTCTCAGCTATTATTTATTCAAGTAAACTTTCTGCCCCCTTTTCTCTCTCATCTTCTTCTGGGAATCCTCTAATAGAAATGTTATTACAGTTGATGGAATCACTGAGTTCCTTAAGTCTATTCTTGTATTGCATAATTCTTCTTTCACTCTTTTCTTCAGCTTCATTATTCTTTTTTTCATCATTGGGGGCTCTGGGTCACTAATTAATTCTTCTGCTTCTTCCAACCTGCTGTCCATTGTATCAGTCCTCTTTCCTGTCTTGTTTATTGCACTTTTTAACTCTAAATAATTATTTCTTAACATGACAACTTGAATATTTTATTTTAAGTAAAAGCTTTAAAAACACTGTTTGACAACTTGATAATTCTTTTTAATGTTTTCTCTCTGTGATAAGGGTCTCACAGATGTCTTCTATTCTTTTCTCAAGCTCAGTGTGTATCCTTATGATTGTTGTTTTAAATTTTCCTTCAGGCATGTTACTTAAACCTGTCTTGCTTAAATCTCTGACCATGACCTTATCTTATTCTTTCATTTCAGATAAATTCCTCCATCTTGGAATTTTGTCTTATCTTTCCTTTCTGATTGTTAGAAAAGCCATTTATGTGTCTTGCTCCTTCTTAGATGTGGTCTCTTTCCTCCCCTTAGTTGTGGTTTTCTGTCAGTGTTCCACTCAATTTCTGGGGTATTTGATAGTTATCTAGTTGTGTTCATAAGATAAGACTAGCCTAGGATCCTCTTACTCCACCTTTGCTTTCTCCAATTCCTTGTAAATCCTCCTTTGGTTAGTCAATGCTTGATGGGCATCACGTAGTGGTAAGCGACAGTGTGGTTCAGAAATGTGTTCTTCAAACATACACTACCCACACATAAAAGTTCCAATAGCTAAAGTGTAAACTCTGATTTCAACTGGACCAAGTGCAGGTGCTTTTCCCACAGCATGTTTCTGAATCCAGTTGGCAACACCAGGTGGGTGGTGACACTCTCACTGCATTTTGCAGCTTAGTGAACTTAGTCTGCAGATGAACTAACATGCTCAAGATATGTCAGGGAGAGATTTGAATCCTCCAAACTTTTGGTGTCTTTAATGAAGGATTTAAATGTATGATTGAATCTGTAATAATCTAGAAGAATACACGGGAGAAAAAGTCCTTGGCATTAGTCTTGGCAATTATATTATGACTATAATACCAAAAGCACAGGCAACAAAAGGCAACTAAATACATGTGACTACATCAA
Organism: Ursus arctos; assembly: GCF_023065955.2. Lineage (NCBI taxonomy): Eukaryota > Metazoa > Chordata > Mammalia > Carnivora > Ursidae > Ursus > Ursus arctos. Next base: position 8,288,102 of record NW_026623067.1, on the reverse strand, counting down.
AATATACTATTTCTGTCTAGGAAAAGAAATATCTATAAATGTACTGTATGGTGACTAACATAATATAATAAAAAAACATAAAAAAAGAAATATCTATAAATGAACAGTAACCTACAGAAGGGGAAACAATATTTGCAAGTTATATATTTAATCAATGGTTAATATCTTAAATATATAAGAAACACAAACAAATCAATAGGAAATTACAACACAATTATGAAATGGGCAAAGATCTGAATATACATTTTTACCAAGAAGAAATACTAATGTACTAGTATATAAAGCTGTTTAATATCATTAGTCATAAAACTAATTCTTGACCTGTTAGGATGGCTGTTATCAAATAGAAAAGACATAAAAAGTGTTGATGTGGAGAATGATATAAATTTGTATAGTCAATATGGAAAACTTAATGGAGCATTGTCAAAATATTAATAATAGAACTACCATATGATCCATAAATCCTGAGTATAATTTTCTGAATGTATATCCAAAGGAAATGAGGTTACAATCTCAAAGATATATTTGTAAAAATATATCCATTGTGGAATTATTCACAATATTAAGGTGTGAAAATAACCTAAATGCACATCAGTGGCTATATAGATGTCAGATTTACATTTCTGAGATATAACTAATATATGTTCGCATGGCTAAATAACAGATATATATTAATACATTTTATATATTTATAATATTCATATATATTTTATGTTCATATATAATATATACGCTGATATTTATTCATTAAAAATTACAGAATCATTTCATTTGTTCCAACATGGATAAACCTGGCAGACATTACATTAAGGGAAATAAGTAAGACAGGAAACACAAATACTGTATGATCTCACTTTTACGTGAAATCTAAGAGTTAAACTCATAGAAATAAAAAATAGAGTAGTAGTTGCCAGAAACAGGGGAGAGAGATAATGGAGAAGATTTGTTATTAGTAGTTCCAGGATGTTGGGGTGCACCAAATGCCATCAGTGCCCCAATGGTAGAGGAGGTAACTATATGCCTAATCAGACTCCTGGAAGATTACAAATTGCCTGCCTTTTTAGCTCCCAGATGAAGGTTAATTGGAATATTGACCTTTGGGCAGCATCTGGGAAAAATCTGAAATTGGTGTCAAGACTGTCCCCTTCCAGGGAGAAATTAAATGATGTATTTTTGCCTACTTGCTCTGTGCCTGTCTAGGGGAATATCCACTGGAAGTTCTTGTACACCTGTTTGAAGCAAGATCTGTGTTCTCTGTGATTCTGGGGACTCATAAATTCTGAGTCCCATCAATGCCCAGAGGATATGATAAAGAAGCCAGTCTCCTGATTTTTAGCCATAAAGGATGGGGTGCTAGATGTGCGAACAAACCACCAAGGAGAAACTGGGGACTTGGTTTTATTACTGCAGTGAGTTGGGACAAGAAGTGGGTGCCTGCACACCCACTCAGACCTCTGGGAGACCACTAGTTAATTTACATGTCAGCCTCCAGATGCAGGTTAATTAGAAGCCAGGCCCTTAGGTAGCAGCTAGAAAAAATTGTGGAATGCCACAAACATTTCCCAATGCATTTGTATATTAAATTACCACATTGTACACATTAAAGTTATACATCATGTTATCGTGTTGTAAAATCTAAAAATATATATTTTATTTGTTTATCATACCTTGATAAAGGTGGATATAATATAAACAAATTTTAAAGACCTGTAAAAAAGAAAAAGAGACATTTCCCTTAAAAAAGAGTTCAGACCTGATTTACTATGATTTGAGAATTGAAGGGGGAATGGGATAGGCTGGTGATGGGTAGTAAGGAGGGCACATATTGCATGGTGCACTGGGTGTTATACACAAGTAATGGATCATTGAACTTTACATCAAAAACCAGGAATGTACTGTATGGTGACTAACATAATATAATAAAAATATTATTATAAATAAATAAATAAATATATATATATATATATATATATATATATATATATATATATATATTAAAAAAAGAAAGACATCATTTTATACTGTGTGACCTAGTTTCCCAGATGTCCACCAATACTTCACTTCTTGGTATTTAAAATATGTATAGTCTCCTACCTCATTCGACCAAAGTAGTGTATGTTATCAATATAATGAGATAGATATCATGGTATATCTCTTTTCATTTTAAGTTATAAAATACTGCAAAATCCATTTTTTACCTTCTTTGTCTGTCTCCTTCTCATTTAGACCACTCACTTGAAAAGACAGCTGCCATTTTGTGACCAGTCCTATTGATAGACCCACATGCCTAGGAACTGAGACCAATAAGCCACAGCCAGCAAGGAACTAAGTCCATCCATCAATAATCGTATAAAATAATTTTGTTGTAGATCCTCCACCCCAAGACAAGCCTTCAGAGGAGCACTGATCTGCCCAACCTCTTGACTGGAACCTCATGACACACTTTCATCCAATAGCATCCAGGCAAAGTCCTTCCAGCTTCCTAATCCTCAGAAATTTTGTGTGCACAGTTGTGTGTTTTGTCTTTTAAGTGCTAAAGTTCGGAGTAATCGGTTATACAGCAATATATAGGGCCCCATTCAAATGAAATGAATCACTAAAAATAAGAGTGAAAATAATGAGTGCAAGATGGGAAAACTAACTATATACTGAAGCCGTTTCAAAAGAAATCACATACAAAATGACTCAAATGCTGTTTATAAAGATAAATAGGATAAATAAGGTTTAGATGTGGGAGACAGAGAAAAGCACATAAACGAAGAAGATAACGTGAACAGCGTTATATCACTGGGAATAAATCATGCTGCATGTATTGTCATCATCCTGACTGTAGACATTTTAAACGGGATTTGCTGTCTATTTCCACTTGTCCCCAAAGACTTTTTTTTTTTTTTTTTGGAAAGCTCTACTTTTGAAATGTACGTTTTATCCTATCATGTAAACTTACATATTACAGTTAAAGTTTGGTCAGAAAGAACTACAAAGCCCATTTAGTCTATATTCCAACTCACTAGGTTCTTACCATGTAGCCAATCTGCCAACGGAACTGGAGTTGTGACCTTTTATCTCATGTTTATCTCTTTGTATCAAATGATGTATAATATCTATGGATAGCTCTCTGGTAAATAGATGTTTTGGTTATGTATAAACAGATGGCAAAATTCTCCATATAAAAACCTTATTTTCTTGATGTAGTTTCTTCTCAGTTATTTCAAATAGAGGGAGGTTTATGTCATTCTCAACCATTTATACCAAATACAAACTATTTTTTTGTTGTTGTTGTTATTGTTTGTTTGTTGTTTGTTTGTTTGTTTTCCAGGTGAGTTTCCTGAAGTTTGTCCAGGACTATGTCTGTCACCCTGATTGAAAACACAGGTTCATGCCATTATTTAAAATATAATCAGGATGCAGAACTCAACTTTATAAAGTCATAGATGAAGAGTCAGTGTCATGAACAAAGCCTACAAAATATTAGCTTTATTTAATATTTTGAGATCAATGTGCTACAGAGAAAAGACTAGAATTCAGAAGTCATATGTACACACTTATTGGAGTTATGAAATTACTTTTTCTCATTTCAGCAGCACCTAATTGTGTTTTTTCTCCCCTTTCCTCTCTATCCCTTTTACTCAGCATGAGTGCATAAAGCTAACAAGGTCCCCTAGGGATGGGGACCTGACTGTTTTTAATGACTGGAAATACAGATATGTGTTACCTGTCCTTAATTCTGTGTGAAACACACACAAAGTATACATACTTATATCCACATGATTTTATGTCCATCCTCTACTCTGCAACATAGAAGGAAACAGTCAGCAAAGCTAGTTCAAATGTGAGTTATAGAAATGGATCCCAGTATCACCAACTCCGGTTAGAGTTAGGGCAGGCTCCTTTCATCAGTGAGGTTTTTTCAGAGTTAGGCAGAATTAACACATTTATGAATAATAAAATATGAGTGAATTTGAATAAGAACCAGATTCCCATTTTTTTAATCCCTTCACTCAGAAGACTCAAGTTGTCATCATCTTTGGGAAGTATCTTCGATAAACAGTCAGGAAAGACTGTGATCTCCAAATGGTAACTAAACAAGTCATTTTGAGTTTTCTACCTTTCTTAAGGGTGAGATTTATTGTTAGTTATAGTATCAGTATTATTTATTAGTTGTCCCTGAGAAGGGACGCTTAGATGTGTTTCTGGATTAAAAGCTATATGATATTGCCATTTCTAGAAATTTTACTACCTGTATTAGTTACTGAATGGCTGCAAGGCATATATTTAAGGAAATATATGGCACAAAAGAAAACAGTGATTACATAATTATTTTGATGTCTTCCTCAATGTTCAGTTGAGTTTCTGATAATCAGGAAACCTAGGGAATAAAGAATGTGAATCAAACTCACCTTCTCTTGCTTTGGCCCCTAGTTTCATCAATAATGAATTTTGGATAATTCACAAGAGACTATAGTCATCATAGCACCGTTTTTCATTATGGAATGTAAATAAAAATAAAACACATTATATGGTTATTGTGTAAATTAAATTAATCCAAAGAAGCAATTTATAGCAATGTCAGCAAATTTACGATAACTGTGTCTTTACTATTGTATTATTAGTATGATTCTTATTTTATTGTAGATAAAATGGTTTCAAAATATTTCAGTTACCTTATTCTGCTGTTATTATTTATCATGTTATAACCTTTCCAAAATTAATGTCATACAATTTGGAGGAACCAAAGAGTTATACAGTGGATATTGAATGTGTTCTGGAACAACAAAATGGTCTAAATTTACATATGTTGAAATGGGAATACAAGAGATATGTTTTTAAAAAATATTTGTAGGCAAACAATAACTGAACACTGCATCAAAAATTAATGATGTACTGTATGGTGACTAATATAACATAGTTAAAATAAAAAATAAAAACAATGTGGTAGGTAATTTTTAATATATATATATATATATTTGTAGGTATTATTTGGAAGATACTGGGTAGTGCATTACTTAAAGTGAAAAGATTAAAAATGTAACTGGTGAAAATTAAAATAAGATGGAGATTTCATTTATTCCTCATACCAAAGGCATATAATATTTATTTCATGATGTTGAATATTGAATCCCATGTGAGTCTATATTAATGTGTGCCTTCATTTTCCTCTAAACCCTGAAGCATCCACAACATACTCCTGTAAGTGAAAGGTTGTGTACATCTACAGGAGCCTCTCATCTCTGCATTGGAAACATGAACAGTGACAAGCATGTGGGGATTACACTCAAGTTACCAGAGTTATCTAAACCCTATATCCATCTCTGCCACTTTAGTGAATTTGACAAACTCACTTAAGTCCTCTGACTCATATAAGATATTTTAAAATGGCTGTTTCATGTTTTTACAATCATCTCAGAAAATTCTGAAAGGTTCTATTATAATCTTCGGTACTCCAAACAAGCAACGTTAACATAAAAAAAGATTACTACTTCTTAAAAACTTGCTCTGTACATGTAAGCAAAGTCTGTACCGGAACGACCAACACGTGTGTGTGTGTGTGTTTGTATCTGTGTGTGCATGCTTGTGTTTTTGTGTTAATGAATATGTTTGTTTTGTTCTAACATAGGAAAGTATTTTTCAAACATGAGTATGGATGTAAGGAGAGATAATTTAGTCCCTAGGTTATCTGAGCCCACACACTGGAATAGGTCGTAATGATGTTAAAGAATGTTTGAGTTTTTTGTTTTCACTCTAATTGTTCTCAAAGCACATTTCTTCTGCTCACGTTATCGTTTTAACACTGATACTCAGCATGGCTCAGGAAAATTCGAGCACCATCACTGAGTTGGTCCTTATTGGATTTTCCAATCATCCCCAGGCTGAGATCCCCCTCTTCTTCCTCTTCTCTGGGGTCTACCTGGTCAATCTCTTTGGAAACACAGCTATCATCATCTTGGTGGTAATTGATTCCTGCCTCAAAACACCCATGTATTTTTTCCTCTGCCACTTGGCCTTTCTCAACATATTTTACACCACAGCTGTGGTCCCCAAGATGCTCTTCAACCTCCTTGCTTCTAAGAAAGTTATCTCTTATGAACTCTGCATTGCCCAGACCTATATCTCCCTGTTAATGGGAGCAGCTGAGTGCATTATTTTGCCAGTCATGGCTCTGGACCGTTATGTGGCCATTTGCTACCCTCTACGATACCGGCTTATCATGAACTGGTCTGTGTGTGTGCAGCTTGCTGTGGGGGCATGGACCATCAGCTTCTTTGTCTCAGTGGTGCCCCTCTACTTCACCATGCTTCCCTTATGTGGCCCTTATATTGTTGACCATATTTTTTGTGAAGTACCTGTTCTTCTTCATATGGTCTGTGCTGATACATCCCTACAGGAGACAATGATGGTGATAGGTGCATCTGGGACCGTCTTGCTCCCCTTCCTCCTTATTACTCTCTCTTACCTTCACATACTGGTGGCTGTGATGAGGATGCACTCAGCAGAGGGCAGGAAAAAGGCTTTCTCTGTCTGTAGTTCTCACCTAACTGTGGTGACCATTTCTTATGGGACAGGTATGTTCATGTACATGAGGCCCAAATCTCTATATTCAGCTGAGGGTGATAAGTTAATCTCCTTATTCTATGCTGTCATCAATCCTGCTTTGAACCCACTAATCTATAGCCTGAGGAATAAGGAGGTGACTGGAGCCTTGAAGAGACTTTTAGAGAGATGGAGAGTTTCCCAAAATCAAAGGATACTCTCTTGAAATGTCAGTAAGGAGAATTTGCATTTACACTCTTTATTCCTAATGACATATTAGCTAAAAATACATGTAACTGCCTGTTAAAAGTATCAAAATTTTATCAGTTTATTTTTCTCTGACAGCACTGTACTATGACTCTCGTTTCCTGACTAATGTTAAGAGATTTTACTATTTTATTGAATAGTTCTTCATATTAGCAATTAAATCCTAACAATTGGAAAGGTACATCTAATAAGGAAAGTGGCATTGCTATTTCAGGTCAGGTTTCTGATTCCATAATGTCACATGCCTCATTTAATTATTCTCCCCTACAATATTGATGTTCTTATTTTTTTTTCTTTATTAATCAAGTGCCATAGCATCCTTCTTGATTACACTGTATTCCATCCATATGTACTTAAATCATCAATTTCAGGCTGGGAGTGAATCTATAGCATAGTGAATATAATCAAACTAAACAAATAAGGAAACTTATGGGGAAAATCTTCCATGGTTCTCATCAGACTGCTTCTCAAATATTTGAAATATGATTCAGTTTTTCCTCTCTAAATTGATCTTTGTTTGAATAAAACAGTGTTTTCAAAATGTCACTGCATCCCTTCAAATTTGTGCTTTTATTCAACTAATGCTTTTCTCAGACAGTGTTTTATATATGTATCGCAAACCTCAACACAATTTTCACCTTTTCCCAGAAATATTTCCCTAAAAGACAACTTTTCTCACCCAACTCTGAACTCTCCTTTCTTTGACCAAGGTCTTTAAACCATAGCTTGTTTCATTGTATGTTTTATTTTCTTAAATCCCCACATGTTTTTCAACAACCATGAAATAATCCATTTGGGCTACATAGTGAACAGTCACTTTTCTCAGAAACCTCATAATCTAATGCAAGAGAAAGTGCATGCTGACTTTTAACTGCACTAGAGGGGAAGAAAACCCTACAGTAAACTGTAGGGACTTCAAGAAAGTCTTCATTTTAAAGGTTGGTTAAGCTGAGTCATGAAGAATGATAATTCATCAAAAGCGCATGTCAAAAGAGAAATTTCAAGTGGAAGTGCAGAATGGAAAAAATAACAAAAACAAAAAACAAAGCAACAAGAACAACAAAAAACACCAAAAATTAAATGTTAATAATTCAGTGTGGCTTGGCTGGATTCCACACCACCCTCAAGGAATATATGCATTATTGGGGACTGATACTAAATAGAAGAAAGTCATCTTCCTCTCCTCCTCCTCCTCCTCCTCCTCCTCCTCCTCCTCCTCCTTCTTCTTCTTCTCCTAACTCTCCTTATTGTCTAGCACTATGTGCACACTTTATTTGTTGAATTTAATCATATCACTCTGTAATTTAAATATATTTAATTGTTGGTTTTTCTGGTGTTCTTATTTTTTTAATGTTTTTTTATTATATTATGTTAGTCACCATACAGTACATTCCTGGTTTCTGATGTAAAGTTTGATGATTCATTAGTTGCATACAACACCCAGTGCACCATGCAATACGTGCCCTCCTTACTACCCATCACCAGTCTATCCCATTCCCCCACCCCCCTCCCCTCTGAGGCCCTCAGTTTGTTTCTCATAGTCCATAGTCTCTTTATCACATTATTCATATAATTTCTCTTTCTTTTTCAATATTGTATGACTTTCATTTTCTATTAATGTGGAGAGGTGGTGATTTTTTACAAAGTTTACAGCTAAAGCAGCTAATACCATATATGAAAGTCATTTATGCCTCATTTTCTGTATAAGCAATTTAAAACCAAAACATTTATGACACAATTATTAAAGAGTTACAAGAAAGGTTTTCTGTGCATAAAATTTTAATAGGTCTTTAGAGAATTAAATTCCTTCTTTTTTCCTAAGACTGAATTTTTAAAATATTTGTATTTCCTTAAGCCACATACTACATCATAAATATTTTTGGCAACATCTACAACATTACTCTCAATAGCTTTTTATCTAAGGATATTGAAATGTCCCTGGGTGCCTGGGTGGCTCAGTTAGTTAAGTGTCTGTATACAGCTCAGGTCATATCCCAGGGTCCTGGGATTGAGCCCCACATGGGGCTCCCAGCTCAGCCGGGGGTCTGCTTCTCCCCCTTCCACTCCCCCCTGCTTGTGCTCTCTCTAGCTATCCCTTTGTCTCAAATAAATAAGTAAAATCTTAAAAAAAAAAAAAAGAAATGTCCCTATTTTTATGTTCATGGTGGTGAGTTTGTTGTGTGATGCAATGTAACTCTTGTCTGGTAGTTCATGTCTATAGACATTATTTCTTCATTGTGGAGAATCTGACTCCATGGGACAAATAGCTACCCAACTGATGATCCTGAAATAAGATTAGTTTACCATGGCCTCTCCCTTCCACTTCTATGATAGTTCCTGGGGATTCATGAGTGTGATTTTAACTTTTAATGAGTATATTTTACTCTGAGAGCAACTACTGATAATAAAGTAAGGTTTAAGATGAGTAACATAAGTTAGTTCCTACGAGGCTCAATATATTTACTGATTAAACACTAAGAATTTAGAAAGGAGGGTAATTATGCGAGGTAAATTATGTTGTTAACCAAAATTACTGTTTTGCAATATAAAAGTATATCAAATAATCACACTATACACCTTAAGCTTACACAATGTCATATGTCAGTTATATCTCAGTAAAACTGGGAAAAGCAAAAAAAGATACCTAGAGTACCTTTTTGTAAGAATAAAATTAAAGCATTTGAATGGTACCCCAAATAAGAAATGAACACGTGTACACACATATGCACACCTCACATATTTGAAGAGAAGATTCTCAGCTTCAGGAGAATGACATATTATTATTTTCAATTACTTTTATTGAGATATAATCAAAAAAATAGATTATATTTACATATATATATTTAAAGATAGCAATATGATTAATTTATACTGGTTAAGTTGTGAAATAATTACCACAATTAAGATAATTACCATTTTATTGTGAAATAATTACTGCAATTAAGATAATTACCATTTTATTACCACATTATTAATATTTTATTTGTTTGTTTTTGGTGGAGAATGGTTAAGATCTACTCTCCAAGCAAGTCTCAATTACACAATATAGTAATATTAACTATACTAACCATGTTGTACATTAGGTCTTCAGAATTTGTTCAAATAACAACAAATGTGTACCCGTTGACCAAGATCTCCTCATTTCCCACAGCACCCAGCCCCTGGCAACATCATTCTCCTTTTAGTTTCTGAGTTTTATTTTTGTTTGTTTGTTTTTGTTTCTGTTTGTAGAGTCTATGTTAATGACACCCTGCTGTATTTGTCTTTTCTTCTCTGTCTTATTTTACTTAACGTAATATCTTCCCAATTCAGCCAGGTCATCCAAATCACAAAATGTACTCCTCCTTCATGGCTGAATAATATTTATTGGTTTGCATATTTCAAACCATTCTTGCTTTCCAGAGATGTATTTTAATCAATCATAGCATAAGATTCTTTTGACATGCTGTGGAATTCCATTTGCTTGCATTTTGTTGAATATACTGCATCTATTTTCATCAAAGGTATTAATATGTAATTTATTTTCTTATAGATTCTTTTCTGCTTTTGGTATAAAGACAATGCTGAAATGTTGTCATTTGCAATGATGTGAATGGAACTAGAATATGTTATGTTAACTGAAATAAGTCAGTCAGAGAAACACAAAAAACATATGATTTCATTCATATGTGGAATTCAGGAAACATAACAAATGAATACAGGGAAAGGGAAGGAAAAATAAAATAAGATAAAAACAGAGGGAGGCAAACCATAAAAGACGTAACTATAGAGAACAGACTGAGAGTTGCTGGAGGGAAAGTGGGTGGAGATGGTGGGTTAAATAGGTGGAGGGCATTAAGGAGGGTTGTAATGAGGACTAGGTTGTACATAAGTGATGAATCACTAAATTCTACTCCTGAAAGCAATAAAAAATAGTAAATAAAAATAAAAGAAAGCAACAAGAAAAGAAAGCCAGCTTTGGAAATTCAAGTTTGGGAAAGTAAAAGATTTGTACAATTGTGAAAAAAAGACAATGATATGCTCTAATAAAATTAGTTTTGAAGTATTCCTTCCTTTTCAATTCTTTGAAGGAGTTGGAGAAGGATTGATGTTAATTATTCTTGAGTTGTTTGTTATAATTCACTACTGAATCCGTCTGTTCCTGGGCTTTTGTTGTTGGGAGATTTTTGACTAATGATTCAATCTCTTTAGTTATCTGTATGCTCAGCTTTTCAATTTTTCATGATTCAATCTTGGTAGGTTATATATTTCTAGGAGTTTCTCCTGTTTTTATAGGTTATCCAATTTGCTGGCATATAACCATCCATAACAGCCTTTTATGATCCTTTTTATATCAGTACAGTTGTAAAATCTTCTCTTTCATATCTAATTTCATTTATTTGCATATTCTTTCTTTTTAGTCTAGCTAAAGTTTTCCCAATTTTGTTTATTTTTTCTATTGTATTTTTAATCTCCATTTAACTACTTTATTATCATTTTTTAAATTTCTTCCCTTGTGATAACTTTGGCCTTAAATTGCTCATATTTTAGTTCCTTGAGTCATAAACTTAGGTGGTTTATTTTAGATCTTTCTCATTGGTGGTTGCACTGGTGTCTGATGTATGGATGCCAGTGGAGCGGCCACAGAGCTGGGGACTGGAGCATGGGTACTCACAGAGTGACAACAGCTCCGGAGTCTGGGGCCTTGGCTAGCTTGCAATGACATTGGTACTGCTGCCTGAAACATGGGCATGTAAGGTGCAACTGTGGAGCTGAAATCTGGAGGATGGGTATGTGGGGAGATGTCAAAGAGCCAGAATTTGGCACTCAAGCATGAATCGTTGAGCTGTGACTCTGGTGTTCATGGAATAGTCAGGGTTAGGGGCATTCACAGCCTTTTCCCAGGGTGGCACAACAGCAATTCCTTTTGGGATGATGGAGCAGAGATGCATCTCCCAGCAATGAGTGTTGGTTACCTCAGACATGAGACCTACCAGAGTCCTCTGCAAAGCAAGCAACTGTGGACTGATGACAAACACAACATAATCCTTTGCTGTGAAAGTTATGAAGAGTCTGTAGCTGTTGTGGGGGCTGAGAAGGTCCACAATATCAAAGGCTGTTAGGATCTACTGCAGAGGAAGTCACTGGGGTTGACAATGGCACCTGCTGTCCGACTGATACTGGCCCCCCTCTTCCTTCATCCTTCTAGCTTTTTCCAGACATCTCCAGATGTCTTCCAATTGTCCTTTCTGTGTGGTTATTCTTCATATTGGTCCATTATGTTGTTATAGATTTTTAATTGGACTTTTAAGTCCTCCCAAGGGTACTTTTACTTGATAATTTTATTTGTATTTATATTTATTAGCTAATTCTCCCCCCCATTGTGGGGAATAAAGGCTGGTGTCTCTTACTGTGTTTTCTTGCTCTTGAATTCTTACTTTGTGTTGCTTAACATCAGCAAAAGACGGGAAGGCAGGGGTCTTGGGTGGCTCAGATGGTTAAGTGTCTGCCTGCAGCTCAGGTCATGATCCTGGAGTCCTGGGATCAAGCCCCACGTCAGGGTCCCAACTCAGCAGGGAGTCTGCTTCTCCCTCTGCATCTCCCCCATGCGCTCTCTCTCTCTCAAATGAATAAATACAATTTTTAAAAAAGAATGGAAGGCATGGCAAATTGTTTAAGAAAATTACCAAATGTGTCACATGTTGTCTTATTTGTGGGGTAAACACATAATTTATCATCTAACATGGGTCATGGTTGATGATGAAAGAAATCAATATAAATATTTTGCTGGGAAAACTGGCAGAACCCATGAAATTCTGAGTCTGACAAATTAAGTTCTGTTAGCCTACATATACGTGTAATGTACTTTATAACAAGATAATGATACACAAATATATTTTATGTCTGTTTCTGATATCAGTGCCATGGAAAATAACTTGATAGACTTTCTTCATTTAAAATTGTATATTCATTGAAATATTTTTTATTTTGTTAAATGCTAATAAATAATTTTTTTAAGATTTTATTTATTTATTCGACAGAGATAGAGACAGCCAGCGAGAGAGGGAACACAAGCAGGGGGAGTGGGAGAGGAAGAAGCAGGCTCATAGCTGAAGAGCCTGATGTGGGGCTCGATCCCATAATGCCGGGATCACGCCCTGAGCCGAAGGCAGGCGCTTAACCGCTGTGCACCCAGGCGCCCCTAATAAATAAATATTTTAATCAAGGTTTTCTCATTTTTTCTACATCACACCAAATTACATCATAAGCTATTTGTTGTTCACAACACATTTTCACCATCTCTGCATTATTATTCTCTTTTCTTCCTCCTAAAATTTTTCTTCCTCATGTCTCGACATGTTAAAATTCTCCTACTTGTCATCATGCTCTTAAACTGCTATAATACTGATTTACTCCAACATTATTCTCTCAAAAAGTCATTTTATTCCCTTCAGTATCTAGTGTCCCATTGTTCTTTAGAAGAGCCTCTTTTATGCTTATATTATTTTTTTCTTTGCATGGTAAATATGTTGGTTAATTGTGACAGATCAGATACATCATGAATACCAACTCTGATAGTTATTTATAGAAAATAAATAAATTTAAAAATGTGGAATAGACAAATAGGGTGTAGTTTGCAATGTAGGATCATCAGGAAAAAGCAGATAATAAAATTATATGCAATTATTACTGCTAAATTTAAGTTGCATACATATAAAATGTTGATTATAATTCTTGTAAACGTGGATTTGTATTTTCAAATTATGGATAAATTTTCTTTATTTCTTCAATGTTATATTTCATACATGTTTGTTGCTTTTTCAAATTAAGTATTTGAGGAGATTCATTACTTCTGATTATGTAAAATTTATGTGGGAATTGTGTGGGAATTCATAATAGCAATCATTGTAGTAATTATTGATCATGCTAGTCATTGAGAATAACATTAATGAATGTTAGGTATGGTTCCTGCCCTTAAATTCATAACAGTCTGTTTGAACAGATTGAATTAGAGCACAAAAAGCCTGAAACCTGTGTGACAGTCCAGCCTAATGGTCACATGATGGGGTTCTAAAATCACAACTACGACAATGGAATAGATTGGTGGGCAGTGGAGCAGTAGCAAACTCCCTTTTAAAAGGACTTTATTAAGTTACTCCTTGAAGATGAAAAAACATGGAAAGAATTCAGAAAGACACATTTGCTCCTATAGAGCCCTAAAATGGGAGAATTTTCATAATTCACAACTTCCAATATAGTTTCTAAAAATTAGAATTATTTTGGTTTTCATGATAGGAATGGATGAAGATAGAGAAAGCCACAACTATTCTCTTCTGCCTCAAAAGAAGCTATTAAATACAACATTTTCTCACAGTGCCTTTGCCCAAGCATAATTTGTCAACTGTTCCTGTATGTTATGTAATTTGTCTTCTCAGATATTGCTCATTGAGAATAAATTATAAGATTATAATGTCTGTTCATAAAAATAATTTTTAAGATAATTTATACAAATCCACTTTCTCATTTGCCCTTCAATAACTTCCTAGCATGAAAATTCTGTATTTCTTTTGGGTAAGGTCTTCAGTAGGCTCTAATTCATAGTTCACATTTTCATGTATAATCCTCTTTAAGAAAAAGTAATGGTTCTTACAGATTTTGCTCCTGTTCACGAGTAACACCCAATAACGTCAATTCCCCATATTCATTTATTTATTCATTCAAGCACTCATGATATTCTTTCAACGACTTACTATATACCACTGTACTAAGTTTTAAAATTTCCTAGGTGAATGAAATATTTATCCTAAATAAGTTCACTAAGAATTTGAGAAATTCTTGCATCCATACATGCAATGTAGACTATGGGCAGAGCGTGTATATATGCATATTTATAATCAGCAGCAGACCTTGAATGTGTGAAAGCTAATTATACCTGCAGTCAGAGAGAACATGAAAATAATGGACATCCATATTAGTTTTAAAATATCTATTTCATTTTACCTAAAGGATAAAAGAGTGGAGAGGCATTCAAGAGAGAAGAAATTATATTTGTAAACTTAACAGTAGTAAAATAGATTATTTTTAGATCATGGAAATAATTCCTGCCAGATCAAGAATACAATGTACATTTAGCAATAATTGGAAATAAAAGAAGATGTGGTCCATATATACAATGGAATGTTACTCAGCTATCAAAACGAATGATTTCTCAACATTTGCTGCAACATGGACGGCACTGGAGGAGATAATGCTAAGTGAAATAAGTCAAGCAGAGAAAGACAATTATCATATGGTTTCTCTCATCTATGGAACATAAGAACTAGGAAGATAGGTAGGAGAAGAAAGGGATAAAGAAAGGGGGGTAATCAGAAGGGGGAATGAAGTCTGAGAGACTATGGACTCTGAGAAACAAACTGAGGGCTTCAGAGGGGAGGGGGGTGGGGGAATGGGATAGGCTGGTGATGGGTAGTAAGGAGGGCACATATTGCATGGTGCACTGGGTGTTATACGTAACTAATGAATCATGGAACTTTACATCGAAAACCAGGGATGTACTGTATGGTGACTAACATAATATAATAAAAAAATTATTACATAAACAAAACAAACAAAAAACAAAAAAGCTTATTTGCTGCATCATCTAAATAAAATATCAGATTTTCTTCATCATTTTTCTCATGTTGACCAAAGCCCTGGTTGGTTTTGATCAATAAAATTGGAAATAAATGCATTATTACTTAATGTAAACTAGTAAATCTTTAAAAATTTGAGACCATGGGAAACAAAATTAATTAAAAAGATCTTTGAGAAAGGAAAAAAAAGGAAATAGAAGTTGAAAAATGTGGAAATAAAATGGTGTAAGATCCAGTATACACAAACAGGACTACCACAGATACATAAGGGAAGATGAGAGAAATGAAAAAAAAAAATATATCCTTTCTCCAGAAAAAAAGAAAAGATAATAAAATGGACTCATAAATTTGAAAGCCCCATCCTCACATGCACACACACACAAACTGATTTTGAGTGTCCGCTAGATCTTGTCGTTACACAGAGTTCTTTTTTCAGTGAACAACCTATTCATCAATATTCACAATCCTTCACGTAGCCCTCAGGTCAGGTAATGACATTCTGTTTGTCGAATAAATATTTCACATTTTTAGACAAATACATGGTAAAATTATGCTTGCACTTAAACCAATCATCCATTGAAAAGAACTAAAAGTAAACAATGGAATACATATGTTCCTGATTTCATAGGACAGCTTATTTATACACTAAAAAATTACCTAAAAGTTTTAGCCAAGTTTGCATGGAAAATACTTAATTATATTTGAAATACATCATCCTTTTAGTCTTAAAACTTCTCCTGGGAAAGTAAAGTTTTCTGTATGTATTGGAGTCCCAGAGGAATAGATTTATTAAAAAGTTTCACAAACACAGGGACTGTAAAAATGTGGCTCTCCCCCACCCTATCAAACTCCCTGTGCTCATATAAGTTAAAAAGCTACCTTTAAAGCTATGTTACCATTGAGGAGGGTGGAGATAAGATGGTGGAGGAGTAGGGACCCCTCAGCTGGTTGTATAACTTGAACACAGCTAGATGAATATCAAATAATTTAGAATAAATTGATCTGGGGACTGAGACAGCAAAACTGCACAACTAGCAGTAGAAAAGCAGCTATGTTGTGCAAGGTAGGAACTGTGAAGAATTGATCTAGGGAAGAAAAGAATTGCTGGTGATGCAGAAGGGAGAGAGCCCTGGTCACAGAAAAATGGAGAGAGAGAGAGAAAGGAGAGAGAGAGAGAGAGAGGGAAAGAGAGAGAGAGAGAGAGGAAGAGAGAGAGAGAGAGAGATCAAGTGCAGGGAAGTGCACAGGAAGAACTCTTCCCCAAATCATTGATGGGGAAAAGAGTGGCTGACTGCCTCAAGTTTTGTAAGCAGTAGAGAACAAAGTCTAAAGTTTGAATGTCCAACAATTTCCAAGTTTGTGCCTGGTGGGCTTGGTGGTGTTCCAGTGGGGAAGGAGACCAGACCCAGGAGAATACAGCATTATCTGAGGATCCCATTGTCACACAGGGAGAAACAGTTCCCCCTGCTAGAGTGCATTTGGGAGAGGTAGCTTGACCTCTCTGGGGACAAAAGACCTGGTGGATACCAACATACTGCCTTATTAACTGCCATAGGAACAGAGATGCCAGCTGAGGGCAACAAACCTTGGTGCTAGATTTTTGCTACACTATTCCACACACTCTGAACCATTGCACAGTCACATGATGGATTTCCAGACAAACCTGTGCCAGCCACAGCACAGTGAGATCATACCCCAGAGGATCTGGGTGGGTCCACACAATGGGGATCTTTAAAATATTGAGTTCTGAAACCCAGTCACATGCCTGAGATAAAACATAGGATTACTGTTCCACCTGGAGGCCAACAACTTGGATGCAAACAGTATTAAGGCAGGAATTCTGTGGTAATCAGGGACAGAAGAGGGTCTGATTGTTTGTTCTTAGTGAGGGCTTCCTGAAAGTGGCAGGCATGAACTTCCTGCTTCCAGGATGAGAAAACCAGGGATGCTATTTTACCCTTCCCATCAGCATTGACTGACTTCAGTGAACCAAACAGCACCACTCAGTGGAGGCTAGAGCTGCTTACACCAAGCCCTGCCTCCATGTGCCTTGTGGTGCATTTTTACTAGGGCCAGTCCACTTGAGAACCAGCCAAACAGACCCCTCCCCAAGAAGACGAGCACAAGACCCTTGCATACACCAAGTCAAATGACGACAGTGTGCTGAAAATCTTTAGCTGTAGGGGAAAGAGGATCTAGCTTCCTTTTATTTTTATTTTTTTGAATCTAGCTTCTTTTAATTAATCAGAACAAACACACCTAAGATCTAATAACTTCTCCTTCCTCGTCTTCTTCTCCTTCCTCTTTTCCTTCTCCCTCTCCTTTTTCTTCATATTCTTATACTTATTCTTCTTATTGTTATTCTTGTTAATCTCTTTCTAATATAGCCATTACTATCAGATGCAGTAATACAATAGGCTTCCCTAAAAATCACACACAAAAATGTGACTGACACAAAATGACAAGATGGAGGAGTTCATCCCAAAAGAAAGAATAGGACGAAGTCAGGTATTTCATCAGTATACACACAAGGACAATGTCTGAACCAGAATGTAAAATAATAATCATAAAGATATGAGCTAGGATTGAGAAAAAATATAGAAGCCACTAGAGAATCCATCACTGCAGAGAGAATAGAACTAAAAAATACCCAGGCTGAAATTAAAAATGCTATAAATAAAATGAAGCCTGACTGGATGCAAGGACAATGAGGATGGACACGTCAGAGGAATAAGTCAGTGATATAGAAGATAACAATATGGAAAATAATGAAACTCAAAGAGAAAGAGGGAAAGAAATTTATCAGATCATAAACGTAGAATTAGGGAACCCAGCATACTCCTGAAAGCATAATAACATTCACACCCATAGGAGTCCCAGAAGAAGAGAAAGAAAAAAGGAGCTGAAAGTCCATCTGTGGAAAACTTCCCTAACCTGGAGAAGGAAAAAGAAATCAGAATCCAATAAGCACAGATAACTCCCATTAAACACAAAAACTGGCCATCATCAAGATATATCATTGTCAAATTCACAAAATACACAGTCAAGGAAAGAATCCTGAAAGCAAGAAGGGGGTAAAAAGTCCTTATCCTACACAGAAGACAAATATGGCTCACAGTAGACATGTGACAGAAATTCAGCAGGCCAGAAGAGAGTGGGATGATATATTCAAAGTGCTGAATGGTAATATATATATATATATATATATATATATATATATATATATATATATATATAGTCTCCAATAGTACTTTCTACAGCAAGGTTTCCTTTCAGTATAAAAGGAGAGATAAAGACTTTCCAAGACAGAGAAAAAATAAGGAGTTCATGACCACTAAACCAACCTTGCAAGAAATATTAAAAAGGACGTTTCGAGGGGGGGAAAAGACCAAAAAATACAAAGACTAGAAAGGAACCTAAAACATCACCAGAAGCAACAAATTTAGAGGTAACACAATGGCACTAAATGTATATCTATCAATAACCACCCTGAATGTAAATGGAATAAATGCTACAATCAAAAGACATAGGGCATTAAAATGAACAAATAAATAAGAAAAGATCCCCCTATATGCTGCCTACAAGAGACTCATTTTAGACCTAAAGTCCTGTAGAGTTTGAAAGTGAGGGAATGGAGAATGATCTATTATGTTAATGGACGGCAAAAGAAAGCCAGAGTTTCCGTACTTGTATAAGACAAATTAGATTTTAAAACAAAGACTGGAACAAGAGATGAAGAAGAGTATTGTATCACAATTAAGGGGTCTATCCAAAAGAAAATCTAACAATTGTAAAAAAATTAATAACAAATATAAAGAAACTCATCAATAAGACTTCAATAATAGTAGGAAACTTTAACACCCTACTTACAACAATGGACAGGTCATCCAAGCAGAAAATCACCAAGAAAACAATGGCTTTGCATGACACACTGGACCAGATGGACTTAACAGATAAATTCAAGAACATTTCACCCTAAAGTAGCAGAATACATTCTTTTTGAGTGCACATGGGGCATTCACCAAAATAGATCAGATATTAGGTCATAAATCAGAACTCAAGTAATATAAAAAGAATCAGATCATACCATGCATATTTTCAGACCATAATACTGTGAAACTTGAAGTCAACCACAAGGGGAAAAAAAATGGAAAGACCACATGTATATGGAGGTTAAAAACACCCTACTAAAGAATGGATGTGTTAACCAGATGTGTGGCTCAGTTGGTTCAGCGTTTGCCTTTTTCTCAGGTCATGATCCCAGGGTCCTGGGATCGAGCTCCACATTGGGCTGCTTGCTCAGCGAGGAGCCTGCTTCTCCCTCTCCCTCTGCCTGCTGCTCCCCCCTGTTTGTGCCCTCTCTCTCTCTCTCTCTCTCTCTCTGTCAAATAAATAGATAGCATATTTTTAAAAAAGAAGCAAGTCTCAAATACACAACCTAATCTTACACCAAAAAGAGCTAGACAAGGAACAGCCAGTAAAACCTAAAGCCAATAGAAGAAGTGAAATAATAAAGATTTGAGCAGAAATAAAATATATACAAACAAAAATAAGCAAAGAATAAAACCAGTAGAACAGATGAAAAGAAAGAATTAATAAGATTGATTAACTCCTAGAGAGACTTATAAAAAGAAAAGAGAAATGGCCAAAACAAATAAAATCAAGAATGAAAGAGGAGAGATCACAAACAACACCACAGAAATACAAACAATCATAAGGGAATATTATGAAAAATTATATGTTAACCACCTGGGCAATCTGGAAGAAATGGACAAATTCCTAGAAACACGTAACTACTAAAACCATCACATGAAAAAATAGAAAATTTGAACAGACTCATAACTAGCAAAGAAATCGAATCAGTAATCCAAACTCTCCCAACAAACAAAACCTAGGGTCAGATGGCCCCACAGGGAATTCTATCAGACATTTAAGGAAGAGTTACTACCCATTTTCAAATTGTTCCAAAAATTAAAAATGGAAGGAAAACGTCCAAACTCATTCTACGGGGTCAACATTACCTTGATTCCAAAACAAAGACCCCACGAAAAAGGAGAACCACAGGCCAATATCCCTGATGAACATGTGTGCAGAAATTCTCAACAAGACGCTGGCAAACTGAATCCAACAGTATATTAAAAGAACTATTCAGTGGGGCACCTTGGTAGTTCAGTAGGTTAAACATCAGGCTCTTGATTTCAGGTCAGGTTGTGATCTCAGGGTCCTGGGATTGAGCCCGGATCAGGCTCCAGATTTGGTGGGGGGTCTGCATGAGATTCTCTCTCCTTTTATCTCTGCCCCTCCAACACTCATGCTCTCTTGTTCTCTCTCTCTTTAAAGTAAATAAGATATATATATATATATATATATATATATATATATATATATATATATATATTCACCATGATCAAGTGGGATTTACTCCTGGACTGCAGAGGTGGTTCAATACTTGCAGATCAACCAATGTGATACATTTTTGCGAGCATTTTATTGAACATTTTGGCATCCATATTGATCAGGGATATTGGGATTTCATTTTTTTTAATTGGAGTCTTTATCTGCTGTTTGTATCAGGGGAATGCTGGCCACATAGAATGAATTTGGAAATTTTCCTTCCTTCTCTGTTTTTTGGAATAGGTGAGAAGCATAGTTATTAACTCTTCTTTAAATGGTTGATTAAATTTACCTTGAAGCCATCTGGCCCTGGACTTCTGTTTGTTTGGAGACTTTTGATTACGTATTTAATTTCCTTCCTGGATATCAGTCGGGTCATGTTTTCTACTCCTACCTATTTTAGTTTCTGTAGTTTATATGTTTCTAGGAATTTATATATTTTTCCAGGTTGTCCAATTTGTTAGTATTTAGTTTCTCATAATATTGCCTTATAATTGCTTGTATTTCTGAGGCATTGGTTCTTTTTTCTCCTCTATAAATTCTAATTTTATTTGGGACCTTTCTCTTTTCTTTTTGACAATTCTGGCTAGGGGTTTAACAGTTTTATTATTTTTTCCCCAAAGACCCACCCCCCTGGTTTCATTGATCTTTTCTCGTGTTATTTAGTACTTATATTATTTATTTCTGCTCTAAACTTTATTAATCCCTCCCTTCCTCTGGATTTAGGCTTCATTTGTTGTTCTTCTTCTTGTTCTTTCAGGTGTAATGTTTTGTTTATTTGAGTTTTTCCTTGATTCTTAAGGTAGGCCTGTATTTCTATACAGTTCCTTCTTAAGACCCCTTGTACTGCATTGCAATGATTTTGGACCATTGTGTTTTCATTTTTATTTATTCCCATGTATTTTTAAATTTCTTATTTTCCTGATAGACCTATTCATTGCTTAGTAGCATATTGTTTAACCTCCATTTATTTGTGGAATTTCCTTCTTTTTTTTACTTCAAGTTTCATAGAATTGTGGTCAGAAAATATGCATGGTATGATCTGAATCTTTTTGTATTATGTGAGTTCTGATTTGTCACCTAATATCTTATCTATTTTGGAGAATGTCCCATGTGCACTTGAAAAGAATGTGTATTTTGCTACTTTAAGATGAAATGTTCTAAATATATCTGTTAAGCCCATCCAGTCCAGTGTGTCATTCCAAGTCATTGTTTCCTTGTTGACTTTCTCTTTAAATGATCTGTCCATTGATTTAATTGGGCTGTTAAGAACCCCTGGTATTTTGTATTATTGACAATGAGTTCCTTCATGTTTATTATTAATTGTTTTATAAATTTGGGTGTTCCCATGTTGGTTGCATAAATATTTACAATTGTTAGATCTTCTTGTTGGATTGTCCCCTTTATTGTGATATGATACCTTTCTGAGTCTTTTGCTACAGTCTTTGTTTTAATGTATAGTTTGTGTGATATAAGTATTACTACTCAGGATTTCTTTTGATATCAATTTGTATGATAAAAATCTCTTCATCCCCTCATTTTCAATCTGCCAATATCTTTATGTAGAAAATGAGTCTCTTGTAGGCAGCATATAAATGGGTCTTTTTTTTTTTTTAATTTTTCCTTTCTAACACCTTATGTCTTTTGATTGGAGCAGCCTGTTTACATTCAAAGTATTTGTTTGTAGTTGTGTATTTACTGCTTATGCAGATTTTTTCCCAATCCTTTCTTGTCTTTGTCACTTTTGGTCTTTCCTTTACACTCAAAGAATCCCCATTAATATTTCTTCCAGTTCTGGTTTAGTGGTCACAAACTCCTTTAGTTTTTGTTTGCCTGGGAAACTAATTATCTCTCCTTCAATTCTGAATGATAACTTTGCTGGACAGAGTATTCTTGGCTACAGATTTTGCCCATTCAGCACTTTGAATATATCATGCCACTTTCTTCTGGCTTGCCAAATTTCCATAGAGAAATCTGCAACTAACCTTATGGTTCTTCTTCTGTATGTTAGGGACTTCGTTTGTTTTGCTGTTTTTGGGATTTTTTTCTTTATCCCTATATTTTACAAATTTAAGTACAATATGTCTTGGTGTTGACCTGCTTTTGTTGATTGTAATGCAGTTTTCTGTGCTTCCTGGAACTAGATGTCTGTTTCCTGCTAGGAATGTTTTCTGTTATTATTTCTTCAAATAAAATTTATGCCCATTTTCTCTCTGTTCTTCTTCTGACACTCATATAATATGATTTTTGTGTGTGTGTGATGGTGTCATTGAGTTCACTAAATCTATTCTCCATTGGAAATATTTCCTTTTTTGTTCAGTTGTATTACTTTCCATTACTTTACCTTTTAGGTTACTAATTGATTTCTCTGCTTCTGCCAGTCTGGGGTAAATTGCGTTAACTCTGTTTACAATCTTGTTTATTATACTCTTTGTCTCTGATTCATTCTTTTCTATCTCTTTTATCTCTGTTGTAAGGATCTAACCGATGTCCTCTATCCTTTTGAATCCATTGAATATCCTTATGCTTGTTGCTTTACATTCTCCATGAGACATGTTACTTATATTTGTTTCACTTAGATCTCTGACTGTGGACTTATCTAGTTCTTTCATTTAGGATAAATTCCTCTGTATTCACATTTTATCTAAGTCTCTGACATTGTGTGTGTGCGTATGTGTGTGTTAGTATGTGTAAGAAAAGCCAGTTATATCCCCAGCTCCTGAAAGTAATGGCATTATGAAGAAGATGACGTGCAGTGTCCAGGGTCTGGTGTTTCCGTATGTGTCTTGAGTGTGTGCTGCATGTGGTCTGCTCTTGCGTTTTGGCTGCTCTATCCTGTAGGACAGTCATCCGCGTGGGCTCCCCTTGCCCATTATGAGCAGTGTTTCATCCATGGCTTGAATGTGGTGGGTTTTAACTAGGTATGCTCTGGGCTGCTTGTGAAATAAGACCTGACACGACCTCCACAAGATCTTGAGCCCTGGGGAAATCTCTCATGCACAGTGTTGTTATGAGCAGAGATTTGTGCTGCTCCTCTGGGTCAGGGGCCTACCCTCATGGAACTGAGGCAAGTGTAACTGCGAAGGGCTGCTCCACCAGAGAATAGATGAGTGGGGCTTTGTGTATGCAAGCTAGGCAGCCATTGTCAGTACTGTGCTGATTCCTGCAGGTGGCTCTGTGTTTATGATGAGGGTGGGGGAGGGGAATGGTGCTGGTCAGTCCCTTTGTTCCTGGAAAGATGTCTGCATGAAATGGCCTCTCAGGGAAAACACTCTGAGAAGAGCAAATAATTTCCTCACTGTGTGCCCCAGGTGCTCTTCAGATCTGTTTCCTTGCTGTGTGCCCCCAGGATGTTTGCTTGCCTTCTCTCCAGGAACAGCACAGTGCCCTCCAACTCAGCCAAGCCCAGTGACCTCTAAGATTCCAAGCCCTGCTGGTTGCAAGGACTCAGGGAAAACAGCCCCTCTTTTTTTCCAGACAGTGTCCTGAGGGAAATGTTCTCATGGTGCATTCTCCTGTGTACTCCTATTTTGCCCTTTTCTGTGATCACAGCTCATCCCCCGCCATACAGCCTGTGATTCGATTCTCTGCTAAACCACATTTTCACACTTCCTACCTTTTTTGATGTGGCCTCTTTCCTCACATTAGTTGTGGAGTTTATTGTCACTCTTCAGTGGATTTCTGAGGTATTTAGGATGATTTGATAGTTATCTAGTTCTGTTCTTGTGAAAAGGTGAGCCTAGCCTCTTCCTATCTTGCCTCCATCTTTCTGCCTCTCTATTCTGAAAATATTCATTTTAATATGCATTTCAATATGGAAAGTAAGAGGTTTTGGCAAAGATATGTAAAATTTTCTTCACAGTAAAGGAAACAATCAACAAAACTAAAATAGAGCTTAAGGAATGGGAGAAGATATTTGCAAATGATGTATCTCATAAAGGATTAGTATCCAAAACCTACAGAAAACATACCAAACTCAACTCCCAAAAAACAACCTAGTTAAGACATGGGCAGAAAACTTGAATAGACACTTCCCCAAAGAAGACATCTAGATGGCTAACAGATACATGAAAAGATGCTCAATATCACTTATTGTCAGGAAAATACAAATAAAAAACATTATGAGATATACCCTCATGCTTGTCAGAATGGCTACAATTAACAACAGAAGAAATAACAGGAGTGGGGAGGGTGCAGAAAAAGGGGAACTATTTTGCACTGTTGGTGAGAATGTAAAGTTGTGCAAGCACTATGGAGAACAGTATGGATACTCCTCAAAATGTTAAGATAATAGAGCAACCCTACAATCCAGCAATTGCACTGCTAGGTATTTACCCAAAGGATACTAAAGTATAGGTTCAAAGGGATACATGCACCCTGATGTGTATAGCAGCATTATCAACAATAGCCAAACTATGGAGAGAGCACAAATGTCTAGCAATTGATGAATGGATAATGAAGAGGGATATATATACACAATGGTATTTTGCTCAGCCAACAAAAAAAAAAAAAAAAAAAAAAAAAAAAGAAAGAAAGAAAGAAAGGAAAAAAAAGAAAAAAAAAGAAATCTTGCCATTAGCAATGGTGTGGATGGAGCTAGAATGTATTATGCTAAGTTAAATAAGTCAGTCAGAGAAAGAAAAATACCATATGATCTCACTCATATGTGGAATTTAAGAAACAAAATGGGTGAATGTATGGCGGGGGAAAAGAGAGATAAAGGGAAACAAATCATGGTAGACTCAACTATAAAGAGCAAACTGGGGGTTGATGGAAGGAGATGGGTTAGAGAGGCAGGATGGGTGACATGTGTTAAGGATGGCACTTGTTAGAATGAGCACTGGGTGTTGTATGTAAATGATGAATCATTGAATTCTCCAGAAACCAATAATACACTGTATGTGAACTGCGAATAATTTAAGTTAAAAAATTATAGCTTTTGCATTGCTAGTGGGAAGTAAAATGGTGCAGAAAAACAGTATAAAATAGTATAAAATGTAATTTTGTAGAGTGGTGCAGAAAAAATAGTTTGGAAGATCAAAAAAAAAAAAAAAAAGCTAAATAGAGAATTACCAGATGATCCAGTACCAATACCACTTCTAGGTTTGTACCAAAAGGAAATATGAGCAAGAACTCAAATAAGTACTTGTATGCCATTGTTCATAACAAGATTAGTCACAGTAGCCAAAAGCTGAAAACACCCTGGACACTGAGGTGGCTCAGTCAGTTAAACACCTGCCTTTGGCTCAGGTCATGATCCCAGGGTCCTGGGATTGAGTCCTGCATCAGCCTGCTTCTCCCTCTGCCTACCATTCCCCCTGCTTGTGCTCTCACGTGCTATCTCTCACTCTCTCTCTGACAAATAAATAAACTCTTTTAAAAAAGCTGAAAACAACCTAATTGTGCATCAACAGATAAATGGATAAACAAAATGCAGAATATAAAAACAATAAAGTGTTATTCATTCATAAAAAAAGAATGGAGTTTAAAACATGCCACAGTGTGTATCTACCTTAAACCATTGTGCTGAGTAAAATCAGCCAAACCTAAAAGGTCACATAGGTATGATTCCACTTATATGAAGTATCTAGAATAGTCAAATTTACAGAAAAATAAAATAGATTGGTGGTTACCAGAGGATAAATAAGTAAGGAAACAAAATTTTCATTTAATGTATGTAAACTTTCTGTTGGGATGACGAAAAATTTTGGAAATAGGTAATAGTGATATTTGCATAATATTGTAAATGGAATCAATGCCACACAATAGTGTAAATGATTAATTTCATATATTAATAAAACAAAAAGAAAATAATGCATCTCCAAATTATAGCCTGCATTACTAATGTTTGAAAAATATATCAGCAACTTTTTAATTTGAAACTGAAAATTTTATTTACCTCTGCAAATTTGTCATATATATTTCACAACACTTTTCTTTCTTTGACTGATCAAACATTACCTTCTATGTCTTAAAAAGAATTATTGCTTCCAAAAAATACAGTGATCCCAATATCACAAGTAGGAAAAAAAACCAAAAACACTACAGACTGAAAATATTTACATTATTGCCTCTATGATATTACAAATCAGAAATTATATTATTGTTTTCATGAGAATTCTTGATATTGAAATAAAATAAATTGTTATAAAGGTAAAAAATACAAAATATTTAATTTTCTTGTGTATTTTGTCACCTCATTAGTAAGAATAATATAATTAGTTCTGCAAAAAAATAAACTTTCCAAATTCTAGTTATAATTTTTAAAAAAGAAATTCCACTTGTCTCAACCCAACTTTTTAAATCATGTTAAGGGCAATGTGGATTCATAAGCATATGACTCATACATGGACAGAGATCTACAGTAATATGTGTCATCACTGTTGCTCTGCCAGTTAACATAAATCTTCCTGATTTTTGCTTCCTTAGGTTCACCAGTTCTGCCTGTCAGCATCTCTTACCATGGTTTGATTGTCTCTCATTTTCAAATATAAGGAAACCCTAATGTTCAACCCTATCATTAGTAAAGTCTCGTCAAATGAATCAGATGTGTTTTGCGACCCTTATTTGTAACCTTGGCCACCATTAATGTACGATCTTTGATGAAAATGTAGCAAAAACAAAAACAAAAAACCTATGACATAGCTGTTACAGTTCTACTTCTGAAATAGGTTGTTACCTTTTAGTAGAGAATCAGCTTTTGTTACCAATTCCTTGTTCCTGTCACCCACAGGGAGCACCTGAGTTTCTACCCTATTCAGGTATAACACATTTTAATTTTCACAGAATCCAAAATCCTTGGTACTTTTGTTTTGTTTGGGGTATCAGTGCTTGTCAATAATATATATTTTTAATTGAAACACTAATTGGTAGTGGTTATGCAGCAAAACTCCTGCTTCCAAAATTAGTATTCCTTGCCTCCTTTATGTAGCACAAATTGTTTTCCCCTGGCAATCAGCATCCAGCCTCCTGATTAGTACAGAATCTGATTCTCTGTACATGGATCAATCAGAGCAATATTGAGTGAAGCTATCCCATATTGCTTTCTGGACTTATGTGTTTGGTTTAGGGGAAATACAATCACGTATTGGTTTCTAAAGTATCTACACCATTGTGTATATCATGAACACATGTTCTTGAGACTTTGGTAGACATTCCACCATTTTAGCAGGTTAGATGCTCTCAGATGATTTGGTAATACTAGTTAATCCCCTGGATATGAGCCAGTACTTTTAAAAAGATAAAGTGAATTTCTGTGTCAAAGGTAATGTGTGTGATGCCATAATGAAAGAGATGGTATTCCAGTGAGCATACAGATAATGATAATTGCATACTGCCTTATAAGGACACATTATGGACCTCTCTGTGGATGGCTGGTATACCCAAGGGATTATGCCATTTCAGTGACTCATCAGTTTTGTCATTGGCTCATTAAGTATGCAAGTGTTGGTAGCAAGATAAGCTATTGTTGAGTCCATGCATGGCTTTTTAATATTGTATCATTGCCTGATAGCTACTCTTCATAAGCCTATTGAAAAACCAGAAGAGCTTTCATTTAAGAGAAGGTGCATGAATCAACTAGTTCCATCATCTTTTCCCCTTGAACATTGAGTGATTAGATAGAAATGTCAAATGAACCATGCACAAACAGAACACGGCTGATAGATACAATAACTTTACTTCTTTCATCTAATTTCTCCTACTAGTGCCTGCCACTAATCAAACCCAATAAGAAGTCAAAAAGGGAAGTAGCCTGTGTGATGTAATCGAAAGTGGCCATCCTCCAAGGAATAGAATGAGACATAGGAGAACATGCCTGGGAAGGAAGGAAGAGCAAACAGAACAATCATCACAGACATAAGAAGAATAATAGTTAACTGGAAAAAAAAGTGTCCCCTTTTGTAATCATGAAGACAGAATTTCCAATTTTCAGTCCTGAAATTTCATTAATTAGCATGATACGACAGCACTAAGGCTACATAATTCCTCCTTACTAGCAGAAATTAAAAATGGAATAAATATGTTTTTATAACCGACAATGTGTATTATGTGTTTTTTTCTATAAACAGATTGAGAGTAAGAAGCATTATGCCTCACATTGTTCTAAAGCTGTAAACCTTGCTTCCAGCACCATTACACTAGTTCAGCTTATATAAATACTATCCCAGAATAACTGCTAACAGCAGTTAGCTTTTCTTTCATTTTCCAAATTGCTCTATGTAGGAAAAAGTCTATGCATTTTCTTACTATGAGCTTACTTCCTTATAATAGTTAAATGATTCTAAGAGAAATAATTCTAAAAATAAATGTACTTAAGACCACTAAACTGTACACATACAAATGGTTAATATGGTAAATATTATGTTATATGTATTTTAATACAATAAAAAAGCATGATGATATAATATCTCTACCCTATATGCAAGTGTCTTATGCAGGAGAGTCAACTCACCCTAGCCACGCAGGTCAGATCCCTTCCCTGACTTTGCAAGCTAGAATTTAGGTTCAGTATATGATGAAATGGGTTAAAGTGAAGTCCCCCCGAGGATGTAAAAAATCTTTATGTCAGAAGTAAAATAGTCAACAAACAGAAAGAAGAAGATATAAGAGATTGGAGTGAAAGTCCTCACAGCTTTTAGTTTATGGTCAACATGAGGACTGCCATTTGTTGTTTGGTGAAACTTTCAAGGGATTCTCTATACCAACAAAATCCCACCCAAGACATACATAGAATTGGGTTTGTAACTTGCAGCCAAGCTAATCCAGAATTCAGATTTAAAAATCCATGTAGAGAACTAGGAATATAATGATATACTATTTTACCATTATGGCAATGTATAAGACTTATGGTATAATATAAGACAGTGAGGATTTATTTTAATACAGACTGGGCAGTTGGCAGCATTTAATGTTGGTATATAGCACTTAGTTACTTTTTTTTTTTTCTTGTTGCTCATGTAGTTTTAGTGAGCATAAAACTTTTAAGAAATTTCTTAGGAAATTTTTTAGTGTATCAGAGAGTTTGAAATAAATCTTGTACCCTTCTTTCAGAGAGAGGAAAAAGAAATGTTTGACTTATTTAAAGCGCTATCACACCTAAGAGAAAAAAGAAGTCTAAGATGCAGTGTTTCAATAAAGACATTTCTACTTACAGCTAGGCTTAGATGATTATTCATAGTCAACACCTAAATTAGTAGTGGATCTTTACAGATAATGTGAAGTTGTGAGATCCTGAAAGTTATAAACAAATCTAGGAGAATTGTATTTGCCTCTTCCCCATACCTATTACTGTGCATACCCTAAATGTCTAAATCAATAAATCCCCATTATAATGCATGTATCAACCCTCTGACATGGGAATAAAGAAACCTCATACCAACAGAGAAGATCCCTACCTCTCTATGCCAATTTTTACCAGAGGTCAAGCCCTAGTACCGGAAGCTGAAACTTAGGTATTATGCACAACTCTGGGTCTGGTGATAAGAAACAAAATTTCAGGATCCAGATACAAAAAGAATAATATTCAATAGTCTATATGATGTTGTACGTTAGCAAACTGGATTGTCAATCCACATCACACATCTCAACCAGAACATGAACTAGGATACTGGCTAAGTTTGGTTTTGATGAAATATAGGTGCAGGGAACATTATTCCTGGGTAAGGGGCCAAATTATTAGGTGCTAGATGTCCAGGTCCAGCTGAAACCCCAACAGGAAATTATCTTTTTAAGCTATAACAAGGGAACATATTTGAGATATTCTAAAAAAAAAAATAGTGAGTAAAGGCAGAACAGGTGAGGGAATTTCCAAAAAAGTAAAAATTGGGAACATGAAGATTGATTGACTAAATAAATACTTTTCTTTCAGGAAACTGGTCATCAAATGGCTCTGAGAATTTCTCTTTGATGTTCAATCTTATTTTTATTTTTCTTTTTTTATAATAATTTTTATTATGTTATGTTAGTCACCATACAGTATATCCTTAGATTCTGATGTGGTGTTCCATGATTCATTATTTGCGTATAACACCCTGTGCACCATGCAATATGTGCGCTCCTTAATACCCATCACTGGCCTATCCCAATCCCTACCCCTCCCCCCCAAAGCATTCAGTTTGTTACCCAGAGTCCACAGTCTCTCATGCTTCATTCCCCTTCTGTTTACACCCCCTTCATTCTTCCCTTCCTTCTCCTACCGATCTTATTTCTTATGTTCCATAAATGAGTCAAACCATATGATAGTTCTCTTTCTCTGCTTGACTTATTTCACTTCTCATAATCTCCTCCAGTCCCGTTAATGTTGCTGCAAATGTTGTCTAATCGTTCTTTCTGACGGCTGCGTAATATTCCATTGTATATATGGACCACATATTCTTTTTTTTTAATAATAATATTTTTTATTATGTTATGTTAGTCACCATACAGTACATCCCTGGTTTCTGATGTAAAGTTCCATGATTCATTACTTGCGTAGAGCATCCAGTGCACCATGCAATACATGCCCTCCTTACTACCCATCACTAGCCTATCCCATTTCCCCACCCACTCCACTCTGAAGTCCTCAGATTTTTTCCCAGAGTCCATAGTCTCTCATGCTTCATACCCCCTTTTGATTACCCCCCCTTTCTTTATCCCTTTCTTCTCCTACCAATCTTCCTACTTCTTATGTTCCATAAATGAGTGAAATCATATGATAATTCTCTTTCTCTGCTTGACTTATTTCACTTAGCATTATCTCCTCCAGTGCCGTCCATGTTGAAGCAAATGTTGAGAAATTGTTCTTTTTGATAGCTGAGTAATATTCCATTGTATATATGGACCACAGCTTCTTAATCCAGTCATCTGTTGAAGGGTGTCTTGGTTCCTTGCAAGATTTAGCTATTCTGGACAATGCTGCTATGAACATTGGGGTGCATATGGCCCTTCTCCTCACTACGTTTGTATCTTTGGGGAAAATACCCAGTAGTGCAATGGCTGGGTCATAGGGTAGCTCAATTTTTAACTTTTTAAGGGACCTCCACACTGTTTTCCAGAGTGGTTGTACCGACTTGTATTCCCACCAACAATGTAGGAGGGATCCCCTTTCTCCATATCCTCTCCAACAATTGTTGTTTCTTGCCTTGTCAATTTTTGCCATTCTAACTGGCGTAAGGTGGTATCTCAGTGTGGTTTTGATTTGAATTTCCCTGATGGTTAATGATTTTCAACATTTTTTCATGTGTCTGTTAGCCATTTGTATGTCTTCATTGGAAAAGTGTCTGTTCGTATCTTCTGCCCATTTTTTGATTTCTTTATTTGTTTCTTGTGTATTGAGTTTGTAGATCTTGGATACCAGTCTTTTATCTGTAGTGACATTTGCAAATATCTTCTCCCATTCCGTGGGCTGCCTCTTTGTTTCTTTGACTGTTTCCTTGGCTGTGCAGAAGTTTTTATCTTGATGAGTCCTACAAGTTCATTTTTTCTTTGTTTCTCTTGCCTTTGCAGATGTGTCATAAAAAAAGTTGCTGTGGCTGATGTCTT
This sequence comes from Ursus arctos, assembly GCF_023065955.2. Taxonomy (NCBI): domain Eukaryota; kingdom Metazoa; phylum Chordata; class Mammalia; order Carnivora; family Ursidae; genus Ursus; species Ursus arctos. Next base: position 8,255,778 of record NW_026623067.1, on the reverse strand, counting down.
AGAGGTTGCTGCCTATGCTCTCCTCTAAGATTTTGATGGATTCCTGTCTCACATCGAGATCTTTCATCCCTTGGAGTTTATCTTTGTGTATGGTGTGAGAGAGTGGTCAAGTTTCATTCTTTGGCATGTAGCTGTCCAATTTTTCCAGCACCATTTATTGAAGATACTTTTTTCCACTGGATGTTTTTTCCTGCTTTATCAAAGATTAGTTGCCCAAAGAGCCGAGGGTCCATTTCTGGCTCTCTTTTCTTTTCCAATGGTCTATGTGTCTGTTTTTGTACCAGTACCATGATGTCTTTGTGATCACAGCTTTGTAGTATAGCTTGAAATCTGGCATCGTGATGCCCCCAGCTTTGTTTTTCCTTTTCAACAATTCCTTAAAGCTGGAAGCCTTTCCCTTAAGATCAGGAACACGACAAGGATGCCCACTCTCGCCATTATTATTCAACATAGTAGTAGAAGTCCTTGCAACAGCAATCAGACAACAACAATGGATAAAAGGTATCCAAACCTGCAAAGAAGAAGTCAAACTGTCTCTCTTTGCAGATGACATGATACTCTATATGGAAAACCCAAAATAATCTACCCCCAATCTACTAGAAGTTATAGAGCAATTCAGTAATGTGGCGGGATTCAAAATCAGTGCTCTGAAATCAGTTGCATTTCTATACATGATCAATGAGACTGAATAAAGAGAAATTAGGGAATCCATTCCATTTACAATAGCACCAAAAATCATACGTTATCTTGGAATTAACTTAACCAGAGACATAAAGGATCTATATTCTAGAAACTACAAATTGCTCTTGAAAGACACTGAAGAAGACACATAAAGATGGAAAAATATTCCATACTCATGGATCAGAAGAATTAACATAGTTAAAATATCCATGCTACCCAGAGCAGTCTACACTTTCAATGCGATCCCGATCAAAATACCAATGAGATTCTTCAAAGAACTGGAATAAACAGCCCTTAAATTTGTGTGGAACCTGATCTTATTTTTCTTGTACCACAGGTAATGGTGCACACTATGGAAGAGTTAACACACTATGGTGTTTCATTTCCCATTAACTAAATAGGATTTAAGTATTTCCTCCTTAATATATATTATGAGGTTGTAAATCTTTACCTCAGTCATCTGAATTAAGGTTGTGAAGGGGCAGGATATATCAATGCTTCTGCACTAAGAAAGGTCATCATCTAGTGGTCCTCATTTGGAGTGATATGGTTTTGTGTTATGTCACTGAAAGTTGAGAACAAGACCAGAAACTCATGGGAAAGTTCTGCTTTGCAACTGTCCTTTACTAGAATAATCACATATGACACTTCATTAAAAAATAGTAGCTATCATTTATTGCTTTCCAAATGCCTTCATGTAAACTAAGTAAAAATATAACTCATGACAGTCTAAACATAGATTGCTTTGGTATTTTCAAAAGAAGTCCAAATTTGGCAATACATTAAATGTGTGCCCTATCTATTGTGCAAGCTTTAGATAAAATAGATCGTTGTTTATGTAATAATATCATTATACAAATCAGCATAAAATTTAACTCTAGGTAAGGAAAGATAGAAAAAGTCAACTAAAAGGTATTTTTCAGTGTTCTTCTATTTTATGTGATGAGAGTAAAACTCTTTTCCATCTGGAACTCAATTCCTCTGAAAAACGTACTTGTTAGATGAAAATACTGGCCACATGTGCTGGATCCTGCAAAGGTGACATGGCTAAAGCCATGCAGCCAATTTGTATCCCTGGGATATTTCAAGTTGGAAGTCAACCTCTCTTCATTGATCAATGCTAATATAAGATTCAGAAACTGAATCTAACCATATTGCCTATATGTGAAGAAGTTAGTCTACCAGGATTCTGAAGATTTGTGTGTGTGTGTGTGTGTGTGTGTGTGTGTGTGTGTGTGTGTATTTAATGAAAAGGAAAAAGAAAGAGCTGAAAAATGGCAAAAAAAATTCAGGCACCAGTTGTTTTTCTTTTGGATTCTTATCTCTTTCTGATGTTAAGTATTTTGTAAGAAAGAAAATGTTTTTCCTTACATAAATATTATTTGGGGGAAAGATAAAGATAAACAAATTACTTAAGTACAACCAATTTAAAAGGGACTAAAGATTGATGAGGTCTATTTACCTGATCTCTTACATCTCTGAGATAGTGAATTTTTCTTTTTAAGATTTTATTTTATTTGAGAGAGAGAGAGAGAGAGAGAGCATGAGGGGGAAAGGGTCAGAGGGAGAAGCAGACTCCCTGCTGAGTAGGAAGCCTGATGCAGAACTCAATCCTGGGGATTTCAGGATCATGACCTGAGCTGAAGACAGTCACTTAACCAACTGAACCAACCAGGCACCCTGAGATAGTAAATTTCTAAGGAAAAATACAGGTCGGTTTCATTGGGGAGGGATCTCCTTCTGCCTGGAAGAAAACAAGTTCTTCGTATAGAAGAAAATGTTTGAACTTACATAAACATGCAAATGATAAAAGGTAAATGTACAGAAAAGAGTGATACATAAACATAAATAAAAAGAAATAAAAATGTGTGGAATGTTGGTTAATACTAGGTAATAGTTGACATTTAAAATCCTCAGAATTTAGGGATGCCTGGGTTTCTCAGACAGTTGAGTGTCTGACTCTGAGTTTCAGCCCAGATCATGATCTCAGGGTCCTAAGATCATGTCCTGAGATTGAGGCTTGGGGCAGGCCCCAAATTTACATGGAGTTAGCTTGAATTTCTCTCTCACCCTCTGCCCCTACCCTCACTCACATATTCTCTCTCTCTCTCTCAAATAAATAAACAAAATCTCTTTTGAAACCTCATGATTAACTCCTGAATTATTTATAATCTTGTGAGTGCAAGTGTGTTTTGCATACAAGACCACAGACCTGAAAAGTTTATATCTTCTGAAATTGGAAAAAATGAAATTAATCAAGTAATATACACACATATAGGCCTTCATTACAGCACTATTACTTTAATTACACCACATTGTTAAGGAAAAGTACTGCCACCACCATATGGACTACTATATATAGTACAATAAGTGTCACTACCACCAATACCGAAATACTTTTTTCATATTTATTCAATCATCTTGAAATACAAGATGTATATAAACCCAATTTAACTATGTTATTATGATTATACATAATAAAAACACATAAATATATCTTTCCTCCACTGATAGAATAAAATTCAGAACTCATGCTTGGCAACACTAAAATACTCAAGTTTGGGAGGATTAAAAGATACTATTACTTGGACCTCATCTGCTTGAGGAAGTTCTGGCCCTTGGCCAAGCTGTCCTTCAGTGCATCTTTCATTGTTTCATTCCGTAGACTGAAGATGAAGGGATTCAGGAGTGGTGTTACAACACTAGAGAGGATAAAGAGCATCTTGTTAAGATGCAAGCTGCTCTTCTGGGAGGGCCGGACATAGACAAAAATGGAGATCCCATAGCCCATGGAGACCACAGTGAAGTGAGAGGCACAGGTGGCAAAGGCTTTGCGTTGACCTTGTCCTGAGGGTATCTTCAGAATGGTGGAGATGATGTAGATATAGGAGACCACGGTGAGGGAGAGAGAGCTGAGGGACAGGACAAGAGAGCTGAGGAAATCCAAGAGTTCAATGATATGGATGTCAGCACAGGCCAAGTGGAGGAGAGGGGCACTGTCACAGAAAAAGTGATCGATCACATTGGGGCCCCAGTATGGAAGCCCAGCCTTAAGGACAGTGGATGGGAGAATGAGGAGAAAGCCACCCACCCATGAGAGGATAACAAGACGCACACAGAGTGAGCTGGTCATAATCACAGGGTACTGAAGGGGACTGCAAATGGCCACATAGCGATCGTAGGACATGATTGCAAAAATGATGAACTCAGTGCATCCAGAAAGGAAGTAGAAATAGGACTGGGTGAGGCATCCACCAAATGAAATGGTCTTTCTCTCTGACAGGAAGCCTGCCAGCATCTTGGGAACAGCACAGGTGGTAGTTAATACTTCACTGAAAGAGAGATTGCTGAGGAAGAAATACATGGGTGAGTGAAGCCTGTAATCCAGGAAAATCAGGGTAATGATGAGGGTGTTTCCAAGGACTGTCACCAAATAGGCCAATAAAAAAACCAAGAACAGGAGGTCCCCAAGGGCTCTGGTGGTTGGTATCCCTGTAAGAGTGATCTCTGTCACCATGGTCCAGTTCTCCCTCTGCATGCTGGGTGGAAAATCTTAATTTTGTCAAGGAAACAAAGGAAGCAGCATGTATTAATACCTAAGACTACTGTTCTAAGATATATTAAGATGGGCACCATTTTATTTCTAGCAAAAATAAGCAACATTATTGATAAATGTGGTTGGCTTTCATTTTTCTTATAATGTCCATGTAAGGCTCATAACATCCACATGAAAATTGATATTTTTAATAATTAGCAGAATAAAGGTCATCTTCTCTAACACAGGTTTTTAAACCCCTACATCTCTATTTCATTACTGAAATGATAAAAAGGCAGTGGTTTTAATTATTTTATATTCTATCTATATATATATCATTAATATTTTTGTAAAAAATATTTTGATCACTAATAGATCTTTTAAATTATTAAGTGTATTGAATTGGAAACAAATTAAGATTTTGATTTTGTAACTGATTTTTGTTTTCAGAAAACATTACTTGCACTACACATTTGAGATACTTTCCAGTTCACTCAGATATCTAATGTGGTCAACTCTACAGAATCAAAACTTTTTCTTATATAATCTTTAAATTTTATTGTAGTTAGTAAATACTTTGTGAATAGGAATTTTATAAGTGAAAAATGTGTAAATACCAATGGAAACAGATAAAGTAGAATATTGACAGTCTATGAACTCTGGGAAACAAACTGAGGGCTTCAGAGGGGAGGGGAGTGGGAGAATGGGATAGGCTGGTGATCGGTGTTAAGGAGGGCACATATTGCATGGAGCACTGGGTGTTATATGCAAGTAATGTATCATGGAACTTTACATCAAAAACTAGGGATGTACTGTATGGTGACTAACATAATATAATAAAATATATTATTAATAAAAAAGTACAATATTAACTTTTAAAACTTTTCTTTTTCTGGAATGATTTTTTGAACTAATTGCTGATTGATGATGTTTTTGGAATGAATGTACATTATTGTGGTTTCATAATTAATCAGCCCAACATGTTTAAAAGTACACTTTTAGATACATTAATTGATGACAGACTTTGCCTCATTGTACATAATTAAAATAAATTGGTTGAATGAAGATACAGAGAAAAGACCAATTTTAAATTTGATGATAATTAAACATTGTTTCACTTAAAGGAAACAAATTAACAATGACATATGACTTTGGCAGGATAAGAAAAAATAAATAAACAATGGAAATCCTAAAACCAAGATAATATGGGAAAGTCAATAAGCAAGTTTTTGAAACAAAGGAAAAATAGGATAAAGTAAAGAAACAATAAAAATAATGGGGCACCTGGGTAGTTAGTCAGTTAAGTGTCCAAGTCTTGATTCGGCTCATGTCACAATCTCAGGGTCATGAGATCAGGTCTTGTGCTTAAGATTTTCTCTCTTCCTCTGCTACTCCTGCTTGCACTCTCACTCTCTCTCTTTAACTCTCTTTCTCTCTCTTTCTTAAATATATAATATATAATATATAATATATAATATATAATATATAATATATATATACACAAATAAATAATAATAATAATTTTAAAAAGACATACTATGGAAGGTTGTTATGTAAATTGTATGAAAAATGTGAGTACATTAAGCTCACCTGGCATGTTTCCTCTAAGCCTCAAAGGCAGACGCTTAACCGCTGTGCCACCCAGGCGCCCCAGAAAGCCCACTTCTAATATAGAGAAGAAACTGGTAGTTACTACAGAGGAGGTAATTGGGGGATGGGTTAAGTAGGTAATGGGGATTAAGGAGTGCACTTGCTGTGATGAGCACCATGTATTATATGGAAGTATTAAATCACTATATTGTACACCTGTAATGAATATAATATTGTATGTTAATTAACTGGATTTAAAATATTAACATAGAATTATTTAAAAATAAATAAAAGTGGGGCGCCTGGGTAGCACAGTCGTTAAGCGTCTGCCTTCGGCTCAGGGCGTGATCCCAGAGTTCTGGGACCGAGCCCCGCATCAGGCTCTTCCACTGGGAGCCTGCTTCTTCCTCTCCCACTCCCCCTGCTTGTATTCCCTCTCTCGCTGGCTGTCTTTCTTTGTCAAATAAATAAATAAATAAATAAATAAATAAATAAAATATTTTTAAAAAATAAAATAAAAAATAAAGATAAATAAAAGTAAAATTTAATTGTATTCATTTTCTAAGAAACACAAACATTAAACTTAATAAAAAAACCTTAAAATATTGATGCAACTATGTCAGGGAACTTTTAAAATAATAAGAAGAAAGGAAGATATACTAAAACAAGTAGCAGACAAATTAGAGTTTGCGAGAGATGAAAAAAAATTTTCCCAGCACAAAACAAAAGAAGGTTAGTTGATACTGTAGAATAAATACTAAATTTTTATTGAAGATACAAACATCCATTAATTTAATAGAAAAGTGAGATTGTATCAGGATTTTCAGGAATATAGGAAGTCCTAGAAAATAAAAAAGTGATAATAAAAAATAACATACTCCTTATGCATTATATCAACAGAATTGAGAATTGGCAGTATATTAACATAATTTTAATATTATTAGAAGTCAAACATTTTTAATTGAATTATGAAATATGCCCAATGCTCAGTGAGTTTGTGTCAATTGAGTAAATTCAAAGAAAGTTTCTATTCCTTGTTTTGGAATCAATATTGCAAAACTTAAATTTATCCAAAATATGTTAGTATATGTAATTTAATTTCAATCAATTACCAGCATGACTTTTAGTTTTGAAATTGATCAATATAAATTAAATGCAATCTTACAGAATAACAGATACAGCTACAAAATATATAACTATGATTATATGCTATTACAGTACATCAGTTTAAGACAAACATTTAAATTTATATGAGAACAGTAATATATTTTATTTTATTTATATTGAAAGTTGAGAAAAAGAAAAATTCTTACTCACACAAAAAGAAATTCCAGTGGAGTATATCTTGCCATTCATCAACTGCTTTAAGAAACTTAATATTTCTTATGGTGTCACTATCACATTACTAGGAGAGAGAGAGAGAGAGGAGAGAGAGAGAAAACGAGTAGAGAGAGAGAGAAAACGAGTAGAGAGAATTGTGACTTACTGCTTGAATCATGGAAGGCATGGGAAAGAGAAATCTTTAACCATGAGGCATTTGAGTGAGGTTAAGGAAATTAATTTAGTAGAGTGATTACTATAGAAAACAAGTAGTGGATGGAAGTCATGATGAAAAAACTGGTATGTTCTATTTATTATTTAATCACTATTATAATTTATATATTGTCTAAATGTTCAAGTAAATCTATCAGGCTTGCACAATCATGTAATTTTCCCTAGCATCCATAACTCAGAAAATTCATAGACATTTCCTATGTGTCAAAGGCATCTTCTCTTCAAAACTAAGTCCTTGCTACAACTTAGGAAACACTAAAAATAGATTCTCGGCTTCCTTTTCTAGGATATTCAACTTTTTATCATTACTTACCTTGCTTGCTGAGATGTCTCCCCTAGCAGTGGCAATTTCATAGGTCAAGTAAAAGCTAAAGGATTTCCCAAATTTTATTTTATTTTACTTTATTTTTTTCCTTTTGAATCAGTTTCCAGAGTTGAGGAAGGGGTTTTAATCAGAACTGCTGAGAGGAGAATTTTTGTGAGGTCAGGCTGTTGTCAAGTTACCAAAGGACAATCCCAAAGTACTCACATGGAAGAAGATATATCTGAGAATAATAAGGTTTTAAAATCATCCCAGACTCCCACAGGGGGAACCTGACAGGGTGAGAAAAATTAGACTTGTTTGTTCTCACTGTGAATATTTTGCTTTGAAAACTCATTAGTAACTCTATTCCATGGAGACTCCAATAAGTGTATGAAACTTTATTTTCCCGAGAGACTTTGTAAAGCTAAAATTCAATAATTTCAAATAATGTGAACATTTTTCCTGATCTGTACAGAGAAAGACCGAATTTGTATTCATGTATTTATGCTTATTCATTTGGTTAGATTGTTACAAGTGTGAGTTTAATCTATAATCCTGCAATACCACAAAGGTACAGCTATCTGTCCTCCAGTTTAGGGGAGACATAAACCAATCACTGGTTGTTTTCATTTGGTAATACTAATGAATTTGAAGTATTATTTCATAGAAATCCATGGATGTGGCCCATATAAACAATGGAATATTACTCAGCCATGAGAAAGGATGTTTACCCATTTGCATCAACATAGATGGAACTGGAGGAGATTATGCTAAGTGAAATAAGTAAAGCAGAGAAAGACAATTATCATATAGTTTCACTTATTTGTGGAACATAAGGTATAGCAGGGAAGACATTAGGAAAAGGAAGGGAAAAATGAAGGGGGGTGCAGAAACAGAGGGGGAGATGAACCATGAGAGAGTCTGTACTCTGGAAAACACACTGAGGGTTTTGGGGGTGAAAGGGGTGGAGGGACATGTTAGCCAGGTGATTATTAAGAAGAGCATGTATTGCATTGAGCACTGGGTATTATATGCAAACAATGAATCATGGAACACTACATCAAAATCTAATGATGTACTGTATGGTGACTAACATATCATCATCATCATCAATAAATGGATAAATGCAAGAATGTGAAAAAAACCACATCCTTACCTTTCATAGTGCCTTAACATCGTGAGAGTTAAAAGTTGTTACTTACTATTATTTCATAATCACCCTGGAATCTAGCACCATGGTTTATGCTACTGGATCATATATATCTAACACAGGGCTTGCATAAGATAGGTTTATAATAAGTATTTATTGATGGATCAATAAGGTCAACCAGATTTTCTGAGTAAAAAAGAAAAGAAAAGAAAAGAAAAGAAAAGAAAAGAAAAGAAAAGAAAAAAGAAAGGAAAAGAAATCCATGGATGTGTAATCATAAGATCTACCAGTAAGTTTTCTGCATATGGATGACTGTGTTTTGTACTGCACAAGCAACTTAACAAAGGATATATAAGAAAAAAAAGTCGGGGGGGAGTTGTTACATAACATGAAACATAATATTTGGTGAATAACTATTAAACTCAGTGATGGCAAAGAGATTACTCACGTACTGAGGTAAAAATATCAGAATAACGTCAGACCTGTCTACACAGACCTGACAAGAGAAGAAGGGTTGGCAGGGGATTTTCAAAGCTCTATTCGAGAACATGCAGCCCAGGATCATTTATCCAGCAAGGCTGTCACTCAGAATTGATGGAGAGATAAGGAACTTCCAGGATCGGCAGAAACTGATCGAATTTGTAACCACCAAACCAGCCCTACAGATGATATTAACGGGGGTTCTATAAAAGTAAAAAGGCCCCAAGACTGATACAGAACAGAAATTTACAATCTATAGAAACAAAGACTTCACAGGCAACATGACATCATTAAAATCATATCTCTCAATAATCACTCTCAATGTGAATGGCATAAATGCTCCCATAAAAGGCCACAGGGTTGCAGATTGGATAAAAAGACATGACCCATCCATTTGCTGTCTACAAGAGACTCATCTTGAACCTAAAGATACATCCAGACTGAAAGTGAAGGGGTGGAAAACCATTTTTCATGCCCATGGACCTCAAAAGAAAGCTGGGGTAGCAATTCTCATATCAGATGGATGAGGTTTTAAAAACTGTAGTTAGAGTACAGAAGGACACTATATTATTCTTAAAGGATGTATTCAAGAAGTTGATTTGAAAATTATAAATATCTATGCCCACAACAGGGGAACAGCTAGATACACAAGCCAACTCTTAACAGAAGAAAGAGAAATATAGATAATAATACAATAATAGTAGTGGACCTCAACACTCCACTATCAACAATAGACAGATCACCTAAGCAGAAAATCAACAAAGAAACAAGAGCTTTGAATGACATACTAGACCAGATGGACTCATAGATATATACAGAATACTGCACCCCAGAACAACAGAATACTCATTCTTTTTGAATGCACATGGTACTTTCTCCATAATAGGCCATATACTGGGTCACAAAACAGGTCTTGGCTGATACCAAAAGACTGAAACTATTCCCTGCATATTCTCAGACCACAATGCTTTGAAAATGGAGCTCAATCACAAGGAAAAATTTGGAAGAAACTCAAACACTTGGAAACTAAGAACCATCCTGTTCAAGAATGATTGATCTAAAATGCAGTTTTTATACTCTCACCTCAAGAAGCTGGAACAGGAACAGATGAATAGGCCTAATCCATGCACAAGAAAGCAGTTGATCATGATTAGAGCAGAGATCAATGAATTAGAAACCAGGAGCACAGTAGAGCAGATCAACAGAACTAGAAGCTGGTTCTTTGAAAGAATAAATGAAATCGATAAACCACTGGTAGGACTTATTCAAAAGAATAGAGAAAGGACCCAAATTAATAAAATTATGAATGAAAAGGGAGAGGTCACAATCAATACCAATGAAATAGGAAGGATTATTAGAAATCTTTATCAACAGATTTATGCCAATAAATTAAGCAACCTGGGAGAGATGGAGGCCTTCCTGGAAACCTATAAACTACCAAGACTGAAACAGGAAGAATTTGATTTTTTAAACAGAACAATTAATTATGAAGAGATCGAAGCAGTGATCAAAAACCTCCCGAAAAACAAGAGTCCAGGGCTACAACATGGACGGCACTGGAGGATATAATGCTCAATGAAATAAGTCAAGCAGAGAAAGACAATTATCATATGGTTTCTCTCATCTGTGAAACATAAGAAGTAGGAAGATCAGTAGGAGAAGAAAGGGGAAAAAAAGGGGGGTAATCAGAAGGAGGAATGAAGCCTGAGAGACTATGGACTCTGAGAAACAAACTGAGGGCTTCAGTAGGGAGGGGAGTGGGGGAATGGGATAGGCTAGTAATGGGTAGTAAGGAGGGTGCATATTGCATGGTGCACTGGGTGTTATACGCAACTAATGAATCATGGAACTTTACATCAAAAACCAGGGATGTACTGTATGGTGACTAACATAATATAATAAAAAATATTATTATATAAAAAAAGGAATACATTGAAGAAGACACAAAAAGATGGACAAATATTCCATGCTCATTAATTGGGATAATATACATAGATAAAATGTCTATGCTACCTAGAGCAATCTACACTTTCATTGCCGTCCTGATCAAAATACAAATGACATTTTCAAAGAACTGAAACACATAGCCCTTAAATTTGTGTGGAACCAGAAAAGGCCCCGAATCGCCAAAAATCGTTGAAAAGGTAAAACAAAGCTGAGGACCTCACGTTGCCGGATTTCAGGCTATACTGCAAAGCTGTGATCACAAAGACAGCACGGTACTGGCAGAAAAACAGATACATAGACCAATGGAACAGAATAGAGAACCCAGAAATGGACCCTCGGCTCTTTGGGCAACTAATCTTCGATAAAGCAGGGAAAAAACATCCAGTGGCAAAAAGTCTCTTCAATAAATGGTGCTGGGAAAATTGGGGAGCTCCACACAAAAGAATGGAACTTGACCACTCTCTCACACCATACACAAAGATAAACTCTAAGTGGATGAAAGCCCTCAATGTGAGACAGGAATCCATCAAAATCCTAGGGAAAACATGGGCTGAAACCTCTTTGACATCAGCCACAGCAACTTTTTTCATGATACATCTCCAAAGGGAAGAGAACAAAAGAAAAAATGAACTTGTGGGACTTCGTCAAGATAAAAATCTTCTGCACAGCCAAGGAGACAGTCAAAAAAACAAAGAGGCAGCCCACGGAATGGGAGAATATATTTGCAAATGACACTACAGATAAACGATTGGTATCCAAGATCTACAAAGAACATCTCAAACTCAATACATGGGAAAACAATCAAATCATAAAATGGGCAGAAGATATGAGCAGATACTTTTCCAATGAAGACATACAAATGTCTAACAGACACATGAAAAAATGTTCGAAATCATTAGCCATCAGGGAAATTCAAATCAAAACCACATTCAGATACCACATTATGCCAAGTAGAATGAACCTTGAGAGACTATGTACACTGGGAAACAAACTGAGGGCTTCAGAGGGGAGGGGTTGGGGGATTGGGATAGGCCAGTGATGGGTACTTAGGAGGGCATGTATTGCATAGTGCAATGGGTGTTATATGCAAGTAATGAATCATGGAACTTTACATCAAAAACTAAGTACGTACTGTATGTTTACTAACATAACATAATAAAAAATTGTTATAAAAAAAGAATGGCAAAGATTGACAAGGCAGGAAACAACAAATGTTGGAGACGATGTGGAGAAAGGGGATCCTTCTTACGTTGTTGGTGGGAATGCAAGTTGGTACAGCCACTTTGGAAAACAGTGTGGAAATCCCTTAAAAAGTTAAAAATTGAGCTACCCTATCAGCTAGCAATTGCACTACTGGATGTTTACCACGAAGATATAAACGTAGTGAAGGGAAGGGCCATATGTACCACAATGTTCATAAGAGCATTGTTCACAATAGCTAAATCTTGGAAGGAGCTGAGATGCCCTTCAATAGATGACTGGATTAAGAAGATGTGGTCCATATATACAATGGAATATTACTCACCCATCAAAAAGAACGTTTTCACATTTGTTGCAAAATGGACGGGACCGGAGGAGATGTTACTAAGTGAAATAAATCAAGCAGAGAAAGACAATTTTCATATGGTTTCACTCATTTATGGAACATAAGAAATAGGAATATCGGTAGGAGAAGAAAGGGAAGAATGAAAGGGGGGGTAAACAGAAGGGGGAATGAGCCATGAGAGACTATGGACACTGGGAAACACATTGAGGGCTTCAGAGGGGAGGAGGGTAGGGGATTGGGATAGGCTGGAGATGGGTATTAAGGAGGGCATGTATTGCATGGTGCATTGCGTGTTATATGCAAGTAATGAATCACAGAACATTACATTAAAAGCTAGTTATGTACTTTATGGTGACTAACAAAACCTAATAAAAATTATTTAAAAAAAAGGAAAACTAAAAAAAAAAAAAAAAAAACACAAAACATAACTCCACCAAAGGAATATTGTAAACTTCCAGTAACTGAAACAAAGGGAATGAAAATCCAGAAATTGCCTGACAAAAATTCAAAATAATTGCTTGAAGGCTGCTCATAGAGCTACAAAAGAAGTCATATAAAGAAGGTGAATAAATCAAGTAGGCAAGAATAAAATAAGAAATTCACTAAATCAGAAGCCACTCAAAAAATACAAAAGATAACTTTTGAAGATATATATATATATATATATATATATATATATATATATATATATAATTCAATAGTGTATAAACCTGTTGAATCACTATGTTGTACACCTGAAACTAATGTAACATTGTGTGGTAATTATACTCAAATTTAAAAAAAATAAAAAAAAGAGTCACTAAAGTGTTTCAACAGTACAGTTCAAACAGAAAGAAAATGATTTAAAATACATATCAATTAAAATTATACAGAGGTGAGGGGCACCTGGATGGCTCAGTTAAACGTATGCCTTTGGCTCAGGTTCCAGGCATTGGGCTCCCTGCTCAGAGTGGAGTCTTGTTGTTCCTCTCCAGCTTCTGCTCTCTCTGTCTCTCTCTCTCTCTCTTTAAATAAATAAATAAAATCTTTAAAAATGAAAAATAATGAAAATGAATGAAGAAAGCTTTTGGACTTACAGGGATCCACGTTAATAAATAATGTACAGATCGATTAAATCTGATAGGCAAAATAGTGGGAGAAAGAAGTAGAAAGCTTATTTTCAAAAACAAATGGCTGAGCATTTCTCAAACTGTGGAAAAAAATTGGACATCCAAATACTTGAAGCTAATAGATCACCACAAGATTACTCTCCAAACTATCTTCAACAAGGCACATTATAATAATAACATCTAATATAACACAGAAAAAGATGACTTTAGAGCTAACAAGAGAAAAAAAAATGTACTTTACACTATGGTATTCCAATAGGTTATCAGCAGATTTCCTGGAAGAGACCTTAGAGGCCAACAGAGAATGGGATACTATATTTAAAGAGCTGAAAGAAAGATGGGGTTCCAGGGTGGCTCAGTTGGTTAAGGGTCTGCCTTTGCCTCAAGTCCTGATCATTGTGTCCTGGGATCAAGCCCTGCATAAGGCTCTATGCTCATTGGGGTGTCTGATTCTCCCTCTTCCTCCATCCCTCCCTCTGGTTGTGCACTCTCTTTCTCATTATCTCAAATAAATAAAATATTTAAATTTCTTTTAAAAAAGCAACTGAGAGAAAGGAACCACAAATCAATAGTCTTCCCAGTAAAGTTTTTCTTCAAAAATGAAAATGAGATGAAAATGTGTCTTAATAAACAAGATCTGACATAATCAGTGTTAAAACTGCTTTACAATAAATGTTGTTCAAGTTGAATTGCAAGTGTATAATTGGTCACATAAATGCATAGGAATATATATAAATTACATCACACTCCTTGAAGAAAGAATAGATTAAGATTCTGAATGCACTAATACTGTAATACAGTCCTGTGTTAATTACATAATGCCAGGATAAATGTTAAAAAGAACAAGTATTAAAAATAAATATAACTCAACAGAGTAGGTGTAAAGGGAACATACCTCAACATAATGAAGTTCTTAAATGAAAAACCCACTATGAACAACATACACAATGAGGAAAAAAAAATGAGAGCTTTTCCCCTAAGGTCAGGAGCAAACAAAAATATCTACTCTCACCATTTTATTCAACATAATTCTAGAATTCCTAGGCAGAGTAATCAGACAACAAAAATGAAAAAAAAAACATCCAAATTGGTAAGAAAGAAGTCAAACTTTCACTATTTACAGATAACTATGTGTAGAAAACTCTAAAGACTCCACCAAAAAAACTATGAGAATAAGTGAATTCAGTAAAGTCTCAGGATACACAACCAATATACAGCAAGCTGTTGCATTTCTATACTCTAATAATAAAGCATCAGAAAGAGAAGTTAAGAAAATAAAATACTTAGGTGGAACAGAGCAGAAAACTCAGAAATAAACCTACAAATAAACAGTGAATTAATCTTTGAAAAGCGGGAGGGCAGCCAATGGGAGAAAGTTTCTTCAACAATTGGTGCTGGGAAACCTGAACAGCAACATGCAAAAGAATGAAACTGGACTACTGTCTTATACCATACACAAAAATAAATTAAAAACAGATTAAAGACCTAAATGTGAGACCTGAAAACATGGAACTAGAAGAGAGCAGAGGCAGTAATTTCTCTGACATCAATCATAACATCATTTTTCTAGATATGTCTCCTGAGGCAAGGTAAACAAAAGAAAAAATAACTATTGGAACTACATCAAAATAAAAAGCTTCTGCACAGGGAAAGGGATAATCATCAAAACTTAAACACACCCTAATGAATGGGAGAAGATATTTGCAAATGACAAATTCAATAAAGGGCTACTATCCAAAATATATAAAGAACTTATAAACCTCAACACCCCTCAAAAATAATCTAATTAACGAAGGGCAGAAGGCATGAACACACATTTGTTCAAAGAAGAGATACAGATGAACAACAGATACACACAAGATGCTCATCATGCTTTATTTTCAGGGGGATGCAAATCAAAACCACAATGAGATATCACATCGCACATGTCAGAATGGCTAAAATAATAAAAAAAAAAAACATAAGAAGCAACAAGCATCAACAAAGATGTGGAGAAAAAGGAACTCTCAGGCACTGTTGGTGGGAGTGCAAACCGGTACAGCCACTCTGAAAACCAATATGAAGGGTCCTCAAAAAGTAAAGAATAGAATTGCCCTATGATCCAGTAATCACACTACTGGGTATCTACCCCCAAAATACAAAAGCACTACTTCAAGTTATACATGCAACCCTGAATTTATTTCAGGATTATTTATAATAACCAAATTATGGTAAAGTAGCCCAAGTGTCTATTGACTGATGAATGGGTAAAGAAGAAGTTTTCTATATATACAATGGAATATTATTCAGCCAGGAAAATAGTGAAATATTGTCATTTGTAATGACATGGATGGGATTAGAGAGTATAATACTAAGCCAATTAAGTCAGTCAGAAAAAGACAAATGTCATATCATTACAATCATATGTGGAATTTAAGATGGTAACAAATGAATAAAGGAAAAAAAAAAGGAGAGAGATAGACAAACCAAGAAACATTTTCTTAAGTTTAGAGAACAACCTGATCTGGGGTGCCTGGGTGGCTGAAGTCATCTGCCTTCAGCTCAGGGCGTGATCCTGGAGTCCTGGGACCCAGCACCACATCAGGCTCCTACGCTGGGAGCCTGCTTCTTCCTCTCCCACTCCCCCTGCCTGTGTCCCCTCTCTCGCTGGCTGTCTCTCTCTCTCTCTCTGTCAAATAAATAAATAAATTAAATCATTTTTAAAAAAAGAGAACAACCTCATTATTATCAGAGAGGGAGTGGTTGGGGGGATGGGTGAAATAGATGATACGGATTAAAGTACAGTTATCAAGATGAGTGCTGAGTAATGTACAGAATTGTTGAGTCAGAGGTGTCTGGGTGGCTCAGTCAGTTAAGTATCTGCCTTCGGCTCAGGTCATGATCACAGGGTCCTGGGATTGAGCTCTGCATTGGGCTTCTTGGTGAGCAGGGAGCCTGTTTCTTCCTCCCTCTGCTGTTCCCCTTGCTTGTGCTCTCTTGCGCTCTGTCAAATAAATAAATAAGCTCTTTAAAAAAATGTTGAATCCCTATATTGTACACCTTAAACTAAGGCAACCCTATATGTTAACTATACTGGAATTCAAATTAATACCACATTGAGTTACCACCTTAAGCCAGTTAGACTGGCAAAAATTGACAAGACAAGAAACAACAAATGTTGGAGAGGATGTGGAGAAACGGGAACCCACATACACTGTTGGTGGGAATGCAAGTTGGTACCACCATGCTGGAAAACAGTATGCAGGTTTCTCAAGACATAAAATAATAGAGCTACCCTATGACCCAGCAATTGCACTACTGGGTATTTACCCCAAAGACACAGATGTAGTAATGAGAAGGACTGTATGCACCCTGATGTTCATAGCAGCATTGTCCACAAGAGCTAAACTGTGAGAGGAGCTGAGATGCCCTTCAACAGACGAATGGATAAAGAATATGTGGTCCATATATACAGTGGAATATTACTCAGCCATCAGAAAGAACGGTTAACCAACATTTGCAGCAATATGGGCGGGACTCGATGAGATTATGTGAAGTGAAATAAGTCAAGCAGAGAAAGACAATTATCATATGGTTTCACTCATTTATGGAACATAAGAAATAGCAGGAAGATTGGTAAGAGAAGAAAGGGAAGAGTGAAGGTGGGGTAAACAGAAGGGGGAATGAACCATGAGAGACTATGGACTCTGGGAAACAAACTGAGGGCTTCAGAGGGGAGTGGAGTGGAGGAATGGGATAGGCTGGTGAAGGGTATTAAGGAGGGCACGTATTACATGGTGCACAGGGTGTTATACACAAGTAATGAATCATGGAACATTACATCAAAAACTTGGGATGTCCTGTATGGTGACTAACATAACATAATAAAAATTATTATAAAAAAATAAATAATAAAAAGATCTTTATGTATTTTGGGTACTAAACATTAATGGATAAAGCCCTTTACAACATTCTCCCATTCCTTAGTTTCTCTTTTAACTTTGTTGATTAAACTTTTTTATTTTGATGAAATCCCAATTGTTTACTTTTGTTTCCTTACTTCAAGAGATATATGGAAAAACTTGCAGCAGCCTATATCAAAGAAGTTACTGCCTGTCTTCTCTTCTAGGTTTGTTATGGTTTCAGTTCTTGCACTTAGGTCTTTAATCCATTTTGAATTTATTTTTGTGTATGGTGTAAGAAAGTAGTCCAGTTTCATTTTTTTGCATGTTGCTATCCAGTTTTCCCTATACCGTTTTTTTGAATACTGTCTTTTTCCTTTCAGATATCCGTTCCTCCTTTGCCTAAGGTTAGTTGACTATACAATTGTGGGTTGATTTCTGGGATTTCCATTCTGCTCTATTTTTTATGTATCTATTTTCATGCCAAAACCATACTATTTTTATCACTACAACTTTGCACTATAACTTGAAGTCTGGAATTGTGATGTCTCCTGCTTTTCTTTTCTCCTCCAAGGTTGTTTTGGCTATTCAGCGTTTCTTATGGTTCCATACAAATTAAAGGATTATTTGTTCTAGCTGTCTGAAAAATGTTGTTTGTACTTTCATAGGGATTGCATTAAATGCGTAGTTTGCTTTGGGTAGTATAAATATTTTCCAATCCATGAGCATGAATGGCTTAGCATTTCTTTGAGTCATCTTCAATTTCTTTCATTACTGTTTTATAGTTTTCAGAGTATAGTTCTTTCAACTCTTTTGTTAAATTATTCCTAGGTACCTTATTGTTTTAAGTGCAATTGTAAATGGGATTGCTTCCTCATTTCTATTTCCACTTCTTCACTTTTGATGTTTAGAAATGCAACAGATTTCCATGCATTGATTTTGTACTCTGCAAATTAACTGAATTCATAAACAAGTTCCAGCAATTTTCTGGTGGTGTCTTTCAGGTTTTCTACATTGAGTATCATGCTGTCTGTGAATAGTGAAAATCTGACTTTTTTCTTGTTGATTTGGATGCCTTTGGTTGGTTTATTAATCTATTTACTGTGTCTGATTGCTGTGGCTAGGACTTCCAGTACCATGTTAAATAAGAGTGGTGATAGTGGACATCCCTGTCTTGTTCCTGACGGTAAAGGAGAGACTCTCAGTTTTTATCCATTGAGGATGATATTAGCTGTGGGTTTTTCATACATAGCCTCTATCTTGTTGAGATATGTTCCTTCTAACACTACTTTGTTGAAGGTTTTTATCATGAATATACATTGTATTATAATAAAAATATAAAAAAATAATATATGTACTTTATAAATTTTTTTCTCTATCAATTGAAATGATCATATGACTTTATGATTTTATGAATTCTGATTTTATTTTATTTTATGAATGTAGTATGTCACACTGATTGGTTTGTGAATATTGAACCATCCTTGCATCCCAGAAATAAATCCTACTTTCTCATGGTTAATATTTCTTTATAATATATTTTTGGATTCAGTTTGCTTGTATTTTATCTAGAAATTTTACATCCACGTTCATCAGGGATACTGGCCTGTGGTTCACTTTTTTAGTGGAGTCTTTATATGGTATTGGAATCAGAGTAATGCTGACCTCAGAAAGTATATTTGGAATATTTCTTTTGACTTATATTTTTTGGAATAGTTTGAGAAAAATAGGTATTAACTCTTCTTTAAATATCTGTTAAAGATTTTACTTGTTAATTTGAGATAGAGAGAGAGAGAGAGACAGAGAAAGCACAAGCAGGGGGAGAAGCAGAGGGAGGGTGAAGGAGAGGGAGAAGAACAGGTAGACTCCCCCCTGAGCACAGAGCCTGACTTGGGGCTTGATCCCAGGACCCTGAGATCATGACGTGACCTGAAGTCATACCTTAACCGACGGAGCCACCCATGCAACCCTGTTCTTTAAATATTGTTGAAAGATTGATTTATTTATTTTACAGAGATAGAAAGACAGAGGGAGAATGAGTGGAAGGGGCAGAAGGGGAGGGAGAGAGAACCTTCCCACCTGCAGCCTGAGCAAGGGCTTGATCTCATGACCCTGAGATCATGACCTGAGCTGATACCAAGAGTTGGACTCTTTACAAACGGCACCACCCAGGAACCCCTTCTTTAAATGGTTGGTAGAATTTACGTGTGAAGGCATCTTACTGTGGATTTCAGTTTGCTGAAAGTTTTTTGATTGCTGTTTCAATTTCTTTGCTTGTTGTCAGTGTGCTAAGTTTTGTATTCTTGTTTCAGTTTTTGTCATTCACATATTTCTAGGAATGTATCCATTTTTCTGGGTTGTGCAATTTGTTGGCATATGGTTTTTCATAATATTCTTTTTTAATTCTTTATATTTCTGTGATGGTAGTTATTTTTCCTCTCCCATTTGTGTTTTTATTTATTTGAGTCCTTTCTTTTTTCTTTTTGATTAATCTGGCAAGAGGTTTATCACTTTTGTTACTTTTTTCAAAGAACTAGCTTTTCTTTTCATTGATCAGTTTTATTCTTTTACTTTATATGTCATTTATTTTTGGCTCTAACATTTATCATTTCCTTCCTTCTGCTAGGTTGTGGCTTCATATTTTATTATTCTACTACCTCCTTTCTACCTCTTGATATTTTTCTTGCTTCTTTAAGTAGGTCTGTGTTGATATATACTTCCTTCTTAGGACTAATTTTGCTGTATCCCAAAGGTTTTGGACCACTGTACTTTCATTTTCATTAATTTCTGTGTATATATATATTTTTTAATTTCTTCCATGATTTTGTTTGACCAATTCATTGTTCACTAGGATGTTGTTTAACTTCCATACATTTGTGGTCTTCCCAAATATTTTTCTTGTGGTTGACTTCCAGCTTCATAGTGCTATTGTCAGAAAGGTGTATGTTATGATTCAATCTTTTTGCATTTTTTGAGGCCTGATTAGTGACCTAGTATATGATCTTTTCTGGAGAATTTTCTGTGTGCACTTGGAAAGAGAATGTGTATTCTGCTCCTTTAGGATGGAATGTTCTGAATATGTGTCTTAAATCCATGTGGCCCAGTATTTCATTCAAAACCATGATTTCCTTATTTGTTGTCTGCCAAGATGATCTGTCCGTCTATGTAATTGGGGTGTTAAGTCCTCTATTATTATTGCATTTTTATCAATGAGTTCCTTTATGTTGTTATGGTTTTATATGTGTGGGTGCTCCCAAGTTGGGTGTATGAATAATTACAATGGTTCTATCTTCCTATTTGATTGTCCCCTTTATTATGATATATTTCCTTTCTTTTTTTTTAAAGATTTTATTTATTTATTTGACAGAGATAGAGACAGCCAGCGAGAGAGGGAACACAAGCAGGGGGAGTGGGAGAGGAAGAAGCAGGCTCACAGCAGAAGAGCCTGATGTGGGGCTCGATCCCACAACGCCGGGACCACACCCCAAGCCGAAGGCAGACGCTCAACCGCTGTGCCACCCAGGCGCCCCGATATATTTCCTTTCTTTGTCTCTTGTTATAACCTTTGTTTTAAAGTCTAGTACGTCTGCTATTTTATTGCTACTCTGCCTTTCTTTGACATCCATCTGTATGATAAATATTTATCTAGCACCTCACTTTCAATCTGCTGGTGCCTTTAGGTCTAAATCGAGGCTCTTTTAGACAGCATATAGCTTGTTTTGTTTGTTTGTTTTTTGTTTGTTTTTGTTTTGTTTTTGTTTGTTCGTTTGTTTAATCCATTCTGACAATATATATCTTTTGGTTGCAGAGTTAAGTCCATTTACATTAAAAGTAGTTATTGATAGATATGTATCTAGTGGCATTTTATCATTTCCTTTATTGTTATTTCTGGAAATTTTCTCTGATCCTGATTCTCTTTTTGTCTTTGTCACTTTTGTTCTTCCCACTCAAAGAATCTCCTTTAATATTTCCTGTAGGGCTGGTTTAGTGGTCACAAACTCCTTCCCCCCACCCTCTGGAAACTCTTTATTTCTTTTATTCTGAATGATAGCCTTGTTGGATATCATATTCTTTGTTGCAGGTTTTTCTCATTCAGGACATTGACTATATCATGACATTGCCTTCTGGCTTTCCAGGGTTTGTTGGGAAAGCTCCAGCTAGCCTTACGAGTTTTTCCTTGCAATTTAAGTACTTATTTTGTCTTTCAGCTTGTAATACCTTTTCTTTATCATTAGATTTTGCAAATTTAGTTGCAATGTTTCTTGGTGCTGTCCTGTTTTTGTTTATTTTAATGGTCATTCTCTGTGTATCCTGGACCTACATGTCTTTTTCCTCCCCCAGATTAAGAATATTCTCAGCTATGATTTCCTCAAGTAAACTTTCTGCCCCCTTTTCTCTCTCATCTTCTTCTGGGAATCCTATAATAGAAATGTTATTACAGTTGATGGAATCACTGAGTTCCTTAAGTCTATTCTTGTATTGCATAATTCTTCTTTCACTCTTTTCTTCAGCTTCATTATTCTTTTTTTCATCATTGGGAACTCTAGGTCACTAATTCATTCTTCTGCTTCTTCCAACCTGATGTTCATTGCATCAGTCCTCTTTCCAGTCTTTTTTTATTGCACTTTTTATCTCTAAATAATTATGTTTTAATGTGACAGCTTGAATATTTTATTATAAGTAAATGTTTTAAAAACACTATTTGAGAAGTTGATAATTCTTTTTAATATTTTCTCTCTGTGATAAGGGTCTCACTGATGTCTTCTGTTCTTTTCTCAAACCCAGTGTCTATCCTTATGATTGTTGTTTTAAATTTTCTGTCAGGCATGTTACTTTTAACTGTGTTGCTTAAATCTCTGGCCATAATCTCATCTTGTTCTTTCATTTAAGATAAAGTCCTCCATCTTGGAATTTGTCTTATCTTTTCCTCCTTCTGTTTGTTTGAAAAGCTATTTATGTCTCTTGCTCCTTCTTAGATGTGGCCTCTTTTCTCTCCTTAGTTGAGGTTTTCTGTCAGTGTTCCACTCAACTTCTGGGGTATGTGATAGTTATCTAGTTGTGTTCATAAGATAAGACTAGCCTAGGATCCTCTTACTCCACCATTGTCTTTCTCCAATTCCTTGTAAATCCTTCTTTGGTTAGTCAATGCTTGATGGGCATCAGGTAGTGGTAGGCAACAGTGTGGTTCAGATATGTGTTCTTCAAACGTACACTACCCATAGAGAAATGTTCCAATAGCTAAAGTGTAAGCTCTGATTTCAACTGGACGAAGTCCTGGTGCTTTTTCCACAGCATGTTTCTGAGTCCACATGCCAACACCAGGTGGGTGTTGACACTCTCACTGCCACATTGCAGGTGAGCGAACATAGTCTGTAGATGAACTAACATGCTCAAGATATGGCAGGGAGAGATTCGAATCCTCCAAACTTTTGGTGTCGTTAATGAAAGATTGAAATGTAAGATTGAATCTGTAAAGACCTAGAAGAACACATGGGAGAAATGTCCTTGGCATTGGTCTTGTCAATTATATTATGGTATAATACCAAAAGCACAGGCAACAAAAGCACAACTAAATACATGTGACTACATCAAAATATATTATTTCTGCCTAGGAAAAAATAATCTATAAATGAAGAGTAACCTATTTATACCAAATACAAACTGATTTTTGTTGTTGTTATTGTTTGTTTGTTTGTTTGTTTTCCAGGTGAGTTTCCTGAAGTTTGTCCAGGACTATGTCTATCATCCTGATTGAAAACACAGGTGCATGCCATTATTTAAAATATAATCAGGATGCAGAACTCAACTTTATGAAGTCATAGATGAAGAGTCAGTGTCATGAACAAAGCCTATAAAATATTAGCTTTATTTAATATTTTTGAGATCAATGTGCTACAGAGAAAAGACTAGAATTCAGAAGTCATATGTACACACTTATTGGAGTTATGAAATTACTTTTTCTCATTTGAGCAGCACCTAATTGTGTTTTTTCTCCCCTTTCCTCTCTATCCCTTTTACTCAGCATGGCTGCATAAAGCTAACAAGGTCCCCTAGGGATGGGGACCTGACTGTTTTTAATGACTGGAAATACAGAGATGTGTTACCTGTCCTTAATTCTGTGTGAAACACACACAAAGTATACATACTTATATCCACATGATTTTATGTCCATCCTCTACTCTGCAACATAGAAGGAAACAGTCAGCAAAGCTAGTTCAAATGTGAGTTATAGAAATGGATCCAGGTATTACCAACTCCAGTGAGATTTACGGCGGGCTCCTTTCATCACTGAGGTTTTTTCAGAGATGGGCAAAATCAGCACATCAAGGTATTTATGAATAATAAAATATGAGTGAATTTGAAGAAGAACCAGATTCCCATTTTTTTTTTTAAACCCTTCACTCAGAAGACTCAAGTTGTCATCGTCTTTGGGAAGTATCTTTGATAAACAGTCAGGAAAGACTGCAATCTCCCAAGGGTACCTAAACAAGTCATTTTGAGTTTTCTACCTTTTTTAAATGTTTTTTATTATATTATGCTAGTCACCATACAGTACATCCCCGGTTTCCGATGTAAAGTTCAATGATTCATTAGTTGAATGAAAGCGTATAACACCCAGTGCCCTCCTTACTACCCATCACCAGTCTATCCCATTCCCCCACCCCCTCCCCTCTGAAGCCCTCAGTTTGTTTCTCAGAGTCCATAGTCTCTCATGCTTCATTCCCCCTTCTGATTACCCCCTTTCTTATCCCTTTCTTCCCCTACTGATTTTCCTAGTTCTTACGTTCCATAGATGAGAGAAATCATATGATAATTGTATTTTTCTGCTTGACTTATTTCACTTAGCATTATCTCCTCCAGTGCCATCCATGTTGCAGCAAATGTTGAGAATGTGTTCTTTCTGATAGCGAATAATATTTCATTGTATATATGGACCACAACTTCTTAATCCAGTCATCTGTTGAAGGGCATCTCAGCTCCTTCATGATTTGGCTATTGTGGACAAGGCTGCTATGAACGTTGGGGTGCATATGGCCCTTCTCCTCACTACGTTTGTATCTTTGGGGAAAATACTCAGTAGTGCAATTGCTGGGTCATAGGGTAGCTCAATTTTTAACTTTTTAAGGGACCTCCACACTGTTTTCCAGAGTGGCTGTACCAACTTGCATTCCCACCAGCAATGTAGGAGGGATCCCCTTTCTCCACATCCTCTCCAGCAATTGTTGTTTCTTGCCTTGTCAATTTTTGCCATTCTAACTGGCATAAGATGGTATCTTAGTGTGGTTTTGATTTGAATTTCCCTGATCGCTAATGATTTTGAACATTTTTTCATGTGTCTGTTAGCCATTCGTATGTCATCATGGAAAAGTGTCTGTTCATATCTTCTGCCCATTTTATGATTTGTTTATTTGTTTCTCACGTATTGAGTTTGAGAAGCTCTTTGTAGATCTTGGCCCGTAGTTTCATCAATAACTAATTTGGGATAATTCACAAGAGACTATAGTTAATGTAGCACAGTTTTCCATTGTAGAATAGAAATAAAAATAACACTCACATTATATGGTTATTGTGTAAATTAACTTAATCCAAATAAATATATAGCAATGTCAGCAAAATTACAATAACTGTGTCTTTACTATTGTATTATTAGTATGATTCTTATTTTATTGTAGATAAAATGGTTTCAAAGTATTTCAGTTACCTTATTCTGCTGTTATTATTTATCATGTTATAACCTTTCCAAAATTAATGTCATACAATTTGGAGGAACCAAAAAGGTATACAGTGGATATTGAATGTGTTCTGGAACAACAAAATGGTCTATATTTACATATCTTGAAATGGGAATACAACAGATACCGTTTTAAAAATATTTGTAGGCAAACAATCATTGAACACTACATCAAAAACTAATGATGCAGTCTATGTTGACTAACATAACATAAGAAAATAAATAAATGAATAAATTAATTAATTAATAACACTGTGGTAGATAATTTAAAAATATGTATATATAATTTGTAGGTATTATTTTAGGAGACTGGGTAGTGCATTACTTAAAGCAGAAAGATTAGCAAAGTAGA
The DNA here is from genome assembly GCF_023065955.2 of Ursus arctos. NCBI lineage: Eukaryota > Metazoa > Chordata > Mammalia > Carnivora > Ursidae > Ursus > Ursus arctos. Next base: position 8,229,917 of record NW_026623067.1, on the reverse strand, counting down.
TGGTAAAAATTAAAATAAGTTGGAGATTTCATTTATTCTCATAACAAAGGCATATAATATTTGTTTCATGATGTTGAATACTGATTCACAGGTGAGTCTATATTAATGTGTGCCTTCATTTTTCTCTAAACCCTGAAGCATCCACAACATATTCCTGTAAGTGAAAGGTTGTGTACATCTACAGGAGCCTCTCAACTCTGCATTGGAAACATGAACAGTGACAAGCATGTGGGGATTACACTCAAGTTACCGGAGTTATCTAAACCCTATAACCATCTCTGCCACTTTAGTGAATTTGACAAACTCAATAAAGTCCTCTGACTTCATATAAGATATTTTTAAATGGCTGTTTCATATTTTTACAATCATCTCTGAAAATTCTGAAATGTTGTATTATGATCTCTTGTACTCAAACAAGCAATTTTAACATAAAAAAATTAGTTCTTCTAAACAACTTGCTTTGTACATGTAAACAAAGTCTGTACCGGAACGACCAACACTAGTATGTGTGTGTTTGTATCTGTGTGTGCTTGTTTGTGTTTTTGTGTTAATGAATATTTTTGTTTTGTTCTAACATATGAAAGTATTTTTCAAACTTGAGCATGGATGTAAGGAGAGATAATTTAGGCCCTAGGTTATTTGAGTCCACACACTGGAGTAGGACTTGATGATGTTAAAGAATTAGTGTGTCTTTGTGATTTCACTATAATGTTCTCAAAGCACATTTCTTCTGTTCACATTATCAGTTTAACACTGACACTCAACATGGCTGAGGAAAATTTAAGCACCATCACTGAGTTGGTCCTTGTTGGATTTTCCAATCACCCCCAGGCTGAGATCCCCCTCTTCTTTCTCTTCTCTGGGGTCTACCTGGTCAATCTCTTTGGAAACACAGCTATCATCATCTTGGTGTTAATTGATTCCTGCCTCCAGACACCCATGTATTTTTTCCTCTGCCACTTGGCCTTTCTCAGCATATTTTACACCACAGCTGTGGTCCCCAAGTTGCTCTTCAACCTCCTTGCTTCTAAGAAAGTTATCTCTTATGAACTCTGCATTGCCCAGACCTACATCTCCCTGTTAATGGGAGCAGCTGAGTGCATTATTTTGTCAATCATGGCTCTGGACCGTTACGTGGCCATTTGCTACCCTCTACGATACCTGCTTATCATGAACTGGTCTGTGTGTGTGCAGCTTGCTGTGGGGGCATGGACCATCAGCTTCTTTGCCTCAGTGGTGCCCCTCTACTTCACCATGCTTCCCTTATGTAGCCCTTACATTGTTGACCATATTTTTTGTGAAGCACCTGTCCTTCTTCATATGTTCTGTGCTGACACATCCCTACAGGAGACAATGATGGTGATAGGTGCATCTGGTACCCTCTTGCTCCCTTTCCTCCTTATTACTCTCTCTTACCTTCGCATACTGTTTGCTGTGATGAGGATGCACACAGCAGAGGGTAGGAAAAAGGCATTCTCTGTCTGTAGCTCTCACCTGACCGTGGTGACCATTTATTATGGGACAGGTATGTTCATGTATATGAGGCCCAAATCTCTATATTCAGCTGAAGGTGATAAATTAACCTCCTTATTCTATGCTGTTATCAATCCTGCTTTGAACCCATTAATCTACAGTCTGAGGAACAAAGAAGTGAATGGAGCCTTGAAGAGAGTCTTAGAAAGACTGTCAGTGTCCCAAAGAGACATGATACTATCTTGAGATGCCAGGAGACAGAATTTTGTACTTTAATATACTCTTTAAAAACTGGCATTAGCAACTTAATTAGCCACAATTATGTCATAATTATTGTAAATATATAATATTATTCATTACTGGACACTCTTTGTGATCTTCCTTTTAATGACTCATGTTAGCAGATTATATTCCTTTATGAAATATTGTTATATATATATTACTTATTAAACAACAAGCAAGTATGACTTATAAGGAAAGTGGAATTGAAATTTCAATGTAGGTTTTTGAATTCCATAATTTCACATAGAATCTATATTTCATAGTTAATTACCTTATGATATTTGTACACTTTTTTCCTTATTAATCAAAGGTCATAGCATAATCTTTATTTACCCTTTTCTCAGTCTACGAAATTAGAATTTATGATTCAATTCTTCATCTGTAAGCTGATAATTCCTGGTACATCTGTCCAATTCTAGTGTTTTGAATATGCTACTACATCCCCTCAAGCTTGTGAGATTTCTCAAGTCATTCCTTTCTCAGAAATGTATTTGATATGAATACTGCAAAGCTCAGGTCAATTGTTACCTTATACATCAATTCTTTCCTGAAAACCTTATCTTGCTGTAAATTCTACTTCCTTTGATCCAAGACTTTAAACTTCAGCTGTTTTATTGTAAGTCGTATTTTATTTTCTCACATGTTTTTTGACAGCCATTACATAATTTATTTAGACCATGCATAGAACATTGACTATCTGTAGAAATCTCATAATCTTACTCATTAGACAGTACTCACTGACTTCTAACTGCAGCACAGGGGAATAAAGCCCTAGTAAACTGAAGGGCCAACAGAAAGCCTTCCTTGTAATGGTTACTTATGCTGAGTCATGAAGAATGAGGAAAATTCACCAAGTGTACATGTGAAAAGCTAAACTCTAAATGGAGTTGTAGAGTGAGAAAAAGAAAAAGAAAATACCTCAGTGAAAATAGTTCATTGTGGCTTGGCGGAACTCTACACTGTCCTCAAGTCATATACGCATTTTGTTAATTTAATAAATAGAGCAGGTCTTAACATTTTTAAAATGATTCATTTATTTAATTTAGAGAGAGAGAGAGAGAGCATGAGAGTGGTGGGAGGGGCAGAGAAGAGAGAGTCTTAATTAAACTCTGAACTAAGCATAGAGCCCAATGAGGGGCTTAATCTCGGTGCTCTGAGATCATGACCTGAGCCAAAACCAACAGTCAGTAACTTATGCATCCTAGCATTTTTCTTTTTCTTCTCTTAAAATCAAGTTCCTGTGTAATCTTTATTTATTGAAATAAATGTCATGTTTTATGTAATCTTATGTTAAAATACGATTTTATGTGTCAGATTGCCAACATAAATTTGAGGACAATGTTTTTTTTTTTTGTTTGTTTGTTTCTTCTATTTTGTTTTAAGATTTTATTATTTTTATATATATAAATGTATTATATATATAAATGTATTAAATATATAAATGTATTTTATATATATAAATGTATTTATATATATATATATATATATATATATATATATATATTTAGATCATGCAAGTGGTCTGGGAGGGGCAGAGAGAGAAAGAGAGAATCTTAAGCAGACTCTGGGCTGAGGAGAAGGGGCTTGATTTCATGACCAGAGCAGAAACGAAGAGTCAGAAGATTAACCAACTGAGCCACCCAGGTGACTCAGACAAAATTATTTTTATTCTCCAAATGTTATATTTTATGCTTGTATTTTTCACCAGTTGATATTAAACTATAAAATGGATTATGTATGCAAAGTAAAAAATAAAAAATAAAATTATATTCAACTGAAGATTTTACTTAGCTTACTATTTTTAAATGGAAAATCCCTCATTTCATACAGTGTCTACTTTTCATTACTCCAGATATCATGTCTTTCATTTTCTATTTATGTGTATTTCTATTAATGTGTCGCAAATATGATCATTAAAAAAAAAGAACAGTTCAAGATTAGACCTCTGATATCACAATTGAAAGTCACTTAAACCTCATTTTCTGCACACATAATTTAAATATAGAAAAATACAAATATTTCTTATCTGCTATTGAGGGGTTTACAGGACACTTTTCTGTGAATATTTTTTTTTAGGATTTTATTTTATTTATTTGATGGAGAGAGAGACAGCCAGTGAGAGAGGGAACACAAGCAGGAGGAGTGGGAGAAGAAGAAGCAGGCTCCCAGCAGAGGAGCCTGATGTGGGACTTGATCCCAGAACTCCGGGATCATGCCCTGAACTGAAGGCTGATGTTTAACGACTGAGCCCCCCAGGCGCCCCTCTGTGCATAAAATTGTAATAAGTTCTTAGAAAATCAAGTATCCTACTAACACCTAAAACACTGAATTTCCAAAGCATTTTCTTCTGTTTATTTTTTTAATATATATTTTTTTTATGTTATGTTAGTCACCATGCAGTACATCCTTAGTTTTTGATGTAGTGTCTTCCATTTCTTTAAACCAATGTGCCACAAATATATTTTGGACCGCCTGCATAACCTTTGTCAATATTTCTTACTCTAATACTATTGAATCTCTATCTTTATAAGTATGAGGTGAGTTTCCTTTGTGTTGCAATGTACTGCCTATAGGATAGTTTCTGGCTATTGACATCATCTCTCCATAATGTAGACAATAACTCCATGGAGTATATGAAAGTTGCTAACAGCTAAAGACTCTGAAATTAGATAAATTGTTCTATTGTCCATGCCTTCCACCTCTAGGAAATCTTCTGGGGAATCATTGCTGGGACTTCAACTTTTAATGTTTTTTTTTTTTCTTCTGAGAGCAAACATAATAATGGGGTGAAGTTCCCAAACAACACACACTCACAAATGCTCATATATATGAGGCAATAATAATAATTTATCATTTATGGTGATAGAAGGCAGAATCCAAGGCTCTCTGAGTTTGATAAACTGAGGTTAAGATATCCTACAAATATTATAATTTACAACAGGGTAATTATATGAAAAATATATTTTTATGATTGTCAGTGATACAAAATAACTTCACAAAATTCACTAAATCAATGGTTGTTTTCCAGTAATGTCAGCATCATGGCAACATAATGTGACCCCTTTTTGTTCCCTATTTTAACAACTAAAATTCAGCAACCATTCAGAAGCCAAAGTGCCTCTGTGCAAGCAGTGGAATAAAGCACCACATGTCAGGGTCTCAGAAGGATTCTTGCCCACTTGTACACTAGGTAATAGGCAGACAAATCATGGTACAGGCTGTCCTTCACGTATTTTGCAAGTATTTTCTATCACTCTGTGACTTGTATTCTAATTTTTAATGTCTTTTGAAGAGCAGATGTTTTAATTTTATTGAAGTCCAGCTTATCATCTATCTATCATCTATCTATCTATCTATCTATCTATCTATCAATCATCTATCTCTCTATCTATCTATCTATCTATCATCTATCTCTCTATCATCTATCTATCTATATCTATCTATCTATCATCTATCTATCTATCTATCTATCTATCTATCTATCTATCTATCATCTATTTATCATCTATATATCTATCTATCATCTATCTATCATCTATTTCTATAATGAATTGTGCCTTTGGTGTTGTGTCTAAAATGTCATTGTTGTACCCAGTGCTATAGAGGTTTTCTCCTTTGTCATTTTCTGTTTTTTTTTTTTACAGTTTTGTATTTTAGATTTATTGCTATGACCCATATTTGAGTTAATTTTTATGAAGAGTACAAAGTCTATGCAAGATTCGTTTTTGTTTTGTTTTGTTTTTTGCATGTGGATGTCTAATTGTTTCACCCTCATTTGTTTTTAAGAAATTATGTTTGCTCATTGTATTGCCTGTGCTCCTTTGTCAAAGATCAGGTAACAATACATATAGGGGTCTCTTTCTAGGTTCCCTATTCTATTCCATTGACCTATTTGTCTACTCTTTTGCTAATGCCACAGTCTTGATTACCACAGCTTTATAGTAAGTCTAGAAGTCAGGTGACTGGTTTTGTCTGTTTGTTTTTTCTTTCCTTCAATATTGTATTGGCTATACAAAATTTTTGAATGACATTGCCTCTATATGTAAAATATATACAAGATATATAAAATATCTTGCTGGGATTAAATTTGACTTGCTAAATCTAAAGATTAAGTGGGGAAAAACTGACATCTTGATAGTATTTAGTCTTTCTATCCATGAACATGAAATATCTCTCCATTTATTTAATATTTTTTTATTTTTTAAAGATTTATTTATTTTACAGAGAGAGAGAGGGAGAGAGCATGAGTGCGGGAGGCAGAAGGAAAGGGAGAGAGAAGACTTTATCAAGGAGACCCCGCACTGAGGGCAAAGCCTGCACAGGGCTTAATCCAATGACCATGAGATCACAACCTAAACTGAAAGCAAGAGTTGGACATTTACTCAACTGTGTCACTGAGACATTCTTTACTTTCATTTTTCATCAGACTTTTGTTCTTTTCCTTATATAGATCATGTACATATTGTATTTGATTTATACCTAAGTATTCATTTTGGGAGATAGTATTAAAATGGTATTGTTTAAAAAAATAAAATGAAAAACAATTAAATTGTTTTTAATTCCAAGTTCTACTTGTTTATTGTTAGTATATAGGAAAGCAATTGATCTTGTATAATCACTTTGTATCCAGCAATCTTGAATAATCACTTACTAGTTTCAACTTTTTTTGTTGATTCATTTAGATTTACAACATGGATGATGATGCAATCCGTGAACAAAAAGAGTTTTACTTCTTCCTTCCCAGTAAATATATATTTTATTTCTTTTTCTGGATTTACTGAATTATCAAAACTCCCAATACAATATTGAATGCTGAAAGGGAAGTAGCTGATTTTTTACTGCTGGATAATACTCAATTTGTAGATATATTAAAAATTTTTAATAAATTTGAGATATAATATTGTGTAAGATATACAGCATGTTGCATTGATACACATATGCTGTATTGTGATTTGTGAAATAGTAATAATTATATTACATAATTTAGGAAAATATTAGTGTCTATATTCATTATACTATTAATTAGATCTGTTAATTATTTAGTACTTATTACAAATCTGTACACTTAAACACCATCAATCATATCACCTCCACCCCCCCACATTCACACACATATCCACTGATACTACCACTTTACTTTTTTTTCATAAATTTAAGCTTTTTAGATTTCACATACAAATGACATAATACTCTACTTCTCTTTGACTGATCTCACTTAGCATAATATGTTCAAGGTGCATCCATGTTCCTGGAAATGGAAGATTATTCCCCTTTGTCATGACTAAGTAACTGTTTTATTCATTCATCCATTGATGGTCATTTGGATTGTTCCTATAGCCTCGCTATGGTGAATAATTCTGTGGTAAACATGGGAGTGTACATGTCTCTTTGAAATCTTTTTTAGTTTTCTTTGGGTATATACCCAGAAGTGGAATATCTGGATTTCATGGCATGTCTATTGTCATTTTTTTGAGGACCCTTCATATTGTTTTTCATAGTGGTTGGAGCAATTTGCATTCCCACCAACAATGTATAATGGCTCATTTTACCTTTTTCACCAGCACCTGTTGTCTCCTGTCTCCTTGATAGCCATTCTAACAGGTGTTGGGAGATATCTCATTTCCCTGATTAGTAATGTTGACTGTTTTTTCTGTGTTGACCATTTTGCTGTCTCCTTTAGAAAAATGTCTATTTAGTTTTTTTTTCCTTTAAGAAAAGATTCATTTATTTATTTATTTCAGAGAGAGAGAGAGAAAAAGCCCGAGCGGGGGAAGGGTAGAGGGAAGCGGGAGAGGGACAAGCAGATTCTGTGCTATGTGCAGAGCCTGTTGTGGGGTTCCATCTCAGCACACTGAGATCAGGACCTGAGCCAAAACCAGAGTCAATGGTATTGTAATAGCATTTTATGGTAACATATGGTAAGTACACTTGTGAGCATAGCATAGCATATAGAGTTGTCAAATCACTATGTAGTATACCTGAAACTAATGTAACATTGTGTGACACCTATACTTAAATAAGTAAAAATTTAATTCCAGGGGTCTTAAACTTTGAAAGACAATACTACCATAGTAAATAAGCCATAATGGGATAAAAAAAAACAGAATACTGTACATATTATTAGAAGATAAAGTCATTAATGCTAATAACCAACATATAATAAAAATAAAATCAATAGGGATGCCTGGGTGGATCAGTCAGTTAAGCATCTTCCTTTGGCTCAGGTCCTGATCCTGGGGTCCTGGGATCAAGTCCTGCATTAGGGTCCTAGCTCAGTGGGGAGCCTGCTTCTCCTTCTGCCTGCTGTTCCCCTGCTTGTGCTCTCTGTCTCCCTCTCTTTCTCTCTCTGATAAATAAAGTCTTTAAAAATAAAAATAAATAAAACAAATAATAAATGGAAAAATTGTTTTTGTTGTTGTTTTTAAGTTGACTGAATTCCTTATATGTTTTGGATATTAACCCTTAATTTAATAGATGCCTTGCAAAAAAGTTTCCCATTGTGTAGGTAGTCTGTTTCTTTGGGTATTTATTCCATTGCATGCAGAAGCTATTGAGTTTGATGTAGTTTCCCTTTCCAAATTTTTCTTTTGTGTATACTTTTGACATCATGTCCAAAAACTCATTGCCAATACCAATGTCAAGGACCATCTTCCTTGCATTTTCTTCTAATTTTATGGCTATGGGGTCCTATGTTGCAGTCTTTGATCCACTTTCAGTTAATTGTTGTGAATGGTGTGAATTAAGGGTTCAATTTCTTGGTTCTGCATGTGTTTTTCCAGTTTTCCCAGCACCACTTATTATAGAGACTATCCTTCCTAATTGGATATCCGTGCTTTCATGCTCCCCTGCCCACCACCCCGCCACATATTATTTAACTGTATATCCTGGGACTTAATTCTGAGATGTCTCTTCTGTTGGTCAATGTGTCTATTTTTGTGTCAGTACCATGCAGTTTTTATTACTATGTATTTGTAGCATACTTTGAAATCAGGAAGTATGGTAATCTGGTTTTGTTCTTTTTTTCTCAGAATTTCTTTGATTACTTTTGTGGATCCACATAAGTTTTATAATTGTTTCTTCTATTTCTGTGAAGAACATCATTGGTTATTTTGATGGAGATTGTGCTGAATCCTTATATGGCTTTGTGTATTATGGCCATTTTAACAATGTTTATCATGATATGTGAACATCGGATGTCTTTCCATTTGCTTGTTTCTTCTTCAGTTGTTTTAGCAAAGTACTCTAGTTTTCATTGTGTATATGACTCACTTCCCTGGTTAAATTTATTCCTAAGGTTCTTATAGTTTTGAGGCTACCATGAATGAGATAGATTTTTTTGGGGGGGAGATGCTTCATCATTAGTGTAAATGAATGCAATTGATTTTTATGTTAATATTGTATCTTAGCACTCAACTGAAATCTTTAAAGAATTCCATTTTTGGTTAATCCTTCAATTTTTATCTATATTAGACCATATCATCAGAAAATAACAACAATTTTACTTTTCCCTTTCTAATTTGAATACTTTTCTTTCTTGCAAAACTGTTCTAGTTAGGACTTTCAGTACTAAATTGAACAGGAGCACCGTAAGTGGGCATCCTTGTCCTGTCCCTAGACTTACAAGAAATGTTTTTGATTTTTATCCATTGAGTATAATGTTAGGTGTGTTCTGTTGTATATGGTCCTTTTTTATGTTCCGCTATGTTTGTGCTATACCCAATCTGCTAAGAGATTTTACACAAAAGAATTATGTACTGTGTCAAATGCTTTTTCTGGATCTACTGAGATGTACATGTGATTTTTATCTTTCATTATATTGATGCAATTTATTACATTTATTGAATGTTATATATTGCATCATCCTTATTTCCTAGGGATAAATGACACTTGGTCATGGAGTATAATACTTTAATGTGTTCTTGATTTTGGTTTACTAGTGTTGTGTTTAGAATTTTTGCATCTGTATTCCTCAGGTATGTTGGTTTGCGTTTTTCTTTTTCTTGTGATATCTTTATCTGATTTTGATATCAAAGTAATGCTGGCTTCCTATAACGAGTCCTTCTTGGTATTTTGGAAGATTTTTGAGGAGGAATGGTGCTAATTCTACTTTAAATGTTTGATGGAATTATCCCATGAACTTATCTGCCCATGGAATTTCCTGAGTTCATAACTGATTAAATCTCTAGCTCTTTCCATGGTGCACCACTGAAGATCCTGGTGTGGCCATTGGTCACCAGCCTGCCTGGTGTTACCAGTATTGTGAGAACAAGCCATATCCAAAGTCCTGCTTCTTCAGAGTCATCATCGATGCCAAGATCTGCATCTTTGACCTGGGGTGGAAGAAGGCAGAAGTGGATGTGTTCCCACTATGCGGTCACAAGGTGTCAGGTGAATATGAGCAGGTCTCCTGTGAAGTCCTGGAGGCTGTCGTATTTGTGCCACCAAGTACATGGTGAAAAGCTATGGCAAAGATGTCTTCACATCCAATGCAGCTCCACCCCTTCCATGTCATCTGTATCAACAAGACATTGTCCCTTGCTGGGACTGACAGGCTACAGACAAATATTCAGGTTGCCTTTAGAAAGCTCCAGGTCACAGTGACCAGTGTCCACATTAACCATGTCATGATGTCCTTCTGTAGGAAGCTGCAGAACAAGGTGCATGTGATTGAGCCCTACACAGGGCCGTGTTCAAATTTCCTGGCTGCCGGAAGATCCACATTTCCAAGGAGTGGGGCTTTACCAAGTTTAATGCAGACAAACGTGAAAACATGGTTGCTGAAAAGGAGCTCATCCCACATGGCTGTGAAGTCAAATACATCCCAGTGTTTGTGGCCCTCTGGACAAATGGTGAGTTCTGCACTCATAACAACCTCGGCATTGCTCTCTACTTATTCATGTGCAACAATAACTTCTACTTCCTGGCAAAAAAAAATACTTTACCCTTTATTGGTCCAAATTTTTTTATTTCTTCCTGATTCAGTTTTGGTAGGTTGTATATTTCTAGAAATGTATTTATGTATTCCAGGTTTTGTACTTTGCTGGCAAAGAATTGTTCACAATAATCTCTTATGATTATATCTATTTCTAAAAAGTTAGTTATAATGTCTCCACTTTCATTTCTAATTTATTTGAGTTTGCTCATTTTTTCTTAGTCTAGCTCAACGTTTTGAAGAACCAGCTCTCACTCTCATTGATGCTTTCCATTGTTTCTATCGTCTCTATTTCAATTATTTCGGCTCTGACATTTATTATTTCCTTCCTTCTGCTAATTTTGGGCTTAATTTCTTCTTGCTTTTCAAGTTACTTGAGATGTAAAGTTAGTTTTTTTTTATTTGAGAGCTAATTTTTTAAATATATGCATTAATTGCTATAAACCTTCCTCTCAAAACTGACCACTTTATCATTATATAATGATCCTTGTCTTTTGTTGCTGTTTTTTACTTGAAGTTTATTTTGTACAGCTATCCCTGCTATACTCTTCTTTTGCACTCTTCATACATTTTTTTTTCTATTCTGCTTGCTTGAAATGTCATCTTCCATCTTTTTACTTTGAGCCTATGTTTGTCTTTGTAGCTGAGATATGTCACCTGTGGGCAGCATATAGATGGATTTTTTTTTTCTTTTACTCAGACATTCTGTGCTTTGTAGTTAGAGAGTTTAATACATTTACAATTTGCATAATCATTAATATGTACTACAACTGTTACTACTACTATTTTATCTTTTGTCTTCTGTTCATTTTTTGGTTCGCTTTTTTCTTTTTCTTGCTCTACCTTTGTAAGCTGATTGGTTTTCCATGGCAATTTACTCAGTTTCACCTATTTTTTTTTTTAAGTTTTGCATCCAGTCTAGATATTTGCTCCGTGGTTACCATAAAGTTTACAAATCATTTTTTATAGATAAAATAGTTTTATATTTTTTTCTGCCGAGAGCAATTTATCTTTACTTGCCTATACAGGTCTCATCCTATTTTATTCCCCATTTATATTTTAATGTCACAAGTTATCTTTTGTTGTTTTTTCTCTCTCTTTTTTTTTAATTTGAGTGGAGTTGGTTCACAATGTTACATTAGTTTCAGGTATATAACATAGTGATTCAGCATCTCTGTATGTTATGCTATGCTAACCACAGGTGTAGCTATTATTTATCACCAAACAATGTTATTATTGACTATGATAGTGTATTATTGACTATATTCCTTATGCTGTGCCTTTCAGTCCCATGATTTATTTATTCCATACCTTGAAACCTGTATCTCCCAATCCTCTTCACTCATTTTTCCCATTCCCCACATCCCTTCCCTCTGAGATTCCTTTTAAATTACTGTTTTTTTGCCTCTGACTCTCTTTAAAGTTCTTTGTCATTAGATTTTTACAGTTGTAATATGCTGTATCTTAGAGACAGTATTTTTGCTTTGAGATAATAGGGTATTTTATTAGCTCCTTGGGCTGTATGTTCAGTTCATCCCACAAATTGGGAAGTTCTCAACTATTGTTTCTAAATAAAGTCTCTGCCCCCTTCTCCCTTTCTTCTTTTCCTGGAATACCAATGATTTTTATGTTCTCTTTTTCTAATGGAGTCTGATAGCTCTTGTCAAATTACTTCAGTTAGAAAGAATCTTAGTTTTGTCTCCTTTTTCACCTGAATCCCTTCTACATTTGGATCTTCTAGCTCACTCATTCTCTCTTCCATCTGTTCTGCTCTATTTCCAATGCTTTCTATTGCACTTTTCATTTTATTTATTGAGTTTTTCATCTCTAGAATTTCAATCTCTTTGGTAAAGTATTCCTTCCGTTTATTAATTTTATTCCTGAGGTCATCATAGTGTCTTCCTGAGTTTTCATGTAGCTGGTGGAACTTTTTCATAATAGCCATTTTGAATTTATCATTTAGATTGCAATACTCTATAACTTTGAGTTCAGTTGCTGGAAAACTCATTTTTTGTGTGATATATTACCATGTATTTTTGTGGTCTTTGGTAAAAAGTTCATCTGTTTTTCCATGATAAAATAGCAAATGTCTTTATTATTTAGGCAAGGCTTTGTTTACTTTGATTAGCAGGTCATAGGTAAGGAATTGTGAGCCTTCCACAAGGTGTTAACACAGTATTTATTTCTCCTGCTGGAGATGACGTACTAGTGAAGTTGGGAGCAAAAGTATTATTATTATTATTATTGTTTTTGTTGTTATTGTTATTATCATTATTGTTATTATTATTATTATTATTATTATTTAAAGCTGGCAGGGAATGAAAAAGAGAGAGAGGGGAGACAAATAAAATAACACGCTCTTTTGTACATCTGAAACTAGTATAACACTGTATGTTAATTTTTCTTATTTTTTTAAATTAAGTTAAAAAATCAGGCAGACAAGTAAAGGGGACTTTGTGGCACAGTGTGGGAAGATGTAGACTTAACACCCGACTTGTGGGATTCCTGAGTAGCAGTGTGGGTCCCAGAAGTCCAAGGTCCAGAATTTCAGGGAAAATAGCAAGAGACATTACCCTTCAGTTTTCTTTTCCTATTTCCCTTTCCTCAGACATTGCAGTCTCTTTTCAAAGAAAGAGAAACAGTTCGCTCCAGCTGCAGGTGGCTGGGCAGAGTTTGCTCACCACCTTTCCCCTCCACTTGCTTTGCCAGAAAGATCTCACTGTCCCACTATTGGAACTGGCACCACTTTTTCTGCCACTACCACTTCTGCCTCTAACTTTGCTAACACTCTTCTTGCTCCACAGAATCCTCTGCCATCCAATCCATCCAGTTTCAGGTGCACAAATGTATGGATTTTTCAGGGATATCAATACAATGCTCATCAATTATTTTTTGTTTTGTTTTGGTTATAGATGCTGATTAATTTGTAAATCAAAGGGAAGAGAAAAAGAGAAGAGACATGCCATCATAATACTGAGATCATTCCCCCCTTCAAATAATTTGTATCCAACCTTAGATAATAACAAGTAAATCTGAAGTGAACGTTGGGTTATACAAATTTGTATGTAAACATGTTTTTTTTTTTTTTCTCCTTGGTATATACATAAGAGTGGGATGGCTAAATCGTAGGTGTGTGGTGGGGGTCACACAACACAAGACAGAGAGAATGGCAAAAGAGAAGAGCCAAGAGAGATGGACACATGATAATGAAGGGAAACATTACCCCCAAGCAAGTGAATGTTGTAAGGAAGACATGGTACAGATGGACAAAGAATAGAGTCTATTTGCCTTGGGCACAGGAAAAAAAAAAAAAAAAGCTGTAGTTTAATTTTTTCTTTTTTTTTTCCTTAATGTTTTTTTATTATATAATGTTAGTCACCATACAGTACATCCCTGGTTTCTGATCTAAAGTTTGATGATTCATTAGTTGCATATAACACCCAGTGCACCATGCTATACGTGCCCTCCTTACTACCCATCAACAGTTTATCCCATTCCACCACCTCTGAAGCCCTTAGTTTGCTTCTCATAGTTGACATGATACTCTATATGGAAAACCCAAAAGAATCCACTCCCAAAATATTAGAAGTTATAGAGCAATTCAGTAATGTGGCAGGATACAAAATCAATGCTCAGAAATCAATTGCATTTCTATTTTTTTAAAGATTATTTATTTATTTATTTGACAGAGATAGAGACAGCCAGCAAGAGAGGGAACACAAGCAGGGGGAGTGGGAGAGGAAGAAGCAGGCTCATAGCGGAGGAGCCTGATGTGGGCCTTGATCCCATAACGCTGGGATCATGCCCTGAGCTGAAGGCAGACGCTTAACTGCTGTGCCACCCAAGCACCCCAGAAATCAGTTGCATTTCTATACATGAATAATGAGACTGAAGAAAGAGAAATTAGGGAATCCATTCTATTTGCAATAGCACCAAAAACCATATGTTAGCTTGGAATTAACTTAACCAGAGACATAAAGGATCTATATTCTAGAAACTACAAATCACTCTTGAAAGACATTGAGGAAGACACAAAAAGATGGAAAAATATTCCATGCTCATGGATCTGAAGAATTAAGAGTGAAAATGTCCATGCTACCCAGAGAAATCTACACGTTCAATGCTATCCTGATCAAAATACCAAAGACATTTTTCAAAGAACTGGAACAAATAGTCCTTAAATTTGTATGGAACCAGAAAAGGCCCCGAATCTCCAAGGAACTGTTGAAAAGGAAAAACAAAGCTGGGGTCATCACAATGCCGGATTTCGAGCTGTACTACAAAGCTGTGATCACAAAGACAGCATTATACTGGCACAAAAACAGACACATAGACCAATGGAACAGAATAGAGAACCCAGAAATGGGCCCTCGGCTCTTTGGGCAACTAATCTTTGATAAAGCAGGAAAAAACATCCAGTGGAAAAAAAGACAGTCTCTTCAATAAATGGTGCTGGGAACATTGGACAGCTACATGCAAAAGAATGAAACTTGACCACTCTCTCACACCATACACAAAGATAAACTACAAATGGATGAAAGACTTCGATGTGAGACAGGAATCCATCAAAATCCTAGAGGAGAACATAGGCAGCAACCTCTATGACATCGGCCAAAGCAACCTTTTTAATGACACATCTCCAAAGGCAAGAGAAACAAAAGATAAAATGAACTTGTGGGACTTCATCAAGATAAAAACTTCTGCACAGCCAAGGAAACAGTCAAAAAAACTAAGAGGCAGCCCACAGAATGGGAGAATATATTTGCAAATGATACTACAGACAAAAGACTGTATCCAAGATTTACAAAGAGCTTCTCAAACTCAATATGCAAGAAACAAATAAACAAATCATAAAATGGGCAGAAGATATGAACAGACACTTTTCCAATGAAGACATACAAATGGCTAACAGACACATGAAAAAATGTTCAAAATCATTAGCCATCAGAGAAATTCAAATCAAAACCACACTAAGGTACCACCTTATGCCAGTTAAAATGGCAAAAATTGACAAGGCAAGAAACAACATTTGCTGGAGGGGATGTGGAGAAAGGGGTCCCTCCTAAGTTGTTGATGGGAATGCAAGTTGGTACAGCCACTCTGGAAAACAGTGTGGAGGTCCCTTAAAAAGTTAAAAATTGAGTTACCCTATGACCCAGCCATTGCACTACTGGGTATATACCCCAAAGATACAGATGTAGTGAAGAGTAGGGCCATGTGCACCCCAATGTTTATAGCAGCATTGTCCACAATAGCTAAATCGTGGAAGGAACTGAGATGCCCTTCAACAGATGACTGGATTAAGAAGTTGTGGTCCATATATACAATGGAATATTACTCAGCTATCAGAAAGAATGAGTTCTCAACATTTGCTGCAACATGGACGGCACTGGAGGAGATAATGCTAAGTGAAATAAGTCAAGCAGAGAAAGAAATTATCATATGGTTTCTCTAATCTAAGGAACATAAGAACTAAGAGGATCGGTAGGGGAAGAAAGGGATAAAAAGGGGGGGTGATCATAAGGGGGAGTGAAGCATGAGAGACTATGGACTATGAAAAGCTGCAGTTTAAAACAGCACAAAGTAGCATATAAAAGAAACAACACTAGAATTCTCTCAAATGGCAGAGTAGCTGTGATAATGCTCTGTGGGTCAAAGAGATTAAAGGATGATAAGTTTATGTTTTCTTTCCACCTTAAAGGCACAGACCAGGCACAGTCCAGTGGCCATATGCGGCCTCAGCAAGCCACAGGTCCACAAACTCATACTAGTCCCAGTCATGCTAGAGCACAAAAAAAGCACATGCTTAAAAGGGAAGGCAGAGGGGCTTTGGGAATGCTTTTGTCAGAGGCACCTACTGTTTCAGTGAGTGCTGGGTCCACAAGCCAACACCAGACCTTGTCACACTATGACATGGAAAAAACATTTTTTTGTTTTTTATTTTTCTTTCTTTCTTTTTAAATTTTTCCTATCTTTTTTCTTTTATCTCTCCTTTTTCCAAGATATATTGATTTATTTTATAAAGAGCATGCAGCAGAGAGGGCAGAGGGAGAGAGAGCCTGAGGCCAGCTCTGGAGTTGATCTCACAGCCCTGACTTCATAACCCAAGCCAAAAACAAAAGTCCAGTGCTCATCCAACTGCATTACTCAGGTCCTCCTCTTTTCTCTTTTTAATTTTTTCTAATAAAATCAATGGTTTTAAGGAGCAGGTAGCATATAAAACAGTCATCCCAAGAACCAACAAAAGGCTGGGGGAGCTGATGGGGGATGGACTGATGGACACAGTCTATGCACCGCTCCACTGTGAAATCACAGACTAGTACAGGTGCACTAATTGGCTTCCTGCCTCAGTGAGCTGAAGGCTCATAGCCTACACCAGCCCCAGCTGTCCCACCAAGGTGGTCATGGAGTGATATACACTGGGACACACCTGATTCACATTCACTACAGCCCCAGGCTTTACACCAAGGTGATGCAGGTGCAAAACACTGCATATCATTTCAGACCCACACAATAGCTTGATAGGGCACCCCCCCCCATTACAGTGCTCTAGAACTTGTCCGCTCATTGAAGGGGACATTCCCAATGTACAGTGGTCCAGAACATCTCAGTTCATGTCTGCTTAAGATCCAGCCAAACTCCCTGGGTGATTTCTGCATGCAGTACCCTGGAAACCCCTATCCCAGGCTTACATCAGTTTCAGCCACTCCACCGGTATTCCCACTATATGAAGCCCCTTGGAACACACATGACTAAACCACTTGAGCTTCACTAGAATAACGATGACCATGACATCCCATGTGCTGAGCACCTTGGGACCCATGATTTGAATGAAATTCAGCTTCATCTTTCCTGTCAGGACATGTTTTTCACAGGTAGCTCAGGGTCCACATCAACCCATGCTTATGGTAATTTTAGCTACCCCTCCAGGGAACCATTGCATAGCCTGCCCCAAGACCTACACCCTGAACCCTACCTAAACCCCAGCCACCCCTTCAGGGAATCCTATGAATGGAGAGTCCTGGAACACCCATTCATAAGCACTTCACTTTCAACTTTTCTGTCAAGATGTCCTCTGTACATAGAGCCCTGATACCCCAGCATGCACCCCAGCCATCCTGCCAGGGCACCCTATGCACAGAGAGCTCAGTCACCTCCCAAACCACATACTGCCTCAACCTCAGTGACCCAACCAGGGTGCACCCTGCATAAAGCACCCATGGCCTACACCCACTTCAGTTTTGTCGGTCCTGCCAGGGAGTCCTCAACACATAGAACACTGAGACATACCAGCTTGTGTCCAAGATAGATTTAGATGTGATAGATATGATATTGATAGATATTATTTTTAGTTTATTTTAGATAGATATCTATGATAGATAGATATGACATTCACTGAATGGAAATCCCCAGGCCACCCAGGCCACACCATCCATAGCTCCAGCCAGCTAGTAAATGGCACCAAGCACACAGCGTATAAATAGGGGAAGACCATACACAAGACCACTGTTTTTGGTTGTTTTTTTTTTTATAAAAAATCTTTTATTATGTTATGTTAGTCACCATACAGTACATCCTGAGTTTTTGATGTAAAGTTCCATGATTGATTACTTGCAAGAAGACCACTCCTTTAAGTTTAGAGAAGTAGCTTTTCCCATAAAGAACTTACAGACAGTCAAACAAGATGAGGAGACATAAGACTATGCTCGAAAAGAAAGAGGACAGCAAAGACAATCATAACACAAGGGAGGGAAAACTGAATGGAAGAAATCAGAGAGGGAGACAAATTATGAGACACTCTTAACCAAAAGAGACAAACTGAAGTTTCTGGAGGGGAGGTGGGTGGGGGGATGGGGTTACTGGGTGATGGGCATTAATGAGGACATGTGTTGTGATGAGCACAGGGTGTTATATGCAAGGTATTAATTACTGAACTCTACATCTGAAAATAATGATGTGCTGTATGTTGGCTGATTGAATTTAAAGGAAAAATGATATTTGCAGATGTAATGATAATACACATAAAAAAATAAAAAGACTCCTCCAAGAACCATGGAAATAAACAAATTCAGGAAATTTGTAGGATACAGGATACACAATAAATACCCAGAAATCAGTATTGTTTCTATACAGTAATAATAAAGTAGGAGAAAGAGAAATTAAGAAAGTAGTTCCATTTAAAATTTCACAGAAAACAAAACAACAACAACAACAACAACAAAACACATGGGAATAAACTTAACTGAATAGGCAAAAGACCAGTACTCTAAAAACGATAAAACATTGATAAAAGAAATTGAAGACAACACAAACAAATGGAAAGATATTTCATCATCATGTGTTGAAATACTATTGTTAAAATGTCCATATTACCCAAAGCAATCCACAGATTCAATGCAGTCTGTGTCAAAATACCAACAGAATTTTTCACAAAACAAGAATGAATAACACTAAGCTTTGTATGAAACCACAAAAGAACTTGAATAGCCAATGCAATCTTTAGAATGGAGAACAAAGATAAAGGTATCAAAATCCTAGCTTTCAAGATATACTACAAAACTGCAGTAATAAGAATAGTATGCCACTACACTCAACATAAACAAATAGATGAATGAAACAGAAGAGAGTCCAGAAAATAACCTATGAGTATATGGTCAATTAATCTACAACAAAGGAAGCAAGAATATACAGTCTCTTGCATAAATGACGTTAGAAAAACTCAACAGCTACATCCAAAATAATGAAACTGGATGACTTCCTTACAATACACACAAAAATAAACTTAAAATAGATTAAATACCTAAATGTGAGACCTGAAACAATGAAAATCCTAGAAGAGAGTAGAAGCAGTAAGTTATTTGACATTGACTATAGCAACGTATTTGCAGGTATGTCTCCTAAGGCAAGGGAAACAAAAGCAAAAGCAAACATTGGGAAGCACACCAAAATAAAAACACATTGCACAGTGAAGAACATCATTAATAAAACAAAAAGTCAAACTACTGAATGGTAGAAGATGTTTGTGAATGATGTATCCAATAAAGGGTTAATATCCAAACTATATAAAAAACTCATCGATGCAGCACGAAATAAATAAAAAAATTAATTAATTAATTAATTAATTAATTAATTAATTAATAAAATGAACAATTTGGTTAAAGAATGGGAAGGAGAACTGGATTGATATTTTTCCAAAAAAAAAAATACAGATGACTTACAGACACATGAAAAGATCCTCAACCTCACTAATCATGCATGATCATGGCTCAGGTCATGATCCTGGGGTCCAGAGATGGAGCCCTGCATTGGGCTCCCTGCTCAATGTGCTCTCTCTCAAATAAATAAATATTTTTAAAAAACCGCAATGAGATATCATGTTATACCTGTCTAAATGGCTAAAATAAAAAAGATAAGAAATAGCAAGTTGTTGGCAAAAATGTGTAATAAGAGGAACATTTGGACACTGTTGGTGGGAATGCAAATGGTAGTCACTGTGTAAAACAGTATGGAGTTTCCTTGAGAAGTTAAAACTAGAAATACCGTATAATCCAGTCATTGCACTACTGGCTATTTACAGAAAGAAAACAAAAACGCTAGTTCAAAAACATATATGCACCCCTATGCTTATTGCAGCATTATTCACAATAGCCAGGATATGGAAGAAACCTACGTTGCCATTCAGAAATGAATAGATACATAAGATGTGATATATTGCACAGTCATAAAAATGATGAGATTGTGTCATTTGAAGCAACATGGATGGACCTGGAAGGTATTATGCTAAGTGAAATGTCAGACACAGAAAGACAAATACCATTTGAGTTCACTCATATATGGAGTCGAAAAAGAATTTTAAAAGGAGAACTAGACCTGTAAATATAGTGACAAGCTGATGTTTGCCAGAGGGGAGGGGGTGTGGACAAAACCTGTTAAGAGGAGTGGAAGATACAGGTGGCCAAGTAAGGAATGCATAAGTCATGAGAATAAAAGGCACAGCTTAAGGAATAAAAATAGAAGACCCTTAATTAAATTATTTTTTAACCTTTTAATTGAATTATATCTTTGCTATGTTCTTCTGGGACTTCTAGTACAAATTTAAATATAAGTTGCAGAAATAAGCTTCTAAGTTTTGTTACAGATATAATGGAAATGACTTTAACATTTGATCATTAAAAATGATAGGTTAGAAGTGGAATTTTCATCAATTGCATTTATCATGTTTTGTTTTACCTCATAATTTTAGGTCAGTGAATTACAGCCTTATAATTTTTAAATAGTAAACCAAGTCTTCTCATATATAAAGCCTACTTGGTAATATATTATTTTTTGTTGCAGCATTCAGTTCTTAAATTTTGTGAAATATTAGTCTCAGTTTTGATGAGTACAATTATATTTTGATAATATGATTATACTATTCTTATTTGGTTTTAATTCTATGGGCCTATTAGCCTAATATAATGAAGTAAAGAATCATTTGGAGTTATTTTCTCCTGTATTCTCTGAAGAATTTTCTCTGAGATTATAAGCCTTGTTTTTGTCTGTTTATACAATGCGTGGAGAAACACTTAAATAAACTAGCCAGACATCACTATCTCTTTGTTGGAAATGTTAGCTTATTCAGTTTGTGTGTGTATGTGCATGTACAGGTTATAATAAATACTGTTGAAGAATTTCATACACCTCCTATTTCTCTGCACGTCAGTACATACAACCTCACCTTCACACACTTTTTCTTGCATGAGTGTTTCAACTCTTGAGCTCAGTTTAGTACTGAACCAGAGGTAACAAGGATATCATGTACTCTATACCCAGTGCCCCAACAATGGCTCTAGCAGGGTTTCATACATACATACCTGAACTCCCTTGCCCTTCTCATAAGATAACACTAAGTTGCAATGTTTTGTAGCTGCCTCAAGAGCTCTTTGGTGAGAGGAGGCTGGGAAAATGGCTGGGTACAAGGACCTTAAGCTCACCTCATTTGGTGGTTACAAACAGATAACAACCACATCAGCACTGATAACCCAGAAAATGATCCAAAGAGTGGAAGAACAAACTCTATAACAAAAGGTAGAGAAAAGGCCATATCACAGAAGTTAGGAAGGGCAAAGATAAGCTTTGGAAGTGAAACAGACCCTAAATGTCCCTGGGAGAGAGGGTGCTGATGTTGGGGAGAAGTGCAAGAAACAGATTTTTACACTGAGGGAGACTCCAGGGGAAGATGAATCCCCCTAATATTTGCCTTTGAAAGTGAGATGGGCCCACATTTCCTATGTTCTTAATCTTAAAACCAGTATGACATAGAGCCTGGAATTTTAAAAAACAGCAGGTTCAGCTTTCCAAGACCCCAGAAGGCATTAGGAAGTAGAATCCCCATCCTAAAAGATACAGCAGGACAAACAAGCCATGGAGATACAGCAGAGAAGCAGCAGTTTGAAACACTCTAGGGGCAGATGGGAGGGAGAGTTATTTGCTCATTTCACAGCCTGTTCCAGAGAGGCAGGGATCATGGGAAGACTTCTGCAGGGACAAAGGAGGTGGCATTCACCATGTCTATCCCCCAGATATCCAGATCTGGGAGACAGAGAGATCCCTCAATAAAATCAATCAAAGGAGGCCACACTAAAACACATAATATTCACAATGGCAAAAAATAGTGGAAAGAAAATAAATAAGTAAAAGCAGCAAGAAAAAACAGGACAACTACATACAAGGGAACCCTCATAAAACTATCAGTAGAGTTTTCAGCAGTAACTTCACAAGGCAGAAAGGAAGCGTATAATATATGGAAAGTGTGGAAAGGGAAAAATTTGCAGCTAAGAATATTCTATCAACAAGTCTGTCATTCAGAACAGAAAGAAAGATTAAAAAGTTTCTCAGACAAACAAAATTCAAGCAAGTTAATGAACACTGAATCAATCCCACAGGAAAGATTAAAGGGGCACTTTGAGTGGAAAGGAAAGACCACAAGTGAGATAGGAAAAGTAAAACTAACTAACTAACTAACTAACAAAAATCCCCACAAACTCAGTAAAAATATTTCTCTAAAAATCAGTAAAAGAACTGGTTATTCATAAAATACAAGGATGCAAAATATGACAGCACATGCCTTCAGCTGGGAAGACGGAGGAGTAAAGAGTGGGTTTAGGCAATCGTGGAAGGAGCTGAGATGCCCATGAACATATGACTGGATTAAGAAGTTTTGGTCCATATATACAATGGAATATTACTCAGGCATCAAAAAGAACGATTTCTCAACATTTGCTGAAACATGGATGGGACTGGAGGAGATAATGCTAAGCGAAATAAGTCAAGCAGAAAAAGACAATTATCATATGGTTTCACTCATTTATGGAACATAAGAAGTAGGAAGATCCATAGGAGAAGAAAGGGAAGAAGAAAGGGGGGGTACACAGAAGGGGGAATGAACCATGAGAGACTATAGACTCTGGGAAACAAATTGAGGGCTTCAGAGAGGAGGGGGGTGGGGAAATGGGATAGGCTGGTGATGGGTATTAAGGAGGGCACGTATTGCATGGTGCACTGGGTGTTATACGCAACTAATGAATCATGGAACTTTACATAAAATACTAGGGATGTACTATATGGTGACTAACATAATATAATAAAAAATTATTATTAAATAAAAAAAGAATAGGAAAAAAATTAGGCAATCATAGACTGCTATATACAGAAGATACTATACACAAAGCTGATGGTAACCACCAATCAATAACCAGTAACAGATACGTGAACATAAGCAGAAAATAATGCATGTATATCACTAAAGAAAGCCCACAAACCATGAAAACAGCAAGAGTAGAAAGGATTTTAGAAGAACTACAAAAATAACCACAAAACAAGAAACAGAATGGCAATAAATGTGTATCTATCAAAAATATATTTTAATGTAAATGGACTAAATGCTCCAATCGAAAGACACAGGTTGATACAGTGGATAAACAACAAACAAGACCCATCTATGTGTTGCTTCAGGAGACTCATATCAGACCTAATGAAAGATCCAGATTGTAATTAGGGGGGTGAGGAGAAACATTTTTTCATGCAAATGAATGTGAAAAGAAAGCCTAGGAAGCAATATTTATATGGACAAAATGGAATTTAAAATGAAGACTGTAAATAGGGCGCTATATGATAATAAAGGGGAAAATCTGAAAAGAAGATATAAAATTTGTAAATATTTAAGCATACAACATGGTTACACCAAAATACATAAAACAGTTAATAACAAATATAAGGGAAATAATGAATAGAAATACAATAATAATAGAGAATTTTAACAACTCACTTACAACAATGGACAGATTATTGAAAGAGCAAAAAAGCAGAAACTTAAAAAATACCCACTGCACACGATGCATTTAACAGACATATTCAGAAGATTAATTTCTCAAACAGTAGAATACACATTCTTTTCAATTTAACATGAAACATTCTCCAGAACAGATTCTATATTAGGCCATATGCAACTATGATTAAGTACAAAAAAATAGATTGCATAATACATTTTTTTCTGAACACTACAATATAGAACTAGAAACAATGATAAGAAAAAAATTCTGCAAAAACTACAAATAAATGGAGTTTAAATAAAATGCTACTAAACAATGAATGGACCAACCAAACAATTGAAGAAGAAATCAAAAGTTACATAGGAACAAATGAAAATGTAAAGAGAATGGTCCAAAATCTTTGGGATGTGACAAAAGCTGTTTTAAGAGGGAAGTTAACAGAAATAAAGGCTTATCTCAAGAAACAAGAAAAATCTCAAAAAAACAACTATGTAATATAATAAAGATATTATTGTAAAAAAACACTATGTAAACTTGCAAGTAATTAACCTACAAAAGAAGAATAAATCAAACACAAATCCAGCAGAAAAAAACAAAAATCAAAATTAGAGCAGAAATAAATGACAAAGAATTAAAAAAAATAGAAATAGAACAAAATAAACAACAATAGAACAGATCAAAGAAATGAGGAACTAAACAAACACAAAAAAAAACCCAGGAGTCTAGTTCTTTCAGAAGATCAATAAAATTGATAAGCCTTTAGCCAGATTCATTAAAAAAAATAATTCAAATAAACATAATTACAAATGAATGAGGAGAAATAACAACCAACATCACAGAAAAACAGAAGATTATCAGAGAATATTATAAAAACAAAATATATGCCAAACAATTGGACAACCAGGAAGAAATAGACACATTCTTTGAAATATGTAAACTATCAAAACTGAGGCAGGAAGTCATAGAAAATTTAACAGACCAATGTAATGAATGAAAAAACTTCCAACAAGGAAAGTCCAGGACCAGGGAACATCGCAGCTGAATTCCACTGAAAATTTAAGGAGTTAATACCTATTCTTCTTAAACTATTCCAGAAAAATACAAGAAGAAGGGAAATTATCAAATTAATTCTGTTATTTCTGTTTTACCTGTTACTCAAAACTGATAAAGGCACCACCACCACCCAAAATAAATAAATAAATAAATAAATAAATAAATAAATAAATAAACAAACAAACAAACAAACAAAAAAAATCCTGCCAATATGTCTCATGAGCATAGATGCAAAATTCTCAACAAAATACTAACAAAGTGAAAGAGAACATATTTGCAAATGACACATCTGATAAAGGGTTAGTGTCCAAAATCTATAAAGCACTTACCAACTCAACACCACAAAACCAAATAATCCAGTTAAGAAATGGGCAGAAGTCATGAAGAGACATTTTCCCAAAGAAGACATACAGACGGCTAATAAAAACATGAAAAGAAGCTCAACATCACTCATCACGGAGATACAAATCAAAACTGCAATGAGATACCACCTCACCCCAGTCAGAATGGCTAAAACTAACAAAGCAGGAATCAACAGATGTTGGTGAGAATGCGGAGAAAGGGGAATCCTCTTCCACTGTTGGTGGGAATGCAAACTAGTCCAGCCACTCTGGAAAATGGTATGGAGGTTCCTCAAAAAGTTAAAAATAGAACTATCCTATGATCTGGCAATTGTACTACTGGGTCTTTGCCCAAAGAATATAAAAATACTAATGAAGGGGTACACACCCCCATATTTATAGCAGCATTATCTACACAACTCAAACTGTAGAAACAGCCCAACTGTCCACTGACTGATGAGGATAAAAAAAGATGTGCTATCTATATCTATCTATAGCTATGTCATCAATATCTATATCTACCTATATCATCTATATATCAGCCATACAAAAGAATGAAAGAATGAAATCTTGTTATTTGAAATGACATGGATAGAGCTAGAGTGTATTATGCTAAGTGAAATAAGTCAGTCAGAGAAAGACAAATACCAAAAAATTTCACTCATATGTGTAATTTTAGAAACGAAACAAATGACTATGGGTGAAAAAAGAGAGAGTTGAACGATAAAACTCTTCACTGTAGAAAGCAAATTGAGGTTGCTGCAGGGGAAGTGGGCAGGGGGGTTGGTTAAATAGGTGATGGGTATTAAGAAGGGCACTTGTGTGGAGCACTGGGTCTTATATGTAAGTGATAAATCACTAAATTCTACTCATGCAACTAATATTGTACTACATGTTAACTAAATAGAATTTAAATTTAAAAAATGAAGAAGAAGAAGAAGAAGAAGAAGAAGAAGAAGAAGAAGAAGAAGAAGAAGAAGAAGAAGAAGGAGAAGAGGAAGAAGAGGAAGAAGAAGGAGAAGAAGGAGAAGGAGAAGAAGAAGAAGGAGAAGAAGAAGAAGAAAGACTGACTACAAGCCAAGGAAGAGGGTGGCAAAAGGGCATGTAAATATGCCACAAAGTTATTTTTTTTAATCATATTTGTCTTTTTCTTGATTATGCAGTCATGTGGTGGCTAAGCATTTGATTGTTTTTTACAGAGATCTGAAGAAGCTGTTACAATCATTTACATTAGTTTTTCAATGTTTACATTAAGGAACATTAACTTATTGCTGTTTACTTTCTTAGCTTGTTGATGTCACTCCCTGATACAGTCATATTAGGACTTCTCTGCCTGTTTGGCATTAGGTTTGGTAGCTTTAATTTTTTTCTAATGGTGTAATTGTTGGTTTTTTTTTTCCCTTAAATTTTCTTCTTAATTTAATTAGTGCTTATATCACCTAAATATTTTGTTCCATCATTTTATTATCACTGTATTGAATAATCCATTTTTCTTAAACTTTATTGGTGCAAATAATGTCAACAAGATACTTCAAAAATTGAGAGTAAAAGTTTTTTAGATATGCTTTTTCTCTAAATTTTGAGTAGAAAATTAACATTATATTTGAGCATAAAACATTGTGCAGGTTTAGGCCATTTAAGGGAACATCATTTATAAGTTATATATATTGTGATTTTTTTGTATTAGTTTTTATGTTATTTATTATTAAGTCAATTCTTCCAACAATAGTATAATATGTGCTATTATTTTAATTTTAGACTTTACAAGACTAAACAAACTTTAAGTATTTGGACCAAGTTCACACAATAACACGGGACCATGCTAGAACACAATACAAAATTATTTCAAAATCAAAATTAAACAAGAGGGCACACTGACTCTCAAAACATTGGTTGTTATTTCTTTACTCATCTTTGAATGAATACTGGTTTATGCAATCGTGACACTTGCTCAAAAATCCCATGCATATATGTTTCTTTTTATAATTTTTATTTTGTTATATTAGTCACCATACAGTACATCCCCAATTTTTGATGCAATGTTCCATGATTCATTACTTGCGTATAACACCCAGTGCACATGCAATATGTTTCTTGTATTCCAACATCATATATAAATCCATTTTATGGGACATAAGTTGGATGGCTGGTTGATGTAAGTTTACATTAGCAGCTTAATGATGTGTAAGCCTAAGGGGCTTGGAGAAAAATAAAGGGTCACAGACAAACAAGCAGACAAAATATCATTTGGGGAAAAAAAAAAAGTGTAGTCTTGACCTGAATAGCTGAATTCACCTCTAATGGCTCTGAAAAGTAAAATAAATAATTTCTCTGATAGCTTCCTGCTGGCTGTCCCTTCTCTGCATATTCAGCAGAGGCTTTACATTGATGAGTTCTATTGCTACAGCATCTGTGGCATAGAAAGAGGAGCATAACTGCTGTAGATTTTAAATTCAGTAGAGGCTTGAAAAGATCCATCAGTAACTTAAAACTTAAATATTAAATGGGATAAATCATCTGATGATAATATTTCAAAAATCAAATCAAGTGAAATTTACCATTTTAATATGGGACTTTATATTATATTCAAACATACATTGATATTTACAAAGAGAAAAATACCGGACAATAGTGTAATGAAAAGTGTCAAGCAGAGTTATCAGATTTAAAACAAAGGGGTTGTACAGGAATTTGGCTTTGGAATAATTAAATGAACAGGAAAATGGGAGGAATAAGGACTGCTTTAGAACGTATGTATGTGGGGCACCTGGGTGGCTCAGTTGGTTGAATGTCCGAATCTAGATTTTGGCTCAGGTCATGATCTTAGGGTCATGAGATGGAGCCCCATGTTAGACTCCATGTTCAGCATGGAATCTGCTGGAGATTCTTCCTGACCTGCTGCTTCTCCCCCTGCTCTCTAAATTTATATATATATATATATATATATATATATATATATATATATATATATATATTTGCATTATATATACATCACATATATATATGACATTTAAGATCGTATCTTTACATATGTTTCACTCTCATGTAAAAATTTAAACATTTACATAATTACATCATTAAGAATGTTTTTGTTGGCAGTCATGCAGTCATTGAATTCTGTAAAAATATCATTTTTGAGGTCTTAAATATATTAGCATACCTATATATTTTCTGGAGGCATCTCTCAGGGATTCCTTGACTTTCTCATTTCGAAGGCTGTAGATGAACGGGTTCAGCATTGGTGTCACAACTGTGTTCAGCACCGTGGCAAATTTGTTAATGCTTATTGCACTGCCTTTCTTTGGACGAACATAGAGGAAGATGGAGCTCCCGTAATAAAGTGTAACCACTGTAATATGTGAAACACAAGTAGAGAAGGCCTTCTGCCGCCCCTGCACAGAGGGCATTCCAAGGATAGTAATCACAATGTAGGTGTAAGACACTCCTGTCAGGAGCAAGGAGCCCAAGAGCAACACAGCAGAGGAGACAAAGTCAGCCAGCTCAGCCAGAGCGATATCGGTACAGGCCAGCTGTAGCATGGGGGCTCTGTCACAGAAGAAATGATGGATTTTATTTGGCCCACAAAAGATCAATGGGGCAGTTAAGACAGATGGCGCCAACATTGACAAAAATGCACCCACATAAGATCCCAGAAGTAACATTATACATGTCTGCCTGTTCATGATGATGGCATACCTCAGTGGGTTGCAGATGGCAACATATCGATCAAATGACATGACAGCCAGGATGAAGAATTCCGTGGATCCCAGAAGGAAGTAGAAGATAGATTGTGTGAGACATCCCACAAAGGATATTGCCTTGGTGTGGGAAAATGTGTTAGCTAACATCTTAGGTACCACTGTGGAGGTGATGGCAACTTCAAGGAAGGAAAGGTTGGCTACAAAGAAATACATGGGTGAATGCAGACGGTAGTCACCACACACCAAAAGGATGATCATGGTGTTGCCAATCAGAGATGTCGTGTACATGGGCAGGAATGCAGAAAACAGAAGAATTTCTACTTCTTTCTCATTCTGAAACCCTAGAAGAATGAATTCAGTGACTCTGGTCTTGTTCCTATAATCCATAATGTCCCCAGTTTAACCTGGAATAACAGATAGTTCTTTTATAATTAATCCTTGGATCTTAACCCTGGATAAACCTTGTCAATATTCATAACTATTTTTTGCTGTTGTCGTCACCAAGGAGTGATTAATGTAGACAAATAAACTTATTTTCAGTTTATAAATATCTACTGAGATGAACTGTACAAGGCTCAGTGCTGAGTTGCAACACTCATTTATTACAGCAAAATCAATTCCACATTAAGATTGTGGCAATTATGATTTGGGAAAGCATTTGAGACTCCCTTAGGTGTAAGGAACCAAACATTGGATCAAGTAACATGAAACAGACTCTTGTCCAATCTCCCTCTGAAATAGATCCCTTGTTGTATGTCACTAATCCATCAAGGATGTAATGGTATTTCTTGAGATGTTAACAAAGTTTTAGTAAAATTTAATTCTATACAAAGTTTTGTCTAAAAAGCACCTTTTGAGCTAAGTGTATTATTTTACATGTGGAATGAAATTATTCAAAAAATCAGTGAACACAATTATATAACAGAAATATTTTCCAAAATGTTCATGACTCCTGACTCACAGGCTCCAACCTCCACATTACCAAATCAGTTTCTAACAACATGAAATCAGTGTAATGTAATCTTTATAAAAAATCAGGCTCCAGAGTGCAAGAGATTATCACAGGTCTTACAAGCATTAGGGAGAGGCTGAAATATAACTGAAATGATCACTATTTACTGTTTATCTTAGAATTCAGTCAGAGAGAGTATATGGTTAGCAAGCAGTTTAAAAATATTGAACTTCTGAATTTTGCCTAGCTGAAAGAAGCAGCTCCTGCAATAGATAGCCTACTTCATACTAGAATTTGCAGGAATATACAAACAAATAAACAAACAGCAACATGGTGCAGAGAAGAGACCTTTTACTTACTCACTGAGCTGATTATTTGGGAGTATATATATTGCTCCATATATCTAGGTGATTCAGGAAAAAAGCACAGGTTAAGTGTCACGAGATATTTCTTATCCCATATTACAAGACACATAGAAGTTCAATATTAAGAGATGCTTGACAGCTAATTTTAAACGAGTGTTTTATTCTTCTTCTTTTATAGACTAATGAGTGAGGATTGGAGAGGTGGGCTAAAATTTGTTGGGGTCCATAGAGGTTCAGTGATAGAAGTGAGATAATATCCCGGGTTTTCTGACTTAGGTTTGCTGCTCTTTCTGGATCAAAATATTAATTCCTTCTTCATTCATTTCATTGTTATACATTTAATGGACCAGGGACAGTAATGACTTTCTGACATATGCAATTAAAAATGAAAAGCTTAAATGCCATCATTTTGGATCCAAGTTGGTATTTTGTCTGTGATGCCTTAAAATGATCATTTAGAATTCTATCCCATGAATTAAGTAATTATCAAGACATCACATTTTTAATATGTTGACATTATGTGAAGGACTTTAATCAGATTGTCTATTATTTTGCCAAAGGAAGGAAAATGTGACACATTTGGAGAAGGGAATGATGATTTTGGACTAAAAAGTATCATGGGGAAATGTTCTTTCTGTAGTTAAATAAAAGGTGGTTTGAATTTGAGAAAATAATGGGCACGTTGAGAGCACTATGAGAAAGACCGAAAGCTGCAGGAATGGCAGAAACTGAACCATCAAGTGAAGACACTTCAAGGCCCATTTGGTTGACAGCAAAATTTTGCATAATGCTTCAGCTAAACGAAAGGAAGAGGGGGCAGAGAGGAAGAAATCATAGTAATAAGGAAGATGAGAAAAAAATAAATGAGTGGAAAAAAAAAACACTTTTAAGAAAACAATGCAGTTGACCATTGAACAAAGCAGGCGCTAGAGGTGTTTACCCCTCTTGCAATTCATAATCCATTATAATTTTTGACTCCCCAAAAACGTAACTCCTAGTGGCCAAAAAATGACAAGAAGCCTTACTGATACCATAAACGGTGATTAACACATATCCTTCATGTTGTGTATGTTATATACTGTACTCTTACAATAAACTGTGCTAGAGAAGAGAATATTCATTAAAAAAATTAAGACAAAATGTTTAAGGGTTAACTGTATTGTGACGTTTCTACTTACCTGCTGAAGTATGCCTCACACTTTGTATTAATGTTTACATTTATCTTTTTAGAATTGAACAAGGTGTCTGCCTTGTTACAGCTACATGGTTTAGATGAGATCCATAGTTGGAATCACTTCTATAAATTGGTTACTGTTGTTGTTGTTGCTGCTGCTGTTTTTGTTGCTGCTGCTGATTTTTCTGACAGCTTTAGAATTTTGGGAAAGAAGGGGTGTAGAAAATATTGATGACTATAGAATAGTTTATAGTTTGAATGTCCGGTTTAATGTCCGGAAGGATGGGTCTTCTCCCCTTGCCTTGTAAGAAAGAAAATCAAGACAATGAAATTTCTAAGATCATATCCCTAAGTCACTGCAATTTGGAAAGAGGATTAAAGCCTGGGTTCATTATTGCTTTTCCCCTGGAGGCAGGGCTTCTCTGATAAGTGGTCTGCAGGGAAAATATATATATATATACATATATATATATACACATAAAAACAACTATAATTAAATGAGAAGTAATTTTCCCAAGGTTGACAAAGTGAAAAAAAAATTCCATAAAATATGTACCCTGCTGCCCCCCCCAAAAAAAGTAATAACTACTTCAAAAGACTGGTATCCAAGATCTACAAAGAACTTCTCAAACTCAATACACAAGAAACAAATAAACAAATCAAAAAATGGGCCAAAGATATGAACAGACACTTTTCCAATGAAGACATACAAATGGCTAACATACACATGAAAAAATATTCAAAATCATTAGCCATCAGGGAAATTCAAATCAAAACCACATTGAGATACCACCTTTCGCCAGTTAGATTGGCAAAAATTGACAAGACAAACAAATGTTGGAAATGTTGGAGGGGATGTGGAGAAAAAAGATCCCTCCTACATTGGTGGTGGGAATGCAAGTTGGTACAGCCACTCTGGAAAACAATGTGGAGGTCCCTTAAAAAGTTAAAAATTGAAACTACCCTATGATCCAGCAATTGTACTACTGGTTATTTACCCCAAAGGTACAGACGTGGTGAAGAGAAGGGCCATATGCACCCCAATGTTCATAGCAGCATTGTCCACAATAGCTAAATCGTGGAAGGAGCCAAGATGACCTTCAACAGATGACTGGATTAAGATATAGTCCATATCTATAATGGAATATTACTCAGCCATCAAAAAGAACAATTTGTCAACATTTGCTGCAACATGGACAGGACTGGAGGAGATAATGCTAAGCAAAATAAGTCAAGCAGAGAAAGACAATTATCATATGGTTTCACTCATTTATGGAACATAAAAAGTACGAAGATTGGTAGGAGAAGAAAGGGAAGAAGAAAAGGGGGGTAATCAGAAGGGGGAACGAACTATGAGAGACTATGGACTCTGGGAAACAAACTGAGAGCTTCAGAGGGGAGGGGGGTGGGGGAATGGGATAGGCTGGTGATGGGTATTAAGGAGGGCACGTATTGCATGGTGCACTGGGTGTTATATGCAAGTAATGAATCATGGAACTTTACATCAAAAACTAGGTATGTACCGTATGGTGACAAATATAATATAATAAAAATATTATTATAAAAAAAGAAATAGCTACTTCTATGGATGTACTTTGGAGCACAATTAATAGAAGTATACAGTGCAATTTACTGTTATTGAGTTAGGAAAAAAGTTGGTAATTTTAACATCATTATAATTAGCATAAGTATTTGTAATTTTTGAATACTTATGTATTAGGTATTTTGTTAAAAAAGTTTCCATATATTGGTAGGAGAAGAAAAGGGGGGTAAAGAGAAGGAGGAATGAACCATGAGAGACTGTGGACTCTGGGAAACAAACTGAGAGCTTCAGAGGGGAGGGGTGTTGGGGAATGGGATAGGCTGGTGATGGGTATTAAGGAGGGCACGTATTGCATGGTGCACTGGGTGTTATATGCATGTAATTAATCATGGAACTTTATATCAAAAACTAGGGATGTACTGTATGGTGACTAACATAATATAATAAAAAATATTAAAAAATTTTTCCATACATTATCTATCTTACCCTTATAACAATAATATGAGGAATGCGATGTTATTGCTCATGTGGTATTTAGTTTATATAATTCATATAAGACAAACCATGTAAAGTGTTAAGAGGTATTGAAATTTGAACTTATATATTACAAATTTTTATTTCAATGTAAATTATTAAAACATATTGTGTGCTTAAATATATTCTGAGTCACTGAGAAATGATGCTTGCATCAGAGGCTATAATTTAGTCTGAGTGAAAAGACATAAATGTGTTAAAAAATTTACACACAATGCAACTGATGAATCACTAAGCTCTACTTCTGAAATTAATAATACATAGTATATTAATTAAATGATTTTTTTTATTTTTAAATGTTTTATTTATGTAT
The DNA here is from genome assembly GCF_023065955.2 of Ursus arctos. NCBI lineage: Eukaryota > Metazoa > Chordata > Mammalia > Carnivora > Ursidae > Ursus > Ursus arctos. Next base: position 8,195,944 of record NW_026623067.1, on the reverse strand, counting down.
TTGAGTGAGATAGAGAGAAAGAGCACCAATGGGGAGAGGGAGAGAGGGAGAGGAAGAAGCAGGCTCCCCACTGGACAAGGAGTCCATGATGCAGGGGCTTGATCCAAGGATCATGACCTTAGCCAAAGGCAGATGCTTAACCAACTGAGTCACCAGGTGCCCCTAATAGATTTTAAATTTAAAAAAATCTTATAAAAAATGATGGAAACCAGAAAAAAAAGAAAAGTTTGTTTTGTTTTGTTTTGTTTTGTTTTAATTGAAATTCAAATAACCAGCATAAAAAATAATACAGAGGATCATAGGGGAAGGGAAGGAAAACTGAAATGTTTGAATGATGTTCTCTGAAAATATTCCATTACGACAAATTATCTTTTTTAAAGGTAAGAGAAGTAGTTATATATAGAAACAGAAACTCTACTTAAAGTTTACCCTAATCAATAGATGGTTTCCAATCGTGCAGATATATGGTAATTCAGATAAAAAGCCATGATAATCTGTTCTTGCTTTCAGTGTTTAATAAACTATCCTTATCAAATAATTTGTTTTATTTTATATTATCTAGGATGAATTATAAAATTTTGGTAGCCCTTTGTAATCATTTTCTCTTTCTTCTTGGTCCTTATGCTCTGTCTCATTTCCCTTGCCATCTATATTGGAATTTTTTAAGTTGTTTACATATCTGTAAATTTTTCAACGTATAGTTAGTACATCTAATTTCTCTTTGCCTGGAATTTTCTCACTACATTTTACCACATTTACCAGTCTAAAGCCTCAGGAGACCTGAATAAATCCTCTATAAACATAACCAGATTCTTAGCTACAGTGGTCTCTATGCAAATGCATTATACTTTTATTGTATTTTAATGCATAATATTTGCATTAATCTATAATATCAGTTTTCCCAAATAAGCTAAACTTTAAAGATTTTATTTATTTATTTATTTGATGTATATAGAGAGAGAGACAGCAAGAGAGGGAGCACAAGCAGGGTCGAGTGGGAGAGGAGGAAGCAGGCTTCATGCAGTGCATGGAGGTTGATGTGGGGTTTGATTCCAGGACTCTGGGATCATGACCTGAGCCAAAGGCAGATGCTTAACAACTGAGCCACCCAGATATCCAATAAATAAGCTAAACTTTAAAGAGGATCTGGAACCATGTTTCCTCTATTAACATTGCATCTAAAATATTGAGCTCATTTCCTGTAACACCACCTCAGTAAGGACAGTATGAATGGATTAATGAATGGATTGGAGTTTATCTTAGTCTTATACATAATCCAATTTGCTGGCATGTAAGTATCCATAACACTCTTTTATGACCAATTTCTGTATCTTCCCCATAACATGTAATGTCTCCTCTTTCAATTTTGATTTTATTTATTTCCATATTCTTTCCTTTTTAGTTTAGCTAGAGTTTTATCAATTTCATTTTTTCTGTTGTTTTTCTTATCTCCATTTTACTAATTTCTTTACTGATCTTTGTTATTCCTTCCTTGTGATAAGTTTGGGCTTAAATTGCTCATTTTCTAGTTCCTTGAGTCATAAATTTAGGTGGTTTATTTAAGATTTCTTCACTGGTGGTTGCACCAGTGTCTGACAGGGGAGCAGCCACAGAGTTGGGACTGGAGCATGGATGCTCTCAGAGTGACCACAGCTCTGGAGTCTGGGGCCCTGACTAGTTTGCAATGGCATTGGTAGTGCTTCCTGAAACATGGGCACATAAGGAGAAACTGTGTAGTTGAAATCTGGAGGAAGGTTACATGAGGAGGTGTCACAGAGCTAGAGTTTGGCACCTAAGCATGCATAGATAAGCTGAGAATTTGGGGTTCATGGGACACTCAGTGTTATGAGCATTCAGAACCCTTTTCCCAGGGTGGCACAAGAGCAGTTACTTCAGGGATGATGGAGCAGAGCTGCATCTCCTAGCAATGACTACTGGTTACCTCATACATGAGAACTGCCAGTGTCCTCTGCAAAGCAAGCAACTGGGGACTGTAATGACAAACACAACATGGTCCTCTGCTGTGAAAGTCATGGAGAGTCTGTAGCTGTTGTTGGGGCAGGGGAGGTCAACAATAGGAAAGGCCGTTAGGGTCTACTGCAGAGGAAGCCCCTGGGGTTGACGATGGCACCTGCTGCATGGCTGATACTGTCGCCTCTCCCTTCATCTTTCTAACCTTTTCGAGATGTCTCCAGATGTTTCCAGTTGTCTTTTCTGTGTGGTTATTCTTCATATTGGTCCACTGTACTGTTGTAGATTTTTAATTGGACTTTTGAATCCCTGGAAGAACTATTTTTATTTTATTATTTTATTTGTATTTATTTTTATTAGCTAGTTGTATGTGTGTGTGGGTGGGTGGGTATGGATAATAAAGGCTGCTGTCTCCCACTCTGCATTCTTCCTCTTGAATTCTTACTCACTAGGCAGAACATAAGCAGCAGATGGGGAGGCTGAGGAAAATGACTTTAAGAAATTAATTAAAAGGATTATCCATCATGACCAAGTGGGATTCATCCCTGGGATGCAAGCGTGGTTCAACAATCACAAATCGATCAGTGTGATATATCATATCAACAAGAAAAGACTCAGGAACCATATGATCCTCTCAATTGATACAGAAAAAGTATTTGACAAAATACAACATCCTTTCCTGATTAAAACCCTTCAGACTGTAGGCATAGAGGGTACATTCCTCAATCTCATAAAAACCATCTATGAAAAGCCTACAGCAAATATCATTCTCAATGGGGAAAAGCTGGAAGCCTTTCCCTTAAGATCAGGAACACAACAAGGATGCCCACTCTTGCCACTATTATTCAACATAGTACTAGAAGTCTTTGCAACAGCAATCGGACAACAAAAAGGGATAAAAGATATCCAAATTGGCAAAGAAGAAGTCAAACTGTCTCTCTTCGCAGATGACAGGATACTCTATATGGAAAACCCAAATGAATCCACGCCCAAACTATTAGAAGTTATAGAGCAATTCAGTAATGTGGTGGGATACAAAATCAATGCTCAGAAATCAGTTGCATTTCTATACATGAATAATGAGACTGAAGAAAGAGAAATTAGGGAATCCATCCCATTTACAAAAGCACCAAAAACCATATGTTACCTTGGAATTAACTTAACCAGAGACGTAAAGATCTATATTCTAGAAACTATAAATCACTCTTGAAAGACATTGAGGAAGAACAAAAAGATGAAAAAATATTCCATGCTCATGGATCGGAAGAATTAACATAGTTAAAATGTCCACGCTACACAGAGCAATCTACACTTTTTTTTTAAAGATTTTATTTATTTATTTGACAGAGATAGAGACAGCCAGCGAGAGAGGGAACACAAGCAGGGGGAGTGGGAGAGGAAGAAGCAGGCTCATAGCTGAGGAGCCTGATGTGGGGCTCAACCCATAATGCCGGGATCACGCCCGGAGACAAAGGCAGACGCTTAACCGCTGTGCCACCCAGGCGCCCCCAATCTACACTTTCAATGCTATCCCGATCAAAATACCGAGGACATTTTTTAAAGAACTCGAACAAATAGTCCTTAAATTTGTGTGGAACCAGAAAAGGCCCCGAATCGCCAATGAACTGTTGAAAAGGAAAAACAAAGCTGGGGGCATCACGTTGCCAGATTTTGAGCTGTACTACAAAGCTGTGATCACAAAGACAGCATGGTACTAGCACAAAAACAGACACATAGACCAATGGAACAGAATAGAGAACCCAGAAATGGACCCTTGGCTCTTTGGGCAACTAGTCTTTGGCAAAGCAGGAAAAAACATTCAGTGGGGAAAAGACAGTCTCCTCAATAAATGGTGCTGGGAAAATTGGACAGCTACGGGCAAAAGAGAGAAACTTGACCACTCTCTCACACTATACACAAAGATAAACTCCAAATGGATGATAGACCTCGATGTGAGACAGGAATCCATCAGAATCCTAGAGGAGAACGTAGGCAGCAACCTCTATGACATTGGCCCCAGCAACCTTTTTCAAGACACATCTCCAAAGGCAAGAGAAACAAAAGATAAAATGAACTTGTGGGACTTCATCAAGATAAAAATCTTCTGCACAGCCAAGGAAACAGTCAAAAAAACTAGGAGGCAGCCCAAAGAATGGGAGAATATATTTGCAAATGATGCTACAGGTAAAAGAATGGTATCCAAATTCTACAAAGAACTTCTCAAACTCCATACACAAGAAACAAATAAACAAATCATAAAATGGGCAGAAGATATGAACAGACACTTTTCCAATGAAGACATACAAATGGCTAACAGACACATAAAAAAAATGTTTAAAATCATTAGCCATCAGGGAAATTCAAATCAAAACCACACTAAGATACCACCTTACACCAATTACAATGGCAAAAATTGACAAGTCAAGAAACAACAATTGTTGGAGAGGATGTGGACAAAGGGGATCCCTCCTACATTGTTGGTGGGAATGCAAGTTGGTACAACCACTCTGGAAAACAGTGTGGAGGTCCCTTAGAAAGTTAAAAATTGAGCTACCCTATGACCCAGCAATTGCACTACTGGGTATTTACCCCAAAGATACAGACGTAGTGAAGAGAAGGGCCATATGCACCCCAATGTTCATAGCAGCCTTGTCCACAAGAGCCAAATCATGGAAGGAGCCAAGATGCCCTTCAACAGATGAATGGATTAAGAAGTTGTGATCCATATATACCATGGAATATTACTCAGCTATCAGAAAGAATGAGTTCTCAACATTTGCTGCAACATGGACGGCACTGGAGGAGATAATGCTAAGTGAAATAAGTCAAGCAGAAAAATACAATTATCATATGATTTCTCTCATCCCTGGATCATAAGAACTAAGAAGATCAGTAGGGGAAGAAAGGGATAAGAAAGGGGGGTAATCAGAAGAGGGAATGAAGCATGAGAGACTATGGACTATGAGAAACAAACTGAGGACCTCAGAGGGGAGGGGGGTGGGGGAATGGGATAGACTGGTGATGGGTAGTAAGGAGGGCACGTATTGCATGGTGCACTGGGTGTTATACACAACTAATGAATCATCGAACTTTACATCAGAAACCTAGGATGTACTGTATGGTGACTAGCATAATATAATAAAAAAGCATTAAAATAAAAAAAGAAAATAATTACCAAATATGTCACTTATTGTTTTATGTGGGGACTAACCATATTATTTATTATCTAATATGAGATAATGTTGATGATAAAAGGAATCAATACTAATGATTTGCTGATACAACTGGCAGAACCCATGAATTTCTGAGTCTGACAAACGAAGTTATACTATTCTACATATAATTTAATCTACTTTATAACAAGTTAATGATACATGAATGTATTTTAAGACACTGATTTTGGGGACATAAAAATAATTTGACAGAATTTATTCATTTAAAATTGTTTATTCATTGAAATACTTATTTTATTTTGTTAAATGGCAATCAAATATTTTAATCATTTTTATCACTTTTTCTTTATCATGCCAAATAATGTAGTAAGTTGATCGGTGTTCACAAGGCATTTTCACCACCTCTGCCTTATTCTCTTTTCCTCCTCCTGAATTTACTCTGTCACATATCTTCACATGTTAAAATGCTGATACTTGTCATCGTGCTGTTTAATTGCCATCACACTGTTCTAGCCTAACATTTTTCTCTTAAGAAATCATTTGAGTCCCCTCCATATCTAATGTCCCATTGTTTTTTAGAAGAGACCCTTTCCTCTTTATATTATTTTTCCTTGTGTGGTAAATAAATTGGGCAACTGTGACAGATAAGATCCATCTCCAATATGATCTCTGTAAGTTACTTATAGATATAAGTAATTTTAAACATGTGGAATAGATACATAGGGTATAGTTTATAATGTAGGGTCATGGGGAAAAAGCAGATAATAACACAGTATATAATTATTATTGCTAAAATTAACTTGCATGCCTATAAAATGTTGGTTATAATTATAATACGGATTTGTATTTTCCAATTATGCATATATTCTCTTTCTTTCTTCAAAGTTATCTTTCATGGATCATTGCTGCCTTTTCCATTTAAGTATTTGGAAAGATTCTTTCCTTTCAGATTATGTGAGACTTATGTGGATTTGTGTGGGAATTCGTAACAGCAATCATTATAGTAATTATTGATCACCATGCTAGACATTGAGCATAACAATCGTGAATGTTAGGTGTGGTTCATGCCCTTATACATAGCATTCTGTTTGGATGGATAAGAGTAGCACACAAGAAACCTGAACCTGTGTGACAACCCAGCCTGATGGTCACTTGATGGGATTCTGAAGTTACAGCCATGGAGGTGGAATGGGTTGGTGGGCAGTGGAGTAGTAACAAACCCCCTTTCAAGGGAATTGTGTTAAATTACACCTTGAAGATGAGGAAAACATGGAATAAAGTCAAGAAGACATGTTGGCTCCTCTGGAGCCCTAAACTGTGAGAATCCTCATAATTCACTGCCTCCAAATATATCTTCTAAAAATGAGAAGTATTTTCGTTTGCATGAAGGAAGGTATTGAGATAGAGAAAGCCACAAGCATTCTCTTCTGCCTCAAAAGAAGCTATAAAATGCAGTATTTCCTCACAGTGCTTTTGCCTGTGCATAATTTATCAACTGTTCCTCTACATTATGTAATTTGTCTTCTAGTATCTGAGAAGATTCTAAGGTCATAACATCTGCTCATAATATTCATTTCTAGAATAAATTCTATGAAACCACTTTCCTTTTTGTCCTTCGATAACTTCCTAGCATCAAAATTCTATATTGTTTTTGGATACAGTCTTCATTCGTTTCCAATGCATAGTGTGGAAGTTTCATTTGTAATCTTCTTTATGAAAAAGTAATGATTTTTACAGATTTTGCTACTGTTCATGAATAACAGCCAGTACTGTCAATTTCCCATATTCATTCATTCATTCATTCATTCATTCATTCATTCAAACACTCACAAAATACTTTCAACCACCTATTATATGTCACTGTACTAAATGTTAAATTATCCAAGGTGAAAAAAAAGTATGTATTCTGAATAAGTTCACTAAGGATTTGAGAAAGGCATAGCTATACTTGTGAAGTAGACTAAGTGCAGAGTGTGTGTATATGTATATTTGTAATCTACAGAGGACCCTGGGAGTCAGGAAAGGTAATCATATCTGCAATCAGAGAGAACACAAAAAAGATGGATACCATATTAAGATTTCATTTTACCTAAAAAAAAAGGGACAGAGAGGCATTTGTGGAAGAAGAAATTACATTTGCAAATCTAACAGTGTTGAAAGAAAATATTACTTTTACATCACAGAAAATAATTCCTGCCAGAACAAGAATACAATTCACATTGAGCATTAATTGGAAAGAAAAGTTGAAAAAATGTGGAAATAAAATAGTGTAAGATCCAATATACATAGAAGCAGGCCAACTACAAATACAAAAGGGACAAAAGAGAAATGAAAAAAAAATGTCCTTTCTCTGGAAAAGAAAACAAACAAAGAGGTAATAAAATCGATTCATCAAATTTAGAGCTCCATCCTCACACATGGACAGACTTATTTTGAGTGTCAAGTGGGTCTTGCCCCTGCCATGGGCTCTTTTTACAGTGAACAACATGTTCATCAATATTTCTCCCTCCCTCATGTAGGCTTCTAGTCAAGTAATCAGATTCTGTTTGGTGAATAAATCTTTCATATTTATTAGACAGGTTCATGTGGGGAAATCATGTTTGCACTTAAACCAGAGTCATCCACTGAAAAGAAATAAAAACAAAATAATGGAGTACATATATTCCTGAAAGCAGAGGAAAACTTATTTAGCGATAACAATATTTTACCTAAAAAGTTTCAGCCACGTTTGCACAGAAAGCGATTACTTTTGTTTGAAATACATCTTTATTATTATTATTATTATTATTATTATTATTTAAACTCCTCTGGGAAAGCAAAGTGTTCTCTGTATATTGAAGTCACAGAGGATTACACTCATTAAAGTTTCAGGAACACAGAGAGAGTGAAAACATGGCCCTTCCCCACCCAGTTATGCTCCCTTGGGGCTTATAGGCTGAGGGGCTGCTTTCAAAACTGTTTCAACCTCTGAAACTACTCCTGTGGAAGGTCTGGAACTGGGGACTTATCCTGCATTACGTTGTCATCACAAGGGGTGGGACAGAACAGTTTTTATGAACCCCAGTTCCTGAGCCCAAGAGCTGAGTTTCAAAAGGAAAAAAAAGTGGCACAAAGATGGGCATTTCTTCTGCTTTTCCTTCATCTAAGTCATTTTTATTGGGCAGGGGGCACTTTTTGTAAGACAGGACGATGGGGTGATAGAGAAAGATTTCTGTGTTGGAAAGAAGATGGGGGACTACGTAAAGGTATTTTCTGTGTACGAGTTTGTCCAGTGAGAGCAAATCCACCCACATTTAATAGTTTACATTTGTTTGAAACTGAGGTTCTAGGGAAGGTGGAAGAACATTGTATGATTAGATCTTAACTTAATATTTTGTTGTAAGAAAGTCAGGATTGATTCATTTTAATGAGAAATAAACTTCCAGACTCTCACACATTTTTCTTCAGGATTTCAAACATTGCTTCATTTCTGTGGTATCTACTTTGCCTCATTAGTTTCCTGAACCCCAACCCAAACATTCAATGTCTAGGTTTACTTCAAGGCACATTCATCAAATAGCTGTTCCAACCTTTTTAGCAATCTTATTTCTTATCTATTCTGAGAGATTCTCCCTCGCTTTCTCTTCCCATCCTTCTCTCTTTCCATTGATCTCTCCATCCCTCTCCCTTCCTCTGCCCCTCCCTCCTTTTCTGTCTCTCACTCTCCCTCACTCCCACTCTCCATCTCCCTCTGTATCTCTCCCTTGCTCTCTCTCTCTCATCTCTATTTCTGATATTGAGGCATATTGTCTGAATTCAGATTATCAAGAACACTGCCTCATTTGCTGCTGTCACTAAAATTATTAAATATACATTTGTTAGCCTTGGTCTTCTGTCTACCTCACATTTCTTTGTAATGCTCACTGTATTATGTATCCTGACAATCAGTTCTTAAAAGGAATTTAACATTGTGGATTACAGATGGAGTGGGACCCATTTTATTCTTTTAAGATTTTATTTATTTATTTGAGAGAGCAAGAGCAGGAGCAGGGGCAGAGGGAGAAGAAGACTCCCTGCTGAACAGACAGCCTGATCCTGGGATCATGACCTGAGTAGACACTTAAACAACTGAGCCACCCAGGTGCCCAAGTATGCCCCATTTGAATATCACTGGTCAGTTAAGATTCTTTCCTTACAGCTACTCTAGAGAATTAAATAAAAATAATTATGTGGGCATTTATAACGTTGGGGATATTTATCTTACAGGGTTTTGCTCTGTCTGGTATACTAGCTGATACTGTGAAATCATATTTATTGTATTGCTTAAAAATAGAGTCTTTAAAAATTGGAGATTATATTTGAGATATTTTGGCCATTTCTGAACTAAAATACAATCCTACCTTTTGTTGTAAATGAATCTTAATTATAAATATTGCAGTATTGATTCCGATTAGGGGATTTGTTCTCTTATTCCATTCGTAATATTACAGACATTTCCTATAATTCATTTTTAATCACTTTATCTTAATAATGCTCATATGATTGATTCTTTATTTAATTCTCTCTCAAAAATATAGAAAATGTGTCAAATTCTCTTGTTATCATGTTTTTTTTTCATTACTGCTTCTATTTCTAAAAGTTGTCTGCCTTAAATTTGATGTGATCTCTCATGTCATATAGTTTCATGACATTTTGATCCATTTTTTAATTTAATTTGGTGTCCCTTGCTTTGATAATGATTTTTCTACCATTAATATGACACCACATATTTCAGTTTCTCACAAGTGTTTCCTAAAATATCTATACCAATGCATATATTACATCTTGAGCCATTTTAGGTTGTGTGTGTTTCTGACAACTGTATTGGTTTTATATTACAGTCCTAGATGTATGACAGTACCAGGGAATATATTAATATTTATTGGTAAATTCTTACTGCTCAGATTTATAATTATTGTTTTCAAATTGCTTCTTGTGTTTTTTTGTTTGTTTACTTCGATATTGCAAAAGACAATTATGGTTATTTTTATCCCAATGTGTGTGTGTGTGTGTGTGTGTGTGTGTGTGTGTGTGTGTGAAGTCATTTTGGTAGCTCTGATTTCTGTCAAAGTTACATTATGTACTTCTAGATGTACTATTGTATTTATTTTTTATATCATTATTTCTCAAACTTGAGGATTCTTTGTGTACTTCTTCTCCCAAGTCATTGTACTTTTTTTTCCTTTTCTGTAACTAATTCAGACACAAACCTGTAAAGATTACCTTGTCCATCAAATATAATATTCAAAAACATAACTGAGAAGTCATCAAGACTATTGTAAATATTAGAACATTATTGTATAATTCTTTACAATACAAAAATTTCAAGAGATTCAGTTTGACAGGATTTAGTATAGTGCAATGAAAAAGAAGGGCTACAAAGGAAGGATAGGATGAAATCTATAGAGATAATTGGAATTTAAATAAAAACATAAAAAGGTAATAGTAAATATACAAAGGAGGATAAGCTAATTCACATATTTTTCCACCTTAATTGGCAGTTGGAGTGTCAGAGTCTCAGGTGGGAAAACCTGGCTGCCATGTTTGCGCACTGTCCTCTGTGGCTCTTGAACCAAACTGCACCATTGACTTGGAGCTGGAGTCCGTACCCTCTATGTGTCCTTTTGACATGTAGACATCCCAGATCTTATAAGACAAGCACTGGAAACAAAGTGTTATTATATTTACAGGTACCAACTAAATATTTCATTGGTGTATTTTGTCAGAACATTTACATGACAAAGTTCTCATTGAGAAAACATATAATTGTAATTATAAATTTAACATATCTTTATAAAGATTTATGGAGTATAAAAAGGAAAGAAGCTGATTTTTTTAAGATTATTTATTTATATTTGTTGATGAGATAGATAGATAGAGACAGAGAGCATTAGCAGAGGGAGCAGCAGGCAGAGGGAGAATTGGACTCCCCACTGAGAATGGAGTCCCACACAGGACTCAATGCCAGGACTCTGGGATCATAACCTGAGCCAGAGGCAGATGCTTAAGCTACTGAGCCACCCAGGCATCATAAGAAGCTGTATTTTTGAAGGATAAGTTATACTGTTCTCTTGATCAACTTTGCTAGAAAAAATGTTGCTAAAATAATTTATTTTAAATTTCTTTTAAATTTCTTAATTTAGTGAATGATTCACCATACTTTTTTTTTCTGCTATCACTGTCTTTTTTTTTTTTTAAGATTTTATTTTATTTATTTGACAGAGAGACAGCCAGTGAGAGAGGGAACACAAGCAGGGGGAGTGGGAGAGGAAGAAGCAGGCTCATAACTGAGGAGCCTGATGTGGGGCTCGATCCCATAACTCCAGGATCACGCCCTGAACCGAAGGCAGACGCTTAACCGCTGTGCCACCCAGGCGCCCCTGCTATCACTGTCTTTATAGTAAAAAGAGGCATAAACATGGAAACAGACAATTGGACATTGGTGACTGAGTTTATTCTTGTGGGGATACCAACAACCAGAGCCCTTGGGGGCCTCCTGTTCATGATTTTTTTATTGGCCTATTTGGTGACAGTCCTTGGAAACACCCTCATCATTACCCTGATTCTCCTGGATTACAGGCTTCACTCACCCATGTACTTCTTCCTCAGCAATCTCTCTTTCAGTGAAGTATTAACTACCACCTGTGCTGTTCCCAAGATGTTGGCAGGCTTCCTGTCAGAAAGAAAGAGCATTTCATTTAGTGGATGCCTCACCCAGTTGTGTTTCTACTTCCTTTCTGGATGCACGGAGTTCATAATTTTTGCAGTCATGTCCTATGATCGCTATGTGGCCATTTGCAGCCCCCTCCAATACCCTGTGATTATGACCAGCTCACTCTGTGTGCGTCTTGTTGTCCTCTCATGGGTGGGTGGCTTTCTCCTCATTCTCCCATCCATTGCCCTTAAGGCTCGGCTGCCATACTGTGGCCCCAATGTGATTGATCACTTTTTCTGTGACAGTGCCCCTCTCCTTCACTTGGCCTGCACTGACATCCGTATCATTGAACTCTTGGACTTCCTCAGCTCCCTTGTCCTGCTCCTCAGCTCCCTCTCCCTCACCGTGGTCTCCTATGTTTACATCATCTCCACAATTCTGAAGATACCCTCAGGACAAGGTCAACGCAAAGCCTTTGCCACCTGTGCCTCTCACTTCACTGTGGTCTCCATGGGCTATGGGATCTCCATTTTTGTCTATGTCCGGCCCTCCCAGAAGAGCAGCTTGCATCTTAACAAGATGCTCTTTATCCTGTCTAGTGTCATCACACCACTCCTGAACCCCTTCATCTTCAGTCTAAGGAATGAAACCATGAAAGATGCACTGAAGGACAGCTTGGCCAAGGGCCAGAACTTCCTCCAGCAGATGAGGTCCAAGTGACATGATCTTTGGGAACCATCTTATTACTGCTATCCTCAGCTTCATCAATGATTCCAGTCATGTCCCATGATGTATGTAAATTAATGGTAGTGTGAGTTATGTAAGTATTTTAACTTGCTAATAAAATATACTGGTTTCTTGTGCATGTTAGATTTTGAAGATTTTGTTTCAATAATTAAATTTTTCATTTGTAGGTCATTATAAAGGTAATGGTGGGTAGAATTAATAGAAGTAGTAGCATTCATTAAAAACTCGATTTCAGATATCACTTGGATGGAAATGCATACACTATATATAATAGATATATAAAAGAAAGGTTTTAGAACACTTTTGCACTCCAAACACATGCAGATACACAGGAATTCCACTTTGAGATAGGATTTAAATATTTTCATAGGCTGAAATTTTATCTTACATTGGAATGACATATACATTACTAATTTTTCTTTATTCTTCATTTCAGTTCAATTTTATTTATGTCGTTTCTATTTAGATTAAAATTTTTAAATAAAGTACTTAAAGATACATATGTTCCACAGTTTCTTCAAGTACAAGTATTTCATAATCGGTGTTACTGTTAGGAAAATTTATTACACTTAATTTAAGGGAAGGACTACACAATAGATGATAATTCAGGAGTAAATGCATGGATGGAGCAAGTAATGGATATGGATTTATCAAGGACAAAGAATAGAACATTTTTGCATCAGCCTGGAAATAATCATTTGGCAACTGTAACATTGGAAATTCTGCTTTAGAACAAACCATGCTCATATAAGCTCCAGGAATTTTTCTGAACATCCAAGCTGCTGATTAGAGATAGCAGAGAAATGGGAAATTGAACATGAAGACATATTCATATGAATTATCTTAATTGAAGAATAGAGGGGAAACAAAGAAGTATGGGAAGCACCAAAGGGAGCCTTGTCACAATTTGCTTTATTCCTTGTGTGTTTATGGTTCCAGAGTAGAAAGAGGTGAACTATGGGAAAAAGTATGAAGAAATAGTGATGGAGTATATGGTGATGCCATGTAGAAGAAATGACAGGGAACATAAAGTAATGTGACATTAAACAAATAAAAATAAAAAGTAAAATAATGTGTCTTTAACCAAAAGGAAAAAAAGAAATTATGGGAAAGGATAAACTGAGGAACAATAGCAGTAGCAATCAGGATGAAGGGAAAATAAGTAATTAGGTAGATTCAAAGCCTGAAGCAGAAATTTAATTAAATAGGAATAGACTTAAAGCACCAAACACCAAATAAAGGCAGAGCTTGTCAGTCAGATAAAAGAGAACTTTATTACAGTCTTCAAAGATGCACTCTAAAGAAAGTAAAGTATCGAATAAAGAAGATATTCTATGGGCACAGTAAGCAAAGGGATAATGGAATAGCCAGTGAGATGAACCAAATACATTTCAAGGTAAACATCATTGGAAGAGGTAATCTAGAATATTACATGATGGAAAAAGGAGACCGTTAGGAGAACGTCATAATATTCCAAATTATGTAACAGTGTAACAGAGCATCCAGTTCATGAAGCCAAAATTTATAGAACTTCAAGGAACTTACTGACCCACAATCCTTGTCAGAGATTTTAATATCTTCTTTCTCAGTGATTTATAAACACTAAGTTATTATCACTAAAAAACATCAGTAAGCATATAGAATTTGTAAACACTACCAAACAATTCGATCAAACTAAACATTAAAACAACACACAATCTTCAGAACAAACATTCTATTCATAGAGGAGGAAAAATTGTCCCATGCCCTCGTAGGGTCTCTGGCTGGTCGTAAGAATTAACTTGACATAAACCAGATTAATATCATGCACTTTTCACTGAATTTTTACACATACATGAGCCTTCACAAGACACTGAAGACCTTAAATAATGACCACAACAGTAAATTCTATGTCTTTCCAAAAAGGGAACAATAAATTTCTGATGAATTTGCAAAGCATGGGGTTTTGGGCTACAGGTAGTCAATGGTGAAGAATTAACAAGGTATGTTTATACAGCCTTTTCAATCCTAAATCGCCTGTTTCTGGTGATGAGGATGACTCCCTTCCTCCTGGTACAGGAGTGCACCTTTCACATGGAGTTTTATCTCTGATTTTCAGGAATAAAGGGACTGTCTGAGTGCCCTCCCTGCACCTCCTGTTTCTTAGTCCCTTTAACTTAAAATAATCAACATGCCAAAGTGGCACATTTTGCAGTAACATGCTCCTAATACCTTCAGATGCTTAGGAAGTGAATATGGAAAGTTCATCAAGATAGAGCACAGGCTGATCTGCAAATTCATTCTCCATGTAGTTCAAAAGAAATAAATTATATGAAGCACATTTTCTAATATTGGAGTTAAAGAAGAATTTAATAACTCCCCAAAGAATTGGGAATTAAGTAAACATTTCTAAATATACCTTGAGAAAAAACAAAAAACATGACAGAAAATACCTTGAATGTATTTTATTATTGACAACAAAAGCAAAACACAACATTTGTGGTATGTTTCTAAAATAGGACTTTATGGTGAAATTATAACTTCAAACGCCTTCATCAGAGTAACAGGGAAAATGAATTATGCAAATTTCCATCTAATATAACCAGAAGAGCATACTTTACCAAAAGTAGGTAACAGAAAACAACAATATGAATAAATTAAAAAATGAAGTAGTAAACATGTACAGAATAGAGGAATTCAAGCCAAGTCCATGTTGATTCTATGAAAAAACAAAATATATAAGACACTCCTTGAGGGGGAAAAATAAATTAAAAATTACCAATATTAAAAAATAAAAGAAAAATACCAGTATATAATCTACATATTATAAGGGATATATTATTAACTAATTTTAGCCCCGTTACAAATCTAATTTTAGTACACTAAAATCATGGCTTAAAATAACAGCACACCCTTAGTTTCTATGTAAACTCAAGTTCACTGGGTCAAGAGTCACTTCTTCTTGGGGTGTCTCCTGTAGTCAGTCCAGGGCTGAGGCTGGGTCATGTCGGTGGCAAGGCTGGCATGGGAGGATTCCCTCCTGGGTGTTTTCATGTACTGAACTCAGGGTAAAAAGACATGCTGTTCCAGTTGGTGGAGTAAAGAAGCCTCCAGGAGAATTTGCACAGGTATGCCAAGATCTCAGTCATATTAGAGGTGTTACTGTAATTTCCTGTGCAAAAGAATGACAGATCTTCTGTAAGTGGGGAACTTGGAAATGGAACCATTAAGTTGTCACAAGCAAAGAACGCCAATAAAGAAGAGAAAGCTGTTACCATAGAGATGAGTGAGCTAATTCATCTAACTTTTGCATTAAAGTACAAATTTTGGTTTTTTTTTTTCATTTTAATTTTTGTTTTTGTTTTTGTTTTGTTTGTTTTGTTTTACAATGCCACTGTGACTCTTGTACAGTAACACTCACTATGTCAGCAGGTACCCCTTGTCCTGGACTGTAAAACTGCTGGTATGGGGCATTTAAAGCACTACTTAGCTCCAAAGATCAATGAGGAAAAAGGATTTTTGGAATTATTAAAATCCAAGAAAATAGAACTAATAAGCCCTTAGAGAACTGCTTCTAAAATGCCAGTCTCTGTCACCAAATTTATACCTCTGGGGAGAGACATAGATATTGTTTTCTGCAAATATCATAGCCTTCCTCTCCATTCTCCACAATTAAGTCCAAAGTCGAAACAAACCAAAGGACGCTATGGGCTTTGCTGAAGGCCAGCTGGCCTGGGGTTTCCCTAAGTCTCAGGTCCCCTGAGTTGGAGACCGCCCGACCAGCCCTGTCATCCTTGCTGCACCTGCTCTGTGCTGGAGCCAGGGCCCTAGAAACCCGGCAGGAAGGCTGGTCCCTGGGTCTGGGAGCACAGGGAGCCCTCCTGACATAGGGAAGGGGCAGCGCTGGGGCTCCCTGTCCAGACTGAGCCCCCCAGGGCCACACCTCCCTCTGCCAGATGGGGCTCAGGCAGTTTTGGTTCTCGCTGAAGCTCCAGACTCCCAGCCAGAAGCCTGATGCTCTCAAGGCGCCAGAACGTCTCCTCTAGACATAGGTAGGGAAAGGGGTGCTGGCTCTGGAGGCTCAGCCCAGCGCTGAGTGGCAATACTTGTTCTGGGCTGCCTGGTGATGATCCACCTGTTAGTAGTCCTCTTCAGCAAGGGCCCACGGTCCGCCATCAATGAGATGTGGGCGGAGCTGCCTGTGATGGTAAAAGACCTTCCTGCATGTAAGTGGGAACTTGCACGGTGCGCTCTGGCTTGTGCGCTGCCGCTCTCTGTGTCCCTTAGACTCTTACCCTGCCCAGGACTCCGCTCTACAGCCCAAAGCCTCGGCTCATGCCTCAGTGTGCTTGTGGTGCTGGACACCTGCGTCAGCTGGTGGAGCTTTTGTGTGGGCGGAAGGCCCTAGACCAGTGTGAGCAGACGCACCATCTGGGCGGTGCAGGTGCTGAGTGTGGTGGGCACAGCCCGGCTGGCCAAACCGGGGCACCCCGTGGACCCAGGGACATGGCAGTGCCAGGTCTGGCCTTGGGGCTGGTGCTCACCTGCTCTACATCTAACATACTCCTTCCCAAGCCACCTGCCTGCCTCCCAGGGTCAGGACCTCCGTGCTCTGCTGCCCTGCTTGCTGGACTGAGTGTAGGGTGTGGGCCACCTTAGGTGCCCTCCAGGCCCCAACAATGGCAACCCTACCTCTCTACTCAACATAGAGCTTCTCAGATGGTGTTGCTGTCAGCACCTTCTTCTGGGCACTGACCGCCTTTCAGGTCACTGAAGCTGCCACCTTCCAGGGTCCCCTGATGCTGTTTCTGTCACCACCATTCATACCCCAGGGAGGTCAGGGCCTGGACGGCAGGTGGGAGGCCAGGAGCAGAGGAGGGAGAGGAAGAGACCTCTGCCCTGCAAAAGCCACCCAGCTCACAAGCATGTGAGTATCAGTAGTTCATTTCCTATCACTGATGCCATTTTGTCATACAGAGCTTATCATGGTGTGTTTTTCCATTCTTTTCCTCATGACTATTTTGATTGATTCTGAATATGTGCTTATTATGGAATAAAACTACTATAAATATTTATGTATTAACATTTTTTAAATTTATTTACTTTTTTGTTTTTGTTTTTTTTTAAATTTTTTATTACATTATATTATTCACCATACAGTACATCCCTAGTCATGATTCATTGTTTGCATATAACACCCAGTGCTCCATGCAATACATGTCCTCCTTAATACCCACCACCAGGCTAGCCCATCACCCTACCACCTCCCCTATGAAGCCCTCAGTTTGTTTCCCAGAGTCCACAGTCTCTCATGGTTCATTCCCCCTTCCTTTAACCCCCTTTCTTCCTCCCTTTCTTTTCCTACCAATATTCCTACTTCTTATGTTCCATAAATGAGTGAAACCATATGAAAATTGTCTTTCTCTGCTTGACTGATTTCGCTTAGCATTATCTCCTCCAGTCCCGTCCATGTTGCTGCAAATGTTGTGAAATCGTGCTTTTTGATGGCTGAGTAACATTACATTGTATATATGGACCACATCTTCTTAATCCAGTCATCTGTTGAAAGGCATCTCGGCTCCTTCCACAATTTGGCTATTGTGAACAATGCTGCTATGAACATTGGGGTGTATATGGCCCTTCTCTTCACTACGTCTGTATCTTTGGGGTAAACACCCAGTAGTGCAATGGCTGGATCATAGGATAGCTCAATTTTTAACTTTTTAAGGGACCTCCACACTGTTTTCCAGAGTGGCTGTACCAACTTGCATTCCCACCAACAGTGTAAGAGGGATCCCCTTTCTCCAAATCCTCTCCAACATTTGTTGTTTCCTGCCTTGTCAATTTTTGCCATTCTAACTGGCGTAAGGTGGTATCTCAGTGTGGTTTTCATTTGAATTTCCCTGATGGCTAATGATTTTGAACATGTTTTCATGTGTCTATTAGCCATTTGTATGTCATCAATTGGAAAAGTGTCTGCTCATATCTTCTGCACATTTTTTATTTGATTATTTAATTCCTGTGCATTGAGTTTGAGAAGTTCTTTGTAGATCTTGGATACTAATCTTTTATTTGTAGTGTCATTTGCAAATATCTTCTCCCATTTCATGGGCTGCCTCTCAATTTTTCTGACTGTTTCCTTGGCTGTGCAGAAACTTTTTATCTTGATGAAGTCCCACCAATTCATTTTTTCTTTTGTTTCTCTTGCCTTAGGAGATGTGTCGTGGAAAAAGTTGCTATGGCCGATGTCAAAGAGGTTACTGCCTATGTTCTCCTCCAGGATTTTGATGGATTCCTGTCTCACATTGAGGTCTTTCATCCATTTGGAGTTTATCATTGTGCATGGTGTGAGAGAGTGGTCATATTTCATTCTTTTGCATGTATCTGTCCAATTTTCCCATCACCATTTCTTGAAGAGACTGTCTTTTTTCCACTGGATGTTTTTTCCTTCTTTGTCAAAGATTAGTTGCCCAAAGAGCCAAGGGTCCATTTCTGGGTTCTCTATTCTGTTCCATTGGTCTATGTGTCTCTTTTTGTGCTAGTACCATGCGGTCTTTGTGATCACAGCTTTGTAGTATAGCTTGAAATTTGGCAATGTGATGCTCCCAGCTTTGTTTTTCCTTTTCAACAATTCCTTGGTGATTCTGGGCCTTTTCTGGTTCCACACAAATTGAAGGGCTGTTTGTTCCAGTTCTTTGAAAAACGTCATTGGTATTTTGATTGGGATGCCTTTGAAAGTGTATATTGTGCGGGTAGCATAGACCTTTTAACTATGTTTTTTCTACCGATCCATAAGCATTTTTAATACGTTGATATTATATGAAGGACTTTAATCAGATTTTTTTATCATTGCACCAAAGGAAAGAGATGTTTTACATTTGGAGAAGGGAAAGATGATTTTGGATTAAAGGATATCATTGGGACATATTCTGTTTGTAGTTAATTAAAAGGTGTTTTGAATTTGAAAATATAATGGTCATCTTGAGAGCGCTACAAGAAAGACTAAAAGTCGCAGGAATGGCAGAAACTGAACCATCAAGTGAGGACACTTAAAGGCCCATTTGTTTAACTGCAAAATTTTCCATAATGCTTCAGCTAAATGAAAGAAAGAGGGGGGATAGGAAGAAATCATAGTAATAAGGAAGATGTGAAAAATAAATCATTGAAAAAAAAGTTTTAAGAAAATAATACAGTTGACCATTGAACAAAGCAGGGGTTGGAGGTGCTGAGCCCTTTTGTGATTCATAATCCATTATAATTTTTGACTACCCCAAAACTTAACTCCTAGTGGCCAAAAATTGACAGGAAGCCTTACTGATAACATAAACTGTTGATTAACACATATCCTGTATGATGTATGTATTATACACTGTATTTTTACAATAAAGTAAGCTAGAGAAGAGAACATATCATTTTTAAAAAGACAAAATATTCAACGGTTAACTATATTGTGGCATCTCTACTTACCCGTTGAAGTATGCCTCACACTTTGTATTATGTTTTTCATTAATCTTCTTAGATTTTTTACACATACATGATTTGCATGAGATCCGTAGTTGGAATCACTTCTATAAATCAGTTGTTGTTGTTATTGCTTTTTCTGACAGTCTTAAAATTTAGAAACAAAGGGGGGAGAATACATTGATGACTATAGAATAGTTTATAACAGCTTAGCCTGGGAATGACGAGTCTTCTCCCCTTGCCTTGTAGGAAAGACAATCAAGACGATGAAATTTTGAGGTTCATATCCCTAAGTCACTGCAATTTGGAAAGAGGATTAAAGCCTGAGTTCAACATCGCTTCTCCCTGGAGGCAGGGCTTCTCAGATAAGTGGTCTACAGGAAAAAGAAAAAAGTATATATATATAATTAAATAAGAAGAAAGTTTCCATGTTTAACAAAGTGGAAAAAAACTTCCATAAAATATGTACCCCTACTCTCAAAAAAAAAAGAAATAGCTACTTCTATGAATGGACATTGGACCACAATTAATTAATAAAAGTATACACTGCAATTCACTGTTTTGAATTAGGAACAAAGTTGGTATTTTTAACATCATAATAATAAATGGCCTAGGGATTTGTAATTTTTGAATACTTATGTATTAAGCACTTCGTTAAAATTTTTCCATATATTATCTCTCTTACCATTATAACAATAATATGAGAAATATGATATTATTGCTCATTTATGGTATTTAGTTTATATAATTCATATAAGACAAGCCATATAAAGTGTTAAAAGGTATTAAAATTTGAACATATATTATAAATTATTATTTCAATGTAAATTACTAAAACATATTGAGTGCTTATACATATTCTGAGTCACTAGGAAATGAAGCTTGCATCATAGGTTATAATACAGTCAGAGTGAAAAGATATAAATGTGTTAAAAATTTTTACACACATGTTAATTTGTGTTTTTGAATATAGAGTAAGGAAAATGTATTTCCCTACTTAAGAAATGTTTGAATATGCAACTGATGAATCACTAAGCTCTACCTCTGAAAATAATATTACATTATATATTAGTTAAATGATTTTATTTTTTTATTTTTAAAGATTTTATTCATGTATTTGAGAGTGAGAGAGAGAGAAAGCAGGAGAAGGAAGAGGGGGAGAGAGAGAGGAAGAAGCAGGCTCCCCAGTGAGCAAGGAGTCCAGGATTCAGGGGCTTGATCCCAGGATCATAACCTGAGCCAAAGGCAGATGCTTAACCAACTGAATCACCAGGTGCCCCTAATTGATTTTAAATTAAAAAAAATCTTTTAAAAAATAATAGAAACCAGAAAAACATGAATTTTGGTGTTTTATTTTTATTTTTTTATTTACATTCAATTAGCCAACATAAGGAATAGTGCAGAGGATCATAGTCTAAGGGAGGGAAAACTGAAATGTGTGAATGGTGTTCTACCAAAATAGTCCATTATGACAAATTATCTTTTTTACAGGTAAGAGAAGTGGTTATATATAGAAACAGAAACTATACTTATCAGTTACCTATTCAATAGACTGATGGTTTCCAATCATGCAGATATATGGTAATTTAGGTAAGAACCCATGACAATCTGTTCGTTCATTCAGTGTTTAATAAACTATCCTTATCAAATAATTGGTTATATTTTATAGTTTATTATCTAGGATGAATTATAAAATTTTCGTAGCCCATTTTAATCATTTTATCTGTCTTCGAGGTCCTTGTTCTCTGTCTCATTTCCCTTGCCATCTATATTGGAATTTGTTTAGTTGTTTACATATCTTTAAATTTTTCAATGTATAGTTACTACATATAATTTCTCTTTGCCTGGTATTTTCTCACTACATTCTACCACTTTTACCAGTCTAAAGCCTCACATGACCTGAATATAACCTTTCTTCTATAAACATAACCAGATTCTTAGCTACAGTAGTCTCTATGCAAATCCATTATACTTTTATTGTATCTGTAAAGTCATAATATTTGCATTAATTTGTAATATCAGTTTTCCCCAATAAGCTAAACTTTAAAGATTTTATTTATTTATTTATTTGACAGAGACAGAGAGAGCAAGAGAGGGAGCACAAGCAGGGGGAGTGGGAGAGGAAGAAGCAGGATTCCCACTGAGCAGGGAGGCCACTATGAGGTTCAATCCCAGGACCCTGGGATCATGACCTGAGCCAAAGGCAGAGGCTTAACAACTGAGCCACTCAGGGGCCCGATAAATAAGGTAAACTTTAAGTGGGACCTGAAATAATGTTTGTTCTATTAATATTAGATCTAAAATATTGAGCCCATTTCCATTAAGACCACCTCAGTATGGAAAGTATGAATGGATTAATAAATGGATTGGTGAATGATGTGAGAAAATACTATATTGGGAAAAGAAATGTAACTCTATTCTGTAAATGTGTAGTTTTAGGTGCCTAAGGAAAAACCAAGTGTGTATATGATGATTTGAGGAGGACAAACACATTTGGAATTTAAGTCAACTAGAAGGGTCAGAGTTCAAGGTCTCTGAATTTATGAACATAAATTAGATTACTAAGAGGAGAAAGTGGTAGAGGAGAGCATGGATAAGAGGAAAAAGTTAAATAGAGTTATACAACAACATTTTAAAGATTCTCTTATCTTTACAAAGTGTCAATGCCATAAAGACGTACAATACTGGAAATTTCAAAAAACATTCTATTATGACATCATCACTCACCCTTTGTACAGTAGACCTTGCGAAGTAATTGATGATATAAAAAAAATTTCCCCTCAAACTCATAATGTAATGAAAAGCATGTAAATACATAAACTCCTTCAGATTACACTGTAGTAATTAGGAGGTGAATGAAAATTATTTAAAAAAAAAACCCAAAATTCCATAAGTAGAAAACATTGAGAGAAAATTGGAGAAAGGATTTTGATCTCTGTTTCACATTCTTGGGGTGAAGATGCTTGGTTATACATTCATGGTGAGTGTAATGGTGATTAGAAGCAGAAAGTTTGAAATTATAAGAATAGCAGTATACCCCCCAAACAAATGATCCAGTTAAAAAATGGGCAGAAAATATGAATAGAAATGACTAGAATTTTTTTAAGAAACAGAATGGAAATAAAATAAAATATCTCATGTAAAAATGGTAAAAAAAAAAGAAAGAAAGAAGAAAGAAAGAAAGAAAGAAAGAAAGAAAGAAAGAAAGAAGAAAGAAAGAAAAATTTTTCCAGAGAAAACATACAAATGGCTAACAGTCACTTGAAAAGATGCTGACATCACAAATTATCAGGGAAATACAACTCAAAACTACAATGGAATATCACCTCACACCTGTCAGAATGGCTAAAATTAACACGAGAAGAAATAACAGGTGCTGGCCGTGATGTGGTGGATGGGGAACCCTTTTAACACTGTTGGTGGGAATCCAAACTGGTGTAGCCACTCTGGAAAAGAGTATGGAGGTTCCTCAAAAAATTAAAAATAGAGCTACTCTATGACGCAGAAATTGCACTACTAGGTATGTATCCGAACGATACAAAAATGTTGATTCAAAGGGATTGCACATCCCAATGATTATAGCAGGACTATCAACAATACACAATTTTTTTTAAAGATTTTATTTATTCGACAGAGATAGCCAGCGAGAGAGGGAACACAAGCAGGGGGAGTGGAAGAGGAAGAAGTAGGCTCACAGTAGAGGAGCCTGACGTGGGGCTCGATCCCACAATGCCGGGATCACGCCCTGAGCCAAAGGCAGATGCTTAACCGCTGTGCCACCTAGGCGCCCCAACAATACCCAATTTTTTTAATAATAATATTTTTTATTATATTATGTTAGTCACCATACAGTACATCCTTGGTTTTTGATGTAAAGTTCCTTGATCCATTAGTTGTGTATAACACTCAGTGCACCATGCAATACATGCCCTCCTCACTACCCATCACCAGTCTATCCCATTCCCTCACCCCGTCCCCTCTGAAGCCCTCAGTTTGTTTCTCAGAGTCCATAGTCTCTCAGGCTTCATTCCCCCTTTTGTTTACCCCCCCTTTCTTTATCCCTTTCTTCCCCTACCGGTCTTCCTAGTTCTTATGTTCCATAGATGAGAGAAACAATATCCAAATTTTTGAAAGAGCCCAAATTTCCATTGACTGGTGAATGGATAAAGAAGATGTGATATATATACACATTGGTATACTATAATACACACACACACACACACACACACACACATATATATGCACATATATATGGGAATATTAGCCACAAAAAATGAAATCGTGTATTTGCAATCACATGGATGGATCTACAGAGAATTATGCTAAGAAAAATAAGTCAGTCAGAGAAAGATATCATATGATTTTACTCATATGTGGATTTTAAGAAACAAAACAGATAAACATAGAGGGGGAAAAAAAGAAGAGTGGCAAACCAGAAACAGAGTCAACTATAGAGTAGAAATTGAGGGTTGGTGGAGGGGAGGTGGGCAGGGGGATGGGTTATGTGTAATGGGTATTAAGAAATGCACTTGTCCAAGTGAGCACTAGGTGTTATATGTGATTAATCACTAAATTCTACACCTGAAACTATTTTACTCTATGTTAATTAACTGGAATTTAAATAAAAACTTGAAAAATAAAAAAATAACATTTTACTAATGAACTCATTCCTTATAGAAAAACATCACAAAGATAGCAGAATAAGAGATCCTAGCCCCTATTGCCTCATAAAGCTCAACAATTATACAGCTATGCACAAATAAAAATAGCTCTGAGAGAACTCAGAGGGTCCATTCAAAAAGCTTTATCAACACAATAAAACAAACAAAAAACTTAAGAAAACCTGTAGAGAAAAAATAGGAGGAAACTTCATTTTGCTTGCATCCTCCCATAACCTAGGCTGGTACTGTTCAATGCCAAGAGGGAACTTCTGAAAGGAAGTGGGGATAAATGATCATATCTCCAGTCTTTCAGGGCACTGCAGGAATGACCCACTCCACAGAGAGATTGGAAATGCTGAGACATCTACAGATGAGTAGGAACAAGGAAGAAGAGCAGGGGTTACCAGGATCAGCCACACAGTGAGAGTGACTATGGTTGCCAGTGGCCTGCTCTCTACAGGACCCTGATGGCCTTGCCCACTGATGACCTCAGTAACCCTTGCAGACACAGCAGATCCTCATCCCAAGGTATTATCACTGAGACAGTTGTCATGGATCCTAGGTAGAATATCCCAATAGCATCTGCTGATGCGACTACCAATGACTAGCATAGCACCCTATAGATACCCTATACATTTTGAGGCTGTGATTGTTCCCCGTAGATATTAGTGTTTGCAGACATTGACTGCTTGAGTTGCTCTCTATGCCCTCCTTTTCTCCTCCTGCATTTGCAGGCACGATTACAATACAAAGGTTCACAAGAGATTAGTGTGAACATGTATGCATAAACTGGATAACATACAAAAATAAAGTTCTAAAAACATACAGCCAACAACACTGAATCTTGAAGAAACAGAAAAAGTTAAACAGAATGAGTAAGGATATCTCCTTCATTACTGGTGTACAGAAATACAACAGATTTCTGTACATTGATTTCTTATCCTGGGACTTCATTGAAATCCTGTAACTGTTCTAGAGATTTCTGGGTGGAGTCTTACAGGTGTTCTATATAGAGTACCATATGATGTGCAAACTGAAAGTTTGACTTCTTCCTTGATGATTTGGATGCATTTACTTATTTTTGTTGTCTGAATGCTGAGGCTAGGACTTCCAACACTATGTCAGATAAGAGTGGTGAGAGTGGACATGCCTGTCTTTTTCCTGGCCATAGAGAAAAAGCTCTCAAGTTTTCCCATTTGAGGATAATATTAGCTGTTAGTTTTTCATAAATGACCTCTATGATGTTGAGGTATGTTCCCTCTAACCTTACTTTGGTGTGGGTTTTTATCATTAATGGATGTTGTACTTTGTCAAATGCTTTTTCTACATCTATTGAGAGGATTATATGGTTCTTAGGCTCCCTTTTACAATGTGGTGCATAACATTGATTAATTTGTGAATATCGAACCACCCTTGCACCCCAGGAATAAATTCCACTTGATCATGATGAATGATTCTTTCAAATGCACTGTTCAATTCATTTTGCTAGTATTTTAGTGTGGATTTTTGCATCCATGTTCATCAGTGATCTTAGCCTACTTTCCCCTTTTTACTAGAGTCTTTATCTGGTTTTGGTATCAGGGTAAATCATAGAATGAATATGGAAGTTTTCTTTCCATCCCTTCTTTTTGGAGTAGATTGAGAAGAGTAAGTGTTAAATCTTCTTTAAAAGTTTGGTAGAGGAAACATAAGAGACTCTTAACCCTAGTAAACAAACAGGATTGTTGGAGGTGTGGTGGGTGGGTGGATGGGATGATTGGGTGATGGGTATTAAAAAGTGTGTGTGATGTGATGAGCACTGAGTGTTATATGCAGCTGATGAATTACTGAACTCTACACTGAAACTAATAATACACTATATGTTAACTAATTAAATTTAAATAAAATAATTTTTAAAAAGTTTGGTAGAATTTAACTGGGAAACCATCTGACCATGGACTCTCGTTTATTGGGATATTTTTTAAAAAGATTTATTTATTTTTATTTGAAAGAGAGAGAGAGCATGAACAGGGAGAGGGGCAGGAGAGGGCAAGAGAGAATCCTCAAGCCGACTCCCCACTGAGCATGGAGCTAGATCCCAGGACATCGAGATCATGACCTGAGACATCAATAGAGTGGGCTGCTTAACTGACTATAAGACCCAGATGCCCAACTGGGAGATTTTTAATAGTGATTAAGTTCCTTTCCTGGTAATCAGTGTCTTCACGTTTTCCATTTCTTCTTCTTTCAATTTGAAATAAGAAACTTTCCATGGCCCTTCCTTCCACTTCTATCATAGTTCTGGGGGATTCATGAGTGTGATTCCAACGTTTAAAGAGTTCATTTATTCTGACAGCAAATACTCATATTGCACTGAGGTTTAAGATGAGTGACATAAGTTAGATCCTATGAGTCTTAACATATTTACTGATTAAACACTAAGATTTTAGAAAGGAGGTTAATTATGTGAGGTAAAATATGGTGTTAACCAAACTTACTGTTTTGCAATATATAAGTATATCAAATAATCATGCTATACACCTTAAGTTTACACAATATTATATGTCAGTTATATCTCAATAAAACCTGGAAAAGCAAGAAAGGATACCTAGAGTAACTTTTTGTAAGAATAACCTTGAAGCATTTGAATGGTCCCACAAATAATAAATGCACACATGTACACACACATGCACACCTCACATATTTGAAGAGAAGATTCTCAGCTCCAGGAGAATGATATATATTTTTTTATTGTTTTAATGTATGCTTATTGAGATATAATTGACAAATAAATATATATTTTTAAAGATGCAATGTGATTGATATACACATACATATATGTTGTGAAATAATTACCACAGTCATGATAATTACCATTTTATTGGCACATAATTAACATTTTATTTTTTGTTTGTATTGGTGAGGAATGGTTGAGATACTCTTTTAGCAAGTCTTGATTATACTATATAATAATGTTAATTACATTAGATATGTTGTACATTAGATCCTCAAAATTTTTTCATTGAATAACACAAAATGTGTACCCTTTGACCAATATATCCCCATTTCCCCCACTTCCCAGCCCCTGACAACCACCATTCCACTCTCAATTTCTGAGTTTTACTTTATTTCTGTTTCTACTTGTAGATTCTACATGTTACTGATACATGTTGCATTTGCCTTTCTATCTCTGGCTTGTTTTACGAAATGTAATGTCTTCCCAGTTCATCCAGGTTGTCCAAATAAAAAATGTCCTCCTCCCTTATGGGTGGATAATCATATTTATTGGTTTCCATATTTTAAACCATTCTTGCTTTCCAGAAATGTATTTTAATTGGTTGTGGTGTGTGATTCTTTTTATATGGTGTGCAATTCCATTTGCTTGTATTTTGTTGTGTATACTTCATCTATTTTCATCCATCATATTAACTTATAATTTCCTTTCTTATAGACTACTTTTGGCTTTGGAATAAAGACAGTGCTGTCAGATGAAATGATTTTGAAGGATTCCTTCTTTTTCAATAGTTTGGAGGAGTTGGAGAAGTATTGATGCTAATTATTTTGGACTTGTTTGGTAGAATTCACGAGTGAATCAATCTCTTCTTGGGCTTTGTTGTTGGGAGATTTTTGATTACTAATTACTAATTACTAGTTATCTGTCTGCTCAGATTTCCAATTTCTCATGATTCAATCTTGGCAGGTTACATGTTTCTAGGAGTTTATCTTAGTCCTATAGGTGATCCAATTTGCTGGCATATAAGTATCTATAACAATCTTTTATTATCCATTTGTATATCTTCCCTATAAGTTGTCATGTCTCCTCTTTCAATTCTGATTTTATTTATTTGCATATTCCTTTTTTTTTAGTCTAGTTAGAGTTTTGTCAATTTCATTTTTTTCTATTGTTTTTCTCATCTCCATTTAACTAATTCCTTACTGACCTTGGATTTCCTCCCTTGTGATAGTTTTGGGCTTAATTTGCTCATTCTCTAGTTCCTTGAGGCATAAATAGATTGTTTGTTTGAGATTTTCTCAGTGGTTGTAGCACCAGTGTCTGAAGGGGTTTCGGCAACAGAGCTAGGAGTGGAGCATGGGTGCTCACAGAGTGACCACAGCTCTGGAGTCTGGGGCCCTAAGTAGATTGCAATGGCATTGGTAGTGCTGCCTGAAACACGGACATGTAAGGAGAAACTGTGGAGTTGAAGTCTAGAGGATGGGTACATGAGGAGGTGTCACAGAGCTAGAGTTTGGCACCCAAGCATGCATGTTTGAACTGAGAATTTGGGGTTCATGGGATACTCAGGTTTACAGGCATTCACAGTCCTTTTCCTGGGGTGTCACAAGAGCAGTTCCTTCTGGGATAATGGAGCAGACCTGCATCTTCCAGCAATGACTACTGGTTACCTCAGACATAACACCTGCCAATGTCCTCTGAAAAGCAAGCAACTGTGGACTATGATGACAAACACAACATGGTCCTCTGCTGTGAAAGTCATGGAGAGTCCGTAGCCATTGTGGGGACTGGGACGGTCCACAATAGTAAAGGCTGTTAGGGTCTACTGCAGAGGAAGACCCTGTGGTTAAAAATGGCACCTGCCACATGGCTGGTACTGATTGCCTGTCCCTTCATCTTTCTAACCTTTCCAGACATCTCTAGATGTCTTCCAGTTGCCCTTTCTGTGTGGTTATTTTCATATTAGTCCACTGTATTGCTGTAGATTTTTAATTGGATTTTGAGCCCAGAACAGCTATTTTTATTTAATTATTTTATTTGTATTTATTTTTATTAGCTAGTTGTTGTGTGTGGGTAATTGGGTGGGTGGGTGTGGGTAATAAAGTTCAGTGTCTTCTACTCAGTGTTCTTGCTCTAGAATTCTTACTCCCTATCCTGAACATAAGCAGCAGATGGGAAGGCTGAGGCAAATGATTTTAGGAAATTAATTCCCAAATGTGTCACTTATTGTCTTATTTGGGGACTAACTATATTATTTATTGTCTAATATGAGATAAGGTTGATGATAAAAGGAATCAATACTAATGATTTGCTGATACAACTGGCAGAACCGATGAATTTCTTTTTTTTTTTTTTTAAGATTTTATTTATTTATTTGACAGAGATAGAGACAGCCAGCGAGAGAGGGAACACAAGCAGGGGGAGTGGGAGAGGAAGAAGCAGGCTCATAGCAGAGGAGCCTGATGTGGGGCTCCATCCCATAACGCCGGGATCACGCCCTGAGCCGAAGGCAGACGCCTAACCGCTGTGCCACCCAGGCGCCCCAGAACCGATGAATTTTTGAGTCTGACAAAAGAAGTTATGCTATCCTACATATAAGTTAATCTACTTTGTAATAAGTTAATGATACACGAATGTATTTTAAGACTCTTTCTGATTTGGGGGACATAAAAATTTGACAGAATTGATTCATTTAAAATTGTTTATTCATTAAAATATTTTATTTTTTTGTTAAATGGCAATCATAAATATTTTAATCAAGTTTTTATCATTTTTTTTTCTTTATTAAGCCAAATAACATAGTAAGTTGATCGGTGTTCACAAGACATTTTCACCACCTCTGCCTTATTCTCTTTTCCTCCTCCTGAATTTACTCTGTCACGTACTATCACATGTTAAAATACCAATACTTGTCATTGTGCTCTTTAATTGCCATCACACTGTTCTATCTAGCCCAACATTTTTCTCTTAAGAAATCATTTGAGTCTCCTCCATGTCTATTGTCCCATTGTTTTTTATATTATTTTTATATTGTATATTATATTTATATTATATTATTTTTCCTTGTGTGGTAAATAAATTGGGCAACTGTGACAGATAAGATCCATCTCCCATACCATCTCTGTAAGTTACTTGTAGATATAAATAATTTTAAGCATGTGGAATAGACACAGAGGGTATAATTTATAATGTAGGGTCATGGGGAAAAAGCAGATAATAACACAGTATATAATTATTATTGCTAAAATTAACTTGCATGCCTATAAAATGTTGGTTATAATTATATAGATTTGTATTTTCCAATTATGCATATATTTTTTTTTCTTTCTTCAACGTTATCTTTCATGCATCTTTGTTGCTTTTTCCATTTAAGTATTTGGAAAGATTCTTTCGGTTTGGATTATGTGAGATTTATGTGGAATTGTGTGGGAATTCGTACTAGCAATCATTATAGTAATTATTCATCACCATGCTAACATTGAGCATAACAGTTGTAAATGTTAGGTGTGGTTCATGCCCTTACGCATAACATTCTTTTTGCACAGATAAGAGTAGCACACAAGAAACCTGATCCTGTGTGACAACCCAGCCTGATGGTCACATGATGGGATTCTGAAGTCACAGCCATGGAGGTGGAATGGGTTGGTAGGCAGTGGAGTAGTAAAAAACACCTTTCAAGGGGATTGTGTTAAGTTACACCTTGAAGACGAGGAAAACATGGAATAAAGTCAGGAAGATTTTTGGCGTCCATATTCATCAGGAATATCGGTCTTTAATTCTCCTTTTCGATGGCATCTTTGCCTGGTTTGGGGATCAAGGTAATACTGAACTCATAGAATGAGTTTGGTAGTTTTCCTTCTTTTTCTATTTTTTGAAACAGCTTCAGGAGAATAGGTATTATTTCTTCTTTGAATGTTTGGAAGAATTCCCCAGGGAATCTATCAGGCCCTGGCCTCTTGTTTTTCAGGAGGATTAGATCATTGCTTCAATCTCTTCATAATTAATCGGTCTGTTTAAAAAATTAATTTCTTCCTGTTTCTGTCTTGGTAGTTTTTAGGCTTCCAGGAAGGCATCCATTACTTCCAGGTTGTTTAATTTATTGGCATAAAGCTGTTGATAAAAGTTTCTAATGATCCTTCCTATTTCATTGGTTTTGGTTGTGACCTCCCCTTTTTCATTCATAATTTTATTAATTTGGGTCCTTTCTCTCTTTTGAATAAGTCTTGCCAGTGGCTTATCTATCTTTTTCTTCTTTCAAAGAACCAGCTTCTAGTTCTGTTGATCTGCTCTACTGTGCTCCTGGTTTCTAATTCATTGATCTCTGCCCTAATTTTTATCAAAAGATTTCTCGTGCATGGGTTAGATTGTAGCTAATTGGATCCAACAGTACATTAAAAGGATTATCCATCATGACCAAGTGGGATTCATCCCCGGGATGCAAGGGTGATACAACATTCAAAACTCGGCCACTGTCATTGATCATATCAACATGAAAAGAGTCAAGAACCATATGATCCTCTCAATAGATGCAGGAAAATGCATTTGACAAAACACAGCATCCTTTCCTGATAAAAACTTTTCAGAATGTAGGGATAGATGGTACATTCCTCAATTTCATAAAAACCATCTATGAAAAGTCTACAGCAACTATCATTCTCAATGGGGAAAAGCTGGAAGCCTTTACCTAAAGATCAGGAACAGGACAAGGATGCTCACTCTCGCCATTATTATTCAGTGTAGAACTAGAAGTCCTTGCAACAGCAATCAGACAACAAAAAGGGATAAAAGGTATCCAGATTGGCAAAGGAGAAGACAAACTGTCTCTCTTCACAGATGACATGATGCTGTATATGGAAAACCCAAAAGACTCCACCCCCAAACTACTAGAACTTATAGAGCAATTTAGTAATGTGGCGGGATACAAAATCAATGATCAGAAATCAGGTTGCATTTCTATACATGAACAATGAGACTGAAGAAAGAGAAATTAGGGAATCTATCCCATTTGCAATAGCACCAAAAATCATACGTTACCTTGGAATTAACTTAACCAGAGATGTAAAGGAGCTATATTCTAGAAACTACAAATCACTCTTGAAAGACATTGAAGAAAACACAAAAAGATGGAAAAATATCCCATGCTCATGGATCAGAAGAATTAACATAGTTATAATGTCCATGCTACCCAGAGCAATATACACTTTCATCGCTCTCCCTATCAAAATATGGATGACATTTTTCAAAGAACTGGAACAGAGAGTCCTTCAATTTGTGTGGAACCAGAAAAGGCCCCGAATCACCAAGGAATTGTTGAAAAGGAAAAACAAAGCTGGGAGCATAACATTGCCAGATTTCCAGCTGTACTACAAAGTTGTTATCACAAAGACAGCATAGTACTGGCACAAAAACAGACATATAGACCAATGGAACAGAATAGAGAACCCAGAAATGGACCCTTGGCTCCTTGGGCAACTAATCTTTGACAAAGAAGGAAAAAACATCCAGTGGAAAAAAGACAGTCTCTTCAAGAAATGGTGATGGGAAAATTGGACAGCTACATGCAAAGGAATGAAACGTGACCACTCTCTCACACCATACACAATGATAAACTCCAAATGGATGAAAGACCTCGATAGAGACAGGAATCCATCAAAATCCTGGAGGAGAACATAGGCAGCAACCTCTATGACATTGGCCAAAGCAACCTTTTTCATGACACATCTCCAAAGGCAAGAGAAACAAAAGAAAAAATGAACTTGTTGGACTTCATCAAGATCAAAAGCTTCTGTACAGGCAAGGAAACAGTCAAAAAAACTAAGAGGCAGCCCACAGAATGGGAGAACATATTTGCAAATGACACTACAGATAAAAGACTGGTATCAAAGTTCTACTAAGAACTTCTCAAACTCAATACACAAGAAAGAAATAAACAAATCAAAAAATGGGCCAAAGGTATGAACAGACACTTTTCCAATGAAGACATACAAATGGCTAACAGACACATGAAAAAATGTTCAAAATCATTATTCATCAGGGAAATTCAAATCAAAATCACGTTGTGATACCACCTTATACCAGTTAGAATGGCAAAAATTTACAAGGCAGGAAACAACAAATGTTGGAGAGGATGTGGAGAAAGGGGATCCCTCTTACACTGCTGGTGGGAATGCAAGTCGGTGCATCCACTTTGAAAAACAGTGTGGAGGTCCATTCAAAAGTTAAAAATTGAGCTACCCTATGATCCAGCCATTGTACTACTGGGTATTTACCCCAAACATACAAATGTAGTGAAGAGAAGTGCCATATGCACCCAGATGTTCATAGCAGCATTATCCACAATAGCTAAATTGTGAAAGGAGAGAGATGCCCTTCCACAGAAGACTGGATTAAGATAATGTGGTCCATATATAGAATGGAATATTACTCAGCCATCGAAAAGAACAATTTCTCAGCATTTGCTGCTACATGGACGGGACTGGAGGAGATAATGCTAAGCAAAATCAGTCAAGCAGAGAAAGACAATTATGTGGTTTCACTCAGTTATTGAACACAAGAAGTAGGAAGATCAGTAGGAGAAGAAAGGAAAGAAGAAAGGGGGGTAAACAGAAGGGTGTATGAATGATGAGAGAGTATGGACTCTGAGAAACTAAGGGCTTCAGAGGGGAGGGGGTGGGTGAATGGGATAGCCTGGTGATGGGTAGTAAGGAGGGCACGTATTGCATGGTGCACTGGGTGTTATACACAACTAATGAATCATGGAACTTTACATCAAAAACTAGGGATGTACTGTATGGTGACTAACATAATATAATAAAATTTATTATAAAAAAATAAAGTCAGGAATACATGTTTGCTCTTATGGAGCCCTAAACTGTGAGAATTGTCATAATTCACAGCTTTCAAATACAACTTCTAAAAATGAGAAGTATTTTGGTTTGCATGAGTGGAAGGGATTGAGATAGGGAAAGCCTAAACATTCTCTTCTGTCTCAAAAGAAGATATAAAATGCAATATTATCTCACAGTGCTTTTGCCTGTGCATAATTCATCAACTCTTCCTCTACATTATGTAATTCATCTTCTCAGATACCATGCATTGAGAATAAATTCTAAGGTCATAACATCTGCTCATAATATTCATTTTTAGAGTAAATTCTATGAAACCACTTTCTTATTTGTCCTTCAGTAACTTCCTAGCATCAAAATTCTATATTGTTTTTGGATACAGTCTTCGTTAGGTTCCAATCCACAGTTTGGAAGTTTCCTTTGTAATCTTCTTTATGAAAAACTAATGATTGTTACAGATCTTGCTACTGTTCATGAATAACAGCCAGTAATGGCAATTTCCCATATTCATTCATTCATTCATTCATTCATTCAAACACTCACAAAATATTTTGAACCATCTACTACATGTCACTCTTCTAAGTGTTAAAATATCCAAGGTGAATGAAGTATTTATTCTAAATATGTTCACTAAGGATTTGAGAAAGGCAATGCTATACATTCGAGGTAGACTAAGTGCAGAGTGTGTATATGTGTATATCTGTAATCTGCAGAGGATCCTCGGAGTCAGGAAAGATGATCATATGTGAGAGAACACAGAAAAGATGGACACCATATTAGGCTTTAAAAGGTCTATTTCATTTTACCTAATGGAAAATGGGACAGAGAGGCATTTGTGGTAGAAGAAATTACATTTGTAAATCTAACAGTGTTGAAAGAAACTATTATTTTTGAATCGCAGAAAATAATTCTTGCAGGACAGGAATACAATGCACATTGAGCATTCATCAGAAATGAAAGTTGAAAAAAGGTGGAAATAAAATAGTGTAAGATCCAATATACATACAAGCAGGCCTACCACAAATACATAAGGGGATAAAAGAGAAATGAGAAAAACGTCCTTTCTCTGGGGGAAAAAAACCGGTAATAAAATGGATTCATCAAATTTAGAGCCCCATCCTCACACACACACAGACTTATTTTGAGTGTCCAGTGGATTTTGCCCCTGCCCCGGGCTCTTTTCGCAGTGAACAACATGTTCATCAATATTTCTCCCTCCCTCATGTACACTTATAGTCAAGGAATCAGATTTTTTTTTGGTGAATAAATCTTTCATATTTATAAGACAGGTTCATGTGGGGAAATCATGTTTGCACTTAACCAGAGTCATCCACTGAAAAGAAATAAAAACAAAATAATGGAGCACATATATTCCTGATTTCAGAGGACACCTTATTTAGAGATAACAATATTTTACCTAAAAAGTTTCAGCCACGTTTGCACAGAAAACCATTACCTTTTTTTTTTTTTTGAAATACATCATCATTTTTATTCTTTAAACTCCTCTGGGAAAGCAAAGTGTTCTCTGTATATTGGAGTCACAGAGGAGTAGACTCATTAAAGTTTCAGGAACACAGAGAGAGTGAGAACATGGCCCCGCCCCACCCAGCTATGCTCCCTGGGGGCTTATAGACTGAGGAGCTGCTTTCAAAACTGTTCCAACCTCTGAAACTATTTCTGCAGAAGGTCTGGAACTGGGGACTTATCCTGTATTATGTTGTCATCACAAGGGGTGGGACAGAACAGTTTTTATGAACCCCAGTTCCTGAGCCCAAGAGCTGAGTTTCAAAAGGAAAAAAGTGGCACAAAGATGGGCATTTCTTCTGCTTTTTCCTTCATCTAAACCATTTTTATTGGGCAGGGGGCAATTCTTGTAAGACAAGACGATGGGGTGATAGAGAAAGAAGTTTTCTGTGTTGGAAAGAAGATGGGGGACTTCCTAAAGGTATTATCCGTGTACAAGTTTGTCCAGTGAGAACAAATGCACCCACATTTAATAGTTTACATTTGTTTGAAACTGAGGTACTAGTGAAGTTAGTACATTGTATGATTAGATCTTAATTCGACATTTTGTTGTAAGAAAGACAAGGTTGATTCATTTTAATGAGAAATAAACTTCCATACTCTCACACATTTTTCTTCAGCATTTCAAACATTGCTTCATTTCTGTAGTATCTACTTTGCCTCATTAGTTTCCTGAACCCCAACCCAAACATTCAATGTTTAGGTTTACTTCAAGGCACATTCATCAAATAGCTGTTCCAACTTTTATATCAATCTTATTTCTTATCTATTCTGAGTGAGCTTCTCCCTCTCTCTCTCTTCATTGATCTCACCATCCCTTGCCCTCCCTCTGTCCCTCCCTCTCCTTCAGTCTTTCTCTCCCCTGCTGTCCCTCCCCCTCTCCCTATGCCTCTCTCTCTCTTGTTCTCTCTCTCTCTCTCATCTCTATTTCTGATATTGAGGCATGTTGTCTGAATTCAGATTATCAAGAACACTGCCTCACTTGCTGTTGTCACTAAAATTATTAAATATACATTTGTTAGCCTTGGTCTTCTGTCTACCTCACATTTCTTTGTAATGCTCACTGTATTATGTATCCTGACAATCAGTTATTTTTTTATAATTTTTTAATGTTATGTTAGTCACCATACAGTATATCCTTAGTTTTTGATGCAGTGTGATCACTACATCCTGACAATCAGTTCTTAAAAGAAATTTATCATTGTGGATTACAGATAGAGTATGACCCATTTTTTAAAGATTTTATTTGTTTATTTGAGAGAGAGCAAGAGCAGAAGCAGAGGCAGAGGGAGAAGCAGAATCCCCGCCGAACAGGTAGCCTGATCCTGGGATCATGACCTGAGCAGGCACTTAAACAATGGAGCCACCCAGGTGCCCAAGTATGCCCCATTTGAATATCATTGGTCAGTTAACATTCTTTCCTTACAGCTACTCTAGAGAATTAAATAAAAATAATTATGTGGGCATTTATAACGTTGGGGATATTTATCTTACAGGGTTTTGATCTGTCTAAATAATAGTATACTAGCTCATACTGTGTAATCATATTTATTATATTGCTTTAAAATAGACTCTTTAAAAATTAGAGATTACATTTTACATATTCTGGGCATTTCTCAACTAAAATCCAATCCTACCTTTTAGTTATAATTGAATTTTAGTCATAAATAATTTTGCAGTATTGATTCCAATTAATGGATTTATTCTGTCATTCCATTTGTAATATTACAGACATTTCCTATAATTTATTTCTAACCAGTTTATTTTACTAATCTCATATAATTGATACTTCATTTAATTCTCTTTGAAACATATAGAAACTATTGCATTAAATTCTCTTATTACCATATTTTTTTCATTTCGGTTTCTATTTCTAAAAGTTGTGTCCCCTAAATCTGATGTGATCTCTCATGTCATATAGTTTCATGACATTTTGATCTGTTTTTTATCTGATTTTCTGTCCCTTGCTTTGATAGTGATTTTTCTACCCTTAATATGACACGACATATTTTAGTTTTTCACAAGTGTTTCCTAAAATATTTATACGAATGTTTGTATTTTTTATATCTTGAGCTATTTTATGTTGTATGTGTTTCTGACAAACTCTATTGGTTTTATTTTTTATTTTTTTTATAATAATATTTTTTTATTATATTATGGTAGTCACCTTACAGTACATTCCTGGTTTTTGATGTAAAATCCGATGATTCATTAGTTGCGTATAACACCCAGTGCACCATGCAATACGTGCCTTCCTTACTACCCATCACCAGCCTATCCCATTCTCCCACCCCCCTCCCCTCTGAAGCCCTCAGTTTGTTTCCCAGAATCCATAGTCTCTCATGCTTCATTCCTCCTTCTGATTACCCCCCCTTTCTTTATCCCTTTCTTCTCCTACCGATCTTCCTAGTTTTTATGTTGCATAGAGGAGAGAAACCATATGAAAATTGTCTTTCTCTGCTTGACATATTTCATTTAGCATTATCTCCTCCAGCCCATATATACAATGGAATATTACTCAGCTATCAAAAAGAACTCAATTGGTTTTATATTACAGTCCTAGATTATAACAGTATCAGGGATATATTAATATTTAGTGGTACAATTCTTATTCCTAAGATTGGTAATTATTATTTTCAAAATGCTTTTTGTGGGTTTTTTTTTGTTTAGTCTTTTATTGGAAAAGTTGATTATGATTATTTTTATCCCAACTTGTGTGTGTGTGTGTGTGTGTGTGTGTGTGTAGTCACTTTTGGTAACTCTGACTTCTGTCAAAGTTACATTATCTACCTCTAGATATACTACTGTGCTTATGTTTTATATGATTATTTCTCAAACTTGAGGATTCTTTGTGTACTTCTTCTGCAAGGTCATTGTAATTTTTTTCCTTTTCTGTAACTAGTTCAGACACAAACCTGTAATCATTACTGTGTCCCATCAAATATAATACTTAAAAATATAATTGACAATAATCAAGACTTTTATAAGTATTAACACATTGTTGAATAATATTTTACAATACAACATTTTCAAGACAGATTCACTTTGACAGGTTTTAGTACAGTGCAATGAAAAAGAAGGGCTACAAAAGAAGTATAAGTCGAAATCTATAGAGATAATTGAAATTTAAATAAAAACTTTAGAAGGTAATATTAAATATACAAAGGAGGATAAGCTAATTCACATATTTTCCACCTTAACTGGCAGTTGGAGTGCCAGAGTCTCAGGTGGGAAAACCTGGCTGCCATGTCTGCACACTGTCCACCATGGCTCTGGAACCAAACTGCACCATTGACTTGGAGCTGGAGTCTGTACCCTCTATGTGTCCTTTCAACATCTAGACATCCAAGTTCTTATACGATAAGCACTGAAAATAAATTGATATGATATTTACAGGTACCACCTAAAACTTTCACTGGTGTGGTTTATCAGAACACTTACATGGCAAACTTCTTATTGAGAAAACATATAGTTGTAATTATATATTTAATATATCTTTGCAAAGATTTATGGAATATAAAAAGGAAAGAGGCTGGATTTTTAAAGATTATTTATTTATTTATTTATTCATTTATTTATTTTTATTTGTTGATGAGGTAGATATATATATAGAGAGAGAGTGTGAGCATAAGCAGGGGGAGTGGCAGGCAGAAGGAGAGGGAGAAGCAGTCTCCCCAGCGAGAATGGAGCCCAACTTGGGACTTGATTCCAGGACCCTGGGATCATGACCTGAGCCAAAGGCAGATGCTTAACTGCCTGAGCCATCCAGGCGTCTCAAGAGGTTAGATTTTTTTAAGGATATGTTATACTCAATTATTAACATCATTTTTTGGATCAATTTTGCCAGGAAAAAGATTGCTAAAATAATTTATTTTAAAATTATCCAAAATTTCTTTTTTTATTATTATGATATGTTAGTCACCATATGCTATATCATTAGTTTTTGATGTAGTGCTCCATGGTTCATTGTTTGTGTATAACACCCTGTGCTCCATGCAATATATGCCCTCCTTAATACCCATCACTGGGCTAACCCATCCCCCCACCACCCTTCCCGCTAAAACCCTAAGTTTCTTTCCCAGGGTCCATGGTCTCTCATGGTTCCTCTCCCCTTCTGTTTTCCACCCCTTCATTTTTCCCTTCCTTCTCCAACCGATCTCCCTTACTATTTCTTATGTTCCATAAAGGAGTGAAACCATATGATAATTGTCTTTCTCTGCTTGACTTATTTCACTTGGCATAATGTCCTCCAGTCCCATACATCTTGCTGCAAATATTGGGTGATCATTCTTTCTAATGGCTGAGTAATATTCCATTGTATATATGGACCATATTTTATCAATTTGTTAATTTAATGAATGATTCATCATACTTTCTCCCCCCCTCTGCTATCACTCTCTTTACAGTAAAAAGAGACAAATATGGAAAGAGGCAATTGGACATTGGTGACTGAGTTTATTCTTGTGGGGATACCAACAACCAGAGCCCTTGGGGGCCTCCTGTTCTTGATTTTTTTATTGGCCTATTTGGTGACAGTCCTTGGAAACACCCTCATCATTACCCTGATCCTCCTGGATTACAGGCTACATTCACCCATGTATTTCTTCCTCAGCAATCTCTCTTTCAGTGAAGTATTAACTACCACCTGTGCTGTTCCCAAGATGCTGGCAGGCTTCCTGTCAGAGAGAAAGACCATTTCATTTGGTGGATGCTTCACCCAGCTGTATTTCTACTTCCTTTCTGGATGCACGGAGTTCATCATTTTTGCAGTCATGTCCTATGATCGCTATGTGGCCATTTGCAGCCCCCTTCAGTACCCTACGATTATGACCAGCTCACTCTGTGTGCGTCTTGTTATCTTCTCATGGGTGGGCGGCTTTCTCCTCATTCTCCCATCCATTATCCTTAAGACTGGGCTTCCATACTGTGGCCCCAATGTGATCGATCACTTTTTCTGTGACAGTGCCCCCCTCCTCCACTTGGCCTGTGCTGACATCCGTGTCATTGAACTCTTGGACTTCCTCACCTCTCTTGTCCTGCTCCTCAGCTCCCTCTCCCTCACTGTGGTCTCCTATGTTTACATCATCTCCACCATTCTGAAGATACCCTCAAGACAAGGTCAACACAAAGCCTTTGCCACCTGTGCCTCTCACTTCACTGTGGTTTCCATGGGCTATGGGATCTCCATTTTTATCTATGTCCGGCCCTCCCAGAAGAGCAGCTTGCATCTTAACAAGATCCTCTTTATCCTGTCTAGTGTCACCACACCACTCCTGAACCCCTTCATCTTCAGTCTAAGGAATGAAACCATGAAAGATGCACTGAAGGACAGCTTGGCCAAGGGCCAAAACTTCTTCCAGCAGATGAGGTCCAAGTGACATGATCTTTGAGAACCATCTTTACTCATGGCATCCTCAACTTCATAAATGATTCCAGCTATGTCCCAATATGTATGTGAATTAATGAGAGTATGAGTTATGAAAGTATTTTAACTTGATAATAAAATATACTGGTTTCCTGTGCATGTTAGATTTTGAAGATTTTGTTTCAATAATTAAAGTTTTCATTCGTAGGTGGTAATAAAGGTAATGGTGAGTAGGAGTAATAGAAGTAGTCGTATTCACTAAAAACTCGATTTCAGATATCACTTGGATGGAAATGCATACATTATATATGATAGATATAGAAAAGAGCGGTTTTAG
This sequence comes from Ursus arctos, assembly GCF_023065955.2. Classification (NCBI taxonomy): domain Eukaryota; kingdom Metazoa; phylum Chordata; class Mammalia; order Carnivora; family Ursidae; genus Ursus; species Ursus arctos. The sequence continues at coordinate 8,154,495 of NW_026623067.1, read as the reverse complement.
AACACTTTTGCACTCCAAACACATGCAGATACACAGGAATTACGCTTTGGAATGGGATTTAAATGTTTTAATGGGCTGAACATTTATCTTATGTTGGAATGACATACACATTACTAATTTTCTTTATTCTTCATTTCAATTCAATTTTATTTATGTCATTTCTATTTAGATTAAAAGCTTCTAAAGAAAGTATTTAAATATGTATATTTACCACAGTTTCTTCAAGTACAAGTATTTCGTAATTCAGTGTTACTGTCAGGAAAATATACTACACTTACTTTAATGGAAGGTCTACACAACAGATGGTATTTAAGGAGCAAATGCATGGAAGGAGCAAGTAATGGATATGGATTTATCAAGGACAAAGAATGGAACATTTTCGCATAAGCCAGGAAATAATCATTTGGCTACTGGTAATATTAGAAATTCTGCTTTAGAACAAACCATGCTCACATACGCTCCAGGAAATTTTCTGTACATCCAAGCTGCTGACTAGAGATATCAGAGAAATGGGAAATTGAACATGAAGACAGATTCATATTAATTATCTTAATTGAAGAATAGAGGGGGAAAAGAAAGATGAGTATCACCAAAGGGAGCCTTGTCCCAATTTGCTTTGTTTCTTGTGTGCTTATGGTTCCAGAGTAGAAACAGGTGAACTATGGGCAAAAGTATGAAGAAATAGTGATGGAGTGTATGGTGACACCATGTAGAAGAAATGACAGGGAACATTAAAGTAATGCATAACTAAAAAATAAAAATAAAAAGTAAAATAATGTGTCATTAACCAAAAGGAAAAAAGAAAGGACAGGAAAGAATAAATTGAGGAAAAATAACAGTAGCAATCAGGATGAAGTGAAAATATGTAATCAGGTAAATTCCAAGCCTGAAACAGAAAATTAATTAAATACAAATGGAGTTAAAGCACCAAAACCAAAGAAAGGCAGAGCTTGTCAGTTGAATAAAAAAGAACTTGATTTACACAGTCTTCAAACATGGACTCTAAAGAAAGATCCACATAAAAAGTAAAGTGTAGAATAATGAAGAAATTCTATGGGAATGGTAAGCAAAGGGACAATGGAATAACCACTGCTATAAATCAAATACATTTCAAGGTAAACATCATTGCAAGAGGAAATCAAGAGTATTACATGATGGAAAAAGGAGACAGTTTTGAGAACATCATAATATTCCAAATTATGTAACAATGTAACAGAGCATCCAGTTCATGAAGCCAAAATTTATAGAACTGCAAGGAAAACTCACTGACCCATGATCCTAGTTAGAGAATTTAATATGATCTCTCGCAGTGATTGATAAACACTAAGTAATTATCAGTAAAATATATCAGTAAGCATATAGAGCTTGTAAACACTATCAAACAATTTGATCCAACTAAACATTAAAACAACACACTATCTTCAGAATAGACTTTCTATTCATGGGGAGGAAAAAAATGTCCTATGCCCTCTTAGGGTCTCTGGCTAGTCCTAAAAATTAACTTGACATAAACGAGATTAATAGCATACACTTTTCACTGAATTTTTACACATAGATGAGAGACTTCAGGAGACACTGAAGACCTTAAGTAACAACCACAACAGGAAAATTCTATGTCTTTCCAAAAGGGAAAAATCCATTTCTGAAGAATTTGCAAAGCACAGGGTTTTGGGCTACAGGTAGTCAATGGTGAGGTATTAAGAAGATATGTTTATACAGCCTTTTCAATCCTAAATCCTCTGTTTCTGGTGATGAGGATGTCTCCCTTCTTCCTGGTAAAGCAGTGCACCTTTCACACGGAGCTTTATCTCCATTTTACAGGAATAAAGGCATGGTCAGAGTGCCCTCTCTGCACCTGTTGTTTCTTAGTGCATTTAACTTAAAATAATCAACATGCCAAAGTGGCACAATCTGTAGTAACATACGCCTAATACCTTCAGACCCTTAGGAAGCGAATACAGAATGTTCAGGATAGACCACGGCTGATCTGCAAATTCATTTTCAATGTAGTTCAAACAAAATAAATCATATGATGCACATTTTCTAATACTGGATGTTAAATTATATTTCAAAAAATAATGGGACAATAGACATGTAGGGGACTCAAACGATTTCTTGAGAGAACAATGTTGGCCTAGAATGGTGTTGTGGCAATTAAAGAGCACGATGACAAGTATCAAGTATTTTAACATGGGAAGACATGTGACAGAATAAATTCAGGAGTAGGAAAAGAGAATGAGGCAGAGGTGGTGAAAATGTCTTGTGAACATCAAACAGCTTATAACGTAATTTGGCTTGATAAAGAAAAATGATAAAAACTTGATTAAAATATTTTTGATTGCAATTTAACAAAATAAAATAAATATTTCAATGAATACACAATTTTAAATGAATAAATTCTGTCAAATTATTTTTATGTCCCCCAAATCAGAAATAGTCTTAAAATACATTCGTGTATCATCCTGTTATAAAGTACATTAACTTATATGTAGGATAGCATAACCTCCTTCGTCAGACTCAGAAAATCATGGGTTCTGCCCGTTGTCTCAGCAAATCATTAACATTATCTCTTTTATCATCAATACTATCCCTATTAGGCAATAAAAATATGGTTATCTACCAAATAATACAATAAGTGCCACATTTGGTAATTAATTTCTTTTTTTTTTCTGTGTTAATGATTTTTTATTATATTATGTTAGTCACCATACAGTACATCCCCGGTTTCCGATGTAAGGCTCGATGATTCATTAGTTGTGTATAACACCCGGTGCACCATGCAATACGTGCCCTCCTTACTACCCATCACCGGTCTATCCCATTCCCCACCCCCCGCCCCTGAAGTCCTCAGTTTGTTTCTCATAGTCCATAGTCTCTCATGTTTCATTCCCCCTTCTGATTACCCCCCTTTCTTTATCCCTTTCTTCCCCTACTGATCATCCTAGTTCTTATGTTCCATAGATGAGAGAAATCATATGATAGTTGTCTTTCTCTGCTTGACTTATTTCACTTAGCATTATCTCCTCCAGTGCTGTCCATGTTGTAGCAAATGTTGAGAACTCGTTCTTTCTGATAGCTGAGTAATATTCCATCGTATATATGGACCACAACTTCTTAATCCAGTCATCTGTTGAAGGGCATCTCGGCTCCTTCCACAATTTAGCTATTGTGGACATTGCTGCTATGAACATTGGGGTGCATATGGCCCTTCTCTTCACTACGTCTGTATCTTCGGGGTAAATACCCAGTAGTGCAATGGCTGGATCATAGGGTAGCTCAATTTTTAACTTTTTAAGGGACCGCCACACTGTTTTCCAGAGTGGCTGTACCAACTTGCATTCCCACCAACAATGTAGGAGGGATCCCCTTTCTCCACATCCTCTCCAACAATTGTTGTTTCTTGCCTTGTCTATTTTTGCCATTCTAACTGGCGTAAGGTGGTATCTCAGTGTGGTTTTGATTTGAATTTCCTTGATGGCTAATGATTTTGAACATTTTTTCATGTGTCTGTTAGCCATTTGTATGTCTTCATTGGAAAAGTGTCTGTTCATATCTTCTGCCCATTTTTTGATTTGTTTATTTGTTTCTCGTGTATTGAGTTTGAGAAGTTCTTTGTAGATCTTGGATACCAGTCCTTTATCTGTAGTGTCATTTGCAAATATCTTCTCCCATTCCGTGGGCTGCCTCTTAGTTTATCTGACTGTTTCCTTGGCTGTGCAGAAACTTTTAATCTTGATGAAGTCCCATAAATTCATTTTATCTTTTGTTTCTCTTAGCTTTGGGGATGTATCATGAAAAAGGTTGCTTTGGCCGATGTCGTAGAGGTTGCTGCCTATGTTCTCCTCTAGAATTTTGATGGATTCCTGTCTCACATCGAGGTCTTTCATCCATTTGGAGTTTATTTTTGTGTATGGTGTGAGATAGTGGTCAAGTTTCATTCTCTTGCATGTAGCTGTCCAATTTTCCCAGCACCATTTATTGAAGAGACTGTCTTTTTCCCACCAGATGTTTTTTCCTGCTTTATCAAATATTAGTTGCCCAAAGAGCCGAGGGTCCATTTCTGGACTCTCTATTCTGTTCCATTGGTCTATGTGTCTGTTTTTGTGCCAGTACCATGCTGTCTTTGTGATCACAGCTTTGTAGTACAGCTCGAAATCCGGCATTGTGATGCCCCCAGCTTTGTTTTTCCTTTTCAACAGTTCCTTGGAGATTCGGGGCCTTTTCTGGTTCCATACAAATTTAAGGACTGTTTGTTCCAGTTCTTTGAAAAATGTCCTCGGTATTTTGATCGGGATAGCATTGAAAGTGTAGATTGCTCTGGGTAGCATGGACATTTTCACTATGTTAATTCTTCCGATCCATGAGCATGGAATATCTTTCCATCTTTTTATGTCTTCCTCAATGTCTTTCAAGAGTGATTTATAGTTTCTAGAATATAGGTCCTTTACGTCTCTGGTTAAGTTAATTCCAAGGTAACGTATGGTTTTTGGTGCTATTGTAAATGGGATGGATTCCCTAATTTCTCTTTCTTCAGTCTCGTTATTCGTGTATAGAAATGCAACTGATTTCTGAGCATTTATTTTGTATCCTGCCACGTTACTGAATTGCTCTATAACTTCTAATATTTTGGGAGTGGCTTCTTTTGGGTTTTCCATATAGAGTATCATGTCATCTGCGAAGAGAGACATTTTGACTTCTTCTTTGCCGATTTGAATACCTTTGATCCCTTTTTGTCATCTGATTGCTGTTGCAAGGACTTCTAGTACTATGTTGAATAATAATGGCGAGAGTGGGCATCCTTGTCGAGTTCCTGATCTTAAGGGAAAGGCTTCCAGCTTTTCCCCATTGAGAATAATATTTGCAGTAGGCTTTTCATAGATGGCTTTTATGAGATTGAGAAATGTACCTTCTATTCCTACACTCTGAAGGGTTTTAATCAGGAAAGGATGCTGTATTTTGTCAAATGCTTTTTCGGCATCGATTGAGAGGATCATATGGTTCCTGAATCTTTTCTTGTTGATATGATGTATCACGCTGATTGATTTGCGAATATTGAACCACGCTTGCATCCCAGGTATGAATCCCACTTGATCGTGATGGATAATCCTTTTAATGTACTGTTGGATTCTATTAGCAAGTATCTTGTTGAGGATTTTGGCGTCCATATTCATTAGGGAAATCGGTCTGTAATTCTCCTTTTTGAGGGGGTCTTTGCCTGCTTTGGGGATCAAGGTAATATTGGCCTCATAGAAGGAGTTTGGTAGCTTTCCTTCTGTTTCTATTTTTTGAAATAGCTTTAGGAGAATAGGTATTATTTCTTCTTTGAATGTTTGGTAGAATTCCCCAGGAAAACCGTCCGGGCCTGGAGTTTTGTTATTTGGAAGGTTGTTTGTCACTGACTCAATTTCTTCATAATTAATTGGCCTGTTTAAGGAATCAATTTCTTCCGGTTTCAATCTTGGTAGTTTATAGGTTTCCAGGAAGGATTCCATCTCTTCCAGATTGCTTAGTTTATTGGCATATAGCTGTTGATAAAAATTTCTAATAATCCTTCCAATTTCAATGGTGCTCGTCGTGACCTCTCCTTTTTCATTCATAATTTTAATAATCTGGGTCCTTTCTCTTTTCGTTTGGATAAGTCTTGCCAGTGGTCTGTCAATTTTATTGATTCTCTCAAAGAACCAGCTTCTAGTCCTGTTGATCTGCTCTACTGTATTTCTGGTTTCTGCTTGATTGATTTCAGCTCTAATTTTGGTCAACTGCTTCCTCGTGCGTGGATTAGGCCTGTCCCTCTGTTGCTGTTCCAGCTTCTTGAGGTGAGAATATAAAAACTGCATTTTAGATTTTTCTATTCTTTTGAGTGAGGCATGGATGGCTATGTATTTCCCCCTTAGGACTGCCTTTGCAGTATCCCATAGGTTTTGGACTGTTGTATTTTCATTCTCATTGGTCTCCATAAATTGTTTAATTTGATTTTTGATTTCCTGGTTTATCGAGTCATTCCTGAGCAGGATGGTTCTTAGTCTCCAAGTGTTTGAGTTTCTTCCAAAATTTTCCTTGTGGTTGAGTTCCAATTTCAGAGCGTTGTGGTCTGAGAATATGCAGGGGATAATTTCAATCTTTTGGTATCGGTTGAGACCTGTTTTGTGTCCCAGAACATGGTCTATTCTTGAGAATGTTCCATGGGCATTAGAATAGAATGAGTATTCTTTGGTTCTGGTGTGTAGTGTTCTATATATATCTATGAGGTCCAACTCGTCGAGTATGGCATTCAAAGCCTTTGATTCTTTGCTTAGTTTTTGCCAGGGTGTTCTGTCTATTTCTGAGAGTGGAGTGTTGAGCTCCCCTACTATTAATGTATTTTTATTTATATGTCTCGTTATTCTGGTTAAGAGTTGGCTTGTGTATCTTGCTGCTCCCCTGTTGGGGGCATATATATTTATAATTGTCATATCCACTTGTTGAATACTTCCCTTAAGAATAATATAGTGCCCTTCTGCGTCTCTAACTATAGTCTGTAGTTTAAAATCCAATTTATCTGATATGAGAATTGCTACCCCAGCTTTCTTTTGAGGTCCATTTGCGTGAAAGATGGTACTCCATCCCCTTACTCTCAGTCTGAATGCATCTTTGGGTTTGAAATGAGTCTCTTGTAGACAGAAAATGGATGGGTCATTTCTTTTTATCCAATCTGCAACCCTGTGCCATTTTATGGGATGGTTCAAACCATTTGCATTAAGACTGATTACTGAGAGATATGATTTTAATGTTGCCATGTTGCCAGTAAAGTCTTTGTTTGTATTGGCTGTGACTTTCTGTTCTGTATCACTCTTGGGGCCTTTTTACTTTTATAGAACCCCCCGTAATATCTCCTGTAGGGCTGGTTTCGTGGTTACAAAATTGGTTAGTGACTGGCGATTCTGAAATGTCTTTATTTCTCCATCAATTCTGAATGACAGCCTTGCTGGATAAAGGATCCTTGGCTGCATGTTTTTCTCTGAAAGAGCTTTAAATAAGCTCCCCCAACCCTTTCTCTCATTCCAGGTCTGTGTAGACAGGTCTGACGTAATTCTGATGCTTTTGCCTTGGTACGTGAGAAATTCCTTTGCCCTGGCCACTTTCAATATTGTATCCTTGCATCTAATATTTGCGAATTGCACTATGACGTGACGTGGTGTAGGTTTGTCATGGTTGAGCTTGGGAGGGGTCCTCTCTGCCTCTTGGACATGAATGTTTGTTTCCCTTGCTAGATTAGGGAAGTTTTCAGCTACAATTTGTTCAAATATCTCTTCTAGACCTCTGTTTTTTTCCACCCCCTCGGGGATGCCGATGATTCTGACATTGGATCGTTTCATTGAGTCAGTAATCTCCCGTAACCTACATTCGTGGGCGTGGATTTTTTTAAGACCATCTTCTATTTTCATTTTTTCCTCTATTAACCCATCCTCCAATTCACTAACCTGTTCCTCTGCTTCTGCGACCCTGGCCATCAGAGCCTCTAGTTTTGCTTGCATTTGGCTCATAGAATTTTTAATTTCTGTCAGATTCGCTCTCATTTCTGTCCTTAGGGATTCTATATTCTCAGTAACCTTTTCGTTAATAGTTTTTTCAATTCTACTCATCATTTTGACCATCGGTACTCTGAATTCCATTTCTGATAATTTGGTTACATCCATATCCATTATTTCTGTGGCAGAGGCCACAGACTCACTGTCTTTTCTTTGCTGGGGGGGGGGGCTTCTCCTTCTTGTCATTCTGATGAAGAGAGGTTGCGGGGTTTCCAGAGCCCAAATTATTGACTGGGTCCCAGGCCGTGCCCCTTGTTTTATAGGGATCTTAGGGATGTGGGCTTCTTCTTTAAAGATTTTATTTATTTATTTATGTGGCAGCCAACCAGTGAGAGAGGGAACAGAAGCAGGGGAGTGGGAGAGGAAGAAGCAGGCTCCCAGCGGAGGAGCCCGATGAGGGACTCCTTTCCGGAAAGCCGGGATCACGCCCTAAGCCGAAGGCAGGCGCTCAATGACTGCGCCACCCAGGCGCCTCGGGTTGTGGGCTTCTTGATTTTTCAGCCTGCCTTCTGGGGGAGGGGCCTGCCGCGCCGATACTCAGGCAGCCCTGTTTGGGTAGAGTCTCGGTGTCCCCTGCGAGGGGGGATGGGGATGGGCACTCCCTGAGCCGGTATTTCCAGGCTTTTGTTCTCTGGCGGCTTTCCCTGGCGGTTGGCTATGCCTCTTCTGAGAGTCAGAGCAGCAGCGGCCAAATTTCAGCCTCTGTCACGGAACAGAAGGATTGCGGCCCGTTCTCTACTAATGTTCTGGCCACTTTAACTCTGTTTCTGTTGGTGCTGCTCAACCCTGCAGCGTCCTGGGATGTGGGCCCCACACCCGGCGTCCCAGCCCTCACTTCCAGGGCGGGCGCGTCTCTGTCCTTTGTGTTTCTAATGCCGCCAGCTGCCAGCCGCCCTGCGCACGCTCCCGGATCTCCCGGTCTCAGTCTGGATCCAGTGAGCGCACCGGGATTCCGGTGTTCCGCGAGATGCTTGGTGGCACGCGTGCACCCGGCTCACGGTCTCAGTCTGCTGTTTTGCGGGTGCCGTCCGCGAGCCCCGCCCGCTCCCCCGTGCAAGTGGCTACCGCTTCCCGGTGCCCGAATGCGGCAGCTCCCTCCCCCTTCCGTTTATCTTCCGATATCTGTGCACAGTTTCATGGCTCCCCACTTCGTACCTCAATACTCAGCGCTGGAGGTGTTCATTTGTAGAGATCCAGATGCGTCTTCCTGCGTCTCAGGCTGGTTCCGTGGTTGTTTAGGCTGGTCTGGTACCTATCCAGCTCGACTCGGAGGACCGGCTGAAAACGGTGTCTCCTACTCCTCCGCCATCTTAACTCCAACCGTTTGGTAATTAATTTCTTAAACTCATTTGCCCCAGCCTTCCGATCTGCTGCTTTTGTTCAGCATAGGGAGTAAGAATTCTAGAGCAAGAACACTGAGTAGGAGACACCAGCCTTTATTACGCACATCCACACACCCACACACACACACAAACACATATCAACAAGCTAATAAAAATAAATATAAATAAAATAATAAAATAAAAAATAGCTCTTGTAGGACTCAAAATTCAAATTCAAAATCTACAGCAGTAGAGCGACCAGTATGAAATAACCACACAGAAAGGACAATTGGAAGACATCTGGAGATGTCCGGAAAAGGCTAGAAAGATGAAGGGAGAAGAGACCAGTATCAGCAATGCAGCAGTTGCCATTGTTAACCCCAGTGCCTTCCTCTGCAGTAGACCCTAACAGCCTTTGTTATTGTGGACCTCTGGAAACCCCACAACAGCTACAGACTCTCCATCACTTTCACAGCAGAGGACCATGTTGTGTTTGTCATCAGTCCACAGTTGCTTGCTTTGCAGAGGACATTGGCAGTTCTCATGTCTGAGGTAACCAGTTGTCATTGCTGGGAGATGCAGGTCTGCTCCATCATCCCAGAAGGAACTGCTCTTGTGACACCCTGGGAAGAGGGCTGTGAATGTCCATAACCATGAGTATCCCATGAACCCCAAATTCTCAGCTCAACTGTGCATGCTTGAGTGCCAAACTCTAGCTCTATAACACCTCCTCATCTACCCATCCTCCAGACTTCAACTACACAGTTTCTCCTTATGTGCTCATGTTTCAGGCAGCACTACCAATTCCACTGCAAACTAGTCAGGGCCCCAGACTCCAGGACTGTTGTCACTCTGTGAGCATCCATGCCTCAATCCCAGCTCTGTGGCTGCTTCACCCATCAGACACTGGTGCAACCACCACTGAGAAAATCTCAAACAAACAACCTATTTATGCCTTAAAGAACTAGAGAATGAACAATTTAAGCCCAAAGGTATCACAAGGAAGGAATAGCGAAGATCAGTAAAGCAATTAGTTAAATGGAGATGAGAAAAACAATAGAAAAATGAAATTGACAAAACTCTAGCTAGACTAAAAAAAAGGAATATGCAAATAAATAAAATCAGAATTGAAAGAGGAGACATGACAACTTACAGGGAAGATATACAAATGGATCATAAAAGACTGTTATGGATAGTTACATGCCAGCAAATTGGCTCACCTATAAGACTAAGAAAAACTCCTAGAAACATGTAACCTGCCAAGATTAAATCATGAGAAATTGAAAATCTGAGCATACAGATAACTAGTGATAGAGACTGAATTAGTGATCAAAAATCTCCCAACAACAAAGCCCAAGAAGAGTTCGATTCACTCGTGAATTCTACCAATCATGTCCAGAATAATTAGCATCAATGCTTCTCCAACTCCTCCAAAATATTGAAAAGGAAGAAATCCTTCAAAATCATTTTATCATGGCAGCACTGTATTTACACCAAACCCAAAAGCAGTCTACAAGAAAGGAAATTACAAGTTAATATGATTGATGAAAACAGATGCAGTATACACAACAAAATAGAAGCAAATAGAATTCACATCATATCAAATGAATCACACACCACAACCAATTAAAATACATCTCTGGAAAGCAAGAATGGTTTAAAATATGTAAACCAATAAATATGATTATCCATCCATGAAGGAGGAGGACATTTTGTGATTTGGACAACCTGAAAGAACCAGGAAGTCATTACATTAGATAAAACAAGCCAGAGATAGAAAGGCAAATAACACATGTATCAGTAAGATGTAGAATCTACAAATAGAGGGGCGCCTGGGTGGCACAGCGGTTAAGCATCTGCCTTCGGCTCAGGGCGTGATCCCGGTGTTATGGGATCGAGCCCCACATCAGGTTCCTCCGCTGTGAGCCTGCTCCTTCCTCTCCAACTCCCCCTGCTTGTGTTCCCTCTCTCGCTGGCTGTCTCTGTCTCTGTCGAATAAATAAATAAAATCTTTAAAAAAAAAAAGAATCTACAAATAGAAACAGAAACAAAAAAAAGGAAAACTCAGAAAGTGAGAGTAGAATGGCAGATGTCAGGGGCTGGGAGGTGGGGGAAATGGGGATATATTGGTCAAAGGATACACATTTGGTGTTATTCAATGAAAAAATTCTGAGGCTATAATGTACAACATACCTAATATAGCTAATGTTACTATATTGCATAATTGAGGCTTGCTAAAAGAGTATTCTCAACCATTCTTCACCAAAAACAAATGAAAAATAAAACGTTAATTGTGTGGCAATAAAATGGTAATTATCTTGACTGTGGTAATTATTTCACAACATAAATGTGTATATATATTATATATCAATCACATTGCAATATTTAAAAATATATAAAATATATATATTTGTCAATTATATCTCATTAAGCATAATTAAAACAAATATATACATATAGATATAGATGATATAGATATGTATTGTTCTCCTTGAGCTGAGAATCTTCTCTTCAAATATGTGTGATGTGCATGTGTGTGTACATGTTTGCATTTATTATTTGGGGGACCATTCAAATGCTTTATGGCTATTCTTACAAAAAGTTGCTCTAGGTATCCTTTCTTGCTTTTCCCAGTTTTACTGAGATATAACTGACATATAACACTTGTAAGCTTAGGGTGTGTAGTATGATTATTTGATATACTTACATATCGCAAAACAGTAAGTTTGGTTAACACCATACTTTACCTCACATAATTAACCTCCTTTCTAAAATCTTAGTGTTTAATCAGTAAAGATATTGAGCCTCATAGGAACTAACTTATGTCACTCATCTTAAACCTCAACTTAGTATCAGTACTTGCTCTCAGAGTAGACATACTCATCAAAAGTTGGAATCACATTCCTGAACCCCCAGATTCAAGTGGAAGGAAGAGCCATGGAAATTTTACCTTACTTCAAACTGAAAGAAGAAGAAACAAAAAACCTGAAGACATTGATAACCAGGAAAGGAACTTAATCAGTATTAAAAATCTCCCATTTGGGAATCTGGGTGTTCCAGTCAGTTAAGCAGCCCACTCGAATTTGTCTCAGGTCATGATCTCCCTGTCCTGGGATCTAGCTCCATGCTCAGTGGCGAGTCTGCTTGAGGATTCTCTCTCACCCTCTCCTTCTGCCCCTCTCCCTGTTCATGCTCTCTCTCTCAAATAAAAAGAAATAAATCTTTTTTACAAAATCTCCTAATAAATGAGAGTCCAGGGTCACATGGTTTCACAGGCAAATTCTACCAAACTTTTTTTTTTAAACTTATTTTATTTAGATTTAATTAGTTCATGTATAGTGTATTATTAATTTCAAGTGTAGAGTCCAGTAATTCATCAGCTGCACATAACACTCAGTGTTATATCACATCAAATCTATCATCTCTCATCTATCTATCTATCTATCTATCTATCTATCTATCTATCTATCTATCATCTATCTACCATCATATATATATATATATATATATATATATATATATATATATATATATATCATATTTTCTTTATCCATTCATCAGTTGATGGAAATTTGGGCTCTTTCTATAACTCGGCTATTCTTGATAGTGCTGCTATAAACATTGGGTTGTGCAATCCCTTTGGATCAGGCTTTTTGTAACTTTTGGGTAAATGCCTAGTAGTGCAATTGCTGTGTCATTGGATAGTTCCATTTTTAACTTTTTGAGGAACCTCCATACTGTTTTCCTGAGTGGCTACAACAGTTTGACTTTCCACCAACAGTGTTAACAGGGTTCCCCATCTACTTCATCATAGCTAACACATATTATTTCTTCTGTTGTAAATTTTAGCCATTCTGACAGTTGTGAGGTGATACTTCATTGTAGGTGTGATTTCTATTTCCCTGATAATGAGTGATGTTAGCATCTTTTCATGTGACTGTTACCCATTTGCATGTTTTCTCTGGAAAAATTTCTACTCATATTTTCTGCCCATGTTTTAACTGGATCATTTGTTTTGGGGGTATAATGCTATTCTTATAACTTCAAACCTTCTGCTTCTACTCACATTTGTACTCAGCATGAATGCATAAGCAAGCATCTTCACCCCAAGAAAGTGAAACAGAGATAAGAATCCTTTCTCCAATTTTTTTTCTCAGTGTTTTCTAGTTCCAGAATTCTGTTAGTTTATAATTTTCATTCACATCCTAATTACTGCAGTTTAACCTAAAGGGGTTTATGCATTTAAATATTTTTCATTATCTTATGAGAATGAGGGGAGTATTTTTTTTTAAGATTTTATTTATTTATTTGACAGAGAGAGAGACAGGCAGCAAGAGAGGGAACACAAGCAGGGGGAGTGGGAGAGGAAGAAGCAGGCTCCCAGTGGAAGAGCCTGATGTGGGGCTCGATCCCAGAACTCCGGGATCATGCCCTGAGCCAAAGGCAGACGCTCAACGACTGAGCCACCCAGGTGCCCCGAGGGGCGTATTTTTTTAATCATCAGTTACTTCAAAAGTCTGCTGTAGAAATGGTGAGTGATGACGTCATACTTGAACATTTCTTAAGCTTTCCAGCATTGTACATCTTTATGGCATTGGCACTTCATAATGATTCTCTTTGAAGTTTTGTTGTATAACACCCTTTAACTTTTTCCCCCTTATCTATGTTCTCCTCTACCACTTTCTCCACTTAGTAATCTAATTTCTGTTCATAAATTTAAAGACCTTGAACTCTGACCCTTCTAGTTGACTTAAATTCTACATTTATTTGTTCTCTTAAATTCATTACATGCACACTTGGTTTTTCCATAGGCACCTAAAATCACATCTTTATAGAATAGTGTTACATTTCTTTTCCAAATATAGTATGTTTCTCACATCATTCACCAGTCCATTTATTAATCCATTCATACTGTCCTTACTGAGGTGGTGTTACAGGAAATGGGCTTGATATTTAAGATGCAATATTAATAGAGGAAACACGATTCAAGATCCCCTTTAAAGTTTAGCTTATTTATTGGATACCTGGGTGGCTCGGTTGTTAAGCATCTGCCTTGGCTCAGGTCATGAGCCCAGAGTCCTAGAATCGAAATCCACATCAATCTCCATGCACTGCATGAAGCCTGCTTCCTCCTCTCCCACTCGCCCCTGCTGTGCTCCCTCTCTTGCTGTCTCTCTCTCTCTCTCTGTCAAATAAATAAATAAATAAAGTTTATCTTCTTTGGGAAAGCTGATATTACAAATTAATGCAAATATTATGCCTTACAAATAGAATAAAAGTATAATGCACTTGCATAGAGACTACTGTAGCTAAGAATCTGGTTATGCCCTTCAGCAGATGACTGGATTAAGAAGATGTGGTCGGGGGCGCCTGGGTGGCGCAGTCATTAAGCATCTGCCTTCGGCTCAGGGCGTGATCCCGGCGTTCCGGGATCAAGTCCCACATTGGGCTTCTCCGCTGGGAGCCTGCTTCCTCTCCCACTCCCCTGCTGTGTTCCCTCTCTCGCTGGCTGCCTCTCTGTCACATAAATAAATAAAATCTTAAAAAAAAAAAAAAAGATGTGGTCCGTATATATGATGGAATATTACTCAGCCATCAAAAAGAATGATTTCTGAACATTTGCTGCAACATGGACAGGACTGGAGGAGATAATGCTAAGTGAAATAAGTCAAGCAGAGAAAGACAATTATCATATGGTTTCACTCATTTATGGAACATAAGAAGTAGGAAGATCAGTAGTAGAAGAAAGGGAAGAAGAAAGGGGGGGGTAAACAGAAGGGGGAATGAACCATGAGAGACTATGGACTCTGGGAAACAAACTGATGGCTTTAGAGAGGAGGGAGGTGAGGAATTGGGATAGGCCGGTGATGGGTATTAAGGAGGGCACGTATTGCATGGTGCACTGGGTGTTATACGTAACTAATGAATCATCAAACTTTACATCAAAAACCAGGGATGTACTGTATGGTGACTAACATAATATAATAAAAAAAACATTTAAAAAAATCTGGCTATGTTTATAGAAGAAAGATTTATTCAGGTCATGTGAGGATTTAGACTGCTAAACGTGGTAAAATGTAGTGAGAAAATTCCAGGCAAGGGGCGCCTGGGTGGCACAGCAGTTAAACGTCTGCCTTCGGCTCAGGGCATGAACCTGGCATTATGGGATCGAGCCCCACATCAGGCTCCTCCGCTGGGAGCCTGCTTCTTCCTCTCCCACTCGCCCTGCTTGTGTTCCCTCTCTTGCTGGCTGTCTCTATCTCTGTCGAATAAATAAATAAAATCTTAAAAAAAAAAAAAAAGAAAAAGAAAATTCCAGGCAAAGAGTAATTAGATGTACTAACTATACCTTGAAAATTTTAAAGATATGTAAAGAGCTAAAACAAATTTCAATATAGATGGCAAGGGGAATGAGACAGAAAATAATGACCTAGAAGAAAGAGAAAATGATTACAAAAGTCTACCAAAATTTTATAATTCATCCTAGATAATATAAAATTTAGCAAATTATTTGATAAGGATAGTTTATTAAACACTGAAAGCAAGAACAGATTATCATGGCTTTTTATCTGAATTACCAAATATCTGCATGAATGGAAACCATCAGTCTATTGATTAGGGTAACGTTTAAGTATAGATTCTGTTTCTATATATAACCACTTCTCTTACCTGTAAAAAGATAATTTGTCATAATGAAATATTGTGAGAGAACACCATTCAAACATTTTGGTTTTCCCTCCCTTCCCCTATGATCCTCTGCATTATTTTTTATGCTGGTTAATTGAATTTAAATAAAAAAATTTTAAAAATGAAACAAACTTTTCTTTTTTTCTGGTTTCTATCATTTTTTATAAGATTTTTTTTTTTAATTTAAAATCTATTAGGGGCAACTGGTGACTCAGATGGTTAAGCATATGCCTTTGGCTCAGGTCATGATCCTGGGATCAAGCCCCTGCATCATGGACTCCTTGTTCAGTGGGGAGCCTGCTTCTTCCTCTCCCTCTCCCCCTTTCCCTACTGGTGCTCTTTCTCTCTCTCTCACTCAAATACATAAATAAAACATTTAAAAAATAAAAAATAATAAAATCATTTAATTAATATATTATGTATTATTAATTTCAGAGGTAGAGGTAGTGATTCATCAGTTCCATATTCAAACATTTCTTAAGTATAGAAATACATTTTCTATACTCTATATCCAAAAACACAAATTAACATATGTGTAAATTTTTTAAACACATTTATGTCTTTTCACTCTGACTAAATTATAACCTCTGATGCAAGCATCATTTCTCAGTAACTCAGAATATGTGTAAGTACTCAATACATTTTAATAATTTACATTGAAATAATAATTTATAATATATAAGTTCAAATTTCAATACCTTTTAACACCTTATATGGTTTGTCTTATATGAATTATATAAACTAAATACCACAAATGAGCAATAACATCACATTGCTCATATTATTGTTAAAAGGGTGAGAGAGATAATATACGGAAAATTTTTTAACAACACTCCTAATACATAAATATTCAAAAATTACAAATATTTATGCTAATTATAATGATGTTGAAATTACCAACTTTTTTCCTAACTCAATAACAGTAAATTGCACTGTATACTTTTATTAATTAACTTAGGGATATGATCTTAGAAATTTCATAGTCTTAATTTTCTGTCCTACAAGGCAAGGGGAGAAGACCCATCCTTCCCAGACTAAGCTGTTATAAACTATTCTATAGTCATCAATATATTCTACACCCCTTCATTCCCAAAATTCTAAGACTGTCAGGAAAAGCAACCAACAACCAAAACAGCAACAACAACAACAACAGTAACTGATTTATAGAAGTGATTCCAACTATGGATCTCATCCAAACCATGTAGCTTAACAAGGGAGACACCTTGTTCAATTCTAAAAAGATTAATGTAAACATTAATACAAAGTGTGAGGCATACCTCAGCAGGTAAGTAGAGATGTCACAATACAGTGAACCCTTGAATATTTTGTCTTATTTTTTTTAATGATATGTTCTCCTCTCTAGCTCAATTTATTGTAAGAATACTGTATATAATACATAGAACATGCAGGATATGTGTTAATCACTGTTTATGGTATCAGTAAGGCTTTCTGTCAATTTTTGTCCACTAGGAGTTAAGCTTTTGGGTAGTCAAAACTTATAATAGATTATGAATTGCAAGAGGGATCTACACCTCTAATGCCTGCTTTGTTCACCGGTCAACTGTATTACTTTCTTAAAACTGTTTTTTTTTTTCACTCATTTATTTTTTTCTCATCCTCCCCGTTACTATTTCTTCCTCTCTCCCCCCCTTTCTTTCTTTTAGCTGAAGAATTATGCAAAATTTTGCAGTTAACCAAATGGGCCTTGAAGTGTATTCACTTGATGGTTCAGTTCCTGCCATTCCTTCAGCTTTCAGTCTTTCTCATAGTGCTCTCAAGGTGCCCATTGTTTCTCAAATCCAAACCACTTTTTATTTAGCTACAGAAAGAACATGTCCCAGTGATACCCTTTAGTCCAAAATCGTCTTTTCCTTCTCCAAATGTGTCACATTTTCTTTCCTTTGGCATAATATTAGACAATCTGATTAAAGTTCTTCACATTATGTGAACATATTAAAAATGTGATGTCTTGATAATTACTTTTAATTCATGTGATACAATTCTAAATGATCATTTTAAGGCATCACAGAGAAAATACCAACTTGGATCCAAAATGATGGCATTTAAGCTTTTCATTTTTAATTGCATATGTCAGAAAGTCATTACTGTCCCTGGTCCATTAAATGTATAATAATGAAATGAATGAAAGAAGGAATTGAAATTTTTATCCAGAAAGAACAGCAAACCTAAGTCAGAACACCCAGAATATTATCTCATTTCTACCACTGAACCTCTATGGACCCTGACAAATTTTAGCTCACCACTCCAAGCCTCACTCATAGGTTTAGAAAAGAAAAATAATAAAACATTCGTTTAAAATTAGCTCTCAAGGGGTGCCTGGGTGGCACAGCGGTTAAGCATCTGCCTTCGGCTCAGGGCGTGATCCCGGCATTATGGGATAGAGCCCCACATCAGGCTCCTCCGCTAGGAGCCTGCTTTTTCCTCTCCACTCCCCCTGCTTGTGTTCCGTCTCTCGCTGGCTATCTCTATCTCTGTCAAATAAATAAATAAAATCTTTAAAAAAATAAAATAAAAAATAAAAAAATAAAATTAGCTCTCAAGCATCTCTTAATATTGAACTTCTATGTGTCTTGTAATATGGGATATGAAATATCTTGTGACACTTAACCTGTGCTTTTTGTCCTGAATCACCTAGATATAAGGAGCAATATACATACTCCCAGATAATCAGCTCAGTGACTAAGTAAAAATTATCTTCTCTGCACCATGTTGCTGTTTGTTTATTTGTTTGTATATTCTTGCAAATTCTAGTATGAAGTCGGCAATCTATTGCAGGAGCTGCTTCTTTCAGCAGGCAAAATTCAGAAGTTCAATATTTTTAAACTGCTTGCTAACCATATACTCTCTCTGACTGAATTCTAAGATAAACAGTAAATAGTGATCAATTCAGTTATATTTCAGCCTCTCCCTAACGCTTGTAAGACCTGTGATAATCTCATGCACTCTGGAGCCTGATATCTTACAAAGATTACATTACACTGATTTCATATTGTTAGAAACTGATTTGGTAATATGGAGGCTGGAGCCTGTGAGCCAGGAGTCATGAACATTTTGGAAAATATTTCTGTTATGTAATTGTGTTCACTGATTTTTGAATAATTTCATTCCATATGTAAAATAATATACTTAGCTCAAAAGGTGCCTTTTAAAAAATTATGTAGAATTAAATTTTACTAAAACTCTGTTAGCATCTCAAAAAATACCATTACATCCGTGATGGATTAGTGACACACAACAAGGGATCTATTTCAGAGGGAGATTGGACAAGAGTCTGTTTCCTGTTACTTGATCCATTGTTCAGTTCCCTACACTTAAAGGAGTCTCAAGTGCTTTCCCAAATCATAATTACCACAATCTTAATGTGGAATTGATTTTGCTGTAATAAGTAAGTGTCACCCTCAGCACTAAATCTTGTAGAGTTTATCTCAGTAGATATTTATAAACTGAAAATAAGTGTATTTGTCTGCATTAATCAATCCTTGGCGACAACAGCAGCAAAAAATAGTTATGAATATTGACAAGGTTTATCCAGGGTTGAGATGCAAGGATTAATTATAAAAGAACTATCTGTTATTCCAGGTTAAACTGGGGACATTATGGATTATAGGAACAAGACCAGAGTCACTGAATTCATTCTTCTAGGGTTTCAGAATGAGAAAGAAGTAGAAATTCTTCTGTTTTCTGCATTCCTGCCCATGTACATGACATCTCTGATTGGCAACACCATGATCATCCTTTTGGTGTGTGGTGACTACCGTCTGCATTCACCCATGTATTTCTTTGTAGCCAACCTTTCCTTCCTTGAAGTTGCCATCACCTCCACAGTGGTGCCTAAGATGTTAGCTAACACATTTTCCCACACCAAGGCAATATCCTTCGTGGGATGTCTCACACAATCTATCTTCTACTTCCTTCTGGGATCCACAGAATTCTTCATCCTGGCTGTCATGTCATTTGATCGATATGTTGCCATCTGCAACCCACTGAGGTATGCCATCATCATGAATAGGCAGACATGTATAATGTTACTTCTGGGATCCTATTTAGGTGCATCTTTGTTAATGTTGGCGCCATCTATCTTAACTGCCCCATTAATCTTTTGTGGGCCTAATAAATCCATCATTTCTTCTGTGACAGAGCCCCCATGCTACAGCTGGCCTGTACTGATATTGCTCTGGCTGAGCTGGCTGACTTTGTCTCCTCTGCTGTGTTGCTCTTGGGCTCCTTTGCTCCTGACAGGAGTGTCTTACACCTACATTGTGATTACTATCCTTGGAATGCCCTCTGTGCAGGGGCGGCAGAAGGCCTTCTCTACTTGTTTTTCACATATTACAGTGGTTACACTTTATTACGGGAGCTCCATCTTCCTCTATGTTCATCCAAAGAAAGGCTGTGCAGCAAGCATTAACAGATTTGCCACAGTGCTGAACACCTTTGTCACACCAATGTTGAACCCTTTCATCTACAGCCTTCGAAATGAGAAAGTCAAGGAATTCCTGAGAGGTGCTTCCAGGAAATACATAGGTATGCTAATAAATTTAAGACCTCAAAAATGATATTTTTACAGAATTCAATGACTTGCATGATTGCCAACAAAAACATTCTTCATGATATAATTATGTAAATGTTTAAATTTTACATGAGAGAGAAACATATGTAAAGATACAGTCTTAAATATCATATATATATATATATATATGTAAAAAAATAACAACAACAATTTGGAAAGTCAGTGTGCCCTCTTGTTTAATTGGTTTTGATTTTGAAACAATGTTGTGTTGTGTTGTGTTGTGTTGTATCATGGTCATGTGTTACTGTGTGAATTTGGTCCAAATATTTAACATTTGGTTAGTCTTCTAAAATCTAAAATTAAAATAATAGCACATATTACACTATTGTTTTAAGAATTGACTTAATAATAAATAACATAAAAACCAATACAAAAATCACAATATATATAACTTATCAATGGTGCCCCCTTAGATGGCCTAAACCTGCACAATGTTTTATGCCCAAATATAATGTTAAATTTCTACTCAAAATTTAGAGAAAAAGCTATCTAAAAAAACTTTTACTCTCAGTATTTGAAGAATCTTTTTCACAGTATTTGCACCAATAAAGTTTAAGGAAAATGGATTATTCAATACATTGATAAACAATAAAATGATTGAAAAATAGGTGATATAAGCATCAATTAAATTAAGAAGAAAATTTAAGGAAAAAAAAAAACAAAAAACAACAAATATGCCATTACAAAAAATTAAAGCTACCAACTCTAACCATCAAACAGGCAAAGAAACCCAAATATGACTGTATCAGGGGGTGACATCAACAAGCTAAGAAAGTAGACAGTAATCAGTTTATGTTTCTCAATGTAAACGTTGAAAAACTAATGTAAATGGTTGGAACAGCTTCTTCAGATCTCTGTAAAAAACAATCAAATGCTTAGCCACCACATGACTGCATCATCAAGAAAAAGCAAATATAATTTAAAAAATGACTTTGTGGCATATTTACATGCCCTTTCGCCACCCCCTTCCTTGGCTTGTAGTCAGTGTTCTGTTTTTTATTTTTTTTCATTTTTTTAATTTAAATTCAAGTTAGTTAACATGTAGTACAATATTAGTGGCATGAGTAGAATTTAGTGATTTATCACTTACATATAGCACCCAGTGCTCCTCACAATGAGTGCCCTTCTTAATACCCATCAGCTTTTTAACCCACCCCCTGCCCACCTCCCCTGCAGCAACCTCAATTTGTTCTTTACAATTAAGAGTTTTATCTTTTGGCTCTCTCTTTTTTTCACCCATGGTCATTTGTTTTGTTTCTTAAATTACACATATGGGTGAAATTATATGGTATTTGTCTTTCTCTGACTGACTTATTTTACTTAGCATAATACACTCTAGCTCTGACCATGTCATTTCAAATAAAAAGATTTCATTCTTTCATTCTTTTTTATGGCTGATACATAGGTGATATAGGTAGATATAGATATCTATGACATAGCTATAGATAGATATAGATAGCACATCTTTTTTTATCCTCATCAGTCAGTGGACAGTTGGGCTGTTGCCACAGATTGTCTAGTGTAGATAGAGCTGCTATAAATATGGGGGCGTGTACCCCGTGTTTAGTATTTTTATATTCTTTGGGCAAAGACCCAGTAGTACAATTGCCAGACATAGGATAGTTCTATTTTTAACTTTTTGAGGAACCTCCATACCATTTCCTGAGTGACTGGACTAGTTTGCATTCCCACCAACAGTGAAAGAGGATTCCCCTTTTCTCTGCATCCTCACCAACATCTGTTGATTCCCGTGTTGTTAGTTTTAGCCATTCTGACTGGGGTGAGGTGGTATCTCATTGTGGTTTTGATTTGTATCTCCATGATGTTGAGTGATGTTGAGCTTCTTTTCATGTTTTTATTAGCCGTCTATATGTCTTCTTTGGGAAAATGTCTCTTCATGACTTCTGCCCATTTCTTTTTTTTTAAGATTTTTTTTTAAATTTATTTGACAGGGATAGAGACAGCCAGTAAGAGAGGGAACACATGCAGGGGGAGTGGGAGAGGAAGAAGAAGGCTTCCAGCAGAGGAGTCTGATGTGGGGCTCGATCCCAGAACGCTGGGACCACACCCTGAGCTGAAGGCAGATGCTTAATGACTGAGCCACCCAGGCGACCCTTATGCCCATTTCTTAACTGGATTATTTGGTTTTGTGGTGTTGAGTTTGATAAATGCTTTATAGATTTTGGACACTAACCCCTTATCAGATATGTCATTTGTAAATATGTTCTCCCACTCTGAAGGTTGCCTTTTAGTTTTGTCCATTGTTTCTTTTGTTGTGTAGAAGCTTTTTATATTGACGAAGTCCCAATAATACATTTTTGGTTTTGTTTCCCTTGCCTCTGGAGATGTATCTAGTGAGAAGTAGCTATGGCCAAGGTCAAAGAGGTTGCTGAGTGTGTTCTCCTCTAGCATTTTGATGGATTCCTGTCTCACATGTATGTCTTTCATCCATTTTGAATTTATTTTTGTATGTGGTGTAAGAAAGTAGTCCAGTTTCATTCTTTTACACAATGGGATTTTTCTTAAAGTCTAATAATGACCAGAAATTTTCATGGTAACAGAGGGATTACAGTTGAATGAACAGTCCAAATATCTTAATTAAATGTAAGTAAGGAAATAGTTTTAAGGCAGTACTCATTTGAACATGAATGAAGATCCATTCTTGTTACATGAAGTATTTATTTCATGATAGCTAAATTGGCTCTTGGAAGAAACAGGTGACTTCATAAGAACACTGTCGCATGGAAAATGTTTTTTAAAATACACACTTTATGAAGATATTTGTCTTTGAATGCTTTCTGTGTGCCTCAGCAGTGGAGATAGAAACTAGGATATAAAGCTCTTGAATCATCTACATTTAACTTGTCAATAACTTCCAGCTCATTTTTAATCTACAAATCTCTTTTCCAACTATTGAATTTATCATATCCTCTATATCTTTGACTACACATCCTGACTCTAAATAAATCAATATTAGTAGTGATGTTTTCAATGCGTCTGTCTGTTCTCAGCACTCTAGCATTCCTGTTTCGACTCCCAGGCCATTTCTGGAACCACCTATATTGCTTGAGGCACTACTGTCTAGTGGAAGAAGATATAGGTTGGCTTTTTCAAACATAACCATTGATATTATTATTATTTTATTACCATGAATATAACCTGGAAATATATTTCAGGCTTGTATGTGTTTGAGCATGAACTCTGAAGAAAAAACAGCTTTATAGTAATGCACAAGCTTGCTGACCAGAAGGGGTACAGGCTCTCTGGCAACAGTTTCCTCCATTACCCTCCGTTATCCTAAAATAAGGTACACTTCATCATCTGTGAGTAATTCACATTATTCAAATTCAACATCAACTGGTGTCCACTATTATTTGAACATGTATCACAGTATTGAAATTGAGTGATGAATTATCTTTCCTAGAGGACATGATGCTTCTTAAGGACTATTATTATGACTGCAGTATTTATTTTGGAATCTCTGTTGCTGGCTAAGTATGTTTTACTTAGTGGCATATGAGACAAATCACACTGGAAAAGGGATTTTCATATTTTATTTATTTATTCTTGTATTTCCAATATCCATAAGAATGCCTGAGAACTCTTAGTTGTATATAAACATTAATTGATTCAGGAAATAAATGAGGAAACTGTTAAGTGGTTAATATGTATAGCAAACTAATAAGATGATCAAATACTAAGCAGTCAATATGTATTTAAAATTTAATTGAACAATATTATAAGTGCTTTGCAATATTACCTGGAACATTTCTCAAGATAAATTACCCATATCCATTTGAAACTCCTCTCATTATTGGTCTGATCATATCTTCAGTTTATTTATCATTCAGTCTTGGTAGGTTGTATAATTCTAGGAATTTATCATTTTTTCTAGGTTATTCAATTTGCTGGAGTGTAATTGTTCATGGTATTCTCTTATGATCCTTTGTAATTATGTGGCATTAGTTGTGTGTGTGTGTGTGTGTGTGTGTGTGTGTGTATGTGTTTAAGATTTTATTTATTTATTTGTCAGAGAGAGAGAGAGAGAGAGAGACAGTGAGAGAGGGAACACAAGCAGGGGGAGTGGGGGAGGAAGAAACAGGCTCCCAGTGGAGCAGAAAGCCCGATGTGGGACTTGATCCCAGGACCCTGGGATCACACCCTGGGCCAAAGGCAGACGCTAAAACACTGAGCCACCCAGGCAGGCACCCCTAGTTGTGTCTTTCCTTTCATTTCTTATTTTATTTGAGATTGGTCTGGGTTTTGTTTTTCTTTTCCTTAGTCTAGGTAAAATGATTTGTTAGTTTCATGTGTAGTATTTAGTGATTCATCACTTATACACAGCACCCAGTGCTCATCAGAAGTGCCCTCTTTAACACCAATCACCTGTTTAACACATCTCCCCACCCACCTTCCTTTGTTCTCTATAGCTAAGTGTCTGTTTCTTACTTTGTCTCTTCTTTTTTTTTCATTTGTTTTGTTTCTTATGTTCCACACATGAGTGAAATCATATTTTGTTTGTCTTTCTCTGACTTATTTTGCTCCATCCATGTTGGTGCAAATTACAAGATTTCATTCTATTTTATGACTGGTAATATTCCATTGCATATCTATACCACATCTTTATTCATTCATGTATTGATGGACACTTTGGCTGCTTCCATAATTTGGCTATTATAAATAAAAATGGCGCAATGAGCAGAGGGATGCATATATCCCTTTGAAGTGGAGCTCTTATCTATTATCTATCTACCATCTATCTATATCTATCTATCTATCTATCTATCATCATCTATCATCATCTATCATCATCTATCATCTACCTATCATCATCTATCTATATCTGTCATCTATCTATATCTATTATCTAGCTAGCTAGCTAGCTAGCTAGCTATCATCTATCTAAGTAAATACACAGTAGTGTGATTACTGGATAATAGGGTACCTCTATTTTTTTTAACTTTTTGAGGAAACTCCTACTGTTTTCTATAGTGGCTGCTTCACTTCGCGTTCCTCCCAAAATGCATGAATGTTGGTTCCTTTTTCTTCACATCCTTACTAAAACTTGCACTTTCTTGTCCTGTTGATTTTATCCATTCTGACAGGTGTGAGGTGATTTCTCATTGTTTTAATTTGCATTTTCTTGATGATCAGTGATGTTGAGCATCTTATCTTGTGTCCATTAGCCATCGTATTCTTTGGAGAAATGTCTGCCTAAGGCTTCTGCTCATTTTCATTGGTTTGTTTGTTTTTTGGGTGTTGAATTATATCAGTTCTTTCTACATTTTGGATACTACCCCTTTATCAGATATGTTATCTGCCAAATATCTTCTCTCATTCAGTAGGCTGCCTTTTAGTTTTGTAGATTGTTTCTTTCACTGTGCAGAAGCTTTTTATTTTGATGTAGTCCCAAGAGGTTTTTTTTTTTTTTCCTTTTGTTTCCCTGGCCTCAGGAGATATATCTAGAAAAAATGTTCCTATGACAGATGGCAGAAAAATTACTGCCTTTGTTCTCTTCTAGGTTATTTATGCTTTCAGGTCTTGCACTTAGGTCTTGAATCCATTTTTAGTTTATTTTTGTGTATGGTGAAATAAAGTGGTGCAGTTTCATTCTTTCCCATGTAGCTGTCCAGTTTTGCCAGTACCATTTCTGAAAGAGATCCACTGTATATTTTTTCCATTGTATATTCATTCCTTCTTTCTCCAAGATTAACTGTTCATGGAATTATGGGTTTATTTCTTGGTTTTCAATTCTGTTCCATTGATCTAAGTGTCTATTTTTATGCCAGTATCATACTGTTTTTATTACTACTCCTCTGTAGTATAACTCAAAGTCTGGGATTTTAATGACTACAGTTCCATTTTCCTTTTTCAAGATTACCTTGGGTATTTGAAGTCTTCTGTGATTCCATACAAATTTTAGGATTGTTTTACTTCTGTGAAAAATGTTGTTGGTATTTTGATAGAGATTACATTTAACCTGTAGATCACTTGGGAAGTAGAAATATTGTAAGAATATTGGTTCTTCCTATCCATGAGCATGGTATGTCTTTCATTTCTTTGCATCTTCTTGAACTTCATTCATCCCTGTTTTATAATTTTCAGATTACAAGTCTCATCGGTTAAGTTTAGTCTTAGATATCTTATTTTTTGGGCTGCAGTTTTAAATTGGATAATTTTCTGAATTTCATTTTCTGCTACTTCATTATTAATGCATAAGAATGCAACAGATTTCTTCATGTTGATTTTGTGTCTTGTGATTGTCTGAATTCATTTATTAATTAGAGTAGTTTTTCATGGAGTCTTTTGGGGTTTCTATATATACTATCATGTCATCTGCAAATATACTTCCATTTTCTTTTTCTTTCTGATTCTTGTGGCTAGAACATCAAGTACTGGGTTGAATAAAAGGGATTAGGGTAGACATCCGTGTCTTCTTGATCATAGGAGAAAAGTTCTTAGTTTTTCGACTTTGAGTATGATGTTAGCTATGGGGGTTTATCCTATACGGTTTTTATTATATTGAGGTGTTTTCCCTCTAAATTTACTTCATTGAGGGTTTCCTTTTTTTAAAAGATTTTATTTATTTATTTGACAGAGAGAGACAGCCAGCGTGAGAGCGAACACAAGCAGGGCTGGTGGGAGAGGAAGAAGAAGGCTCCCAGTGGAGGAGCCCAAAGTGGGGCTTGATCCCAGGACTCTGGGATCATGCCCTGAGCCCAACTAAGGCGGATGCTTAATGACTGAGCCACCCAGGAGTCGCTCATTGAAGGTTTTTAATGTTAATGGATGCTGAACTTTGTCAAATGCTTTTTTCTGCACCTATTGAAAGGATCATATTGTTCTTATCCTTTTTTTATTATTATTAACGTGATGAATCATTTTGATTGATTTCCTGATATCCAATCACTCTTATAACCCAGAAATGAATCCCACTTCATCGTGGTGAGTGATTTTTAAAAATATATTGTTGGATTCACTTTGTTAGTATTTTGTTGAGAATTTTGCATCTATGCTCATGAGACATATTGGCTTTTTTTTTTTTTTTTTTTTTTTTTTGGTCGTGGCGGTGGTGTCTTTGTCAGTTTTCAGTAACAGGTAAAACTGACAGAATTAATTTGATAATTTCCCTTCTTCTTGTATTTTTCTGGAATAGTTTAAGAAGAATAGGTATTAACTCCTTAAATGTTCAGTAGAATTCAATTGCGATGTTCCCTGGTCCCGGACTTTCCTTGTTGGAAGTTTTTTCATTCATTACATTGGTCTGTTCAAATTTTCTATTACTTCCTGCCTCAGTTTTGATAGTTTACATGTTTCAAAGAATGTGCCTATTGTTCCTGGTTGTCCAATTGTTGGGCATTTTTTTTCATAATATTCTCTTATAATCTTTTGTTTTCCTGTGATGTTGGTTGTTATTTCTCCTCATTCATTTGTAATTGTGTTTATTTGAATTCTTTTTTTTAATGAATCTGGCTAAAGGCTTCTCAATTTTATTGATCTTCTGAAAGAAGCAGCTCCTGTTTTCTTTTTGTTTTTGTTTAGCTCCTCATTTCTTTGATCTGTTCTATTGTTGTTTATTTTGTTCTATTTCTATTTTTTTTTTAAATTCTATGTCATTTATTTCTGCTCTAATTTTGATTATTTTGTTTCTTCTGCTGGATTTGTTTGATTTATTCTTCTTTTGTAGGTTAATTACTTGCAAGTTTACATGGCTTTTTTTTTTGAGATTTTTCTTGTTTCTTGAGATAAGCCTTTATTTCTATTAACTTCCCTCTTAAAACAGCTTTCGTCAGATCCCAAAGATTTTGTACCATTCTCTTTACATTTTCATTTGTTCCTATGTAACTTGATTTCTTCTTCAATTTTTTGGTTGGTCCATTCATTGTTTAGTAGCATAATATTTAAACTCCATTTATTTGTAGTTTTTCTAGAATTTTTTTTCTTTTCGTTGTTTCTAGTTCTATATTGTTGTGTTCAGAAAAAAAATGTATTATACAATCTCATTCTTGTTGTACATATTCAGAGTTGTGGATGGTCTAATACAGGATCTATTCTGGAGAAGATCTAATACAGGATCAATTCTGGAGAAGTCCATAGTCTCTCATGGTTTATTCCCCGTTCTGTTTACCCCCCCTTTCTTCTTCCCTTTCTTCTCCTACCGATATTCCTATTTCTTATGTTCCATTAATGAGTGAAACCATATGTCTTTCTCTGCTATACTTATTTCGCTTAGCATTATGTCCTCCAGTCCCATTCATGTTGCAGCAAATGTTGAGAAATCATTCTTTTTGATGGCTGAATAATATTCCATTGTATATATGGACCACATCTTCTTAATCCAGTCATCTGTTGAAGGGCATCTCGTCTCCTTCCACGATCACCTAAATTTGAACCCACTGTTTACTCCTCTGCCTTCCCAGCTGAAGGCATGTGCTGTCATATTTTGCATCCTTGTATTTTATGAATAATCAGTTCTTTTATTGATTTTTAGAGAAATATTTATTTATACTGAGTTTATGGGGATGTTTGTTAGTTAGTTAGTTTGTTTGTTTTACTTTTCATATCTCACTTGTGGTCTTTCCTTTCCACTCAAAGTGCCCCTTTAATCTTTCTTGTGGGACTGATTCAGTGTTCATGGATTCGTTTGAATTTTGTCTGAGAAACTATTTGTCTTTCTTTCTGTTCTGAATGGCAGCCTTGCTGATAGAATATTCTTAGCTGCAAATTTTTCCCTTTCACACTTTCCATATATTATACCCTTCCTTTCTGCCTTGTGAAGTTCCTGCTGAAAACTGTGCTGATAGTTTTATGAGGGTTCCCTTGTATGTAGTTGTCATGTTTTTTCTTGCTGCTTTTACTTATTTATTTTCTTTCCACTACTTTTTGCCATTTTGAATATTATGTGTTTTAGTGTGGCCCTCCTTTGATATTGTTGGGGAATCTCTCTGTGTCCCAGATCTGGATATCCGGGGGATAGACATGTGTCTGCCACCTCCTTTGTCCCTACAGAAGTTTTCCCATGATCCCTGCCTCTCTGAAACAGGCTGTGAAATGAACAAATCACTCTCCCTCCCATCTGCCCCTAGAGTGTTTCAAACTGCTGCTTCTCTGTTGTATCTCCATAGCCTGTTTGTCCTGCTGCATCTTTTAGGATGGGGACTCTACTTCCTAATGCCTTCTGGGGTCTTGGACAGGTGATCCTGCTGATTTATAAAATTCCAGGTTCTAAGTCATAGGGTTTTAAGAATAAGAACGTAGGAAATGTGTGCCCATCTCACTTTCAAAGCCAAATATTAGGGGGAATCATCTTCCTCTGGAGGCTCCCTCAGTATAAAAATCTGTTTTTTGTACTTCTCCCCACCATCAGCTCCCTCCCTCCCAGGCTCATTAGGGTCTGTTTCACTTCCAAAGATTATCTTTGCCCTTCCTAACTTCTTTGATATGGCCTTTTCTCTACCTCTGTTGTGGAGTTTCTTCTTCCAGTCTTTGGATCATTTTCTGGGTAATCTATGCTGATGTGGGTGTTATATGTTTGTCACCATGGAATGAGGTGAGCTTAAGTTCCTTGTACCCAGCCATTTTCCCAGCCTCCTCTCACCAAAGAGCTATTGAGGCAGCTACAAAACATTGCAACTTAGTGTTATCTTATGAGAAGGGCAAGGGAGTTCAGGTGTGTATGTATGAAACCCTGCTAGAGTCATTGTTGGGGTACTGGGTATAGCATACATAATATTCTTGTTACCTCTGGTTCAGTACTAAACTGAGCTCAAGAGTTGAAACACTCATGCAAGAAAAAGTCTTTGTGTGAAGGTGAGGTTGTATGAACTGACGTGCAGAGAAA
Source organism: Ursus arctos (assembly GCF_023065955.2). Classification (NCBI taxonomy): domain Eukaryota; kingdom Metazoa; phylum Chordata; class Mammalia; order Carnivora; family Ursidae; genus Ursus; species Ursus arctos. The sequence goes on along the minus strand of NW_026623067.1, from coordinate 8,124,486 downwards.
CAGGAAGTGTATGAAATTCTTCAACAGTATTTATTATAACCTGTACATGCACATACACACACAAACTGAATAAGCTAACATTTCCAACAAGGAGATAGTGATGTCTGGTTAGTTTATTTAAGTGTTTCTCCAAGCATTGAATAAAGAGATAAAAACAAGGCTTATAATCTCAGAGAAAATTCTTCAGAGAATAGGGGAGAAAAATAATTCCAAATGATTCTTTATTTCATTATATTAGGCTAATAGGCTCATGGAATCAAAACCAAGTAAGAATAGTATAAACATATTATCAAAATATAACTGTACTCATTAAAATTGAGGCAAATATTTCACAAAATTTAAGAACTGAATGCTGCAACAAAAAATAATATATTACCAAGTATGCTTTATATATGACAAGAGTTGGTATAATAGTTAAAAATTATAAGGCTGTAATTCACTGACCTAAAATTATGAGGTAAAATAAAACATGATAATTGCAATTGATGCAAATTCCACTTCTAACCTATCATTTTAATGATCAAATGTTAGTTATTTCCATTATATCTGTAACAAAACATAGAAGCTTATTTCTGCAACTTATATTTAAATTTGTACTAGAAGTCCCAGAAGAACATAGCAAAGATATAATTCATTTAAAATGTTAAAAAATAATTTAATTAAGAGTCTTCTATTTTTATTCCTTAAGCTGTGCCTTTTATTCTCATGACTTATGCATTCCTTACTTGGCCACCTGTATCTTCCACTCCTCTTAACCCATTTTATCCACACCCCTGCCCCTCCACTCTGGCAACCATCAGCTTGTCACTGTATTTACAGGTCTAGTTCTCCTTTTAAAATTCTTTTTCGACTCCATATATGGGTGAACACAAATGGTATTTGTCTTTCTGTGTCTGACATTTCACTTAGCGTAATACCTTCCAGGTCCATCCATGTTGCTTCAAATGACACAATCTCACCCTTTTTTTAATGACTGTGTAATATATCACATCTTATGTATCTATACATTTCTCAATGGCAACTTGGGTTTCTTCCATATCCTGGCTATTGTGAATAATGCTGCAATAAGCATAGGGGTGCATATATGTTTTTGAACTAGCGTTTTTGTTTTCTTTCTGTAAATAGCCAGTAGTGCAATGACTGGATTATATGGTATTTCTAGTTTTAACTTCTCAAGGAAACTCCATTTTGTTTGACACAGTGACTATACCATTTGCATTCCCACCAACAGTGTCCAAATGTTCCTTTTATTACACAATTTTGCCAACAACTTGCTATTTCTTGTCTTTTTTATTTTAGCCATTTTGACAGGTATAGGATGATATCCCATTGCGGTTTATTAAAAATATTTATTTATTTGAGAGAGAGCACGTTGAGCAGGGAGCCCAGTGAAGGGCTCCATCTCTGGACCCCAGGATCATGATCTGAGCCAAAGGCAATGCTTAACTGACTCCCACCCAGTTGCACCTCTCACTGTGGGTTTGATATGCATTTCTTGATGATTAGTGAGGTTGAGAATCTTTTCATGTGTCTGTAGCTTATCTGTATGTTGTCTTTGGAAAAATATCAATCCAGTTCTTCTGCCCGTTCTTTAACCACATTGTTCATCATCATCATCATATTATTATTATTATTATTAATTATTATTTTGTTGTTGTTGCATCAATGAGTTTTTTATATAGTTTGGATATTAACCCTTTCTTGAATACATCATTTACAAACATCTTCTACAACTCAGTAGTTTGATTTTTTGTTTTATTAATGATGTTCTTCACTGTGCAAAGTGTTTTTATTTTGGTGTGCTTCCCAAAGTTTGCTTTTGCTTTTGTTTCCCTTGCCTTAGGAGACATAGATGCAAATACGTTGCTATAGTCAATGCCAAATAATTTACTGCTTCTACTCTCTTCTAGGATTTTCATGGTTTCAGGTCTCACATTTAGATCTTTAATCTATTTTAAGTTTATTTTTGTGTGTAGTGTAAGGAAGTGGTCCAGTTTCATTATTTTGCATGTAGCTGTTGAGTTTTTCTAACATCATTTATGCAAGAGACTGTATATTCGTGGCTTGCTTTGGGTAATATGGACATTTTAACAATAGTATTTCACCCCATGAGAATGAAATATCTTTCCATTTGTTTGTGTTGTCTTCAATTTATTTTATCAATGTTTTATTGTTTTAGAGTACTGGTCTTTTGCCTATTCAGTTAAGTTTGTTCCCCTAGTTTTTTTGTTTGTTCGTTTTTGTTTTTATTTTTGTTTTTGATTTACTGTGAAATTTTAAATAGAACTACTTTCTTAATTTCTCTTTCTCCTACTTTATTATTAGTGTATAGAAGCAATACTGATTTCTGGGTATTCATTTTGTATCCTGTATCCTACAAATTTCCTGAATTTGTTTATTTCCATGATTTTTGGAGGAGTCTTTTTTATTTTTTTATGTGTATTATCATGTCACCTGCAAATAGTGACTTTTAACTACTTCCTTACCAATATGGGTGCCTCTTTTTTCTTTGTCTTATATCATTACTGTGGCTGGGACCTCCAGTGCTTTGTAGAATAAAAGTAGCATGGGTGAATATCCTTGTCTTGTTCTTGATCTTAGAGGAAAATTCAGTTTTTCACCATTGAGTATGTTAGGTCTGCTTTTGTCTCATATTGACTTTACTATGTTGAGGTATGTTCCCTTTACACCCACTTTTCTGAGGGCTTTTCTCATAGGTGAATGCTGAAGTTTGTCAAATTCTTTTTATGCATCTGTGAGATTATCATATGGTTTTTATCCTTGGTTTTGTTGATGTGGTGTATCATATTGGTTGATGTGTGAATATCAAACCATTGTCACATATCCAGAATAAATCTGTCTTCAATGTGCTGAGTTATTCTTAAATCTAGTCTTGAATGAGGCTTGCTAATATTTTCTTAAGGCTTCTTGCCCATATGTTCATCAAGATTATTAGTCTTTGGTTTTCTGTTTCTTTTATTTTTTTAATGGTATCTTTGGTTTTGGCATTAGGGTATTACTGGCCTATTATTACCAGTTTTTCGAATACCAATTCAATTTCATTGCTACTAATCAGTCTGTTCAGATTTTCTATTTCTCATTGCTTCAGTTTTAGAAGCATGTATGTTTCAAGGTCATTTTGGCTAATATAGGTATTGCTACTCTGGCTTTTATTCACTTCCATTTCTATGGTAACTATTTTCCATGCTTTCATTTTCAGTCTATGTCTTTAGGGGTGAGCTGACTCATTTGGAGGTATCACATATATGGGTATTGCATTTTTAACTGTTTTAATTGGAACTTTTAGGCTATTTACATTTAAAATAATTATTGATAAGTTTGTACTTATTGCCATTTTGCTTTTCTTTTCTTGCTTGCTTGCTTGGTTTCCTTTCTTTTTTTTTTCTTTCTTTCTGTCTTTATTTTTTTTTTTCTTTTGTAGTTCTCTGTTTCTTTCTTGGTGAGTTTCTGTAGTGTTATGTTTGGCTTTCTTTCTCTTTCTTTTCTGTGAATCTACTTTCTGGGTTTTTATATAAGGTTCTTATATAATATCCTAACTATATACCAGTTAGTATCAATTTGATTGTAGCTTAAGTTCAAACACATTTTAAAAACTTACTTCTTTTTTCTCCCTCTTACACGTTTCATATATATATATATATATATATATATATATATATATATATATATATATTTTATTGACAATTTTCTCACGTCCAATTATGACCATTTATTTTTCACTTAATGAAATCTCTATAATATTTCTTGTAGGGCTGGTTTAGTGGTGATAAACTCTTTTATCTTTTGTTTCCTCAGAAACTACCTCAAGGGACTATGGACTCTGGGAAACAAACAGAATTTCAGAGGGGAGTGGGGTTGGGAATCGGGTTAGCCTGGCGATGGATATTAAGGAGGGCACATATTGCATTGTGCACTGTGTGTTATACACAATGAATCATGGAACACTACATCAAACACTAATGATGTACTGTACGGTGACTAACATGACATAAACAAATTTAAAGAAAAGAAAGAAATTATCTCACTTTCAATCCTAAATGATAGCCTTGCCAGGTAGAATATTGTCACATATGGTTATTTTCCTTTCAGCATTTTGGATACGTCATACCACTTCTTTCTGGCTTGCATAATTTCTGCTGAAAAGTCAGGTAGTGACATTATATGGTCATAACTTACCCTCGTTTAAAAGTAAAAAGAGAAAAAAATATGTGTATATATATATATATATGTATGTATATACTTATATATACACACATATATGTGTCTGTGTGTGTGTTTACATATATATATGTGTGTGTGTCTGTGTGTGTGCATATATATATATATATATATTTAAAATATTATATATAAGAACTATTATCTTTTTGCAGTCCAGCTTCTGTGTTTTCGAATTACCCTGTCTCCCAGATCACTGATACATTGTTATATTTTCAACAATTTACTGCTGATTCCCTCTACTGTATTTCTTAAAATTTTTATTTATTTCTTTTAGAGAGCTAGAGAGAGTGAAGGAGACGGGAGGACATATAGAGGGAGAAAAAGAAGGAGAGGATCTTTAACAGACTGCCCACTGAGCATGGAGCCTGACACTGGGCCTTGAGCTCATGATCCTGATATCATGACCTAAGCTGAAACAAAGATTTGGACCTTTAACCAACTGAGTCACCCAGGAACCCCTCCTCTAGTGTATTTTTTATTTTATTTATTGTATTTTTCAAGTTTGATTTATTCCTTTTTTTATATTTGCTATTTCTTTATTGAAACTATCACTTCTCTCCAACTCAGTAAGCATCTTGACCATCATTACTTTAAATTCTTTATCAGGCATATTGCTTATCTCCATTTCATTTAATTATTTTTCTGAGGATTTGTCTTGTTCATTTTTTTCCTTTAAATTCAATCAGCCAACATACAGCACATCATTATGTTCAGATGTAGAGTTCAGTAATTAATCAATTGCATATAACACCCAGTGCTCATCACATCACATGTTCTCCTTAATGCCCATCACCCAGTGACCCCATCCTCCCACCCACCTCCCCTCCAGCAACTTCACTTTGTTTCCTTTGGTTAAGAGTGTCTCATAATTTGTCTCCCTCTGATTTCTTCTATTCAGTTTTCCCTCCCTTCTGCTATGATTGTCTCTTCTGTCCTCTTTCTTTTTGAGCATAGTCTTATGTCTCCTCATCTTGTTTGACTGTCTGTAAGATTTTTATGGGAAAAACTACTTCTCCAAACTTAAAGGAGTAGTCTTGTCCCAAGTAATGAATCATAGAACTTTACATCAAAAACTTGGGATGTACTGTACGGTGACTAACATAATATAATAAAAGATTTTTTATTAAAAAAAAAGGAGTGGTCTTGTGTATTGTCTTCCCCTATTTATATGCTGTGTGCTTGGTGCCATTTACTAGCTGGCTGGAGCTATGGATGGTGTGGCCTGGGTGTCCTGGGGATTTCCATTCAGTGAATGTCATATCAGGAAATCTAAATCTATCTAGGACACAAGAAATCTAAATCTATCTAGGACACAATGGTATATCTCAGTGTTCTATGTTTTGAAGACCCCCTGACAGGACATACAAAACTGAAGTGGGTGCAAGCCATGGGTGCTCTATGCAGGGTGCACCCTGGTTGGGTCACTGGAGTTGAGGTGGTATGCGGTTTGGGAGGTGAATGAGCTCTCTGTGCATAGGGTGCCCTGGCAGGATGGCTGGGATGCAAGCTGGGGGACTCAGGGCTCTATGTACAGAGGATATCTTGACAGAAAAGCTGAAAGTGAAGTGCTTATGAGTGGATGTTCCAGGACTCTCCACACATAGGATTCCCTGAAGGGGTGGCTGGGGCTTAGGTGGGGTTCAGTCCAAGATGTCTTGGGGCAGGCTATGCAAGGGCTCCCTGGAAGGGCAGCTAAAACTACCATAAGCATGGGTTGATGTGGACCCTGAGCTACCTGTGAAAAACATGTCCTGACAGGAAAGATGAAGCTGAATTGCATTCAAACCAGGGGTCCCAAGGTGCTCAGCACAAGGGATGCCATGGTCATCGTTGTTCTAGTGGAGCCCAAGTGATTAAGTCATGTGTGTTCCAAGAGACTTCATGTAGTGGGAGTAACAGTGGAGTGGCTGAAACTGATGTAAGACTGGGATAGGGGTTTCCAGGGTACTGCATGCAGAAATCAACCAGGCAGTTTGGCTGGATCTTAAGCAGACATCAACTGAGAGTTTCCAGACCACTGTACATTGGGAATGCCTCCTTCAATGAGTTGACAAGTTCTAGAGCACTGCAATGGGGGGTGCCCTATCAAGCTATTGTGTGGGTCTGAAGTGATCTGCAGTGCTTTGCACTTGCATTACCTTGCTGTAAAGCCCTGGGTGTAGTGAATGCTAATCAGATGTGTCCCAGGGTATATCACTGTGTGGCCACCTTGGTGGGACAGCTGGGGCTGGTGTAGGCTATGAGCCCTGTGCTCACTGAGGGAACAAGCCAATTAGTGCACCTGGACTAGTCTGTGATTTCAAGGTGGAGGGGGTGCATAGGCTGTGTCCATCAGTCCATCCCCTAGCATCTCCCCCAGCCATTTGTTGGTTCTTGGGTTGTTTTATATGCTAGCTGCTCCTTAAAACCATTGATTTTATAAGAAAAAATTAAAAAGATAAAAGAGGAGGACCTGGGTAAAGCAGTTAGATGAGCATTGGACTTTTGTTTTTGGCTTGGGTTATGAAGTCAGGGCTCTGAGATCAGCTCTTTTCAGGCTACTCTCTCAATGCAGAGTTGGCATCAGACTCTCTCTCTCGCCTCTCTCTGCTGCATACTCTCTGTAAAATAAATCAATAAATCTTGGAAAAAAGAGGGAATAGAAAGAAAAAAGATAGGAAAAGGGACAAAAAAGATAGGAAAAGAAAGAAAAAGAAAAGAAAGGGAAAAAAGAAAAAAATATTTTTCTGCATGCCATAGTGTGACCAGGTCTGGTGTTGGCTTGTGGACTCAGCACCCACTGAAGTAGTAGGTGCCTCTGACAAAAACATTCCCAAAGCCCCTCTGCCCTCCCTTTTAAGCATGTGCTTTTTTGTGTGTGCTCTAGCATGACTGGGACTGGTATGAGTTTGTGGACCTGTGGCTTGCTGAGGCAGGATATAGCCAGTAGACCATGCCTGGTCTGTGCCTTTAAGGTGGAAAGAAAACATAAACTTGTCATCCTTTAATCTCTGTGACCCACAGAGCATTATCACAGCTACTCTGCCATTTGTCAGTGTTCTAGTTTTGTTTCTTTTATATGCTAGTCTGTGCTCTTTTAAACTGCAGCTTTTTATTTTTTTTTCCTGTGTCCAAGGCAAAAAGACTCTATTCTTAGTCCATCTGCACCATGTCTTCCTTACAACATTCACTGCCTTGAGGGTAATGCTTCCCTTTATAATCCTGTGTCCATCTCTCTTGGTTGTTCTCTTTTGCCATTCTCTCTGTCTTGTGTTGTGGGACCCCCACCACACAACTATGATTAAGCCATCCCACTCTTATGTATATATCAAAGAGAAAATGAAAGCATGTTTACATGCAAATTTGTATAACACAAAGTTCACTTCAGATTTACTTGTTATTATCTAAGTTTGGCTATAATGGATACAAATTTTTTGAAGGGGGAAGTGATCTCAGTATTATGATGGCATGTCTCTTCCCTTTTTTCTCCCCTTTGATTAACAAATAATCAGCATCTATAACCAAAACAAAACAAAACAAAACAAATCTTTGAGCAGTGTATTGGGATCCCTGAAAGATTTGTGCACCTGATCCTGGGTGGACTGGACGGCAGAGGATAGAGGATGCTGTGGAGCAAGAAGAGTGGTAGCAAAGTTGGAGGCAGAAGTGGTAGTGACAGAAAAAGTGGTGCCAGTTCCAGCAGTGGGACAGCAAGATCTTTCTGGCAAAGCAAATGGAGGGTAAAGGCTGTGAGCAAGACTCTGCCCAGCCACCTGCAGTTGGAGGGACATGTTGCTCTTTCTTTGAAGAGAGACTGCAGTGTCTGAGGAAAGGGAAATAGGAAAAGAAATCTGAAGGGTAATGTCTCTTGCTATTTGCCCTGAAATTCTGGAACTTGGACTTCTGGGACCCACACCACTAATCAGGAATCCCACAAGTGGGGTGTTAGTTGTACACCTTCCCACACCGTGCCACAAACTCCCCTTTACTTTTCTGCCAGATTTTTTAACTTAATTTTTAAAAATAAGAAAAATTAACATACAGTGTTACACTAGCTTCAGATGTACAAAAGAGTGTGTTATTCTATCTCTCTCTCTCTCTTTTTCTTTCCCTACCAACTTTAAATAATAATAACAATAACGATAATAACAATAACAACAACAACAACAATAATATTTTCCCAACTTCAGTAGTACATCATCTCCAAGAGGAGAAATAAATACTGTGTAGCACCTTGTGGAAGGCTCACAATTCCTTTCCTGTGCCTTTAATCAAAGTAAACAAAGCCTTGCCTAAATAATAAAGACATTGGCTATTTTAAATGGAAAAACAGATGAACTTTTTACCAAAGACCACAAGAATCCATGGTAATATATCACACAAAAAAAATGAGTTTTCCAGCAACTGAACTCAAAGTTATAGAGTATTGCAATCTAAATGATAAATTCAAAATGGCTATTATGAAAAAGTTCCACCAGCTACATGAAAAATCAGGAAGACACTATGATGACCTCAGGAATAAAATTAATAAACAGAAGGAATACTTTTCCAAAGAGATTGAAACTCTAGAGCTGAAAAACTCAATAAATAAAATGAAAAATGCCATAGAAAGCATTGGAAATAGAGCAGAGCAGATGGAAGAGAGAATGAGTGAGCTAGAAGATCCAAATGTAGAAGGGATTCAGGTGAAAAAGGAGACAAAACTAAGATTCTTTCTAACTGAAGTAATTTGACAAGAGCTATCAGACTCCATTAGAAAAAGAGAACATAAAAATCATGGATATTCCAGGAAAAGAAGAAAGGGAGAAGAGTGCAGAGAGTTTGTTTACAGAAACAATAGTTGAGAACTTCCCAATTTGTGGGATGAACTGAACATGCAGTCCAAGGAGCTAATAAAATACCCTATTACCTCAAAGCAAAAATGCCTCTAAGATTAAACATATTACAACTGTCAAAAGCTAAAGACAAAGAATTTTAAAGAGAGTCAGAGGAAAAAAAAAAACAAAACAGTAATTTAAAAGGAATCTCAGAGGGAAGGGATGTGGGGAATGGGAAAAATGAGAAATGTGGATTGGGAGATACAGGTTTCCAGGAATGGAATAAATAAATCATGGGAATGAAAGGCACAGCATAAGGAATATAGTCAATCATATACTATCATAGTCAATGATAACATTGTTTGGTGATAAATGATAGATGCACTTGTGGTTAGCATAGCATAACATACAGAGATGCTGAATCACTATGTTATATACCTGAAACTAATGTAACATTGTGAGCCAACTCTACTCAATCTAAAACAAACAAACTACAACAACAACAACAAAAACAAAAGATAACTTGTGACATTAAAATATAAAAGGGGAATAAAACAGGATGAGACCTGTATAAACAAGTAAACATAAATTGCTCTCAGCAGAAAAAATATAAAACTATTTTATCTATAAAAATGATTTGTAAACTTAATGGTAACCACAGAGCAAATATCTAGACTGGATGCAAAACTTAAAAAAAATAGGTGAAACTGAGTAAATTGCCATGGAAAACCAATCAGCTTACAAAGATAGAGCAAGAAAAAGAAAAAAAGGAACCAAAAAATGAACAGAAGACATAAGATAAAATAGTAGTAGTAACAGTTGTAGTACATATTAATGATTGTGCAAATTGTAAATGTATTAAACTCTCTAACTACAAAGCACAGAATGTCTGAGTAAAAGAAAAAAAAATCCATCTATATGCTGCCCACAGGTGACATATCTCAGCTACAAAGGCAAACATAGGCTCAAAGTAAAAAGATGGAAGATGACATTTCAAGCAAACACAATGGAAAATATATGTATGAAGAGTGCAAAAGAAGAGTATAGCAGGGATAGCTGTACAAAATAAACTTCAAGTAAAAAACAGCAACAAAAGACAAGGATCATTATATAATGATAAAGTGGTCAGTTTAGAGAGGAAGGTTTATAGCAATTAATGCATATATTTAAAAAATTAGCTCTTAAAAAAAAACTAACTTTACACGTCAAGTAACTTGAAAAGCAAGAATATATTAAGCCCAAAGTTAGAAGAAAGAAGGAAATAATAAATGTCAGAGCAGAAATAATTGAAATAGAGATACAGAAACAATGGAAAGCATCAATGAGAATGAGAGCTGGTTCTTCAAAAAGTTGAGCTAGACTAGGAAAAAAGGAGAAAACTCGAATAAAATTAGAAGTGAAAGTGGAGACATTATAACTAACTTTTTAGAAATAGATATAATCATAAGAGATTATCATGAACAATTCTTTGCCAGCAAAGTACAAAACCTGGAATACATAAATACATTTCTAGAAATATACAACCTACCAAAACTGAATCAGGAAGAAATAAAAAATCTGGACCATTAAGGAGTAAAGTTTTTTGGTTTTTTTGGTTATTTTGACAGGAAGTAGAAGTTATGGGTGCACATGAATAAATAGGGAGCAGTGCAGAGTTTGTTATGAGTGCAGAGCTCACCATTTTTCCAGAGGGCCATAAATACTGGGATGTATTTGACTTCACAGCCATGTGGGATGAGCTCCCTTTCAGCAAATATGTCTTCAAGTTTGTCTGCATTAAACTTGGTAAAGCCCCACTTCTTGGAAACGTGGATCTTCTGGCAGCCAGGGAATTTGAATGTGCCCCTGTGTAGGGCTCAATCACATGCACCTTGTTCTGCAGCTTCCTACAAACGGACATCATGACATGGTTAATATGGACACTGGTCACTGTGCCCTGGAGCTTTCTTTTTTTTTTTTTTTTTTCTTTTTTTTTTTTTATTAATAATGATTTTTTTATTATATTATGTTAGTCACCATACAGTACATCCCCAGTTTTCGATGTAAGGCTCGATGATTCATTAGTTGTGTATAACACCCAGTGCACCATGCAATATGTGCCCTCCTTACTACCCATCACCGGTCTATCCCATTCCCCCACCCCCCTCCCCTCTGTAGCCCTCAGCCCTGGAGCTTTCTAAAGGCAACCCACATATTTGTCTGTAGTCTGTCAGTCCCAGCAAGGGACAACGTCTTGTTGATACAGATGACATGGAAGGGGTGGAGATGCATTGGATGTGAAGACATCTTTGCCATAGCTTTTCACCATGTACTTGGTAACACAAATACAACAGCCTCCAGGATTTCAGAGGAGACCTGCTCATATTCATCTGACACCTTGTGACCGCACAGTGGGAACACATCCACTTCTGCCTTCTTCCACCCCAGGTCAAAGATGCAGATCTTGGCATCGATGATGACTCTGAAGAAGCAGTACTTTGGATATGGCTTGTTCTCACTATACTGGTAACACCAGGCAAGGTGGCGACCAATGGCCACACCAGGATCTTCAGTGATGCACCATGGAAAGAGCTAGAGATTTAATCAGTAATCAACTCAGGAAATTCCATGGGCAGATGAGTTCATGGGATAATTCCATCAAACATTTAAAGTAGAATTAGTACCATTACATCTCAAAATCTTCCAAAATACCAAGAAGGACTCATTATAGGAAGCCAACATTACTTTGATATCAAAATCAGATAAAGATATCACAAGAAAAAGAAAACTGCAAACCAACATACCTGAGGAATACTAGTAAACCAAAATCAAGAACACATTAAAGTATTATACTCCATGACCAAGTGCCAATTATCCCTAGGATATAAGGATGATGCAATATATATCTTTCAATAAATGTAATAAATTGCATCAATATAATGAAAGATAAAAATCACATGTACATCTCAGTAGATCCAGAAAAAGTATTTCACACAGTACATAATTCTTTTGTGTAAAATCTCTTAGCAGATTGGATATAGCACAAACATAGCTGAACATAAAAAAAGACCATATACAACAGATCACACCTAACATTATACTCAATGGATAAATTTGAAAACATTTCTTGTAAGACTAGGGACAGGACAAGGATGCCCACTTACGGTGCTCCTGTTCAATTTAGTACTGAGCGTCCTAACTAGAGCAGTTTTGTAAGAAAGAAAAGTATTCAAATTAGAAAGGGAAAAGTAAAATTGTTGTTATTTTCTGATGATATGGTCTAATATAGATAAAAATTGAAGGAGTAATAAAAAAATGGAATTCTTTAAAGATTTCAGTTGAGTGCTAGGATACAATATTAACATAAAAATCAATTGCATTCATTTACACTAATGATGAAGCGTCTCTCAAAAACAATCTATCCCATTCATGATAGCCTCAAAAACAATAAGAAACATAGGAATAAATTTAATCAGGGAAGTGAGTTATATACAGAATGAAAACTAGAGTACTTTGCTAAAAGAACTGAAGAAGACACAAGCAAATGGAAAGACATCCCATGTTCACATATCATGATAAACATTGTTAAAATGGCCATAATACACAAAGCCATATAAGGATTCAGCACAATCTCCATCAAAATAACCAATGATGTTCTTCACAGAAATAGAAGAAACAATTATAAAACTTATGTGGAACCACAAAAGTAATCAAAGAAATCCTGAGGAAAAAAAGAACAAAACCATATCATACTTCCTGATTTCAAAGTATGCTACAAATGCATAGTAATAAAAACAGCATGGTATTGACACAAAAATAGACACATTGACCAATAGAACAGAAGAGACATCACAGAATTAAGTCCCAGGATATACAGTAATATGTGGTGGGAGGGGACAGGGGAGCATGAAAGCATGGATATCCAATTAGGAAGGATAGTCTCTATAATAAGTGGTGCTGGGGAAACTGGAAAAACACATTCAGAACCAAAAATTTGAACCCTTAATTCACACCATTCACAACAATTAACCGAAAGCGGATCAAAGACTGAAACATAGGACCTCATAGCCATAAAACTAGAAGAAAATGCAAGGAAGATGGTCCTTGACATTAGTGTTGGCAATGAGTTTTTGGACATGATGTCAAAAGTATACACAAAAGAAAAATTCAGAAAGAGAAACTACATCAAACTCAATAGCTTGTGCACACAATGGAATAAATTCCGAAATGAACAGAAAACCTATACAATTGGAAATTTTTTTGCAAGGTATCCAATAAATTAAGGGTTAATATCCAAAACATATAAGGAATTCAGTCAACTTAAAAACAACAAAAAACAATTTTTCCATTTATTATTTATTTTATTTATTTTTATGTTTAAAGACTTTATTTAATTATTTATTTATTTATTTATTTATCAGAGAGAGAGAGAGAGGGAGACAGAGAGCACAAGCAGGGGAACAGCAGGCAGAAGGAGAAGCAGGCTCCCCACTGAGCAAGGAGCTTAATGCGGGACTTCATCCCAGGACCCCAGGATTAAGACCTGAGCCAAAGGATGACGCTTAACTGACTGATCCACCCAGGCATCCCTACTGATTTTATTTTTATTATATGTTGTTTATTAAGATTAACAACTTTATCTTCCAATAATATGTACACTATTCTGGTTTTCTATCCCTTTATTGCTTATTTAGACAACTATGGTAGTATTGTCTTCCAAAGTTTAAGACCCCTGGAATTAAATTTTTACATATCTAATTTAATTTGAGTATAGCTGTTACACAATGTTACATTAGTTTCAGGTATACAACATAGTGATTTGACAACTCTATATGCTATGCTATGCTCACAAGTGTACTTACTATATGTTACCATAAAATGCTATTACAATACCATTGACTCTATTCCCTATGTTGTAGCTTTTATGTCTGTAAGTTATTCATTCCATAACTGGAAGCCTGTACTTCCCTCTCCCCTTCCCCCACTCTTTCTTATCCCTCCACCCCTCCTCTCTGGCAATCATCAGTTTTGTTTCTCTGTATTTATAGGTCTGATTCGGTTTTTCCTTTGCTTGTTTATTTGTTCATATTTTTTTGAATTTAACAAACATATTTAAAAATGAATAGAACTAAATAACAGCAATGTCCATCCACAATAGCCAAATTGTGGAAGGAGCTGAGATGTCCTTCAACAGATGAGTGGATGAAGAGGTGGTTCATATATTCAATGGAATATTATTCAGCCATTAGAAAGGATGAATACCTATCTTTGCATCGACATGGATGGACTGGAGGGTATTATGCTAAGTGAAATAAATCAACCAGAGAAAAACAATTATCATCATAGGGTTTCACTCATATGTGGAACACAAGAGACAGTGCAGAGGACCATGGGGGAAGGGAGGGAAAACTGAATGGGAAGTAATCAGAGAGGGAGATGAACCATGAGAGACTGTGGACTCTGGGAAACAGACAGACAGTTACAGAAGTAGGGACTTGAGGGGATGGGGTTGTGATGAGCACTGCTTGTTATATGCAACTAATGAGTTGTTGAACACTACATCAAAAACTAATGATGTACTATATATGTTGTCTAACTGAATATAATTTAAAAATGAAGTAGAAAATAATGACAACATAGAGACAGAACACAAAAGGGATTCTGGTGATGCCTGGGTGGCTCAGTTGGTTACACATCTGACTCTTGGTTTTGGCTCAGGTCCTGATCTCAGTGTGCTGAGATGGAACCCCACAACAGGCTCTGCACATAGCACAGAATCTGCTTGTCCCTCTCCCGCTTCCCTCTACCCTTCCCCCTGCTCGGGCTTTTCCTCTCTCTCTCTAAAGTAAATAAATAAATTTTTTTTAAAGGAGAAAAAAACCTAAATAGACATTTTTCTAAAGGAGACAGGAAAATGGTCAACACAGAAAAAATAGTCAACATTACTAATCAGGGAAATGCCAATCAAAAACACAATGAGATATCTCCCAACACCTGTTAGAATGGCTATCAAGGAGACAGGAGACAACAGATGCTGGTGAAAAAGGTAAAATGAACCAATATACATTGTTGGTGGGAATGCAAATTGCTCCAACCACTATGAAAAATAATATGAAGGGTCCTCAAAAAATTAACAATAGACGTGCCATGAAATCCAGATATTCCACTTCTGGGTATATACAAAGAAAACTAAAACAGATTTCAAAGAGACATATACATTCCCATGTTTATCACAGAATTATTCACCATAGCGAGGCTATAGGAACAATCCAAATGACCATCAATGGATGAATGAATAAAACAGTTACTTAGTCATGACAAAGGGGCATATTCTTCCATTTCCAGTAACATGGATGCACCTTGAACATATTATGCTGAGATCAGTCAAAGACAAGTAGAGTATTATGTCATTTGTATGTGGAATCTAAAAAACTAAAATTTATGAAAAAAAAAAAGAGTAAAGTGGTAGTACCAGTGGATATGTGTGTGAATGTGGGGAGTCTGGGGGTGATAAGATTGTTGGTGTTTAAGTATACAAATTTGTAATAAGTACTAAATAATTAACAGATCTAATTAATAGTATAATGAATATAGACACTAATATTTTACTAAATTATGTAATATAATTATTACTACTTCACGAATCACAATACAGTATATGTGTATCAATGTAACATGTTGTATATCTTACACACTATTATATCTCAAATTTATTAAAAATTTTTAATATATCTACAAATTGAATATTATCCGGCAGTAAAAAATCAGCTACTTCCCTTTCAGCATTCATTTTCAATATTGTATTGGAAGTTTTTGATAATTCAGTAAACCCAGAAAAGGAAATAAAATATATATTTACTAGGAAGGAAGAAGTAAAACTCCTTTTGTTCACAGATTGCATCATCATCCATGTAGTAAATCTAAATGAATCAACAAAAAAAGTTGAAACTAGTAAGTGATTATTCAAGATTGCTGGATACAAAGTGATTATACAAGATCAATTGCTTTCCTATATACTAACTATAAACAAGTAGAACTTGGAATTAAAAACAATACCATTTTATTTTATTTTTTAAACAATACCATTTTAATTAGTATCTCCCAAAATGAATACTTAGGTATAAATCAAATACAATATGTACAGGATCTATATAAGGAAAAGAACAAAAGTCTGATGAAAAAATGAAAATAAAGGATGTCTCAGTGACACAGTTGAGTAAATGTCCAACTCTTGGTTTCAGTTTAGGTTGTGATCTCATGGTCATTGGATTGAGCCCTGTGCAGTCTTTGCCCTCAGGGCAGGGTCTCCTTGACAAAGTCTTCTCTGTCCCTTTCCTTCTGCCTTCCCCACTCATGCTCTCTCCCTCTCTCTCTCTGTAAAATAAATAAATCTTTGAAAATAAAAAAATTAAATAAATGGAAAGATATTTCATGTTCATGGATAGAAAGACTAAATACTATCAAGATGTCAGGTTTTCCCCACTTAGTCTTTATTTTTTTTATTTTTTAATTATTATTATATTTTTTATTATATTATGTTAGTCACCATACAGTACATCCCTGGTTTTTGATGTAAAGTTCCATGATTCATTAGTTGCGTATAACACCCAGTGCACCATGCAATACATGCCCTCTTTACTACCCATCACCAGCCTATCCCATTCCCCCACCCCCTTCCCCTCTGAAGCCCTCCATTTGTTTCTCAATGTCCATAGTCTTTCATGCTTCATTCCCCCTTCTGATTACTCCCCCTTTCTTTATCCCTTTCTTCTACTGATTTTCCTAGTTCTTATGTTCCAAGAATGAGAGAAACCATATAATAATTGTCTTTATCTGCTTGACTTATTTCACTTAGCTTTATCTCCTCCAGTGCTATCCATGGTGCAGCAAATGTTGAGAAATCATTCTTTTTGATGGCTGAGTAATATTCCATTGTATATATGGACCATATCTTCTTAATCCAGTCATCTGTTGAAGGACATCTTGGCTCCTTCCACGATTTTGTTATTGTGGACAATGCTGCTATGAACATTGGGGTTCATATGGCCCTTCTCTTCACTACGTCTGTATCTTTGGGGTAAATACCCAGTAGTGCAATGGCTGGGTCATAGGGTAGCTCAATTTTTAACTTTTTTTTCTTTAGATTTCACAAGTCAAAAATAGTCCCAGCAAGATATTTTATATATCTTGTATATATTTTACATATAGAGGCAATGTCATTCTAATGTTCTGTATAGCCAATACCATATTGAAAGAAAGAAAAAACAAACAAACAAAACCAGTCACCTGAGTTGTAGACTTACTATAAAGCTGCGGTAATCAAGACTGTGGCATTAGCTAAAGAGTAGACAAATAGGTCAATGGAATAGAATAGGGAACCTAGAAAGAGACCCCTATGTGTATTTTTACCTAATCTTTGACAAAGGAGCAAAGGCAGTACAATGAAGCAAACATAATTTCTTAAAAACAGATGAGGGTGAAACAACTAGACATCCACATGCAAAAAACAAAACAAAACAAAACAAAAACAAATCTTGCATAGACTTTGTACTCTTCATAAAAATTAACTCAAATATGGGTGGTAGCAATAAATCTAAAATACAAAACTGTAAAAAAAAAAAAAAAAACAACCAGAAGATGACAAAGGAGAAAACCTCTATAGCATTGGGTACAACAATGACATTTTAGACACAACACCAAAGGCACAATTCATTAAAGAAATAGATGATAGGTGGATAGATAGATAGATAGATAGATAGAGAGATAGAGAGATAGAGAGATAGATAGATGATAAGCTGGACTTCAATAAAATGAAAACATCTGCTCTGCAAAAGACATTAAAAATTAGAATACAAGTCACAGAGTGACAGAAAATACTTGCAAAATACATGAAGGACAGCCTGTACCATGAGTTGTATTGCCTATTACCTAGTGTACAAGTGGGCAAGAATCCTGGGACTCTGAAATGTGATGCTTTATTCCACTGCTTGCACAAAGGCACTTTGGCTTCTGAATAGTTGCTGAATTTTAGTTGTTAAAATAGGGAACAAAAAGGGGACACATTATGTTGCCATGATGCTGACATTACTGGAAAACAACCATTGATTTAGTGAATTTTGTGAAGTTATTTTGTATCGCTGACAATCATAAAAATATATTTTACATATAGTTACCCTGTTGTAAATTACAATATTTGTAGGATATCTTAACCTCAGTTTATCAAACTCAGAGAGCCTTGGATTCTGCCTTCTATCACCATAAATGATAAATTATTATTATTGCCTCATATATATGAGCATGTGTGAGTGTGTGTTGTTTGGGAACTTCACCCCATTATTATGTTTGCTCTCAGAAGAAAAAAAAAACTCATTAAAAGTTGAACTCCAAGCAATGATTCCCCAGAAGATTTCCTAGAAGTGGAAGGCATGGACAATAGAACAATTTATTTAATTTCAGAGTCTTTGGCTGTTAGCTACGTTCATATACCCCATGGAGTTATTGTCTAGATTATGGAAAGATGATGTCAATAGCCAGAAACTATCCTATAGGCAGTACATTGCAACACAAAGGAAACTCACCTCATACATATAAAGATAGAGATTTAATAGTCTTAGAGTAAGATGTATTGACAAAGGTTATGCAGGTGGTTCCAAAATATATTTGTGGCACATTGGTTTAAAGAAATAGAAGTCACTACATCAAAAACTAAGGATGTACTGTATGGTGACTAACATAACATAAAAAAATTATTATTAAAAAAATAAACAGAAGAAAATGCTTTGGAAATTCAGTGTTTTAGTGTTTTAGGTATTAATAGGATACTTGATTTTCTAAGAACTTATTACAATTTTATGCACAGAGGGGCGCCTGGGTGGCTCATTCCTTAAGCATCTGCCTTCAGCTCAGGGCATGATCCTGGTGTTCTGGGATCCAGCCCCACATCAGGCTCCTCCTCTGGGAGCCTGCTTCTTCCTCTCCCACTCCCCTGCTTGTGTTCCCTCTCTCTCTGGCTGTCTCTTTCTTCATCAAATAAATAAAATAAAATCTTAAAAAAATTTTATGCACAGAAAACTGTCCTGTAACCCCCGCAATAGCAGATAAGAAATATTTTTATTTTTCTCATTTTAAATTATATGTGCAGAAAATGAGGTTTAACTG
Organism: Ursus arctos; assembly: GCF_023065955.2. Taxonomy (NCBI): domain Eukaryota; kingdom Metazoa; phylum Chordata; class Mammalia; order Carnivora; family Ursidae; genus Ursus; species Ursus arctos. The sequence continues at coordinate 8,105,314 of NW_026623067.1, read as the reverse complement.
ACTCTCAATTGTGGTATCAGAGCTCTAATCCTGAACTGTTCTATTTTTTTTTTTAATGATCACACTTGCCACATAAATAGAAAATGAAAGACATGATATCTGGAGTAAAGAAAAGTAGACACTGTATGAAATGAAGGATTTTCCATTTAAAAATAGTAAACTAAGTAAAACCATCAGTTGAATATAATTTTATTTTTTTTATTTTTTAATTTGCATACATAATGCATTTTATAGTTTAATATCAACTGGTCAAAATACCATCATAAAATATAACATTTGGAGAATAAAAATAATTTTTGGGTCACCTTGGTGGCTCAGTTGGTTAATCTTCTGGCTCTTGGTTTCTGCTCCCGTCATGATCTCAGGATCATGAAATCATGCTCCTTCTGCTCAGCCCAAAGTCTGCTTAAGATTCTCTTTTTCTCTCTCTGCCCCTCCCTGACCACTTGCATGATTAAATAAATAAATAAATAAATAAATAAATAAATAATAAAATCTTAAAACAAAATAAAAGAAACAAACAAAAAAACACTGTCCCCAAATTTATGTTGGCAATCTGACATATAAAATCATATTTTAATGTACGATTAGGTAAAACATGACACTTATTTCAATAAATAAAGATTACACAGGAACTTGACATTAAGAGAAGAAAAAAAAAATGCTAGGATGCATAAGTAATTGACTATTGGTTTTGGCTCAGGTCATGATCTCAGAATACCGAGATAGAGCCCCTCATTGGGGTCCATGCTTAATTCAGTGTCTAATTAAGACTCTCTTTCTCTGCCCCTCCCACCACTCTCATGCTCTTTCTCTTTCTCTAAATTAAATAAATGAATCATTTTAAAAATATTAAGACCTGCTCTGTTCATTAAATTAAAAAAATGTGTATATGACTTGAGGACAGTGTAGAGTTAGTTCCACCAAGATACAATGAACTATTTTCACTGAGTTTTTTTTTTCTTCTCACTCCACAACTCCATTTAGTTTCTCTTCTTCACAAGTACACTTAGTGAATTTTCCTCATTCTTCATGACTCAGCATAAGTAACCATTACAAGGAAGGCTTTCTGTTGGCCCTTCAGTTTACTAGGGCTTTATTCCCCTGTGCTGCAGTTAGAAGTCAGTGAGTACTGTCTAATGAGTAAGATTATGAGATTTCTACAGATAGTCAATGTTCTATGCATGGTCTAAATAAATTATGTAACGGCTGTCAAAAAACATGTGAGAAAATAAAATACAACTTACAATAAAAGAGCTGAAATTTAAAGTCTTGGATCAAAGGAAGTAGAATTTACAGCAAGATAAGGTTTTCAAGAAAGAATTGATGTATAAAGTGACAATTGACCTGAGCTTTGCAGTATTCATATCAAATACATTTCTGAGAAAGGAATGACTTGAGAGATCGCACAAGTTTGAGGGGATGTAGTAACATATTCAAAACACTAGAATTGGACAAATGTACCAGGAATTATCAGCTTACAGATGAAGAATTGAATCATAAATTCTAATTTCTTAGACTAGAAAAGGGTAAATAAATATTATGCTATGAACTGTGGTTAATAAAGAAAAAAGTGTACAAATATCATAAGGTAATGAACTATAAAATATAGATTCTATGTGAAATTATGGAATTGAAAAACCTACCTTGAAATTTCAATTGCACTTTCCTCATAAGTTATACTTACTTGTTGTTTAATAAATAATGTATATGTAACAATATTTAATAAAAATATAATCTGCTAACATTAGTCATTAAAAGGAGGGTCACAAAGAGTGTCCAGTAATGAATAATATTGTATATTTGCAATAATTATGACATAATTGTGGCTAATTAAGTTGCTAATGCCAGTTTTTAAAGAGTATATTACAGTACAAAATTCTGTCTCCTGGCATCTCAAGATAGTATCATTTCACTTTGGGACACTGACAGTCTTTCTAAGACTCTCTTCAAGGCTCCATTCAGTTCCTTGTTCCTCAGACTGTAGACTAATGGGTTCAAAGCAGGATTGATGACAGCATAGACTAAAGAGATTAATTTATCACCCTCAGATGAATATAGACATTTGGGCCTCATGTACATGAACATACCTGTCCCATAAGAAATGGTCACCACAGTTAGGTGAGAACTACAGACAGAGAAAGCCTTTTTCCTACCCTCTGCTGAGTGCATCCTCATCACAGCAACCAGTATGCGAAGGTAAGGGAGAGTAATAAGGACGAAGGGGAGCAAGACGGTACCAGATGCACCTATCACCATCATTGTCTCCTGTAGGGATGTGTCAGCACAGAACATATGAAGAACAGGTGCTTCACAAAAAATATGGTCAACAATGTAAGGGCTACATAAGGGAAGCATGGTGAAGTAGAGGGGCACCACTGAGACAAAGAAGCTGATGGTCCATGCCCCCACAGAAAGCTGCACACACACAGACCAGTTCATGATAAGCAGGTATCATAGAGGGTAACAAATGGCCACATAACGGTCCAGAGACATGATTGCCAATATAATGCACTCAACTGTTCCCATTAATAGGGATATGTAGGTCTGGGCAAGGCAGAGCTCATAAGAGATAACTTTCTTAGAAGCAAGGAAGTTGAAGAGCATCTTGGGGACCAGAGCTGTGGTGTAAAATACGTTGAGAAAAGCCAAGTGGTAGAGGAAAAAATACATGGGTGTCTGGAGGCAGGAATCAATTACCACCATGATGATGACAGCTGTGTTTCCAAAGAGATTGACCAGGTAGACCCCAGAGAAGAGGAAGAAGAGGGGAATCTCAGCCTGGGTGTGATTGGAAAATCCAACAAGGACCAACTCAGTGATGGTGCTTAAATTTTCCTGAGCCATGTTGAGTGTCAGTATTAAACTGATAATGTGAGCAGAAGAAATGTCCTTTGAGAACAACTATAGTGAAATCACAAAGACACACTAATTCTTTAACATCATCAAGACCTAGTCCAGTGTGTGCACTCAAATAACCTAGGGCCTAAATTATCTCTCCTTACATCCATGCTCAAGTTTGAAAAATACTTTCATATGTTAGAACAAAACAAAAATATTCATTAACAAAAAACACAAACATGCACACACAGATACAAATGCACACATACACATTATGGATAAAGTTTTGCTTATTCCTGTACAGATTTGCTTACATGTACAAAGCAAGTTTTTTAGAAGAACTATTTTTTTTATGTTAACATTGCTTGTTTGGAGTACAAAAGATTATTATACAACATTTCAGAATTTTCAGAGATGATTGTAAAAATATGAAACAGCCATTTAAAAATATCTTAAATGAAGTCAGAGGACTTTAGTGAGTTTGTCAAATTCGCTAAAGTGGCAGAGATGGTTATAGGGTTTAGATAACTCTGGTAACTTGAGTGTAATCCCCACATGCTTGTCACAGTTCATGTTTCCAATGCAGAGATGAGAGGCTCCTGTAGATGTACACAACCTTTCACTTACAGGAATATGTTGTGGATGCTTCAGGGTTTAGAGAAAAATGAAGGCACACATTAATATAGACTCACTTGTTATTCAATATTCAACATCACGAAATAAATATTATATGCCTTTGGTATGAGGAATAAATGAAATCTCCATCTTATTTTAATTTTTACCATCTACATTGCTAATCATTCTGCTTTAAGTAATGCACTACCTAGTCTGTTCCAAATAATACCTACAAATTATATATATATAGTTTTATATATATATATAGTTTTATATATATATAATTTTATATATATAAAATTATCTACCACAGTGTTTGTTATTTATTTATTTATTTATTTATTTATTTATTTATTTATTTATTATGTTATTTTAGTCACCATACAGTGCATCATTAATTTTTGATGTAATGTTCAATGAATGTTTGCTTACAAATATTTTTAAAAACATATCCGTTGTATTCCCATTTCAAGATATGTAAGTTTAGACCATTTTGTTGTTCCAGAACACATTCAATATCCACTGTATAACTCTTTGGTTCCTCCAAATTGTATGACATTAATTATGGAAAGGTTATAACATGATTAATAATAACAGCAGACTAAGGTAACTGAAATACTTTGAATCCATTTTATCTACAATAAAATAAGAATCATACTAATAATACAATAGTAAAGACACAGTTATTCTAAATTTGCTGACATTGCTATACATTTATTTGGATTAATAATTTACACAATAAACATATAATGTGAGTTTTATTTTTATTTCCATTGTACAGTGGAAAACTGTGCTACAATGACTATACTCTCTTGTGAATTATCCCAAATTTGTTATTGATGAAACTAGGGGCCAAAACAAGAGAAGGTGAGTTTTATTCACATTCTTTATTCCCTAGGTTTCCTGATTATCAGAAACTCAACTGATCATTGAGGAAGACATCAAAATAATTATGTAATCAGTGTTTTCTTTTGTGCCATATATTTCCTTAAATATATGCCTTGCAGCCATTCAGTAACTAATACAGGTAGTAAAATTTCTAGAAATGGCAATATCATATAGCTTTTAATCCAGAAACACATCTAAGTGTCTCTTCTCAGGGACAACTAATAAATAATACTGATACTATAACTAACAATAAATCTCACCCTTAAGAAAGGTAGAAAACTCAAAATGACTTGTTTAGTTACCATTGGGAGATTGCAGTCTTTCCTGACTGTTTATAAAAGATACTTCTCAAAGATGATGACAACTTGAGTTTTCAGATAGAAGGGATTTAAAAAAATGGGAATCTGGTTCTTATTCGAATTCACTCATATTTTATTATTCATGAATACCTTGATGTCTTGATTCTGCCCATCTCTGAAAAAACCTCACTGATGAAAGAGCCAGCCCTTCAAGCCACCACATTCAAGCCAGGGATGAAACACTGCTCATAATGGGCAAGGGGAGCCTCCACAGATGATTGCCCTACAGGACAGAGCAGCCAAAACACAAGAGCAGAACACATGCCTGATCGAGAATATAAAGCAACGAGCATAAGGATATTCAGTGGCTTCAAAAGGATAGAGGACATCAGTGAGACCCTTACGACAGAGATAAAAGAGATAGAAAAGAATGAATCAGAGATGAAGAGTATAATAAATAAGATTGTAAACAGAGTTAATTCAATTTACCCAGACGGGAAGAAGCAGAGAAATCAATTAGTAACCTAAAAGGTAATGTAATGGAAAGTAATACAGCTGAGCAAAAGAGGAAATACGCAACTCGAGAATAGATTTAGTGTACTCAGTGACATCATCACACACAAAAAAAATCATATTATAAGAGTGTCAGAAGAAGAACAGAGAGAAAATGGGCATAAATTTTCTTTGAAGAAATAGTAGCAGAAAACATTCCTAGCAGGAAACAAACATCTAGTTCCAGGAAGCACAGAAAACTCCATTACAATCAACAAAAGCAGGCCAACACCAAGACATATTGTACTTAAATTTGCAAAATATAGGGATAAAGAAAACGTCCTAAAAAACAGCAAAACAAACGAAGTCCCTAAAATACAAAACTAGAACCATAAAGTTAGCTGCAGATTTCTCTATGGAAATTTGGCAAGCCAGAAGAAAGTGGCATGATATATTCAAAGTGCTGAATGGGCAAAATCTGTAGCCAAGAATACTCTGTCCAGCAAAGTTATCATTCAGAATTGAAGGAGAGATAATTAGTTTCCCAGGCAAACAAAAACTAAAGGAGTTTGTGACCACTAAACCGGCCCTGGGGATTCTTTGAGTGCAAAGGACAGACCAAAAGTGACATAGACAAGAAAGGATCAGAAAAAAAATCTGCACAAGCAGTAAATACACAACTACAAACAAATAGTTTGAATGTAAACAGACTGCTCCAATCAACAGATGTAAGGTGTTAGAAAGGAAAAGATTTAAAAAAAAAAAAAAGAAGACCCATCTATATGCTGCCTACAAGAGACTCATTTTCTACATAAAGACATCAGCAGCTTGAAAATGAGGGGATGAAGAGATTTTTTTTCATACAAATTGATATCAAAAGAAATCCTGAGTAGCAATACTTACATCACACAAACTATACATTAAAACAAAGACTGTAGCAAGAGATTCAGAAAGGTATCATACCACAATGAAGGGACAATCCAACAAGAAGATCTAACAATTGTAAATATTTATGCAACCAACATGGGAACACCCAAATTTATAAAACAATTAATAATAAACATGAAGGAACTCATTGTCAATAATACAAAATACCAGGGGTTCTTAACAGCCCAATTAAATCAATGGACAGATCATTTGAAGAGAATGTCAACAAGGAAACAATGACTTGGAATGGCACACTGGATTGGATGGGGTTAACAGATATATTCAGAACATTTCATCTTAAAGTAGCAAAATACACATTCTTTTCAAGTGCACATGGGACATTCTCCAAAACAGATCAGATATTAGGTGACAAATCAGAACTCAAGTAATACAAAAAGATTCAGATCATACCATGCATATTTTCTGACCACAATTCTATGAAACATGAAGTAAAAAAAAAAAATTGGAAATTCCACAAATAAATGGAGGTTAAACAATATGCTATTAAGCAATGAATAGGTCTATCAGGAAAATAAGAAATTTAAAAATACATGGGAATAAATAAAAATGAAAACACAATGGTCCAAAATCATTGAAATGCAGTACAAGGGGTCCTAAGAAGGAACTGTATAGAAATACAGGCCTACCTTAGGAATCAAGGAAAAACTCAAATAAACAAAACATTACACCTAAAAGAACAAGAAGAAGAACAACAAATGAAGCCTAAAGCCAGAGGAATGGAGCGTTTAATAAAGTTTAGAGCAGAAATAAATAACATAAGTACTAAATAACATGAGAAAAGATCAATGAAACCAGGGGGGTGGTTCTTTGGGAAAAAAATAATAAAAGTGTTAAACCCCTAGCCAGAATTGTCAAAAACAAAAGAGAAAGGACCCAAGTAAAATTAGAATTTATAGAGGAGAAAAAAGAACCAATGCCTCAGAAATACAAGCAATTATAAGATAATATTATGAGAAACTAACTGCTAACAAATTGGACAGCCTGGAAAAATGTATAAATTCCTAGAAACATATAAACTACAGAAACTAAAATAGGTAGGAGTAGAAAACATGAATAGACTGATAACCAGGAAAGAAATTAAATACGTAACCAAAAGTCTCCAAACAAACAGAAGTCCAGGGCCAGATGGCTTCAAGGTAAATTTAATCAACCATTTAAAGAAGAGTTAATAACTATGCTTCTCACCTATTCCAAAAAACAGAGAAGGAAGGAAAATTTCCAAATTCATTCTATGTGGCCAGCATTCCCCTGATACAAACAGCAGATAAAGACTCGAACTTAAAAAAAAAAAAAAATGAAAACCCAATATCCCTGATCAATATGGATGCCAAAATGTTCAATAAAATGCTCGCAAACGTGTATCACATTGGTTGATCTGCAAGTATTGAACCACCTCTGCAGTCCAGGAGTCAATCCCACTTGATCATGGTATATATTTATATATATTAACATTTACTTATTTACTTTAGAGACAGAGAACAAGAGAGCATGAGTGTTGGAGGGGCAGAGAGAAATGGAGAGAGAATCTCATGCAGACCCCCCACCAAATCTGGAGCCTGATCTGGGCTCAATCCTAGGACCCTGAGATCACGACCTGACCTGAAATCAAGAGCCTGATGTATAACCTACTGAACTACCAAGGTGCCCCACTGAACAGTTCTTTTAATATACGGTTGGATTCAGTTTGCCAGTGTCTTATTGAGAATTTCTGCACACATGTTCATCAGGGTTATTGGCCTGTGATTCTCCTTTTTCGTGGGGTCTTTGTTTTGGAATCAAGGTAATATTGACCCCATAGAATGAGTTTGGAAGTTTTTCTTCCATTTTTAAATTTTGGAAAAGTTTGAGAATGGGTATTAACTCTTCTTTAAATGTCTGATAGAATTTCCTTGTGTGGCCGTCTGACCCTGGGTTTTGTTAGTTGGGAGAGTTTGTGTTTTAAAATCTAATTTGTCTTATACAAGTACGGCAACTCTGGCTTTCTTTTGCCATCCATTAACATAATAGATCGTTCTCCATTCCCTCACTTTCAATCTCTACATGACTTTAGGTCTAAAATGAGTCTCTTGTAGGCAGCATATAGGGGGATCTTTTCTTATTGATTTATTCATTTTATTGTCCTATGTCTTTTGATTGTAGCATTTACTCCATTTACATTTATGGTGTAGATATACATTTAGTGCCATTGTGTTACCTCTAAATTTGGTGCTTCTGGTGATGTTTTAGGTTTCTTTCTAGCCTTTGTTATTTTCGGTTTCCTCCCCCCCCCCCCCCCAAAATGTCCTCTTTAACATTTCTTGCAGGGTTGGTTTAGTGGTCAAGAACTCCTTTTTTTTTTTTTTTTTTTTTTTTTTTTTCTGTCTTGGAAAGTCTTTGTCTCTCCTTTTATACTAAATGGAAACCATGCTGGAAAAAGTACTCTTAGCTGTATTTTTTTTTTTTCCCATTCAGTGCTCTGAATATATCATGCCACTCTATTCTGGCCTGCTGAATTTCTGTCGCATGTCTACTGTGAGCCATATTTGTCTTCTGTGTAGTATGAGGACTTTTTTTCCCCTTGCTGCTTTCAGGATTCTTTCCTTGACTGTATATTTTGTGAATTTGACTATGATTTATCATGATGATGGTCAGCTTTTGTGTTTAATGGGAATTATCTGTGCTTAGTGGATTCTGATTTCTTTTTCCTTCTCCAGATTAGGGAAGTTTTCCACAGATGGACTTTCAACTCCTTTTTTCTTTCTCTTCCTCTGGGACTCCTATGGGTGTGAATGTTATTATGCTTTCAGGAGTATGCTGAGTTCCCTAATTCTACATTCATAATCTGATACCTATCTTTCCCTCTTTCTTTTTGAGTTTCATTATTTTCCATATTATTATCTTTTTTTTTCTTAAAGGGCATTTTAATTTTAAGTTTTTTTAATGTTTTTTTTATTATATTATGTTAGTCACCATACAGTACATCCCTGGTTTCTGATGCAAGGTTCGATGATTCATTAGTTGCATATAACACCCAGTGCACCATGCAATATGTGCCCTCCTTACTACCCATCACCAGCCTATCCCATTCCCCCAGCCCCCCTCCCATCTGAATCCCTCAGTTTGTTTCTCATAGTCCATAGTTTCTCATGCTTCATTCCCCCTTCTGATTAACCCCTCTGTCTTTATCCCTTTCTTCCCCTACCGATCTTCCTAGTTCTTATGTTCCATAGATGAAAGAAATCATATGATAATTATCTTTCTCTGCTTGACTTATTTCACTTAGCATTATCTCCTTCAGTGCTGTCCATGTTGCAGCAAATGTTGAGAACTTGTTCTTTCTGATAGCTGAGTAATATTCCATTGTATATATGCACCACAGCTTCTTAATCCAGTCATCTGTTGAAGGGCATCTCAGTTCCTTCCACGATTTAGCTAGTGTGGACAAGCCTGCTATGAACATTGGGGTGCATATGGCCCTTCTCTTCACTATGTCTGTATCTTTGGGGTAAATGCCCAGTAGTGCAGTGGCTGGGTCATAGGGTATCTCAATTTTTAACGTTCTAAGGGACCTCCACACTGTTTTCCAGAGTGGCTTCACGAACCTGCATTCCACCAACAATGTAGGGGGGATCCCCTTTCTCCACATCCTCTCCAGCAATTGCTGTTTCCTGTCTTGTTAATTCTTGCCATTCTAACTGGCATAAGGTGGTAGGTATCTCAAGGTGGTTTTGATTTGAATTTCCTTGATGGCTAATGATTTTGAACATTTTTTCATGTGTCTGTTGGCCATTTGCATGTCATCATTGGAAAAGCGTCTCTTCTTATCTTCTGCCCATTCTATGATTTGTTTATTTGTTTCTCATGTATTGAGTTAGAGAAGTTCTTTGTAGATCTTGGATACCAGTCTTTTATCTGTAGCATCATTTGCAAATATATTCTCCCATTCCCTGAGCTGCCTCTTAGATTTTTTGATTGTTTCCTTGGCTGTGCAGAAGCCTTTTATCTTGATGTAGTCCCACACGTTCATTTTATCTTTTGTTTCTCTTGCCTTTGGAGATGTGTCATTAAAAAGGTTGCTTTGGCCGATGTCATAGAGGTTTTTGCCTATATTCTCCTCTAGGATTCTGATGGATTCCTGTCTCACATCGAGGTCTTTCATCCAGTTGGAGTTTATCTTTGTGTATGGTGTGAGAGGGTGGTCACGTTTCATTCTTTTGCATGTAGCTGTCCAATTTTCCCAGCACCATTTATTGAAGAGACTGTCTTTTTTCCACTGGATGTTTTTTCCTGCTTTATCAAAGATTAGTTGCCCAAAGAGCAGAGGGTCCATTTCTGGGTTCTCTATTCTGTTCCATTGGTCTATGTGTCTGTTTTTGTGCCAGTACCATGCTGTCTTTGTGATCACAGCATTGTAGTACAGCTCGAAATTTGACATTGCGATGCCCCCAGCTTTGTTTGTCCTTTTCAACAGTTCCTTGGAGATTCAGGGCCTTTTCTAGTTCCATACAAATTTAAGGACTATTTGATCCTGTTCCTTGAAAAATGTCCTCGGTATTTTGATCGGGATAGCATTGAAAGTGTAGATTGCTCTGGGTAGCATGGACATTTTAACTATGTTAATTCTTCGGAATATTTTTCCATCTTTTTGTGTCTTCCTCAATGTCTTTCAAGAGTGATTTATAGTTTCTAGAATATATATCCATTACGTCTCTGGTTAAGTTAATTCCAAGGTAATGTATGGTTTTTGGTGCTATTTTAAATGGGATGGATTCCTTAATTTCTCTTTCTTGAGTCTCATTGTTCGTATATAGAAATGCAACTGATTTCTGAGCATTCATGTTGTATCCTGCCACATTACTGAATTGCTCTATAAATTCTAATAGTTTGGGAGTGGATTCTTTTGAGTTTTCCATATAGCGTATCGTGTCATCTGCGAAGAGAGACAGTTTGACTTCTTCTTTGCCAATTTGGATACCTTTTATAACTTTTTGTTGCCTGATTGTTGTTGCAAGGACTTCTAGTACTATGTTGAATAATAGTGGCAAGGGTGCACATCCTTTTCGTGTTCCTGATCTTAAGGAAAAGGCTTCCAGCTTTTCCCAATTAAATATTTGCTGTAGGTTTTTCATAGATGGTTTTTATGAGATTGAGAAATGTACCATCTATTCCTACACTCTGAAGGGTTTTAATCAGGATAGGATGCTGTATTTTGTCAAATGCTTTTTCTGCATCTATTGAGATAATCATATGATTTCTGAATTTTTCTCTCTGGATAAAATCTAAGACACTGATAGATTTGCGAATGTTGTACCACCCCTGCATCCCAGGGATGAATCCCACTTGGTCATGATGGATAATCCTTTTAATGTTCCGTTGCATTCTATTTCCCAGGATTTTGTTGTGTATTTTGACGTCCATATTCATTAGGGAAATCGGTCTGTAATTCTCCTTTTTGATGGGGTCTTTGCCTGGTTTGGGGATCAAGGTAATATTGGCCTCATAGAATGAGTTTGATAGCTTTCCTTCTGTCTATTTTTTGAAATAGCTTTAGGAGAATAGGTATTATTTCTTCTTTGAATGTTTGGTAGCATTCCCCAGGAAAACCATCCAGGCCTGGAGTTTTATTTTTTGGAAGATTGTTTATCACTGACTCAATCTCTTCATAATTAATTGGCCTGTTTAAGAAATCAGTTTCTTCCTGTTTCAGTCTTGGTAGTTTATGGGTTTCCAGGAAGGCCTCCATCTCTTCCAGATTGCTTAATTTATTGGCATAAAGCTGTTGATTAATGTTTCTAATAATCCTTCCAATTTCATTGGTGTTGGTTGTGACCTCTCCTTTTTCATTCATAATTTTTTTTTTAATTTGGGTCCTTTCTCTATTCTTTTGGATAAGTCTTGCCAGAGAGTCTGTCAATTTATTAATTCTCTTGAAGAACCAGCTTCTAGTTCTATTGATCTGCTCTGCTGTACTCCTGGTTTCTAATTCATTGATTTCTGCTCTAATCTTGGTCAACTGCTTCCTCATGAGTGGATTAGGCCTGTCCCTCTGTTGCTGTTCCAGCTTCTTGAGGTGAGAATATAAAAACTCTATTTTAGATTTTTCTATTCTTTTGAGTGAGGCTTGGATGGTTATGTATTTTCCTCTTAGGACTGCCTTTGCTGTATCCCAAAGGTTTTGGACCTCTGTGTTTTCATTGTCATTCACCTCCATAAATTGTTTAAATTGATTTTTGATTTCCTGGTTTATCGAATCATTCCTGAGCAGGATGGTTCTTAGTCTCCAAGTGTTTGAGTTTCTTCCATATTTTTCCTTGTGGTTGAGTTCCAATTTCAAAGTGTTGTGGTCTGAGAATATGAAGGGAATAATTTCAGTCTTTTGCTATCGGTTGAGAGCTGTTTTGTGTCCCAGAACATGGTCTATTCTTGAGAATGTTCCATGGGCATTAGAATAGAATGAGTATTCTTTGGTTCTGGGGTGTAGTGTTCTATATATATCTATGAGGTCCAACTCTTTGAGTATGGCATTCAAAGCTCTTGTTCCTTTGCTGATTTCTTGCTTAAGTGATCTGTCTATTGCTGATAGTGGAGTGTTGAGGTCTCCTACTATTAGTGTATTTTTATCTATATGCCTCTTTTTTGTGGTTAAGAGTTGTCTTGTGTATCTTGCTGCTCCCCTGTCGGGGGCATATATATTTATAATTGTCATATCCACATGTTGCTTACATCCTTTAAGAATAATATAGTGCCCTTCTGTGTCTCTAACTATAGTCTTTAGTTTAAAATCCAATCTGTCTGATATGAGAAGTACTACCCCAGTTTTCTTTTGAGGTTCATTGGCGTGAAAGATGGTTTTCCATCCCTTTACTTTCAGTCTGGATGTATCTTTAGGTTCAAAATGAGTCTCTTGTAGACAGCAAATGGATGGGTCATGTCTTTTTATCCAATCTGCAACCCTGTGTTATTTATGAGAGCATTTAGGCCATTTACATTGAGACTGATTATTGAGAGATATGATTTTAATGATGCCATGTTGCCAGTAAAGTATTTGTTTCTATAGAATGTGATTTTCTGTTCTGTATCACTCTTGGGGTCTTTTTACTTTTATAGAACCCCCTTAATATTTCCTGTAGGGCTGGTTTCGTGGTTATGGAATTCGTCAATGACAGGCGATTCAGGAAGGTTTTTATTTCTCCATCAACTCTGAATGACAGCCTTGGTGGATAAAGGATCCTTGGCTGCATGTTTTTCTCTGAAAGAGCTTTAAAAATGCCCCCTGAGCCCTTTCTCTCATTTCAGGCCTGTATAGACAGGTCTGATGTAATTCTGATACCTTTGCCTTGGTACGTGAGACATTTCTTTGCCCGGGACACTTTCAATACTGTATCCTTGGATCTAATATTTGTGAAATGCACTATGATGTGACGTGGTGTAAGTTTGTCGTGGTTGAGCTTGGGAGGGGTCCTCTCTGACTCTTGGAAATGAATGTTTGTTTCCCTTGCTAGATTAGGGAAGTTTTCAGCTATAATTTGTTCAAATATCTCTTCTAGACCTCTGTTTTTCTCCACTGCTTCGGAGATGCCGATGATTCTGACATTGGAACATTTCATTGAGTCAGTAATTTCCCATAACCTACATTCCTGAGCGTGGATTTTTTTGAGTCCAGATTCTATTTTAGCTTTTTCTTCTACTAACCCATCCTCCAATTCGCTGATACTTTCTTCTGCCTCATTCACCCTGGCTGTCTAGTTTGACTGCATTTGGCTCATAGAATTTTTAATTTCTTCCAGATTCGCTCTCATTTCCACCCTTAGAGATTCTATATTCTCATTAACATTTTTGTTAATACTTTTTTCAAGTCTACACATCATCTTGACCATTGTTACTCTGAATTCCATTTCTGATAATTTGGTTATATCTATATCCATTAGTTCTGTGGCAGAGGCCACAGACTCATTGTCTTTTCTTTGCTGGGGGCGATTTCTCCTTCTCATCATTCTGATGAGGAGAGGTGCAGGGCTGTCCAGATCCCAAATTAATGACTGGGACCCAGGTCGAGTGCCCTTGTTTTATAGGGATCTCAGGGATGTGGTCTTCTTGATTTTTCAGCCTGCCTTTGGGGGGAAGGGGCCTGCAGCGCTGATACTCAGGCAACCCTGTTTGAGTAGAGTCTCTGTGTCCCCTGGAAGAGGGGATGGGGATGGGCACACTGTGAGCTGGTATTTCCAGGATTTTGTTCTCTGGCAGCTTTCCCTGGCAGTTTGCTGTGCCTCTTCTGAGAGTCAGAGCAGCAATAGCCGAATCTCAGCCTTTGTCTCAGAACAGAGGTAATGCAGACTGTTCTCCACTGATGTTCTGGCCACTTTAACTCTGTTTCTGTTGGTGCTGCTCAACCCTGCAGTGTCCCGGGATGTGCGCCCCTCACCTGGCGTCCCAGCCCTTACTTCCAGGCCCGGTGCTTCTCTGTCTTTTGTGTTTCTTTTTTTTTTTTTAAAGATTTTATTTATTTATTCAACAGAGAGAGAGACAGCCAGCGAGAGAGGGAACACAAACAGGGGGAGTGGGAGAGGAAGAAGCAGGCTCATAGCGGAAGAGCCTGACGTGGGGCTCGATCCCAGAACTCCAGGATCACGCCCTGAGCCGAAGGCAGATGCTTAACCGTTGTGCCACCCAGGCGCCCCATGTCTTTTGTGTTTCTAACACCGCCAGCCGCCAGCCACCCCCGCCCACTCCGGGAGCTCTGGGTCTCAGTCTGTTTCCAGTGAGCACACCGGAGCTCCGTGAAAAGTCTGGTGGCGCTCCTCGCTCATGGTCCCCGTCCATTCTCTCACAGGTGCTGGTCCCCGAGTCTGCCCGCTCCCCCGTGCAGGTGGCTACTGCTTCCCAGCACCCAAATGCGGCAGCTCCCTCCCCTTACATTTATCTTCCAATATCTGTCCATGGTTTCAGGGCTCCCTGCTTAGTACCTCAATACTCAGCGCTGGAGATTTTCATTTGTAGAGATCCAAATGTATCTTCCTGCATCTCAGGCTGATCCCTTGGATGTTCAGGCTGGTCTGGTACCTATCCAACTCAACTCAGGGGACCGGCTGAAAAAGGGGTCTCCTACTCCTCCGCCATATTTCCCCCCAATTTGTTATCTTCTATATCACTGACTCAATCCTCTGCCATGTCCGTCCTCATTGTCCTTGCATCCAGTCAGGCTTCATCTCATTACTACCATTTTTAATTTCAGCCTGGGTATTTTTTGGTTCTATTCTCTCTGCAGTGATGTATTCTCTAGTGGCTTCTATATTTTTTCTCAATCCCAGATCATATCCTTATGATTATTGTTTTACATTCTGGTTCAGACATCTTCCTTGTATCTATACTAATTAAATACCTGGCTTCTTCCCATTCTTTCTTTTGGGATGAACTCATCCATCTTGTCATGTTTCAGTCACATTTTTGTGTGTGATTTTTAGGGAAGCCTGTTGTATTATTGCATCTGATAGTAATGGCTATATTAACAAGAATAAGAAGAATAAGTATAAGAATATGAAGAAGAAGAAGGAGAGAGAGAGGGAGAAGGAGAAGAGGAAGGAGAAGAAGAAGAGGAAGAAGTTATTAAAATCTTAGGTGCGTTTGGTCTGCTTAATTATAAGAAGCTAGATTCAAAAAAATAAAAATAAAAGGAAGCTAGATCCTCTTTCCCCTACAGCTAAAGCTTTTCAGCAGACTGTGATCATTTGACTTGGTGCATGAAAGGGCATTGTGCTGGTCTTCTTGGGGAGGAGCCTGCTTGGCTTGTTCCCAAGTGGTCTGACCCTAGTAAAAATGCATCACAAGACACATGGGGGCAGAGTTTTGTGTAAGCATCTCTAGCCTCCACTGAGTGGTGCTGTTTGGTTCACTAGGTCAGTCAGTGCTGATGGGAGTGGCAAAATGGCATCCCTGTTTTCTAATCCTGTAAGCAGGAAGTTCATGGCTGCCACTCTTAATGGAAGCCCTCACTAAGAACAAACAATCAGCCCCTCTTCTGTCCTGATTTCCACAGAATTCCTGCCTTAATACTGTTTGCATCCAAGTTGTTGGCCTCCAGGTGGAACAGTAATCCTATGTTTTATCTCAGGCATGTGACTGGGTTTCAGAACTCAAAATTTTAAAGATCCCCATCGTGTGGACCCACGCAGATCATCGGGGGTATGATCTCACTCTGCTGTGGCTGACACAGGTTTGTCTGGAAATCCATCATGTGACTGCAGTGGTTCAGAGTTTGTGGAATAGTGTGGCAAAAACCTAGCACCAAGTTTTGTTGCCCTCAGCTGGCATCTCTCTGTTCCTATGGCAGTTAATAAGGCAGTATGTTGGTATCCATCAGGTCTTTTGTCCCCAGAGAGGTCAAGCCACCTCTCCCAAATGCACACTAGCAGGGGGAAATTCTTCTCCCTGTGTGACAATGGGATCCTCAGATAATGCTGTATGCTCCTGGGTCTGGTCTCCTCCCCCACTGGAACATCACCAAGCCCACCACCTACAAACTTAGAAATTGTTGGACATTCAAAACTTTAGACTTTGTTCTCTACTGCTTACAAAACTTGAGGCAGTCAGCCCCTGTTCTTTTCCCCATAAATGATTTGGGGAAGAGTTCTTCCTTTGCACTTCCCTGCACTTGATCGATCTCTCTCTCTCTCTCTCTCTTCTCTATTTTTTCTGTGACCAAGGCTCTCTCCCTTCTGCAGCACCAGCAATTCTTTTCTCTCCTATATCAATTCTTCATAGTTCCTACCTTTCACAAACTAGCTGCTTTTCTACCTCTAGTTGTGCAGTTTTGCTGTCTCAGTCCCCAGATCAATTTATTCTAAATTATTTGATATTCATCTAGCTGTGTTCAAGGGATACAGCAAGCTGAGGGGCCCCTACTCCTCCACCATTTTATCTCCACCCTCCTCAATGGTAACCTAGCTTTAAAAGTAGCTTTTCAGCCTATATGCACACAGGGACTTTGATAGGGTGGGGGAGAGCCATGTTTTTACTCTCTCTGTGTTTGTGAAACTTTTTAATGAATCTATTCCTCTGGGACTCCAATATATACAGAAAACTTTACTTTCCCAGGAGAAGTTTTAAGACTAAAAGGATGATGTATTTCAAATATAATTAAGTATTTTCCATGCAAACTTGGCTAAAACTTTTAGGTATTTTTTTAGTCTATAAATAAGCTGTCCTATGATATCAGGAACATATGTATTCCATTGTTTACCTTTAGTTCTTTCCAATGGATGATTTGTTTAAGAGCAAACATAATTTTACCATGTATTTGTCTAAAAGTGTGAAAGATTTATTCAACAAACAGAATGTCATTACCTGACCTGAGGGCTATATGAGGGATGGCGAATATTGATGAATAGGTTGTTCATTGAAAAAAGAGCTCTGTGTAGCAGCAAGATCTAGCAGACACTCAAAATAAGTTGTGTGTGTGTGTGTGTGTGTGTGTGTGTGTGTGTGTGTGTGTGTATGGGGCTTTCAAATTTATGAGTCCATTTTATTATCTTTTTTTTTCCCCAGAGAAAGGATATATATATATATATATTTTTTTTCGTTTCTCTCATCTTCCCTTATGTATCCGTGGTAGTACCGTTTGTGTATACTGGATCTTACATCATTTTATTGCCACATTTTTCAACTTTTATTTCCAATTATTGCCAAATGTACATTGTATTCTTGTTCTGGTAGGAATTATTTCCTTGATCTAAAAATAATCTCTTTCAATACTGTTAAGTTTACAAACATAATTTCTTCTCTCTTGAATGCCTCTCCGCTCTTTTCTCCTTTAGGTAAAATGAAATATTTTCAAACTAATATGGGTGTCCATTATTTTTGTGTTCTCTCACTGCTGGTCTAATTAGCTGTCACACGTTCTAGGGTCCACTGCTGATTATAAACATGCATATATGCACACTCTGCCCATAGTCTACATTGCATGTATAGATGCAAGAATTTCTCAAATTCTTAGTGAACTTATTTAGGATAAATATTTCATTCACCCAGGAAATTTTAAAACTTAGTACAGTGGCATATAGTAAGTGGTTAAAAGAATATCATGAGTGCTTGAATGAATAAATAAATGAATATGGGGAATTGACATTATTGAGTGTTACTCATGAACAGTAGCAAAATCTGTAAAAACCATTACTTTTTCTTAAAGAGAATTATACCTGAAAATGTAAACTGTGGATTAGAGCCTACTGAGGACCTTACCCAAAAGAAATACAGAATATTCACACTAGCAAGTTATTGAAGGGCAAATGAGAAAGTGGATTTGTATATATTATCTTGGATTTTATTTTTGTGAACAGACATTATAATCTTACAATTTATTCTCAATAAGCAATATCTGAGAAGATGAATTACATAATGTACAGGAACAGTTGACTAATTATGCTTGGGAAAAGGCACTGCAAGAAAATGTTGTATTTAATAGCTTCTTTTGAGGCAGAAGAGGGCTATATGAGGGATGGCTTTCTCTATCTTCATCCATTCCTATCATGAAAACCAAAAGAATTCTAATTTTTAGAAACTATATTGGAAATTGTGAATTATGAAAATTCTCCCAGTTTAGGGCTCCATAGGAGCAAATGTGTCTCTCTGACTTCTTTCCATGTTTTCTTCATCTTCAAGGAGTAACTTAATAAAATCTTTTTGAAAGGGAGTTTGCTACTGCTCCACTGCCCACCAATCCATTCCATTGCCATAGTTATGATTTTAGAATACCATCATGTGACCATTAGGCTGGACTGTCACACAGGTTTCAGGTTTTTTGTGCTCTAATTCAATCTGTTCAAACAGACTGTTATGAATTTAAGGGCAGGAACCATACCTAACATTCATGAATGTTATTCTCAATGACTAGCATGATCAATAATTACTACAATGATTGCTATTATGAATTTCCACACAGTTCCCATATAAATTTTACATAATCAGAAAGTAATGAATCTCCTCAAATACTTAATTTGAAAAAGCAACAAAGATGTATGAAATATAACATTGAAGAAATAAAGAAAATTTATCCATAATTTGAAAATACAAATCCACATTTATGACAATTATAATCAACATTTTATATGTATGCAACTTAAATTTAGCAGTAATAATTGCATATAATTTTATTATCTGCTTTTTCCTGATGATCCTACATTGCAAACTACACCCTATTTGTCTATTCCACATTTTTAAATTTATTTATTTGTCTATAAGTAACTCTCAGAGTTGGTATTAAGGATGTATCTTATCCGTCACAATTAACCAACATATTTACCATGCAAAGAAAAAAAAATATATAAACATAAAAAGGCTTTTCTAAAGAACAATGGGGCACTAGATACTGAAGGGAATAAAATGACTTTTGAGAGAATAATGTTGGGGTAAATCAGTATTATAGCAGTTTAAGAGCATGATGACAAGTAGGAGAATTTTAACATGTCGAGACATGAGGAAGAAAATTTTAGGAGGAAGAAAAGAGAATAATAATGCAGAGATGGTGAAAAGTGTTGTGAACACCAAATAGCTTATGATGTAATTTGGTGTGATGTAGAAAAAATGAGAAAACCTTGATTAAAATATTTATTTATTGCCATTTAGCAAAATTTAAAAAAATCAATGAATACACAATTTTAAATGAAGAAATTCTATCAAGTTATTTCCCATGGCACTGATATCAGAAACAGTCATAAAATATATTTGTGTATCATTATCTTGTCATAAAGTGCATCACACGTATACGTAGGCTAACAGAACTTGATTTGTCAGACTCAGAATTTCATGGGTTCTGCCAGTTTTCCCAGCAAAATATTTATATTCCTTTCTTTCATCATCAACAATGCCCCATATTAGGTGATAAGTTATATATTTACCCCACAAATAAGACAATACGTGACACATTTGGTAATTAATTTCTTAAACAATTTGCGCTGCCTTCCCTTCTTTTTTTTAATTTTATTTATTCATTTGAGAGAGATAGAGAGAGAGCATGGCGGAGATGGAGAGGGAGAAGCAGACTCCCTGCTGACTGGGGAGCCTGATGTGGGGCTTGATCCCAGGACTCCAGGATCATGACCTGAGCTGAAGGCAGACACTTAACCATCTGAGCCACCCAAGACCCCTGCCTTCCCGTCTTTTGCTGATGGTCAGCAACACAAAGTAAGAATTCAAGAGCAAGATAACACAGTAAGAGACACCAGCCTTTATTCCCCACAATGGGGGGGACAATTAGCTAATAAAAATAAATACAAATAAAATTATCAAGTAAAAGTACCCTTGGTAGGACTTAGAAGTCCAATTAAAAATCTATAACAACATAATGGACCAATATGAAGAATAACCACACAGAAAGGACAATTGGAAGACATCTGGTGATATCTGGAAAAAGCTAGAAGGATGAAGGAAGAGGGGGCCAGTATCAGTCGGACGGCAGGTGCCTCGGTCAACCCCAGTGACTTCCTCTGCAGTAGATCCTAACAGCCTTTGATATTGTGGACCTTCTCAGCCCCCACAACAGCTACAGACTCTTCATGAATTTCACAGTAGAGGACCATGTTCTGTTTGTCATCTATCCACAGTTGCTTGCTTTGCAGAGGACACTGGTAGATCTCATGTCTGAGGTAACCAGCACTCATTGCTGGGAGATGCATCTCTGCTCCATCATCCCAGAAGGAATTGCAGTTGTGCCACTCTGGGAAAAGGCTGTGAATGCCCCTAACCCTGACTATTCCATGAACGCCAGAGTCACAGCTCAATGATTCATGCCTGAGTGCCAAATTCTGGCTCTTTGACATCTCCCCACATACCCATCCTCCAGATTTCAGCTCCACAGTTGCACCTTACATGCCCGTGTTTCAGGCAGCAGTACCAATGTCATTGTAAGCTAGCCAAGGCCCCAGACTCCGGAGCTGTCGTCACTCTGTGAATACCCATGCTCCAGCCCCCAGCTCTGTGGCCGCTCCACTGGCATCCACACATCAGACACCAGTGCAAGCACCAGTGAAAAAGATCTCAAGTAAACCACCTAAATTTATGACTCAAGGAACTAAAAAATGAGCAATTTAAGGCCAAAGTTATCACAAGGCAAGAAATAAAAGAAAACTGATAATAAATTAGTTAAATGGAGATTAAAAACACAATAGAAAAAATAAACAAAGTTGGCAAAACTTTAGCTAGACCAATAAAAAAGAAAGAATATGCAAATAAATGAAATTAGATATGAAAGAGAAGATGTTACAACTGTACTGATATCAAAAGGATCATAAAAGGCTGTTATGGATGGTTATACTCCAGCAAATTAGATAACCTATAAAAATCAGAGAAGCTCTAAGAAACATATAACCTACCAAGATTGAATCACGAAAAATTGAAAAGCTGAGCAGACAGATAACAAAAGAAATTGAATCATTAATCAAAAATCTCCCAACAGCAAAAGCCCAGGAACAGACGGATTCAGTAGTGAATTATAACAAACAAGTGAAGATAATTAACATCAGTCCTTCTCCAACTCCTTCAAAGAATTGAAAAGGAAGGAATACTTCAAAACTCATTTTAACAGAGCATATCATTGTCTTTTTTCACAATTGTACAAAACTTTTACTTTCCCAAACTTGAATTTCCAAAGCTGGCTTTCTTTTCTTGTTGCTTTCTTTTATTTTTATTTACTATTTTTTATTGCTTTCAGGAGTAGAATTTAGTGATTCATCACTTATGTACAACCTAGTCCTCATTACAACCCTCCTTAATGCCCTCCACCTATTTAACCCACCACCCCCACCCACCTTCCCTCCAGCAGTCTGTTCTCTATAGTTAAAAGTCTTTTATGGTTTGCCTCGCTCTGTTTTTATCTTATTTTACTTTTCCTTCCCTTTCCCTGTATTCTTTTGTTTTGTTTCCTGAATTCCACATATAAATGAAATCACATGTTTTTTTGTGTTTCTCTGACTGACTTATTTCAGTTAACATAACACATTCTAGTTCCATTCACATCATTGTAAATGACAACATTTCAGTATTGTCTTTATAACAAAACCAGAAAGGAATCTATAAGAAAAGAAATTATATATTAATACCTTTGATGAAAACAGATGCAGTATATTCAACAAAATGCAAGCAAATGGAATTCCACAGCATGTCAAAAGAATATGCTATTATTGATTAAAATACATCTCTGGAAAGCAAGAATGGTTTGAAATATGCAAACCAATAAATATTATTCAGCCATGAAGGAGGAGTACATTTTGTGATTTGGATGACCTGGTTGAACTGGGAAGATATTACGTTAAGTAAAATAAGACAGAGAAGAAAAGACAAATACAGCAGGGTGTCATTAACATAGAATCTACAAACAGAAACAAAAACAAACAAACAAAAATAAAACTCAGAAACTAAAAGGAGAATGGTGTTGTCAGGGGCTGGGTGCTGTGGGAAATGAGGAGATCTTGGTCAAGGGGTACACATTTGTTTGGACTTGAACAAATTCTGAAGACCTAATGTACAACACAGTTAGTATAGTTAATATTACTATATTGTATAATCGAGACTTGCTTGGAGAGTAGATCTTAATGATTCTCCACGAAAAAAAAATGTTAATAATGTGGTAATAAAATGGTAATTATCTTAATTGTGGTAATTATTTCACAATAAAATGGTAATTATCTTAATTGTGATAATTATTTCATAACATATACCAGTATAAATTAATCATCTTGCTATCTTTAAATATATATATATACATGTAAATATAATCTATTTGTTGATTATATCTCAATAAAAGTAATTGAAAATAAAAAATATGTCATTCTCCTGAAGCTGATAATCTTCTCTTCAAATATGTGAGGTGTGCATGTATGTGTACATGTGTTCATTTCTTATTTGGGGGACCAGTCAAATGCTTTAAGGTTATTCTTACAAAACGTTACTCTAGGTATCATTTTTTTACTTTCCCCAGGTGTTTTTTTTTTGGCTTTTTTTGTTTTTGTTTTCTCATTTACTGCTCCCTGCAACCGCGGAGCATAGCAGTTCTTTTCTTTTCTTTTTTTATATAATAATATTTTTTATTATATTATGTTAGTCACCATACAGCACATCCCTTGTTTTTGATGTGAAGTTCCATGATTCATTAGTTGCATATAACACCCAGTGCACCATGCAATATGTGCCCTCCTTACTACCCGTCACCAGCCTATCCCAATCTCCCACCCTCCTGCCCTCTGATGCCCTCAGTTTGTTTCCCAGAGTCCATAGTCTCTCGTGGTCCATTCCCCCTTCTGTTTATTCCCCCCTTTCTTCTTCCCTTGCTTTCCCCAGTTTTATTGACATAACTGACTTTGTGTAAGCTTAAGGTGTATGGTGTGATTATTTGATATACTTATATATTGCAAAACAGTAATTTTGGTTAACGACATACTTAACCTCACATAATTACCCTCCTTTCTAAATTCTTAGTGTTTAATCGGTAAATATATTGAGCCTCGTAGGAACTAACTTATGTCACTCATCTTAAACTTACTTTATTATCAGTATTTGCTCTCAGAGTAAAATATACTCATTAAAAGTTAGAATCACACTCATGAATCCCCAGGAACTATCACAGAAGTGGAAGGGAGAGGCCATGGTAAGCTAATCTTATTTCAGGATCATTAGTTGGGTAACTACTTGTCCCATGGAGTCAGATTCTCCACAATGAAGAAATAATGTCTATAGACATGAACTGCCAGACAAGAGTTACATTGCATCACACAACAAACATACCCCCATGAACATAAAAATAGGGACATTTCTTCCTTTTTTTTAAGATTTTACTTATTTATTTGAGAGAGAGAGATAGCGAGACAGAGCACAAGCAGGGGGGAGTGGAAGAGGGAGAAGCAGACCCCCGGCTGAGCTGAGAGTCCCATGTGGGGCTCAATCCCAGAACTCTGGGATATGACCTGAGCTGAAGGCAGACACTTAACCAACTGAGCCCACAGGCACCCAGGGACATTTCAATATCCTTAGATAAAAACTATTGAGAGTAATGTTGTAGATGTTGCCAGAAATATTTATGATGTAGTATGTGGCTTAAGGAAACAAAAATACTTTGAATATCCAGTCTTAGGAAAAAGGAAGGAATTTAATTCTCTAAAGAGCTATTAAAATTTTATGCACAGAAAACCTTTCTTGTAACTCTTTAACAATTGTGTCATAAATATTTTTGTTTTAAATTTCTTATACAGAAAATGAGGCATAAATGACTTTCATATATGGTATTAGCTGCTTTAGCTGTAAAGTTCGTAAAAAATCACCACCTCTCCACATTAATAGAAAATGAAAGGCATACCACATTGAAAAAGAAAGAAAAATTACATGAATAATGTGATGTCGTTCAAAAATAACAACACCAGAAAAAACAACAATTAAATATATTTAAATTACACATAAAGTGATATGATTAAATTCAACAAATAAAGTGTGCACAAGGTGTTGGTATTAAGGAGAGTTAAAAAAGAAAAAGAAAAAGAAGAAGATGACTTTTTTCTATTTTGTACCAGCCCGAAGAAAACGCATGTATTCCTTGAGGGTAGTGTGGAATCCAGCCAAGCCACACTGAATTATTAACATTTAATTTTGGGGTTTTTGTTGTTCTTGTTGTTGTTGTTGCTTTGGGTTTTTTGGGGTTTTTTTTGTTTTTTGTTTCCATTCTGCAATTCCAGTTGAAATTTCTCTTTTGACATGTGCTTGTGATGAATTATCATTCTTCATGACTCAGCTTAACCAACCTTTAAAAAGAAGACTTTCTTGAAGTCCCTACAGTTTCCTGTAGGGTTTTCTTCCCCTGTAGTGCAGTTAAAAGTCAGCATGCACTTTCTTTTGCATTAGATTATGAGGTTTCTGAGAAGAGTGAATGTTTCCTGTGTAGCCCAAATGGATCATTTCATGGTTGTTGAAAAAAAGTGGGAATTTAACAAAATAAAACATGCAATGAAACAAGCTGTGGTTTAAAGTCCTCGGTCAAAGAAAAGATAATTCACAGTAAGGTGAGAGAAGTTATCTTTTAGGGAAATATTTCTAAGAAAAGGTGAAAACGGAGTTGAGGTGTGCAATACAGATATAAAACACTGTCTGAGAAAACCATTAGTTGAGTAAAAGCACAACTTTAAAGGGATGTAGTGACATTTTGAAAACACTGTTTTATGAAAACTTTGATCAATTTAGAAAGGAA
The DNA here is from genome assembly GCF_023065955.2 of Ursus arctos. Taxonomy (NCBI): domain Eukaryota; kingdom Metazoa; phylum Chordata; class Mammalia; order Carnivora; family Ursidae; genus Ursus; species Ursus arctos. The sequence continues at coordinate 8,080,033 of NW_026623067.1, read as the reverse complement.
AATCTGAATCATATTTCACAATATTTGAGAAGCACTCTGATGAGAACCATTGAAGGCTTCTCCCCATAAGTTTCATTGTTTAGTCTGATTATATTTACTATGCTATAGATACACTCCCATACTTAAATTGATTTAAGTACATATAGATGGAATATAGTGTAATCAAGAAGGATGCTATGGCACTTGATTAATAAAGAAAAAAATAAGAACATCAATATTGTAGGGGAGAATAATTAAATGAGGCATGTGACATTATGGAGAGAGAAACCTGACCTGAAATCCCAATGTCACTTTCCTCATTAGATGTACCTTTCTAATTGTTAGGAATAAATTACTAATATGCAGAATTTTTCAATAAAATAGTATAATCTCTTAACATTAGTCAGGAAACGGAGAGTTGCAGTACAGTGCTGTCAGAGAAAAATAAACTGATGTATTTTCAATACTTTTGACATACAGTTACATGTATTTTAAGCTAATATGTCATTAGGAATAAAGAGTGTAAATGCAAATTCTCTTTACTAACATTTCAAGAGAGTATCCTTTGAATTCGGGAAACTCTCCATCTCTCTAAAAGTCTCTTCAAGTTTCCAGTCACCTCCTTATTCCTCAGACTATAGATTAGTGGGTTCAAAGTAGGATTGATGACAGCATAGAATAAGGAAATTAATTTGTCACCCTCAGCTGAATATAGAGATTTCGGCCTCATGTACATGAACATACCTGTCCCATAGTAGATGGTCACCACAGTCAGGTGAGAGCTACAGACCGAGAATGCCTTTTTCCTACCCTCTGCTGAGTGCATCCTCATCACAGCAACCAGTATGTGAAGGTAAGAGAGAGTAATAAGGAGGAAGGGGAGCAAGAGGGTACCAGATGCACCTATCACCATCATTGTCTCCTGTAGGGATGTATCAGCACAGACCATATGAAGAAGAACAGGTACTTCACAAAAAATATGGTCAACAATATAAGGGCCACATAAGGGAAGCATGGTGAAGTAGAGGGGCACCACTGAGGCAAAGAAGCTGATGGTCCATGCCCCCACAGAAAGCTGCACACACACAGACCAGTTCATGATGAGCAGGTATCGTAGAGGGTAACAAATGGCCACATAACGGTCCAGAGCCATGATTGCCAATATAATGCACTCAGCTGCTCCCATTAACAGGGATATGTAGGTCTGAGCAAGGCAGAGTTCATAAGAGATAACTTTCTTAGAAGCAAGGAGGTTGAAGAGCATCTTAGGGACCACAGCTGTGGTGTAAAATATGTTGAGAAAGGCCAAGTTGCAGAGGAAAAAATACATGGGTGTCTGGAGGCAGGAATCAATTACCACCAAGATGATGATAGCTGTGTTTCCAAAGAGATTGACCAGGTAGACCCCAGAGAAGAGGAAGAAGAGGGGGATCTCAATTTGAGGATGATTGGAAAATCCAACAAGGACCAACTCAGTGATGGTGCTGGAATTTTCCTGAGCCATGTTGAGTATCAGTGCTAAGCTGATAATGTGAACAGAAGAAATGTGCTTTGAGAACAAGTATAGTGAAATCACAAAAACACAAAAATTCTTTAACATCATCTATAACTAACAATAAACCTCACCCTTAAGAAAGGTAGAAAACTCAAAATGACTTGTTTAGTTACCATTGGGAGATTACAGTCTTTCCTGACTGTTTATCAAAGATACTTCCCAAAGATGATGACAACTTGAGTCTTCAGATAGAAGGGATTTAAAAAAATGGGAATCTGGTTATTCTTCAAATTCACTCATACGTTATTATTCATAAATACCTTGATGTGTTGATTCTGCCCATCTCTGAAAAAACCTCACTGATGAAAGGAGCCCGCCCTAAATCTCACTGGAGTTGATGATACCTGGATCCATTTCCACGACTCACATTTGAACTAGCTTTGCTGACTGTTTCCTCCTATGTTGTAGAGTAGAGGATGGACATAAAATCATGTGGATATAAGTATGCATACTTTGTGTGTGTTTCACACAGAATTAAGGACAGGTAACACACCTCTGTATTTCCGTTCATTAAAAACAGCCAGGTCCCCATCCCTTGGGGACCTTATTAGCTTTATGCAGGCATACTGAGTAAATGGGATAGAGAGAAAAGGGGAGAAAAAACACAATTAGGTGCTGCTGAAATGAGAAAAAAGTAATGTCATAACACCAAGAAGTGTGTACATATGACTTCTGAATTCTAGTCTTTTCTCTAGCACATTGATCTCAAAAATATTAAATAAAGCTAATATTTTATAGGCTTTGTTCATGACACTGACTCTTCATCTATGACTTCATAAAGTTGAGTTCTGCATCCTGATTATATATTAAATAATGAAATGCACCTGTGTTTTCAATCAGGGTGACAGACATAGTCCTGGACAAACTTCAGGAAACTCACCTGGAAAACAAACAAACAAACAAACAAACAAACAATAACAAAAACCAGTTTGCATTTGGTATAAATAGGTTACTCTTCATTAATAGATTATTTCTTTTCCTAGGCAGAAATAGTATATTTTGATGTAGTCACATGTATGTAGTTGTGCTTTTGTTGCCTGTGCTTTTGGTATTATACCCATAATGTAATTGCCGAGACCAATGCCAAGGTCCTTTTCTCCCGTGTATTCTTCTAGGTCTTTACAGATTCATCTTACATTTCAATCTTTCATTAAAGACGCCAAAAGTTTGGAGGATTCAAATCTCTCCCTGCCATATCTTGAGCATGTTAGTTTATCTGCAGACTAAGTTCGCTCAGCTGCAAAGTGGCAGTGAGAGTGTCACCACCCACCTGGTGTTGCCATGTGGACTCAGAAACATGCTGTGGAAAAAGCACCAGGACTTGGTCCAGTTGAAATCAGAACTTACACTTTAGCTATTGGAACTTTTCTCTATGGGTAGTGTACTTTTGCAGAACACATATCTGAACCACACTGTTGCTTACCACTACCTGATGCCCATCAAACATTGACTAACCAAAAGAGGATTTACAAGGAATTGGAGAAAGACAAAGGTGGAGTAAGAGGATCCTAGGCTAGTCTTTTCTTATGAACACAACTAGATAACTATCACATACCCCAGAAATTGCGTGGAACACTGACAGAAAACCACAACTAAGGGGAGGAAAGAGACCACATCTAAGAAAGAGCAAGAGACATATATAGCTGTTCTAACAAACAGAAGGAGGAAAAGATAAGACAAATTCCAAGATGGAGGACTTTATCTTAAATAAAAGAACAAGATGAGGTCATGGCCAAAGATTTAAGCAAGACAGTTAAAAGTAACATGCCTGACGGAAAATTTAAAAAAACAATTATAAGGACAGACACTGGGTTTGAGAAAAGAATAGAAGACGTCAGTGAGACCCTTATCACAGAGAGAAAATATTAAAAAGAATTATCAACTTCTCAAATAGTGTTTTTAAAACTTTTACTTATAATAAAATATTCAAGGTGTCACATTAAAACTTAATTATTTAGAGATAAAAAGTGCAATAAACAAGACTGGAAAATACAATGAACAGCAGGTTCGAAGAAGCAGAAGAATAAATTAGTGACCCAGAGCTCCCAATGATGAAAAAAAGAATAATGAAACTGAAGAAAAGAGTGAAAGAAGAATTATGCAATACAGGAATAGACTTAAGGTACTCAGTGATTCCATCAACTGTAATAACATTTCTATAATAGGATTCCCAGAAGAAGATGAGAGAGAAAAGGGGGCAGAAAGTTTACTTGAGGAAATCATAGCTGAGAACATTCCTAATCTGGAGGAGGAAACAGACATCTAGATCCAGGATACACAAAGAATGACTGTTAAAATAAACAAAAACAGGACAGTACCAAGAAATATTGCAATTAAATTTGCAAAATATAGTGATAAAGAACAAGTATTAAAAGCTGAAAGACAAAATAAGTCCTTAAATTTCAAGAAAAAACTCGTAAGGCTAGCTGGAGCTTTCCCAACAAACCCTGGAAAGCCAGAAGGTAGTGTCATGATATATTCAATGTCCTGAATGAGAAAAACCTGCAACAAAGAATAAGATATCCAACAAGGCTATCATTCAGAATAAAATAAATAAAGAGTTTCCTTGGTTGGGGAGGGGGAAAGGAGTTTGTGACCACTAAACCAGCCCTACAGGAAATATGACAGGAGATTCTTTGAGTGAAGGGAACAAATGTGACAAAGACAAAAAGAGAATCAGGATCGTAGAAAACCTCCAGAAATAACAACAAAGGATATGATAAAATGCCACTAGATACATATCTATCAATAATTACTTTGAATGTAAATAGACTAAACTCTCCAACCAAAAGATATAGATTGTCAGAATGGATTAAACAAACAAACAAAAACAAAACAAAACAAACAAACAAAACAAGCTATATGCTGTCTAAAAGAGCCTCATTTTAGACCTAAGGCACCAGCAGATTGAAAGTGAGGTGCTAGATAAATATTTATCATACAAATGGATGTCAAAGAAAGGCAGAGTAGCAATAAAATAGCAGACGTACTAGACTTTAAAATAAAGGTTGTAACAAGAGACAAAGAAAGGAAATATATCATAATAAAGGGGACAATCAAATAGGAAGACAGAACCATTGTAATTATTCATACACCCAACATGGGAGCACCCAAACATATAAAACCATAACAACATAAAGTAACTCATTGATAAAAATGCAATAATAATAGAGGACTTAACACCCCAATTACATAGATGGACAGATCATCTAGGCAGACAACAAATAAGGAAATCATGGTTTTGAATGAAATACTGGACCACATGGACTTAAGACACATATACAGACATTCCATCCAAAGGAGCAGAATACACATTCTCTTTTCGAGTGCACACAGAAAATTCTCCAGAATAGATCATATACTAGGTCACTAATCAGGCCTCAAAAAATGCAAAAAAGATTGAAATCATAACATACACCTTTCTGATAATAAGACTAAGAAGCTGGAAGTCGACCACAAGAAAAATATTTGGGAAGACCACAAATGTATGGAAGTTAAACAACATCCTAGTGAACAATGAATTGGTCAAACATAAAATCATGGAAGAAATGAAAAAAATATATATATATATGAATGAAAATGAAAATACAATGGTCCAAATCCTTTGGGATACAGCAAATGTAGTCCTAAGAAGGAAGTATATATCAATACAGACCTATCTTTAGAAGTAAGAAAAACATCATGAGGTGGAAAGGAGGTAGTAAAATAATAGAATATGAAGCCACAAGCTAGCAGAAGGAAGGAAATGATAAAGTTTAGAGCCAAAAATAAATGACATATAAAGAAAAAGAATAAAACTGATCAATGAAAAGAAAAGCTAGTTCTTTGGAAAAGGTAACAAAAGTGATAAACCTCTTGCCAGACTAATCAAAAAGAAAAAGAAAGGACTCAAATAAATAAAAACACAAATGAGAGAGGAAAAATAACTAACATCACAGAAATATAAAGAATTATAAAAGAATATTATGAAAAACTATATGCCAACAAATTGCACAACCCAGAAAAATGGATACATTCCTGGAAACACGTGAATCACAAAAACTGAAACAAGAATAAAAAACTTGAGCAGACTGACAACAAGCAAAGAAATTGAATCAGTAATCAAAAACTTTCAGCAAACTGAAATCCACAGTAAGATGGCTTCACAGGTGAATTCTACCAAACATTTAAAGAAGGGGTTCCGGGGTGATGCCGTTGGTAAAGTGTCCAACTCTTGGTTTCAGCTCAGGTCATGATCTCAGGGTCATGAGATCAAGCCCTTGGGCAAGCTGCAGGTGGGAAGGTTCTCTCTCCCTTCCCTTCTGCTCCTTCTACTCATTCTCCCTCTCTGTTTCTCTCTCTGTAAAATAAATAAATAAATCTTTCAAAAATATTTTAAGAAGAGGGTTGCATGTGTGGCTCTGTCGGTTAAAGTCTGACTTCAGGTCTCATCATGATCTCAAGGTCCTAGGATCAAGGCCCAAGTCAGGCTCTGTGCTCAGGGGGGAGTCTACCTGTTCTTCTCCTTCTCCTTCACTCTCCCTCTGCTTCTTCCCCTGCTTGTGCTTTCTCTGTCTCTCTCTCTATGTCAAATTAACAAATAAAATCTTTAGCAGATACTTAAAGAAGAGTTAATACCTATTTTTTCTCAAACTATTCCAAAAAATATAAAGGGAAAGAAAACTTCCAAATTTACTTTCTAAGGTCAGCATTACCCTGTTTCCAAAACTAGGTAAAGACTCCACTAAAAAACTGAACCACAGGCCAATATCCCTGCTGAACATGGATGCAAAATTTCTAGATAAAATACAAGCAAACTGAATCCAAAAATACGTTATAAAGAAATATTCACCACAAGAAAGTAGGATTTATTTCTGGGTCTCAAGGGTGATTCAGTATTCACAAACCAATCAGTGTGACATACTACATTAATAAAATAAAATAAAATAAGAAGTCATAAAATCATAAAATCATATGATCATTTCAACTGATAGAAAAAAAATTATAAAGTACAACATATATTCATGATAAAAACCTTCAACAAAGTAGTGTTAGAAGGAACGTACCTCAATATGATAGAGGCTATGTATGAAAAAACCCCAGCTAATATCATCCTCAATGAATAAAAACTGAGAGTATCTCCTTTACAGTCAGGAACAAGACAGGGATGTCCACTATCACCACTCTTATTTAACATGGTACTGGAAGTCCTAGCCACAGCAATCAGACACAGTAAATAGATAAATAAACCAATCAAAGGCTTCCAAATCAACAAGGAAAAAGTCAGACTTTCACTATTCACAGACAGCATGATACTCAATGTAGAAAACCTGAAAGACACCACCAGAAAACTGCTGGAACTTGTATATGAATTCAGTTAATTTGCAGAGTACAAAATCAATGCATTTCTAAACATCGAAAGTGAAGAAGTGGAAATAGAAATGAGGAAGCAATCCCATTTACAATTGCACTTAAAACAATAAGGTACCTAGGAATAACCTAACAAAAGGGTTGAAAGAACTATACTCTGAAAACTATAAAACAGTAATGAAAGAAATTAAAGTTGACTCAAAGAAATGCAAAGCCATCCATGCTCATGGATTAGAAAATATTTATACTACCCAAAGCAATCTACACATTTAATGCAATCCCTATGAAAATACAAACAACATTTTTCAGAAAGCTAGAACAAATAATCCTGAAATTTGTGTGGAACCACGTAAAACACTGAATAGCCAAAACAACCTGGAGGAGAAAAGAAAAGCAGGAAGCATCACAATTCCAGATTTCAAGTTATATTGCAAAGTTGTAGTGATAAAAATGGTATGGCATTGGCAGGAAAATAGATACATAAAAATAGAACAGAATGGCAATCCTAGAAATGAATCCATGACTATATAGTCAACTAACCTTAGCCAAAGGAGGAAAGAATATCTGAAAGGAAAAAGACAGTATTCAAAAAAATAGGTATAGGAAAACTGGATAGCAACATGCAAAAGAATGAAACTGGACTACTTTCTTACACCATACACAAAAATAAATTCAAAATGTATTAAAGACCTAAATGTAAGAACTGAAACCATGACAACCCTAGAGGAGAACACAGGCAGTAACCTCTTTGATATAGGCTGCTGCAAGTTTTTCCATATATATCTCTTGAAGTAAGGGAAACAAAAGCAAAAGTAAACAATTGGGATTTCATCAGAATAAAAAAGTTTAATCAACAAAGTTAAAAGAGAACCTAAGGAATGGGAGAATATTGTAAAGGGCTTTATCCATTAATGTTTAGTATCCAAAAAACATAAAGATCTTTTTTTATTATTTTTTGTAATAATTTTTATTATGTTATGTCACCATACAGTACATTCCAAGTTTTTGATGTAATGTTCCATGATTCATTACTTTTGTATAACACCCAGTGCACCATGCAATATGTGCCCTCCTTAATACCCATCACTGGCCTATCCCAATCCCCCAACCCCCTTCCCTCTGAAGCCCTCAGTTTGTTTCCCAGAGTCCATAGTCTCTCGTGGTTCATTCCCCCTTCTGTTTACACCCCCTTCACTCTTCCCTTCCTTATCCTACCAATCTTCCTGCTATTTCTTATGTTCCATAAATGAATGAAACCATATGATAATTGTCTATCTCTGTTTGACTTATTTCACTTACCATAATCTCCTCCAGTGCCATCCATGTTGCTGAAAATGTTGGGTAATCATTCTTTCTGGTAGCTGAGTAATAGTCCAGTGTATGTATGGACCACATCTTCTTAATAGAGTTATATGCAAGTGATGAATCACTACATTCCACCCCTGAAACTAATACTATACTACATGTTAACTCACTTGAATTTAAATAATATCTTGAGAGAGAGAAAAATGAGTAGCAGACATTAATATATTTTTTTTCCAAAGAAGATATCCAGATAGCCAAGAGACAGATGAAATAATGTGCAACATCACTGATCATCAGGGAAATGTAAATCACAACTACAATGAGATATTATCTCACAGTTGTCAGAATGGCTAAAATCAACAAGAATCAACAGGTGAAGGTAAGGTCATGGAGAAAAAAGGAACCCTCGTGCACTGTTGGTGGGAATGAAAGCTCATGCAGTCACTCTGGAAAAACAATATGTGGTTTCCTCAGAAACTTGATGGGTATTAAGGAGGGCACGTATTGCATGGTGCACTGGGTGTTATATGCAAATAATGAATCATGGAACATTACATCAAAAACTGAGGTAATACTGCATGGTGACTAACATAACATAATAAAAAATATTATCAAAAAAAGAAAGTTAAGTATTGAGCTACCCTATGATCCAGCAATGGCAGTACTAGGTATTTCCCAAATAATACAAACATATGAAATTAAATGTATACATGCAACCTGATGTTTATAGCAGCATTAGCTACAATAGCCACATCATGGACACAGCCCAAGTGTCCATGGACTGATGAGTAGATAAAGAACGGGGCATATCTGGATAAAATGGAATATTACTCAGCCATTAAAAAGAATGTCATCTAGTCATTTGCAAGACCATGGATTGAACTACAGAGTATTAGACTAAGCATAGTAGGTCAGTCAGAGAAAGACAGATACCATATGCTTTCGCTCATGTGTGGAATTTGAGAAACAAAGAAAATGGGCAAAAAAGCAAGAGAAAGTCAATCCAACAAACAATCGCTTAACTCTAGAAAACACACTGATCCTTGGTGGGGGGATGGGTTAAATAAGTGACGGGGATTGAGGAGGGCACTTGTGATTGTCGGGTTTGGCCAGCAAATCCTGAGGTGGCCGATGAAAAGGTTACTCCAGACACCTTAGTAGGAGAAAGGTGGTAGCCTGGGGACCAGATGCTCTAGTGGTGAAAGGTCAGGAGCCAGACTCTGCCTCCACCTTTATTGTGAATGTTATCAATACCACAAGGGAATAAGAAAAAACAAAAAAGGAATGTGAAGCTTTAATGATCAGGACAGTGACATAGGGAGTATCCTGTGATTGGAACAGGCTGTGCTGGCGAGGAGCGTGCAGGCAGGGAGGGTGTGGGGTATGTGACCTCCAAAGATAAATGAGTGCATTGAGGCACAAGGAGGATCCAGCTGTTTTCATAGCAGAAACCTTAAAGGGGCCCAGTCTTCTGGACACTCCTTTGCTTTTCAACTATGCTCACTCAAGGAGGCATGTGTTTTTTAAATCTTATCTAGCCAGGCATATGATTTCCATGGTGATGAGCCCTGGATATTGTATGTAAGTGTCGAATCTCTAAATTCTGCACCTGAAACTAATATTACATTGTATGTTAACTAGCAGGAATTTAAATAAAAAGTAACAAGAAAAAAAATAAAAACCTTAAAACATAAAAAAAAAACTTCAATCAACTATAAGTTAATTTTTGTGAGTCACGTAAGATAGAGGGTCGAATACAATTTCTTTCCTTGTGAATATCCACTATTGTAAAACCCATTTACTGAAGACTCTATATTTTCTTCCTTGAATATTCATGGCTCCCTTATCAAACACTAGTTGATTATATATGTGTGAGTTTCTTTGTGAGCTCTGAATTTTGTTAGGTTTGTCTGTGTGTCTGTTCTTTTTTTTTTTTTTTTAAGATTTTATTTATTCATTCGACCGAGATAGAGACAGCCAGCAGAGAGGGAACACAAGCAGGGGGAGTGGGAGAGGAAGAAGCAGGCTCATAGCAGAGGAGCCTGATGTGGGGCTCGATCCCATAACTCCGGGATCACACCCTGAGCCAAAGGCAGACGCTTAACGACTGAGCCACCCAGGCGCCCCTGTGTGTCTGTTCTTATGCCAGCACCATATTGTTTTGATTACTAACCTTTTGATGTATGTTGTATTCAGGAAGTGTGATGCCCCCAGATTAGTTATTTCTCAGTGTTGCCTCAGTTTTCTGAGGTGTTTCACGGTTATATAAATCTTTTCAGGTTTTTTTTCTTTTTCCTTTTCTGTTTCTTCAAAGAATACCGTTGGAACCTTAAAGCGTATTACATTGAATCTATAAATGGGTTTGGGGATTACTGATATTTAATAACATTAATTCTTCTGATCTATAAACACAGAATATTTTCCACTTATTTGTGACTTTGAATTCTTTCATCAATACCCTGTAGTATCCAGTGTATAGATCTTTCATCTCCTTGGTTACATTTATTGCAATTTATTTTATTATTCTGATGCTATTTTAAGTGGGATTATTTTCTTTATTACTCTTTTTTTTAAGATTATTTATTCTGGGGTAAAAGGGCAAAGGGAAAGAGAGTCTCAAGCAGACTCTGTGCTGAGGGCAGAGCCTGACGTGGGGCTCAAACCCATGACCTTAGATCATGACCTGAGTTGAAACCAAGAGTCAGACTCCCAACCTATTATGCCACCAAGGTGCCCCTCTTTATTACTATTGTAGATATTTCATTGTATTGTGTGGATTGTATAGATATTCATCTGATCTTTATGTTGATCTTGTATCCAGAAACTACTAAATTTGTTTATTAGTTCTAACAGTATTTTGATAGAATAGTTAGGGCTTTTTATGTATAAGATATATAATCTGCAGAAAAAAATACTTATTTTCTTTCCAATTTGGATATTTTTTTTCCTTTTTTGTCTGATTTCTCCAGCTAGGACTCCAGAACTGTGTTGAATAGGATTAGTGAGAATGAGCACAGTTGTCTTTCTCCTGGTCTTAGTGGGAAACCTTTCAACTTTCCATACCATTAGCTGTGTGTTTATTACATATGGTCTGTAATATGCTGACATACATTTCCCTTATACCTAATTTGTTGAGAGTTTTATCAGAAATTGTGTTAACTTTTCTCAAATGCCTCTGTGCATCTATCTTTTTTTTTAATCTTTCATTCTATCAATGTGATGCATCACTTTTTGATTTTCATAAATTGAAACATCCTTTCATCCCAGGAATTAATCTCACTTGATTACTGTGTATGATCCTTTTAAAGTACTATTGATTTTGGTTTGCTAATATTATGTTGATATTTTTTTCATCTTATTTTATTAAAGATATTGTTGAACAATTTTGTTTTCTTCTAGTGTCCTTATCTGTCTTTGGTGACAGCAATGCTGGAGTTATAGAATTACTTTGGCAGTTTTCTGTCCTCATCATTTTTTGGAAAAATTTAAGAACATGGTGTTAATTCTTCTCCAAATATTTGGTAGAATTCACCAGTGAAAATATTTTTTTCTTGAACCGTTCTGTGTTAGGTTTTTAATTACTGATTCAATCTCCTTACTCATTTTTTGGTTCAGGTTTTCTATTCATGATTCAGATTCTGTAGGTTGTATATTTCTACATATTTTATCCATTTTTCTAGGTTATCTGAATAGTTGGCATTAATTGTTTATAGCAATCTCACAATCCTATGTATGTCTGTTGTATCCGTGTAATGTCTCCTCTTTCATATCTGATTTCATTTATTTGAGTCTTCTCTCTTTTTTATTTAGTCGAGCTAAAGGTTTGCTATTTTTTATCTTTAATAAAATCACTTTTGAGTGTCATTGTTCTTTTTTTATTGTTTTTCTGGTGTCAATTTCATATTTGCACTCTGATTTTTATTATTTTCATCTTTCTGCTAACTTTGGGCTTATTTTGTTCTTTTTCTAGTTCCTCCAGGTACAGATCTCTGGTTGCCTTTTTGATATCTTTCTATTTTCTTAATATATGCTTTATCATGATAAGCTTCCCTCTAACAACTGATTTTACACCATCTCATAGGTTTTGGTATACTCTTGTTTCTATTTTCATTTGTTTTGAGATTTTTTAAACTTCTCCTTCAATCCATTGGCTGTTCAGAAATCTACTGTTTAATTTCCATACATCTATGAACATTCCAGTTTTTTCTCCTTTTACTGATTTCTGGTTTCATACCATTATATTTGGGGGAAAAAAGATACTGGTGCAATTTCAATCCTCCCTAAGTTTATAAGGCTTGCTTTGTAAACTATTATATAATGAATTGTGGAGGAATGTTCATGAGCACTTGAGAAGACTATTCTCCTATAGTTGGATGGAGTCTTCTGTATACATGTTAGGTCCATTTGGACTAAAGTATGGTTCAAGTAAACATTTGTTTGTTGATTTTGTGTGGAGTATAATCTATCTATCTTTGAAAAGGGAGTATTGAAGACCCTATTACTGTTGTAATTTTGTCACTGTCTCCCTTCAAATTTGTTACTATTTGCTTAACATATTTAAGTGATCCATTGGTGGGTGAGTATGTATTTATGCTATGTCTTCTTGATGAGCTGACACTTTTGTCATCACATACTAACTTTTTATGTCTTTTGTTGCAAATTTTGGCTTTAGTCTATGTTGTCTGTTATGAATAGAGTTATCCCTATTTTCTTTTGGTTTCCACTTACATGAACATCTTTTTCTCTGTCATCATTTATTTTTTTTCTGACCTTGTCAATCTTTTTTTTATTATGATGATGTTATGTTAGTCACCATACATTACATCATTGGTTTTTGATGTAGTGTTCCATGATTCATTGATGGCATATAACATCCAGTGTTCCATGCAATATGTGCCCTCCTTAATACCCATCACTGGGCTAGCCCATCCCCTCACACCCCTCCTGTCTAAAACCCTCAGTTTGTTTCCCAGAGTCCAAAGTCTCTCGTGGTTCATTTCCGAGCTTATATGTTTTCTTAAACTGAAGTGAAACCATTGTACATATTTAGTTCTTGATTTTTTCCACCCACATTTTTTTACTGCAGAAATCAACCTATTTACATATAGAGAAATTATCATAGATAACTTTTTATTATTGCCATGCTATTAGTGGTTTTCTGGATATTTTGTAGTTTTTTCTTCCTCTCCTGTTCTCCTCTCTCGTAATGGATGCTATGTCATAATAGCATACTTTGATTTTCTCCTCTTTATGTTTTGTGAAACTATCTTAGGTTTTACTTTGTAATTACAATGAGACTTATGTAAATTCCCTTATTGATAATGGACTGCTTAATCCAATAACAACTCAGCTGCAATGGCATTCAAAATTTCTGCACTTTCCTTTACCCCTTTCATCCATTGAGAGTAATCATTCATATCTTGTTATTTTTTGAAACCTCTAATAAATTGTTTTTGGTATATTCGTCTATTTTTAAGAATTTTTTTAAATTTTTTATTATGTGAGTCACCATACAGTACATCCTTAGTTTTTGATGTAGTGTTCCATGATTCATTATTTGTATATAACACCCCATGCTCCATGCAATAAGTGCCCTCCTTAATACCCATCACCAGCCTATCCCAATCCTCCACCCCCCTTCCCTCTGAAATGGTCAGTTTGTTTCCCAGAGTCCATAGTCTCTCATGGTTCATTCCCCCTCTGTTTACCCTCCCTTCATTCTTCCCTTCCTTCTCCTACTGATTTCCCAGCTACTCCTTATGTTCCACAAATGAGTGAATCCATATGATAATTGTCTTTCTCTGCTTAACTTATTTCACTTAGCATAATCTCCTCCAGTCATGCCCATGTTGCTGCAAATGTTGGCTAACCGTTCTTTCTGAGGGCTGAGTAATATTCCACTGTATATATGGACCACATCTTCTTTATCCATTCATCTGTTGAAGGGCATCTCCACTCCTTCCACAGTTCAGCTCTTGTGAACAATGCTGCTGTGAACTTTAGGGTCATTATGGCCCTTCTCTTCACTACATCTGTATCTTTGGGGTAAACACCCAGTAGTGCAATTGCTGGGTCATAGGGTAGCTCTATTTTTTATGTCTTGAGAAACCTGCATACTGTTTTCCAGTGTGGCGGTACCAACGTGCATTCCCACCAACAGTGTAAGAGAGTTCCCCTTTCTCCACATCCTCTCCAACATTTGTTGCTGCATACCTTGTCAATTTTTGCCAGTCTAATTGGCGTAAGGTGTTATCTCAATGTTCTTTTAATTTGAATTCCAGTATAGTTAACATACAGGGTTGTATTAGTTTCAGGTGTACAATATAGAGATTCAACAATTTTTTTAAAGAGTTTGTTATTTATCTGTTTGACAGAGAGAGCAAAAGTACAGAGGCAAGGGGAACAACAGAGGGAGGGAGGAACAGGCTCCCTGCTGAGCAAGGAGCCCAATGCAGAGCTAGATCCCAGGACCCTGTGATCATGACCTGAGCCGAAGGCAGACACTTAACTGACTGAGCCACCCAGGCACCCCTGACTCAACAATTCTGTACATTACTCAGTACTCATCTTGATAACTGTAGTTTAATCCCCATCATCTATTTCACCCATCCCCCCAACCACTTCCTCTCTGATAATGATCAGGTTGTTCTCTACACTTAAGAAACTATTTCTTGGTTTGTCTCTCTCCTTTTTTTTCCTTTATTCATTTGTTCCCATCTTAAATTCCACATATGATTGTAATCATATGGCATTTGTCTTTTTCTGAGTGACTTAAATGGCTTAGTATTATACTCTCTATTCCCATACATGTCATTGCAAATGACAATATTTCACTATTTTTATGGCTGAATAATAATCCATTGTATATATAGAAAAGTTATTCTTTACCCATTCATCAGTCAATAGACACCTGGGCTGCTTCCATAATTCGGCTTTTATAAATAATCCTGAAATAAATACAGGGTTGCATGTATAACTTGAAGTAGTGTTTTTGTATTTTGGGGGTAGATACCCAGTAGTGTGATTACTGGATCATAGGGCAAATCTATTCTTTACCTTTTGAGGACCCTTCATATTGGTTTTCAGAGTGGCTGTACCAGTTTGCACTCCCACCAACAGTGCCTGAGAGTTCCTTTTTCTCCACATCTTTGTTGATGCTTGTTGCTTCTTGTGTTTTTTATTTTAGCCATTCTGACAGGTGCAATGTGATATTTCATTGTGGTTTTGATTTGCATTTCCCTGAAAATAAAGCATGAGTGTCTTGTGTACCTGTTGTTCATCTGTATCTTCTTTGAACAAATGCGTGTTCATGCCTTTTGCCTTTCGTTAATTAGATTATTTTTGAGGGGTGTTGAGGTTTATAAGTTCTTTATATATTTTGGATACTAGCCCTTTATTGAATTTGTCATTCGCAAATATCTTCTCCCATTCATTAGGTTGTATTTAAGTTTTCATGATTGTCTCTTTCCCTGTGCAGAAGCTTTTTATTTTGATGTAGTTCCAATAGTTTATTTTTTCTTTTGTTTACCTTGCCTCAGGAGACATATCTAGAAAAATGTTGTTATGGTTGATGTCAGAGAAATTACTGCCTCTGCTCTTTTCTAGTTCCATGTTTCCAGGTCTCACATTTAGGTCTTTAATCTGTTTTTGATTTATTTTTGTGTATAGTATAAGACAGTAGTCCAGTTTCATTCTTTTGCATGTTGCTGTTCAGGTTTCCCAGCACCAATTGTTGAAGAAACTGTCTTTCTCCCATTGGCTTCCCCACCCCCATTTTAAAAGATTAATTCACTGTTTATTTGTAGGTTTATTTCTGAGTTTTCTACTCTGTTCCACCCAAGTATTTTATTGTTTTTCATGCAATTTTAAAAGGGATTGTTTTCTTTACTTCTCTTTCTGATGCTTTATTATTAGAGTATACAATGCAACAGATTGCTTTATATTGGTTGTGTATCCTGAGACTTTACTGAATTCACTTATTCTCATAGTTTTTTGGTGAATTCTTTAGAGTTTTCTGCACATAGTATCATGTTATCTGTAAATAGTGAAAGTTTGACTTCTTTCTTACCAATTTGGATGCCTTGTATTCATTTTTGTTGTCTGATTGCTCTGGCTAGGAATTCTAGAATATGTTGAATAAAATGGTGAGAGTAGACATTTTTGTTTGTTCCTGACCTTAGGGGAAAAGCTCTCATTTTTTTTATCCTCATTGTGTATTTTGTACATAGTGGGTTTTGCATTTAGGACCTTTATTATGTTGTGGTATGTTCCCTTTACACCTACTCTGTTGAGTTCTATTTATTTTTAATACATTTTCTTTTTAACATTTATCCTGGCATTGTGCAATTAACGCAGGACTGCATTAAAGTATTAGGGCATTCAGAATCTTAATCTATTCTTTCCTCAAAGAATGTGGTGTAATTTATATATATTACTATGCATTTATATAACCAATTATACACTTTCATTTCAACTTGAATAGTTTCTTTAAACATTTATTATAAAGCAGTTTTAACAGTGATTAATTATGTCAGCTCTTGTTTATTAAGACAAGTGTTCATCTCATTTTCATTTTTGAAGAAAAACTTTACTGGGAAAACTATTGATTTGTGGTTCCTTTCTTTCAGCTGCATTTTTAAAATTTTTAAAAATATTTTATTTATTTGAGAGAGTGAGAACAAGAGAGAGAGAGAGACAGAGAGAGAGAGAGAGAGACAGGCAGAGGGAGGAATGATGGAAGAGGGAGAATCAGACACCCCACTGAGCATGGAGCCTGAGGTAGGGCTTGATACCAGGACCCAGTGATCAGGACTTGAGCCAAAGGCAGACCCTTAACCAACTGAGCCACCCTGGAACACCATCTTTCTTTCAACTTTTTAAATATAGTATACCATTCTCTGTTGGCCTCTAAGGTCTCTTCCAAGAAATCTGCTAAAAACCTTCTAGAATACCGTTGTGTAAAATACACTTTTTTTTTCTTGTTAGCTCTGAAGTTATCTTTTTCTGTATAATTTTAATTGATATGTATTTCAACTCATTCTTTCTTTCGGTTTGAACTGTACTTTTGAAACACTTTAGTGACTTTTTTTTTTAAATTTGAGTATAGTTACCAAACAATGTTACATTAGTTTCAGGTGTACAACATAGTAATTCAACAGGTTTATACACTATTGAATTATTTTATATATATCTATCTGCAAAAGTTCTCTTTTGTATTTTTTTAGTGTCTTCTATTTAGTGAATTTCATATTTTATTCTTGCCTACTTGATTTATTCAGCTTCTTTATATGTGCTCTTTTGTAGCTCTATGAGCGGCCTTCAAACAATTATTTTGAATTTTTCAGGCAATTTCTGGTTTTTCATTCCTTTTGTTCCAGTTACTAGAGGTGTACGGTATTACTTTGGTGGAGTCATGTTTTCTTCATTTCGTGTTACCCTTGTATCTTTGCAGAGTTCTCTACACATTTTTTTTAAAGATTGTATTTATTTATTTGAGAGAGAGCGAGAGCATGAGGGAGAGGCAGAGGCAGAAGCAGACTCCTCGCTGAGAAAAGAGCCCGATGCAGGGCTTGACCCTGGGACCACAAGATCATGACCTGAGTCAAAGGCAGCCACTCAACCGACTGAGCCACTGAGGTACCCCTCTGTACACATTCAAAGAAGCTATCATTTCTTTCAGATGTTTTGAACAGACTATAATAAAGAAAAACTTTCACATATTGCCAGATGCAGGTGCCTATGTATGGGCAAGGGTAAATTACAGACACACATGTGTTGGCAAATTTCATGAAAAGGAACAACTGATAGCACCAAACACTACCTCAATGAATGTGAGCTTTCGGGACCCTGGAGTTTGGTGTACTTTCATGGATGCACAATCTCTGTTGGGCTTGCAAACTGCAGTGGAGACTGGGGATGTGTGTCACCCTGGGTACATAAAGATAAAAACCTGGATGGAGGGGCTGGCTAGAGATGAATGCAGTGGTATACACCAGGGCTAAAGAAACAGGGTTTGATGTGGGCTCACAAGCAGCTCTGAGGGTTATGTCCCTCAGTGTGCTTGTCAATAGCTGCACAATGTCCATCTTGACATGCACACTTCATTGAAGGCTGGAGATGTCAGGTTGGCAATGTGCAACTGCACAGTTGGAGGGTCTAGGCTGAAGTGCATGCACAGCACTGTCTGTCTCAGGAGTCATCACTGTCATTTTACATCACAAAGCCATAGAGACCTGAGCTGGAATCTGCTTTTGTTCCTTGGCTCTGATGTACGAGAAAGGAAGAGGGAATGAGGAAGAATTTAAGCAATTGGCATCAATAAATGTGAATACCTGTGGGTGAAAGTAGGTGAAATCTGCAGGTTTTCTTTGGCAGCTATGCTGGAATTTGGTCCTTCAGTGGTGAAAGACTCAGGGTTTGTCTGTTCAGCAGGTTATTGTGAACCACAAAATATCCTTCTTCATGGCTCCTATTATTAGCCCTTTATTTTCGTCCTTGTTCCTAGCTATGTCTATTGTGTCAGATTTGTTAGCCTGAATGGGGTAAAGCTGAAGTGGGACCTTTGTGTGGTGCCCCAAAAGGCTGGAGAAGTTGTTCACTACCCTGTCCTTGGATGTTCTTTCTTGGTGTTGAGTAAAGCCGGTTTCTGTGATAGAATGGTGCAGATAAAATTAATCTATCTTTCTTGTCTTCTTGTGTGGTCAGTCTCAAGTTTTTTGTTCCACTCCTTTGCTAAAATTTCTTGTTGGAGTAGATGATAGATAGATAGATAGGTAGCTATAGATTAGATAGCTGTACATATAGATACATACACATACACCTTCCTATCAAACTGACACTTTAATCATTATTAATGCTTTTATTCATTGCTCACAAAACTTTTTGTCTGAAACTCTAATTTGTCTGATATAAGTATAGCCACTCTTGCTCTCTTTTGTTTAACATTTGAAAGGAATGTCTTTTTTTACATCCCTTCACTTTCATCTTAGGAGTGTCCTCACATCTAAGGTCCATCTCATGTAGACAGCATATAGTTGGGTCTTGTTTGATTATCCATTTAGCTACTGTATTTCGCTTACTTCAGAAGTTTATACTATTTATGATTAAACTTATTAATAATAAAAAATACTATTATCATTTTGTTGTTTTCTGTTTTCTTTTCTTGTTATTTTGTTCATCTGTTCTTATCATACTTTGTATTTTATTGAATTTTTATAGTGTCATTAAACTCTTGGACTTCCTCACCTCTCTTGTCCTGCTCCTCAGCTCCCTCTCCCTCACCGTGGTCTCCTATGTTTACATCATCTCCACCATTCTGAAGATACCCTCAAGACAAGGTCAACGCAAAGCCTTTGCCACCTGTGCCTCTCACTTCACTGTGATCTCCATGGGCTATGGGATCTCCATTTTTGTCTATGTCCGGCCCTCCCAGAAGAGCAGCTTGCATCTTAACAAGATCCTCTTTATCCTCTCTAGTGTCATCACACCACTCCTGAACCCCTTCATCTTCAGTCTACGGAATGAAACCATGAAAGATGCACTGAAGGACAGCTTGGCCAAGGGCCAGAACTTCCTCAAACAAATGAGGTCCAAGTAATAGTATCTTTGAATCACCCCAAACTTGAGTATTTTTAGTTTTGCCAAGAATGAGTTCTGAAATTTATTCTATCAGTGGAGGAAAGATATATTTATGTGTGTTTATTATTTATAATGAAAATAACATAGTTAAACCGGGTTTATATGATCTTGTATTTCAAGATGATTGAATAAATATGAAAAAAAGTATTTTGGTATTGGTGGTAGTGGCACTTATTGTACTATATATAGTAGTCCATATGGTGGTGGCAGTACTTTTGCTTAACAATGTGTTGTAATTAAAGTAATAGTGTTGTATTGAAGGCCTATATGTGTGTATATTACTTGATTAATTTCATATTCTCCAATTACAGAAAAAATAAGCTTTTCAGATCTGTGGTCTTGTAGGCAAGACACACTGGTACTCACAAGGTTATAAACAATTAAGGTGTTAACTCTGAGGTTTTTAAAAAGATTTTATTTATTTATTTGAGAGACAGAGAGAGCGAACTAATGCATGAGTGTGAGTGAGGGAGCATCAGAGGGAGAGAGAGAAATTCAAGCAAACTCCATGTGAGCATGGGGCCTGACCCAAGCCTCAATCTCAGGACTTGATCTTAGGACCCTGAGATCATGACCTGGGCTGAAACTCGGAGTCAGACCCCCAACTGTCTGAGCCACCCAGGTACCCCTAAAACCTGAGGTTTTTAAATGTCAATTATTACCTAGTATTAAGCAACATTCCACGCATTTTTCTTTTTCTTTATGTTTATGTATCACTCTTTTCTATACATTTACCTTTTATCATCTGCATGTTTATGTCAGTCCAAACATTTTCTTCTATATGAAGAACTTATTTTTTTCCAGCTACAAAGAGCTCCCTCCCCAATGAAACTGACATGTATTTTTCTTTAGAAATTCACTATCTCAGAGGTGTAAGAGATAAATAGACCTCATTGGTCTCTTGTCCCTTTTAAATTTGATTGTACTTTGGTAATTTATTTATCTTTATCTTTCCCAAAAAAATAATATTTATGTCAAGATAACATTTTCTTTGTTACAAAATACTTAATGTCAGAATAGATAAGAATCCAAAAGAAAACAATTGGTTCCTGGACTTATTTTTGCCATTTTTCAGCTCTTTATTTTTTCTTTTCATAAAAAGCTTCTTCAGATTCCTGGTAGACTAACTTTTTCACATGTAGGCCACAGGCTTTGATTCAGTTTCTGACTTTTTACTCTAACATTGATCAACGAAGAAAGGTTGACTTCCTTCAAATTTGAAATATAGCAGCGATACAATTTTACTGCCTGGCTTTAGCCATCTGACCTTTGCAGGATCCAGCACATGTGGCCACAAGTATGTTTTTCAAAGGAATTGATTTCCAGAAGGAAAAGAGTTTTGCTCACATCACATAAAATAGAAGAACACTAAAAAATACCTCTTAGTTGCCTTTTTTCTATCTTTCATTACATACAGTTAAGTTTTATGCTGATTTGTATAATATTATTACATAAACTACCATTTATTTTGTCTAATGCTTACACAATATAGATAAGGTGAACATTTTAATATATTGCCGAATTTGTGCTTCTTTTTAGAATATCAAGGCAATCTATGTTTAGATTGTCACAGAGTTATATTGTTACTTAGTTTACATGAAGATATTTGGAAAACAATAAATTATAGCTACTTTTTTTAAATGAAGTGTCATATGTGATTATTTTAGTAAAGGACAGTTGCAAAGCAGGACTTTCCTATGAGTTTCTGGTCTTGTTGTCAACTCTCAGTGAGGTAATACAAAACCATTTCACTCCAAATGAGGACCACTGGATGATGACCTTTCTTAGTGCAGAAGCGTTGATATTTCCTTCCCATCCACAACCTTAATTCAGATGTCTGATGTAAAGATTGACAAAACTCATAATATATATTGAGGAGGAAATACTTCATCCTATTTAGTTAATGGAAAATGAAACACCATAGAGTGTTAACTCTTCCACAGTGTGCACCATTACCTGTGGTACAAGAAAAATAGGATCAAACATCAAAGAGAAATTCTCATAGCCATTTGATGACTAGTTTCCTGAAGGAAAAGTATTTATTTAGTCAATCATTCTTCATGTTCCCAATTTTAACTTCCTTGGAAATTTCCTCTCTTGTTCTACCTTTAGTCAATATTTTTTAGAAAACAGCAAGTATATTGGTTTGTTATAGCCTAAAAAGATAATTTCTTGTTGGGGTTTCAACTGGACCTGGACATTAGCACCTAAAAATTTGGCCCCTTACCCAGGAATAATGTTCCCTGCTCCTATCTTTCATCAAAACCAAACTTAGCTAGAATCCTAGTTCATGCTCTGTTTGATGATATGTGATGGGGATTGACAATCTAGTTTGCTAATGTACAACATGAGATATATTGTTGAATTATTATTTTCTTTGTATCTGGATCCTGAAATTTTGTTTCCTATCACCAGACCCAGGACTATACATAATACCTAAGTTTCAGCTTCTGGTACTTGGGCTTGACCTCTGGTAAAAAGGTGGCATAGAGAGGTAGGGATGTTCTCTTTTGGAATGAGGTTTCTTTATTCTCATGTCAGAGGGTTGATACGTGCCTTATAATGGGGATTTATTTAGGGTATGCACAGTAATAGGTATGAGGAAGAGGGAAATACAATTCTCCTAGATTTGTTTATAACTTTCAGCATCTCACAATTGCACATTATCTGTAAAGATCCATTAGTAATTTAGGTGTTGGCTATGAGCAATGATCTAAGCCTAGCTTTAAGTAGAAAAGTCTTATTGATACACTGCATCTTAGACATCCGTCTTTTTTCTCTTAGGTGTGATAACACTTTAAATAAGTGAAACATTTCTTTTTCCTCTCTCTGACCGAAGGGCACAGGATTTATTTAAAACCCTCTGATACACTAAGAAATTTCCTACGAAATTTCTTAAAAGCTTCATGCTCACAAAAAATGTATGAGCAACAAGAAAAAAAAAAATATATATATATATATATATATATATATATATATATAATCACTTAACCAAGTGCCGGATACCTACATTACATGCTGCCAACTGCCCAGTCTGGAATAAAATAAATCCTCACTCTCTTATAGTATACCATAAGTTTTATACTATGCCATAATGGTATAATAGTATATCATTATATTCTTAGTTCTGTTCATGGATTTTTAAATTTGAATTCTGGATTAGCTTGGCTGCAAGTTACAAAAACCCAATTCTATGTAAGTCTTGGGGGGGGGTGTTTGCTGGTATAGAGAATCCCTTGAGAGTTTCACCAAACAACAAATGCAGTCCTCATGTTGACCAGCATTTAAAAGCTGTTAGGCCTTTCACTCCGATCTCTTATATTTGCTTCTTTCTGTTTGTTGACTCCTTTGCTTCTGACGTAAAGACTTTTTACATCCACAAGGGGACTTCACATTAACCCATTTCATCAGGTACTGAACCTAAATTCTAGCTTGCAAAGTCAGGGAAGGGATCTGACGTGCCTGGCTAGGGTAAGTTGACCCTCCTGCATAAGATACTGGTATGTAGGGTAGAGATATTGTATCATCATGTTTTTATTTATTGTGTTAAAATACATATAACGATATATTTGCTATATTAACCATTATTACGTGTACAGTTTAGTGGTTTTAAGAACATTCATTTTTAGAATTATTTCTTTTAGAATCACTTAACTATTATAAGGAAGTAAGCTCACAGTAAGATAAATGCATAGACTTTTCCTCCATGGAGCAATTTGGAAAATGAAAGAAAAGCTAACTGCTGTTAGCAGTTATGCTGGGATAATAGGTACATAAGCTGAACTAGTGTAATGGTGCTGGAAGAAAGGTTTACAGCTTTAGAACAATATGAGGCATAGTGCTTCTTACTCTCAATCTGTTTATAGAAAAAAAAACATAATACACATTGTCGTGTATAAAAACATATTTATTCCATTATTATTTTCTTCTAGTTAAGAGGAATTATGTAGCCTTAGTGTCGTCTTATAATGCTAGTTAATGAAATTTCAGGGCTGAACATTGGAAATTCTGTCTTCATGATTAACAAAAGTGGGCACTTTTTTTTTCTTTTCCAGTTAACTATTATTCTTCTTATGTCTGTGATGATTGTTCTGTTTGTTCATCCCTCCTTCCCAGGCATGTTCTCCTATGTCTCATTCTATTCCTTAGTGGAGGGCTGCTTTAGATTACATCACACAGGCTACTTCCCTTTTTGACTTCCTATTGGGTTTGACAAGTGGCAGGGGATAGCAGGAGAAATGAGATGAAAGAAGTAAAGTTAATGTACTTATTCCCCTTGTTCTGTTTGCGCATGGCTCATTTGACATTTCTATCTAATCACTCAATGTTCAAGGAGAAAAGATGCTGGAACTGGCAGATTCATGCCCTTCTCTTAAATGAAAGCTCTTCTGTTTCTTCAATAGGCTTATGAAGAGTAGCTATCAGGCGATGATACAAGGATAAATAGCCATGCATGGACTCAACAATAGCTTATCTTGCTACCAACACTTGCATACTTAGTGAGCCAATGATAAAACTGATGAGTCACTGAAATGTCATAATCCCTTGGGTATGCCAGCCATCCACAGAGAGGTCCATAATGTGTCCTTATAAGGCAGTATGCAATTATCATTATCTGCATGCTCACTGGAATACCATCTCTTTCATTATGGCATCACACACATTACCTTTGACACAGGAATTAACTTTATCTGGTTAAAAGAACTGGCTCGTATCCAGGGAATAACTAGTATTGCCAACTCATCTGAGAGCAGCTAACCTGATAAAATGGTAGAACACCTAATCAAAGTCTCAAGAACATGTGTTCATGATATACAGAATGGTGTAGATACTTTAGAAACCAATACGTGATTGTATTTCCCCAGAACCGTATCACTTAAGTCCAGAAAGCAATAAGGGATAGCTTCACTCAATATTGCTCTGATTGATCCATGTACAGAGAATAAGATTCTGTATTAATCAGGACGCTGGATCCTGATTGCCAGGGGAAAACAATTGGTGCTACATAGGGGAGGCAAGGAATACTAATTTGGAAGCATGAGATTTGCTGCATAACCACTACCACTTAGTGTTTTCATTAAAAATATATATTATTGACAAGCTCTGTTACCCCAAACAAAACAAAAGTACCAAGGATTTTGGATTCTGTGAAAATTAAAATGTGTTATACCTGAATAGGGTAGAAACTCAGGTGCTCCCAGTGGGTGACAAGAACAAGGAATTGGTAACAAAACCTAATTATCTATTAAAACGCAACAACCTATTTCAGAAGTAGAACTGTAACAGCTATGTTGTAGGGTTTTTTGTTGTTTTTGTTTTTGTTTTTGCTACATTTTCATCAAAGATCATAAATTAATGGTGGCCAAGGCTACAAACAAAGCTTGCAAAACACTTCTGATTCATTTGACAAGACATTACTAATGATAGGGTTGAACATTAGGTTTTCCTTATATTTGACAATGAGAGACAATCAAACAATGGTAATAGATGCTGACAGGCAGAACTGGTGAACTTAAGGAAGCAAAAATCAGGAAGATTTATGTTAACTGGCAGACCAACAGTGATGGCACATATTACGGTAGATCTCTGTCCGTGTATGAGTCATAAGCCCATAATTTCACATTGCCCTTAACATGGTGAGAAAAGTTGGCTTTGAAACAAGTGGGATTTCTTTTGTAAACATTATAACTTGAAGTTGGAAACTTTATTTTTTTTTTGCAGAACTAATGATATTGTTCTTACTAATAATGAGGTGACTAAATTCACAAGATAATGAAATATGTATATTTTATTTTTATAACAATTTATGTTATTTCAACATCAAGAATTCTCATGAAAACAAAAATATAATTTCTAATTTTTAATATAGAGCAATAGCGTAAATATTTTGGGTCACTAGAGTTTTTCCTTTTTTCTACTTGTGATATTGGGTATCAGTGTATTTTTCTGAACCAATACTTCTTTTTAAGAAATGGAAGGTAATGTTTGATCAGTCAAAGAAAGAAAAGTTGTGTAATATATATGACAAATTTGTAGAGGTAAATGAAATTCTCAGCTTCAAATTAAAAAAGTTGCTGATGTATTTTTCAAACATGGGTAATGCAGGCTATAGTTTGGAGATGCATTATTTTCTTACTGTTTTATTAATATATGAAATTAATCATTTACACCATTGTGTGGCATTGATTCCATTTACAATGTTATACAAATTTCACTATTACCTATTTCCAAAATTTTTCATCATCCCAACAGAAAGTTTACATACATTAAATGAAAATTCTGGTTCCTTACTTATTTATCCTCTGGTAACCACCAATCTATTTTATTTTTCTGTAAATTTGACTATTCTAGGTACTTCATATAGGTGGAATCATACCTACTTGACCTTTTATGTTTGGCTGATTTTACTCAGCACAATGGTTTAAGGTAGATACACACTGTGGCATGTTTTAAACTCCATTCTTTTTTATGAATGAATAACATTTTATTGTTTTTATATTCTGCATTTTGTTTATCCATTTATCTGTTGATTCACAATTAGGTTGTTTTCAATTTTTTTTTAAGATTTTATTTATTTGTCAGAGAGAGAAAGTGAGAAACAGCATGTGAGAGCACAAGCAGGGGGAATGGTAGGCAGAGGGAGAAGCAGGCTGATGTGGGACTCGATCCCAGGACCCTGGGATCATGACCTGAGCCGAAGGCAGGTGCTTAACTGACTGAGCCACCCCAGTGTCTGGGTTGTTTTCAGTTTTTGGCTACTGTGACTAATCTTGTTATGAACAATGGCATACAAGTACTTATTTGAGTTCTTGCTCATATTTCCTTTTGGTACAAACCTAGAAGTGGTATTAGTGGATCATCTGGTAATTCTATATTTAACTTTTTTTAGGATCTTCCAAACTATTTTTTCTGCACCACTCTACAAAATTACATTTTATAGTATTTTATACTGTTTTTCTGCACCATTTTACTTCCTACTAGCAATGCAAAAGTTATAATTTTTTAACTTAAATTTTTGGTAGTTCACATACAGTGTATTATTGGTTTCTGGAGAATTCAATGACTCATCATTACATACAACACCCAGTGCTCATTCTAACAAGTGCCCTCCTTAACACGTGTCACCCATCCAGCCTCTCTCCAGCCCATTTCCTTCCATCAACCCCCAGTTTGTTCTTTATAGTTGAGTCTCCCATGATTTGTTTCCCTTTATCTCTCTTTTCCCCCTTCCATGCGTTCACCCATTTTGTTTCTTAAATTCCACATATGAGTGAGATCATATGGTATTTTTCTTTCTCTGACTGACTTATTTCACTTAGCATAATACACTCTAGCTCCATCCACACCATTGCTAATGGCAAGATTTCTTTTCTTTCTTTCTTTCTTTCTTTCTTTCTTTCTTTCTTTCTTTCTTTCTTCTTTCTTTCTTTCTTTCTTTCTTCTTTCTTTTCTTCTTTCTTTCCTTCTTTCTTCTTCTTCTTCTTCTTCTTCTTCTTCTTCTTCTTCTTCTTCTTCTTCGTGATGGCTGAGCAAAATGCCATTGTGTATATATACTCTTCTCCTTTATCCATTCATCAATTTTTGGACATTTGTGCTCTCTCCATAGTCTGGCTATTGTTGATAATGCTGCTATACACGTCAGGGTGCATGTATCCCTTTGAACCTACACTTTTGTATCCTTTGGGTAAATACCTAGCAGTGCAATTGCTGGATTGTAGGGTTGTTCTATTATCTTAACATTTTGAGGAGCATCCATACTGTTCTCCATAGTGCTTGCACAACTTTACATTCTCACCAACAGTGCAAAATAGTTCCCCTTTTTCTGCACCCTCCCCACACCTGTTGTTTCTCCTGTTGTTAATTTTAGCCATTCTGACAAGCCTGAGAGGATATCTCATCACGGTTTTTATTTGTATTTTCCTGATGATAGGTGATGTTGAGCATCTTTTCATGTGTCTGTTAGCCATCAAGATGTCTTCTTTGAAAAAGTGTTTATTCAAGTTTTCTGCCCATTTCTTAACTGGGTTACTTGTTTTTTTGGGAATTGAGTTTGGTATGTTTTCTGTAGATTTTGGATACTAATCCTTTATCAGGTATGTCATTTGCAAATATCTTCTACCATTCCTTAAGCTGCATTTTAGTTTTGTTGATTGTTTCCTTTACTGTGAAGAAAATTTTACATATCTTTGCCAAAACCTGTTACTTTCCATATTGAGATGCATATTAAAATGAATATTTTCAGAATAGAGAGACAGGAAGATGGAGGCAAGATAGGAAGAGGCTAGGCTCACCTTGTCACAAGAAAGAACTAGGTAACTATCAAATCATCCTAAATACCTCAGAAATCCACTGAAGAGACAACAACTCCACAACTAATGTGAGGAAAGAGACCACATCAAAAAAGGTAGGAAGTGTGAAAATGTGGTTTAGCAGAGAATCAAATATTACAGGCTGTATGGCGGGGGATGAGCTGTGATCACAGAAAAGGGCAAAATAGGAGTACACAGGAGAATGCACCATGAGAACATTTCCCTCAGGACACTGGCTGGGAAAAAAAGAGGGACTGATTTCCCCGAGTTCTTGAACCAGCAGGGCTTGGAATCTTAGAGGTCACTGGGCTTGGCTGAGTTGGAGGGCACTGTGCTGTTCCTGGAGAGAAGGCAAGCAAGCATCCTGGGGGCACACAGCAAGGAAACAGATCTGAAGAGCACCTGGGGCACACAGTGAGGAAATTATTTGCTCTTCTCAGAGTGTTTTCCCTGAGAGGCCATTTCATGCAGACATCTTTCCAGGAACAAAGGGACTGACCAGCATCATTCCCCTCCCCCACCCTCATCATAAACACAGAGCCACCTGCAGGAATCAGCACAGTACTGACAATGGCTGCCTAGCTTGCATACACAAAGCCTTACTCATCCATTCTCTAGTGGAACAGCCCTTCGCAGTTACACTTGCCTCAGTTCCATGAGGGTAGGCCCCTGACCCAGAGGAGGAGCACAAATCTCTGCTCGTAACAACACTGTGCATGACAGATTTCCCCAGGGCTCAAGAACTTGTGGAGGTCGTGTCAGGTCTTATTTCACAAACAGCCCAGAGAACACCTACTTAAAACCCACCACGTTCAAGCCAGGGATGAAACACTGCTCATAATCGTCAAGGGGAGCCCACGCGGATGACTGTCCTACAGGATAGAGCAGCCAAAACGCAAGAGCAGACCACATGCAACACACACTCAAGACACATGCTGAAACACCAGACCCTGGACACTGCACGTCATCTTCTTCATAATGCCATTACTTTGAGGAGCTGGGGATATAACTGGCTTTTCTTACACATACTCCCTCTCTCTCTCTCTCTCTCTCTCTCTCTCTCACACACACACACAATGTCTGCATGTTTCTGCATGTTGATTTTGTGTCCTGTGATTGTCTGAACTCATTTATCAAAAACTGACAGAATTAATTTGATAATTTCTCTTCTTCTTGTATTTTTCTGGACTAGTTTAAGAAGAATAGGTATTAACTCCTTAAGTGTTCAGTAGAATTCAACTGCGATGTTCCCTGGTCCCACACTTTCCTTGTTGGAAGTTTTTTCATTCATTACGTTGGTCTGTTCAAATTTTCTATTACTTCCTGCCTCAGTTTTGATAGTTTACATGTTTCAAAGAATGTGTCTATTTCTTCCTGGTTGTCCAATTGTTTAGCATATATATTTTTTCATAATATTCTCTGATAATCTTCTGTTTTTCTGTGATGTTGGTTGTTATTTCTCCTCATTCATTTGTAATTGTGTTTATTTGAATTCTTTTTTTTAATGAATCTGGCTAAAGGCTTCTCAATTTTACTGATCTTCTGAAAGAAGCAGCTCCTGTTTTCTTTTTGTTTTTGTTTAACTCCTTGTTTTTTGATCTGTTCTGTTGTTTATTTTGTTATATTTTTATTGTTTTATTTCTATGTTATTTATATCTACTTTAATTTTGATTATTTTGTTTCTTCTGCTGGTTTTGTGTTTGATTTATTCTTCTTTTGTAGGTTAATTACTTGCAAGTTTACATAGTTTTTTCTTGTTTTGCTTTTTAAATTCTTTTTAGACTCCATATATGAATGAACTTAAATGGTATTTGTCTTTCTGTGTCTGACATTTCATTTAGCATAATACCTTCCAGGTCCATCCATGTTGTTTCAAATGACACAATCTCATCCTTTTTTAATGACTGTCCAATGTATCACATCTTATGTATCTATTCATTTCTCAATGGCAACTTCGGTTTCTTCCATATCTTGGCTATTGTAAATAATGCTGCAATAAGCATAGGGGTGCATATATGTTTTTGAACTAGTGTTTTTGTTTTCTTTCTGTAAATAGCCAGTAGTGCAATGACTGGATTATATGGTATTTCTAGTTTAAACTTCTCAAGGAATCTCCATACTGCTTTACACAGTGACTATACCATTTGCATTCCCACCAAAAGAATCCAAATGTTTATTACACAGCTCCTGTTTTGTTTTTGGTTTTGTTTAGCTCCTGGTTTCTTTGATCTGTTCTATTGTTGTTTATTTTGTTCTATTTTTATTTTGTTTTAAATTTCTATCATTTATATCTGCTCTAATTTTGATTATTTTGTTTCTTCTGCTGGATTTGTGTGTGATTTATTTTTTCTTTTGTAGGTTAATTAGTTACAAGTTTACATTGTTTTTGTTTTTTTTTTGAAATTTTTCTTGTTTCTTGAGTTAAGCCTTTATTTCTATTAATGTCCCTCTTAAAACAGCTTTTGTTACATCCCAAAGATTTTGGACCATTCTCTTTACATTTTCATTTGTTCCTATGTAACTTTTGATTTCTTCTTCAGTATTTTCGTTGGCCCATTCATTGTTTACTAGCATTTTGTTTGAACTCCATTTATTTGTAGTGTTTCCAGATTTTCTTCTTCTCATTGTTTCTAGTTTTATAGTGTGTGTTCAGAAAAAAAAATGTATTATAGTATCTCAATCTTTCTGTACTAATTCAGAGTTGTGTATAGCCTAATATAGGATCTATTCTGGAGACTGTTTCATGTTAAATTGAAAAGAATGTGTATTCTACTGTTTGAGAATGGAATGTTATGAATATGTCTGTTAAATGCATCTTGTGCAGTGGGTCTTTTTTAAGTTACTGCTTTTTTTCTGTTTTAATAATCTGTCCATCGGTGTAAGTGAAGTGTTAAAATTCTCTATTATTATTGTATTACTATTGATTATTTCCCTTATATTTGTTATTAACTGTTTTATGTATTTCAGCGTTCCCATGTTGTGTGCTTAAATATTTACAAATTTTATATCTTCTTTTCAGATTGTCCTCTTTATTATCATGCAGTGCCCTTGTTACAGTCTTTATTTTAAATTCTGTTTTGTCCAATATAAATATTGGTCCTAGGCTTTCTTTTCACATTGGTTTGCATGACAAAATGTTTCTCCTTCACCTCCTTAATTACAATCTGCATGATTCTTTAGGTCTGAAATGACTCTCTTGAGGCAACATATAGATGGGTCTTGTTTATTGTTTATCCACTGTATCAACCTGTGTCTTTTGATTGGAGCATTTTAGTCCATTTATATTCAAATATATTATTGATATATACACATTTATTGCCATTCTGTTACTTCTTTTGTGGTTGTTTTTGTAGTTCTTCTAAAATCCTTTCTACTCTTGCTGTTTTCATGGTTTGTGGGCTTTCTTTAGTGATATACATGCAGTATTTTCTGTTTATGTTTGCATATCTGTTACCGGTTATTGATTTGTGGTTACCATGAGCTTTGTATGTAAAATCTTGTGTATATAGCAGTCTATGATTGCCTAAATTTGAGCCCACTCTTTACTCCTCTGCACCCCCCCCAGCTGAAGGCATACGATGACATAATTTGCATCCGTATATTTTATGAATAATCAGTTCCTTGACTGATTTTTAGATGAATATTTATTTTTATTGAGTTTGTGTGGTTTTTGTTTGTTTGTTTTAGTTTTCATATCTCACCTATGGTCATTCCTTTCCACTCAAAGTGCCCCTTTAATCTTTCTTGTGGAACCAATTCAGTGTTCATGAACTCGTTTGAATTTTGTCTGAGAAACTATTTGTCTTTCTTTCTGTTCTGAATGGCAGCCTTGCTGATAGAATATTCTTAGCTGCAAATTTTTCCCTTTCCACACTTTCCATTTTTATACCCTTCCTTTCTGTCTTGTGAAGTTCCTGCTGAAAACTCTGCTGATAGTTTTATGAGGGTTCCCTTGTATGTAATTGTCATTTCTTGCTGCTTTTACTTCTTTATTTTCTTTTCACTACTTTTTGCCATTTTGAATATTATGTGCTTTAGTGTGGTCCTCCTTTGATTGATTTTGTTGTGGGATCTCTCTGTCTCCCAGATCAGGATATCTGGGGGATAGACATGGTGCCTGCCACCCCCTTTGTCCCTGCAGAAGTCTTCCCATGATCCCTGCCTCTCTGAAACAGGCTGTGAAATGAACAAATCACTCTTCCTCCCATCTGCCCCTAGAGTTTTTCAAACTGCTGCTTCTCTGCTGTATCTCCATGGCCTGTTTGTCCTGCTGTATCTTTTAGGATGGGGACTCTACTTCCTAATGCCTTCTGGGGTCTTGGACAGGTGATCCTGCTGTTTTTTTTAAAATTCCAGGTTCCTAGTCACACTGGTTTTAAGATTAAGAACTTAGGAGGGGCGCCTGGGTAGTGCAGTCTTTAAGCATCTGCCTTGGGCTCAGGGCATAATCTCAGCGTTCTGGGCTTGAGTCCCACATCAGGTTCTGGGCTTGAGTCCCACATCAGGCTCCTCCACTGGGAGCCTGCTTCTTCCTCTCCCACTCCCCTGCTGTGTTCCCTCTCTGGCTGGCTGTCTCTCTGTCACATAAATAAATAAAATCTTAAAACAAAAAAAGAACTTAGGAAATGTGGGCCCATCTCACTTTCAAAGCCAAATATTAGGGAGATTCTTCTTCCCCTGGAGGCTCCCTCAGTGTAAAAATCTGTTTTTTGCACTTCCCACCATCAGCTCCCTCCCTCCCAGACACATTTAGGGTCTGTTTCACTCCCAAAGCTTATCTTTGCCCTTCCTAACTTCTTTGATATGGCCTTTTCTCTACCTTTGTTTTGTGGAGTTTCTTCTTCCTGTCTTTGGATCATTTTCTGGGTAATCTATGCTGATGTGGTTGTTATCTGTTTGTAACCACCAAATGAGGTGAGCTTAAGGTCCTTGTACCCAGCCATTTTCCCAGCCTCCTCTCACCAAAGAGCTCTTGAGGCAGCTACAAAACATTGCAATAGTGTTATCTTATGAGAAGGGCAAGGGAGTTCAGGTGTGTATGTATGAAACCCTGCTAGAGCCATTGTTGGGGCACTGGGTATAGAGTACATGATATCCTTGTTACCTCTGGTTCAGTACTAAACTGAGCTCAAGAGTTGAAACACTCATGCAAGAAAAAGTCTTCGTGTGAAGGTGAGGTTGTATGTACTGACGTGCAGAGAAATAGGAGATGTATGAAATTCTTCAACAGTATTTATTATAACCTGTACATGCACATACACACACAAACTGAATAAGCTAACATTTCCAACAAAGAGATAGTGATGTCTGGCTAGTTTATTTAAGTGTTTCTCCATACATTGTATAAACAGACAAAAACAAGGCTTATAATCTCAGAGAAAATTCTTCAGAGAATAGGGGACAAAAATAACTCCAAATGATTCTTTATTTCATTATATTAGGCTAATAGGCCCATGGAATTAAAACCAAGTAAGAATAGTATAAACATATTATCAAAGTATAACTGTATTCATTAAAATTGAGGCAAATATTTCACAAAATTTAGGAACTGAATGCTGCAACAAAAAATAATATATTACCAAGTAGGCTTTATATATGACAAGAGTTGTTTTAATATTTAAAAATTATAAGGCTGTAATTCACTGACCTAAAATTATGAGGTAAAATAAAACATGATAACTGCAATTGATGAAAATTCCACTTCTAACCTATCATTTTTAATGATCAAATGTTAAAGTCATTTCCATTATATCTGTAACAAAACCTAGAAGCTCATTTCTGCAATTTATATTTACATTTGTACTAGAAGTCCCAGAAGAACATAGCAAAGATATAATTCAATTAAAAGGTTAAAAAATAATTTAATTAAGAGTCTTCTATTTTTATTCCTTATGCTGTGCCTTTTATTCTCATGACTTATGCATTCCTTACTTGGAGACCTGTATCTTCCACTCCTCTTAACTCATTTTACCCACACCCCCACCCCTCCCCTCTGGCAACCATTAGCTTGTCACTATATTTCCAGGTCTAGTTCTTTTTAAATTCTTTTTAGACTCCATGTATGAGTGAACTCATATGGTATATTTCTTTCTGTGTCTGACATTTCACTTAGCATAATACCTTCCAGGTCCATCCATGTTGTTTCAAGTGACACAATCTCATCCTTTTTTTTAAGACTGTGCAATATATCACATCTTATGTATCTATACATTTCTCAATGGCAACTTAGGTTTCTTCCATATCTTGGCTATTGTAAATAATGCTGAAATAAGCATAGCGGTGCTTATGTTTTTGAACTAGTGTTTTTGTTTTCTTTCTGTAAATAGCCAGTAGTGCAATGACTGGATTATACGGTATTTCTAGTTTCAATTTCTCAAGGAAACTCCATACTGTTCGAAACAGTGACTATACCATTTGCATTCCCACCAACAGTGTCCAAATGTTCCTTTTATTACACAATGTTGCCAACAACTTGCTATTTCTTGTCTTTTTTATTTTAGCCATTTTGACAGGTATAGGATGATATCTCATTGCGGTTTTTAAAAAATATTTATTTATTTGAAAGAGAGCACTTTTAGCAAGGAGCCCAATGCAGGGTTCCATATCTGGACCCAGGGATCATGACCTGAGCCAAAGGCAGATGCTTAACTAACTCCCACCCAGGTGCACATCTCACTGTGGGTTTGATATGCATTTCTTGACGATTAGTGAAGTTGAGAATATTTTCATGTGTCTGTAGGTTATCTGTATGTTTTGTTTGGAAAAATATTAATCCAGTTCTTCTGCCCATTCTTTAAACAAATTGTTCATTTCATTATTTATTTATCTATCTATCTATCTATTTATTTATTTATTTATTTATTTTTGGTGTTGCATTGATGAGTTTTTCATATAGTTTCAATATTAACCCTTTATTGGATACATCATTCACAAACATCTTCTACCATTCAGTAGTTTGACTTTTTGTTTTATTAATGATGTCTTCACTGTGCAAAGTGTTTTTATTTTGCTGTGGCTCCCAAAGTTTTCTTTTGCTTTTGTTTCCCTTGCCTTAGGAGACATACCTGCAAATACGTTGCTATAGTCAATGCCAAATAACTTACTGCTTCTACTCTCTTCTAGGATTTTCATGGTTTCAGATCTCACATTTAGGTCTTTAATCTATTTTAAGTTTATTTTTGTGTGTAATGTAAGGAAGTGGTCCAGTTTCATTTTTTGGATGTAGCTGTCGAGTTTTTCTAATGACATTTATGCAAGAGACTGTATATTCTTGCTTCCTTTGTTGTAGATTAATTGACCATATAATCATAGGTTGGTTCATTTCTGGACTCTCTTCTGTTTCGTTGATCAATTTGTTTATTTTGAGGGCAGTGAAACACTATTCTGATTACTACAGTTTTGTAGTATATCTTGAAATCTAGGATTTTGATACCTTTAACTTTGTTCTCCTTTCTAAAGATTGCATTGGCTATTCAAGGACTTGTAGTTTCATACAAAGCTTAGTGTTATTCATTCTAGTTTTGTGAAAAATTCTGTTTGTATTTTGACACAGACTGCGTTGAATCGGTGGATTGCTTTGGGTAATATGGACATTTTAACAATATTAATTACTTCAACCATGAGAATGATATATCTTTCTATTTGTTTGTGTTGTCTTCATTTTTTTTTTATCAATGTTTTATCGTTTTTAGAGTACTGGGCTTTTGCCTATTCAGTTAAGTTTATTCCCATTTTTTTTTTTTTGGTTTTCTGTGAAATTTTAAATAGAATTACTTTCTTTATTCTCTTTCTCCTACTTTATTATTAGTGTATAGAAACAATACTGATTTCTGGGTATTCATTGTGTATCCTGTATCCTACAAATTTCCTGAGTTCATTTATTTCCAAGTTTTTTGGTGGAGTCTTTTTTTGTTTTTTATGCATATTATCATGTCATCTGGAAATAGTGACCTTTTAACTTCTTCCTTACCAATATGGGTGCCTCTTTTGTCTTTGTCTCATGATTGCTGTGGCTGGGACCTCCAGTGCTGTGTAGAGTAAAAGTAGCATGGGTGAACATCCTTGTCTTCTTCTTGATCTTAGAGGAAATTTCAGTTTTTCACCATCGAGTATGATGTTAAGTCTGCTTTTGTCTCATATTGACTTTACTATGTTGAGGTATGTTCCCTTTACACCCACTTTCCTGAGGGCTTTTCCCATAAGTGAATGCTGAAGTTTGTCCAATTCCTTTTATGCATCTGTGAGATTATCATATGGTTTTTGTCCTTGGTTTTGTTGATGTGGTGTATCATATTGGTTGATGTGTGAATATCAAACCATTGTCACATCTCCGGAATAAATCTCACTTAAATGTGCTGAGTGATTCTTAAATCTATTCTTGAATGAGTCTTGCTAATATTTTGTTGAGGCTTCTTGCCCATATGTTCATCAAAAATATTAGTCTTTGGTTTTCTGTTTCTTTTTTTCTATGGTATCTTTGGTTTTGTCATTAGGGTAGTACTGACCTATTATTAGTAGTTTTGTTTTTTTTTTTTTTTTAATACCAATTCAACTTCATTGCTACTAATCAGTCTGTTCAGATTTTCTATTTCTCCCTGCTTCAGTTTTAGCTAATATTGGTCATTTTGGCTAATATAGGTATTGCTACTCTGGCTTTTATTCACTTCCATTTCTGTGGTAACTATTTTCCATGCTTTCACTTTCAGTCTATGTCTTTAGGGGTGAGCTGATTCATTTGGAGGTATCACATATATGGGTATTGCATTTTTAACTGTTTTAATTGGAACTTTTAGGCTATTTACATTTAAAATAATTATCGATAAGTTTTTACTTATTGCCATTTTGCATTTGTTTTCTTGCTTGCTTGCTTTCCTTTCTTTTTTTTTCTTTCTTTCTGTCTTTTTTTTTTTTTTTTACTTCTCTGTTCCTTTCTTCTTTTACTCTCTTTTTCTCTGTGATTGATGAGTTTTTGTAGTGTTATGGTTGGATCTATTTCTTTTTTTTCTGGGAATCTACTTTCTTGGTTTTTATATAAGATTCTTGTATAAACTCCTAAGTATATGGCTGTTAGTATTGATTTGATGGTAGCTTAAGTTCAAACACATTTTAAAAACTTACTTCTTTTTTCTCCCTCTTAGAGGTTTCATTCATATATATATATATATATATATATATATATATATATATAGTCATATTTTATGTATTTGATTGACAATTATCTCACGTCCAATTATGACCATTTATTTTTCACTTCCTGAAATCTCTATAATATTTCTTGTAGGGCTGGTATAGTGGGATAAACTCCTTTATCTTTTCTTTCCTCAGAAACTACCTCAAGGGACTATGGACTCTGGGAAACAAACTGAGGATTTCAGAGGGGAAGGGGGTTGGGAATTGGGCTAGCCTGGCAATGCGTATTAAGGAGGGCACATATTGCATGGTGCACTGGGTGTTATACACAATGAATCATGGAACATTACATCATAAACTAATGATGTACTGTATGGTGAATAACATAACATAATAAAAAAATTAAAAAAAAAGAAAGAAACTATCTCACTTTCAATCCTAAATGATAGCCTTGCCAGGTAGAATATTGTCACATGTGGTGGGTTTCCTTTAAGCATTTTCGATACGCCATACCACTTGTTTCTGGCTTGCATAATTTCTGCTGAAAAATCAGGTAGTGAACTTATATGGTCATATATATATATACATATATACATATATACACACACACACACACATATATACATATATACATATACATATATATACACATATATGTACATATATTTATATGTACATATATGTATATGCGTATACACATATGTATATATACATATATACACATATATACGTACATATATACATATATACATACATATATATACATATATACATACATATATATACATATATATAACTTACACTCATTCATGAAGTAAAAAGAGAAAAAAATATATATATATATGTACACACACACATATATATGTATATATATGCGTCTGTGTGTGTGTATATATATTTAAAATATAATATATATGAAGTATTTTCTTTTTGTAGTCCAGCTTCTGTGTTTTCCAATTACCCTATCTCCCAGATCACTGATACATTGTTATATATTCAATAATCTACTGTTGATTCCCTCTACTGTATTTCTTAAAATATTTATTTATTTCTTTTAGAGAGCTAGAGAGAGTGAAGGAGACGGGAGGACGTATAGAGGGAGAAAAAGAAGGAGAGAATCTTTAGCAGACTGCCCACTGAGCATGGAGCCTGACATTGGGCCTTGATCTCATGATCCTGATATCATGACCTAAGCTGAAACAAAGAGTTGGACCTTTAACCAACTGAGTCACCCAGGTACCCCTCCTCTAGTGTATTTTTTATTTTATTTATTGTATTTTTCAAGTTTGATTTATTACTTTTTTTTATATTTTCTATCTCTTTATTGAAACTATCACTGAGTGCTTCTGTGCTTCTCTCCAACTCAGTAAGCATCTTGACCATCATTACTTTAAATTCTTTATCAGGCATATTGTTTATCTCCATTTCATTTAATTATTTGTCTGAGGATTTGCCGTGTTCATTTTTTTCTTTAAATTCAATCAGCCAACATACAGCACATCATTATGTTCAGATGTAGAGTTCAGTAATTAATCAATTGTATTTAACAACCAGTGCTCATCACATCACATGTTCTCCTTAATGCCCATCACCCAGTGACCCTATCCCCCCACCCACCTCCCCTCCAACAACTTCAGTTTGTTTCCTTTGGTTAAGAGTGTCTCATAATTTGTCTCCCTCTCTGATTTCATCCATTCAGTTTTCCCTCCCTTCTGCTATGATTGTCTCTGCTGTCCTTTTTCTTTTCGAGTATAGTCTTATGTCTCCTCATCTTGTTTGACTGTCTGTAAGTTTTTTATGGGAAAAACTACTTCTCCAAACTTAAAGGAGTAGTCTTGTGTATGGTCTTCTCCTACGTATACTCTGTGAGCTTGGTGCCATTTACTAGTTGGCTGGAGCTATGGATGGTGTGGCCTGGGTGTCCTGGGGATTTCCAGTCAGTGAATGTCATATCAGGACATCTAAATCTATCTTGAACATAGGCTGGTATGTCTCAGTGTTCTATGTGTTGAGGAACCCTGGCAGAACAAACAAAACTGAATTGGGTGCAAGCCATGGGTGCTCTATGCAGGGTGCACCCAGGTTGGGTCACTGGAGTTGAGGCAGTATGTGGTTTGGGAGGTGACTGAGCTCTCTGTGCATAGGGTGCCCTGGCAGGATGGCTGGGATGCAAGCTGGGGTACTCAGGGCTCTATGTACAGAGGATATCTTGACAGGAAAGTTGAAAATGATGTGAGTATAAATGGATGTCCCAGGACTCGCCACACATAGGATTCCCTGAAGGGGTGGCTGGGGCTTAGGTGGAGTTCAGGCCAGGAGGTCTTGCGGCAAACTATGCAAGGGCTCCCTGGAAGGGCAGCTAAAACTACCATAAGCATGGGTTGATGTGGACCTTGAGCTACCTGTGAAAAATATGTCCTGACAGGAAAGATGAAGCTGAATTGCATTCAAACCAGGGGTCCCAAGGTGCTCAGCACAAGGGATGCCATGGTCATCATGGTTCTAGTGGAGCCCAAGTCATTTAGTCATGTGTGTTCCAAGGGGTTTCATATAGTGGGAGTATGAGTGGAGTGGCTGAAACTGATGTAAGCCTGGGATAGGGGTTTCCAGGGTACTTCATGCAGAAATCACCCAGGGAGTTTGGCTGGATCTTAAGCAGACATGAACTGAGAAGTTCCTGATCATTCTACATTGGGAATGCCCCATTCAATGAGCTGAGCAGTTCTAGAGCACTGTAATGGGGGGTGCCCTATCAAGCTATTGTGTGGGCTTGAAGTGATCTGCAGTTCTTTGCACCTGCATCACCTTGGTGTAAAGCCTGGGGCTGTAGTGATTGCTAATCAGGTGTGTTCCAGTGTATATCACTCCGTGGCCACCTTGGTAGGACAGCTGGGGCTGGTGTAGGCTATGAGCCCTGGCCTCACTGAGGCAGCAAGCCAATTAGTGCACCTGGACTAGTCTGTGATTTCAAGGTGGAGGGGGTGCATAGACTGTGTCCATCAGTCCATCCCCTAGCATCTCCCCCAGCCATTTGTTGGTTCTTGGGTTGTTTTATATGCTAGCTGCTCCTTAAAACCATTGATTTTATAAGAAAAGATTAAAAAGAGAAAAGAGGAGGACCTGGGTAATGCAGTTGGATGAGCATTGGACTTTTGTTTTTGGCTTGGGTTATGAAGTCAGGGCTCTGAGATCACCTCTTTTCAGGCTCTTCTTTCAAAGCAGAGTTGGCATCAGACTCTCTCTCTCTGTCTGTCTCTGCTGCATACTCTTTGTAAAATAAATCAATAAGTCTTGGAAAAAAGAGAGAATAGAAAGAGAAAAGATAGGAAAAGAAAAAAAATGATAGGAAAAGAAAGAAAAAGGAAAGAAAGCAGAAAAAAGAAAAAAAAATGTGGGTTTTTTTGCATGCCATAGTGTGACCAGGTCTGGTGTTGGCTTGTGCACCCAGCACTCACTGAAGTAGTAGGTGCCCCTGACAAAAGCATTCCCAAAGCCCCTCTGCCCTCCCTTTTAAGCATGTGCTTTTTTTGTGCCCTAGCATGACTGGGACTGGTATGAGTTTGTAGACCTGTGGCTTGCTGAGGCAGCATATGGGCAGTGGGCCATGCCTGGCCTGTGCCTTTAAGGTGGAAAGAAAACATAATCTTGTCATCCTTTAATCTCTGTGACCCACAGAGCATTATCACAGCTACTCTGTTATTTGATAGAATGCTAGTGTTGTCTCTTTTATATGCTAGTTTGTACTCTTTTAAACTGCAGTTTGTTTTTTTTTTTTTCTGTGCCCAAAGCAAAAAGACTCTATTCTTAGTCCATCTGTACCATCTCTTCCTTACAGCATTCACTGTCTTGGGGGTAATGTTTCCCTTTATTATCATGTGTCCATCTCTCTTGGCTTTTCTCTTTTGCAGTTCTCTCTGTCTTGTGTTGTGGGACCCCCACCACACACCTACACTTTAGCCATCCCACTCTTATGTATATACCAAGGAGAAAAAGAAAGCATGTTTACATGCAAATTTGTATAATGCAATGTTCCCTTCAGATTTACTTGTTATTGTCTAAGTTTAGATATAATGGATACAAATTTTTTGAAGGGGGAAATGATCTCAGTATTATGATGCCACATCTCTTCCCTTTTTCTCTTCCCTTTGATTTACAATAATCAGCATTCATAACCAAAAGAAAACAAAAAAAATCTTTGAAAAGCATATGGGGATCCCTGAAAGATCCATACATTTGTGCACCTGAAACTGGTTGGACTGGATGGCAGAGGATAGAGGATGCTGTGGAGCAAGAAGAGTGGTAGCAAAGTTGGAGGCAGAAGTGGTAGTGGCAGAAAAAGTGGTGCCAGTTCCAAGAGTGGGACAGCGAGATCTTTCTGGCAAAGCAAGTGGAGGGGAAAGGCGGTGAGCAGGACTCTGTCCAGCCACCTGAAGCTGGAGAGACCTGTTGCTCTTTCTTTGAAGGGAGACTGCAATGTCTGAGGAAAGGGAAATAGGAAAAGAAATCTGAAGGATAATGTCTCCTGCTATTTGTCCTGAAATTCTGAACCTTGGACTTCTGGGACCCACACCACTAATCAGGAATCCCACAAGTGGGGTGTTAGGTGTACAAGTTCCCACACTGTGCCACAAATTCCCCTTTACTTTTCTGCCAGATTTTTTAACTTAATTAAAAAAATAAGAAAAATTAGCATACAGTGTTACACTAGTTTCAGATGTACAAAAAACCCTGTTATTTTGTTTGTCTCTCTCTTTCTTTTTCTTTCCCTGCCCGCTTTAAATAATGATAATAATAAGAAGAATGATAATGATAAAAACAATAACAACAAGAAAAATAATGATAATGATGATAATAATACTGCTTTTGCTCCCAACTTCAGTAGTAAGTCATCTCTGTAAAAAGAAATAAAAATTGTGTGCCACCTTGTGGAAGGCTCATAATTACTTACCTGTGGCCTGTTAGAATCAAAGTAAAGAAAGACTTGCCTAAATAATGAAGACATTTGTTATTTTAAATGCAAAAACAGGGGCGCCTGGGTGGCTCAGTCGTTAAGCCTCTGCCTTCGGCTCAGGGCGTGATCCCAGAGTCCTGGGATCGAGCCCCATATCAGGCTCCTCCTCTGGGAGCCTGCTTCTTCCTCTCCCACTCCCCCTGCCTGTGTTCTGTCTCTCCCTGGCTGTGTCTCTCTTTGTCAAATAAATAAATAAAATCTTTAAAAATAAATAAATAAATAAATAAATGCAAAAACAGATGAACTTTTTACCAAAGACCACAAAAATTCATGGTAATATTTCACACTCAAAAAAATGGGTTTTCCAGCAACTGAACTCAAAGTTATAGAGTACTGCAATCTAAATCATAAATTTGAAATGGCTATTATGAAAAAGTTCCACCAGGTACATGAAAACTCAGGAAGACAATATGATGACCTCAGGAATAAAATTGATAAATGGAAGGAATACTTCACCAAAGAATTTGAAACTGTAGAGCTGAAAAACTCAATAAATAAAATGAAAAACGCAATATAAAGCACTGGAAATAGAGCAGAGCAGTTGGAAGAGAGAATTAGTGAGCTAGAAGATACAAATGTAGAAGGGATTCAGGTGAAAAAGGAGCCAAAACTAAGATTCTTTCTAATTGAAGTAATTTGACAAGAGCTATCAGACTCCTTTAGAAAAAATGAGCACAACAATCATGGATATTCCAGGAAAAGAAGAAAGGGAGAAGGGGGCAGAGAGTTTATTTATAGAAACAATAGTTGAGAATTTCCCAATGTGTGGGATGAACTGAACATGCATTCCAAGGAGCTAATAAAATACCCTATTATCTCAAAGCAAAAATACTGCCTCTAAGGTGAAACATATTACATTTGTCAAAAGCTAATGACAAAGAATTTAAAGAGAGTCAGAGGAAAAAATACACAGTAATTTAAAAGGAATATCAGACGGAAGGGATGTGGGGAATGGGAAAAATGGGTGAAGAGGATTGAGAGATACAGGTTTCCTGTTATGGAATAAAGAAATCATGGGAATGAAAGGCATAGCATAAGGAATGTAGTTAATAATATACTGTCATAGTCAATAATAGCATTGTGTGGTGATAAATGATAGCTGCACTTGTGGTTAGCATAGCATAACACACAGAGATGCTGAATCACTATGTTATATACTTGAAACTAATGTAACATTGTGTGCCATTCTACTCAAATTAAAAAAAAAACACAACAACAAAAGATAACTTGTGACATTAAAATATAAAAGGGGAATATAATAGGGTGAGACCTCTATAAACATGTAAAGATAAATTGCTCTCAGCAGGAAAAATATAAAATTATTTTATCTATAAAAATGATTTGTAAACTTTATGGTAACCACTGAACAAATGTTTAGACTGGATGAAAAACTTAAAAGAAAAGTAGGTGAAACTGAGCAAATTGCCATGGAAAACCATCAGCTTACAAAGGTAGAGCTAGAAAAAGAAAAAAAAAAGGGGGAACCAAAAAAATGAATAGAAGACAAAATAGAAAATAGTAGTAGTAACAGTTGTAGTACATATTAATGGTTGTGCAAATTCTAAATGTATTAAACTCTCTAACCACAAAGCACAGAATGCCTGAGTAGAAAAAAAAAATCCATCTATATGCTGCCCACAGGAGACTTATTTCAACTACAAAGACACACATAGGCTCAAAGTTAAAAAGATGGAAAATGACATTTCAAGCAAACAGAGTAGAAAATAAATGTATGAAGAGTGCAAAAGAAGAGTATAGCAGGGATAGCTGTACAAAATAAACTTCAAGTAAAAAACAGCAACAAAAGACAAGGATCATTACATAATGATAAAGTGGTCAGTTTTGAGAGGAAGGTTTATTGCAATTAATGCATATATTTAAAAAATTAGCTCTCAAATTAAAAAAAAAAAAAACGACCTTTACATCTCATGTAACTTTAAAGGCAAGAACAAATTAAGCCCAAAGTTAGCAGAAGGAAGAAAATAATAAATGTCAGAGCAGAAATAAGTGAAATAGAGACCATAGAAACAATAGAAAGCATCAATGAGAGTGAGAGCTGGTTCTTCAAAAAGTTAAGCTAGACTAAGAAAAAATGAGCAAACTCAAATAAAATTGGAAATGAAAGAGGAGACATTATAACTGACCTTTTAGAAATAGATATAATCATAAGAGATTATTGTGAACAATTCATTGCCAGGAAAGTACATAACCTGGAATAAATAGATACATTTCTAGAAATATAAAACCTACCAAAACTGAATCAGGAAGAAATTAAAAAACCTGGACTAATAAAGAATAAAGAATAAAGTTTTTTTTTTTTTTGACAGGAAGTAGGAGTTATTGATGCACATGAATAAGTACAAGGCAGTGCCGAGTTTGTTATGAGTGCAGAGCTGACCATTTGTCCAGAGGGCCACA
Source organism: Ursus arctos (assembly GCF_023065955.2). Classification (NCBI taxonomy): domain Eukaryota; kingdom Metazoa; phylum Chordata; class Mammalia; order Carnivora; family Ursidae; genus Ursus; species Ursus arctos. The sequence goes on along the minus strand of NW_026623067.1, from coordinate 8,035,341 downwards.
AATACTGGATGTATTTGACTTCACAGCCATGTGGGATGAGCTTTTCCTTTGCTTGTTTGTTTATCTTTTTTTGAATTTAACAAACATATTTAAAAATGAATAGATCTAAATAGCAGCAATGTCCATCCACAATAGCCAAATTGTGGAAGGAGCCAAGATGTCCTTCAACAGATGAATAGATAAAGAGGTGGCTCATATATTCAATGGAATATTATTCAGCCATTAGAAAGGATGAATTCCTTTTTTTTTTTAATAGTGATTTTTTATTATATTATGTTAGTCACCATACAGTACATCCCCGGTTTTCGATGTAAGGCTCGATGATTCATTAGTTGTGTATAACACCCAGTGCACCATGCAATATGTGCCCTCCTTACTACCCATCACCGGTCTATCCCATTCCCCCACCCCCCTCCCCTCTGTAGCCCTCAGTTTGTTTCTCATAGTCCATAGTCTCTCATGTTTCATTCCCCCTTCTGATTACCCCCCCTTTCTTTATCCCTTTCTTCCCCTACTGATCATTCTAGTTCTTATGTTCCATAGATGAGAGAAATCATATGATAGTTGTCTTTCTCTGTTTGACTTATTTCACTAAGCATTATCTCCTCCAGTGCTGTCCATGTTGTAGCAAATGTTGAGAACTCATTCTTTCTGATTGCTGAGTAATATTCCATTGTATATATGGACCACAACTTCTTAATCCAGTCATCTGTTGAAGGGCATCTCGGCTCCTTCCAAGATTTAGCTATTCTGGACATTGCTGCTATGAACATTGGGGTGCATATGGCCCTTCTCTTCACTACGTCTGTATCTTTGGGGTAAACACCCAGTAGTGCAATGGCTGGATCATAGGGTAGCTCAATTTTTAACTTTTTAAGGGACCTCCACACGGTTTTCCAGAGTGGCTGTACCAACTTGCATTCCCACCAACAATGTAGGAGGGATCCCCTTTCTCCACATCCTCTCCAACAATTGTTGTTTCTTGCCTTGTCTATTTTTGCCATTCTAACTGGCGTAAGATGGTATCTCAGTGTGGTTTTGATTTGAATTTCCTTGATGGCTAATGATTTTGAACATTTTTTTCATGTGTCTGTTAGCCATTTGTATGTCTTCATTGGAAAAGTGTCTGTTCATATCTTCTGCCCATTTTTTGATTTGTTTATTTGTTTCTCGTGTATTGAGTTTGAGAAGTTCTTTGTAGATCTTGGATACCAGTCCTTTATCTGTAGTGTCATTTGCAAATATCTTCTCCCATTCCGTGGGCTGCCTCTTAGTTTTTATGACTGTTTCCTTGGCTGTGCAGAAACTTTTAATCTTGATGAAGTCCCATAAATTCATTTTGTCTTTTGTTTCTCTTGCCTTTGGGGATGTATCATGAAAAAGGTTGCTTTGGCCGATGTCGTAGAGGTTGCTGCCTATGTTCTCCTCTAGAATTTTGATGGATTCCTGTCTCACATCGAGGTCTTTCATCCATTTGGAGTTTATTTTTGTGTATGGTGTGAGATAGTGGTCAAGTTTCATTCTTTTGCATGTAGCTGTCCAATTTTCCCAGCACCATTTATTGAAGAGACTGTCTTTTTCCCACCGGATGTTTTTTCCTGCTTTATCAAATATTAGTTGCCCAAAGAGCTGAGGGTCCATTTCTGGGCTCTCTATTCTGTTCCATTGGTCTATGTGTCTGTTTTTGTGCCAGTACCATGCTGTCTTTGTGATCACAGCTTTGTAGTACAGCTCGAAATCCGGCATTGTGATGCTCCCAGCTTTGTATTTCCTTTTCAACAGTTCCTTGGAGATTCGGGGTCTTTTCTGGTTCCATACAAATTTAAGGACTATTTGTTCCAGTTCTTTGAAAAACGTTCTCGGTATTTTGATCGGGATAGCATTGAAAGTGTAGATTGCTCTGGGTAGCATGGACATTTTAACTATGTTAATTCTTCCGATCCATGAGCATGGAATATCTTTCCATCTTTTTATGTCTTCCTCATTGTCTTTTAAGAGTGATTTATAGTTTCTAGAATAAAGGTCTTTTACATCTCTGGTTAAGTTAATTCCAAGGTAACGTATGGTTTTTGGTGCTATTGTAAATGGGATGGATTCCCTGATTTCTCTTTCTTCGTTCTCGTTATTCGTGTACAGAAATGCAACTGATTTCTGAGCATTGATTTTGTATCCCGCCATGTTACTGAATTGCTCTATAACTTCTAATAGTTTGGGAGTGGCTTCTTTTGGGTTTTCCATATAGAGTATCATGTCGTCTGCGAAGAGAGACATTTTGACTTCTTCTTTGCCGATTTGAATACCTTTGATCCCTTTTTGTTGTCTGATTGCTGTTGCAAGGACTTCTAGTACTATGTTGAATAATAGTGGCGAGAGTGGGCATCCTTGTCGTGTTCCTGATCTTAAGGGAAAGGCTTCCAGCTTTTCCCCATTGAGAATAATATTTGCAGTAGGCTTTTCATAGATGGCTTTTATGAGATTGAGAAATGTACCTTCTATTCCTACACTCTGAAGGGTTTTAATCAGGAAAGGATGCTGTATTTTGTCAAATGCTTTTTCGGCATCGATTGAGAGGATCATATGGTTCTTGAGTCTTTTCTTGTTGATATGATGTATCACGCTGATTGATTTGCGAATATTGAACCACGCTTGCATCCCAGGTATGAATCACACTTGATCGTGGTGGATAATCCTTTTAATGAACTGTTGGATTCTATTAGCAAGTATCTTGTTGAGGATTTTGGCGTCCATATTCATTAGGGAAATCGGTCTGTAATTCTCCTTTTTGAGGGGGTCTTTGCCTGCTTTGGGGATCAAGGTAATATTGGCCTCATAGAATGAGTTTGGTAGCTTTCCTTCTGTTTCTATTTTTTGAAATAGCTTTAGGAGAATAGGTATTATTTCTTCTTTGAATGTTTGGTAGAATTCCCCAGGAAAACCGTCCGGGCCTGGAGTTTTGTTATTTGGAAGGTTGTTTATCACTGACTCAATTTCTTCATAATTAATTGGCCTGTTTAAGAAATCAATTTATTCCTTTTTCAATCTTGGTAGTTTATAGGTTTCCAGGAAGGATCCCATCTCTTCCAGATTGCTTAGTTTATTTGCATATAGCTGTTGATAAAAATTTCTAATAATCCTTCCAATTTCAATGGTGTTCGTCGTGACCTCTCCTTTTTCATTCATAATTTTAATAATCTGGGTCCTTTCTCTTTTCTTTTGGATAAGTCTTCCCAGTGGTCTGTCAATTTTATTGATTCTCTCCAAGAACCAGCTTCTAGCCCTGTTGATCTGCTCTACTGTACTTCTGCTTTCTGCTTGATTGATTTCAGCTTTAATTTTGGTCAACTGCTTCCTTGTGCGTGGATTAGGCCTGTCCCTCTGTTGCTGTTCCAGCTTCTTGAGGTGAGAATATAAAAACTGCATTTTAGATTTTTCTATTCTTTGGAGTGAGGCTTGGATGGCTATGTATTTCCCCCTTAGGACTGCCTTTGCAGTATCCCATAGGTTTTGGACTGTTGTATTTTCATTCTCATTGGTCTCCATAAATTGTTTAATTTGATTTTTGATTTCCTGGTTTATCGAGTCATTCCTGAGCAGGATGGTTCTTAGTCTCCAAGTGTTTGAGTTTCTTCCAAATTTTTCCTTGTGGTTGAGTTCCAATTTCAGAGCGTTGTGGTCTGAGAATATGCAGGGGATAATTTCAATCCTTTGGTATCGGTTGAGACCTGTTTTGTGTCCCAGAACATGGTCTATTCTTGAAAATGTTCCATGGGCATTAGAATAGAATGAGTATTCTTTGGTTCTGGGGTGTAGTGTTCTATATATATCTAAGAGGTCCAACTCGTCGAGTATGGCATTCAAAGCCTTTGATTCTTTGCTTAGTTTTTGCCAGGGTGTTCTGTCTATTTCTGAGAGTGGAGTGTTGAGGTCCCCTACTATTAATGTATTTTTATCTATATGTCTCTTTATTCTGGTTAAGAGTTGGCTTGTGTATCTTGCTGCTCCCCTGTTGGGGGCATATATATTTATAATTGTCATATCCACTTGTTGAATACTTCCCTTAAGAATAATATAGTGCCCTTCTGCATCTCTAACTATAGTCTGTAGTTTAAAATCCAATTTATCTGATATGAGAATTGCTACCCCAGCTTTCTTTTGAAGTCCATTTGCGTGAAAGATGGTACTCCATCCCCTTACTCTCAGTCTGAATGCATCTTTGGGCTCGAAATGAGTCTCTTGTAGACAGCAAATGGATGGGTCATTTCTTTTTATCCAATCTGCAACCCTATGGCGTTTAAAGCAAGAATTTAAACCATTAATGTTAAGGCTGAGTACTGAGAGATATGCTTTTAATTCTGCCATGTTGTCAGTAAAGTCTTTGTTTGTATTGGCTGTGACTTTCTGTTTTGTATCACTCTTGGGGCCTTTTTACTTTTATAGAACCCCCCGTAATACCTCCTGTAGGGCTGGTTTCGTGGTTACGAAATTGGCTAGTGACTGTCGATTCTGAAATGTCTTTATTTCTCCATCAATTCTGAATGACAGCCTTGCTGGATAAAGGATCCTTGGCTGCATGTTTTTCTCTGAAAGAGCTTTAAAAATGCTCCCCCAACCCTTTCTCTCATTCCAGGTCTGTGTAGACAGGTCTGACGTAATTCTGATGCCTTTGCCTTGGTACGTGAGAAATTTCTTTGCCCTGGCCGCTTTCAATACTGTATCCTTGGATCTCATATTTGCGAAATGCACTATGACGTGACGTGGTGTAGGTCTGTCATGGTTGAGCTTGGGAGGGGTCCTCCCTGCCTCTTGGACACGAATTTTTGTTTCCCTTGCTAGATTAGGGAAGTTTTCAGCTACAATTTGTTCAAATATCTCTTCTAGACCTCTGTTTTTCTCCACCCCCTCGGGGATGCCGATGATTCTAACATTGGATCGTTTCGTTGCGTCAGTAATCTCTCGTAGCCAACATTCGTGGGCGTGGATTTTTTTAAGACCATCTTCTATTTTTATTTTTTCCTCTATTAACCCATCCTCCAACTCACTAACCCTTTCCTCCGCTTCCATGACCCTGGCCGTCAGAGCCTCTAGTTTTGCCTGCATTTGGCTCATAGAATTTTTAATTTCTGTCAAATTCGCTCTCATTTCCGCCCTTAGGGATTCTATATTCTCAGTAATATTTTCCTGAATACTTTTTTCAAGTCTACTCATTATCTTGACCATTGTTACTCTGAATTCCATTTCTGATAATTTGGTTACATCCATATCCGTTACTTCTGTGGCAGAGGCCACTGACACACTGTCTTTTCTTTGCTGGGGGGGGGGCTTCTCCTTCTTGTCATTTTAATGAGGGGAGGTTGTGGGGTTGTCCAGAGCCCAAAATTATTGACTGGGTCCCAGGCCGTGCCCCTTGTTTTATAGGGATCTTAGAGATGTGGGCTTCTTCTTTAAAGATTTTATTTATTTACTTATCTGAGAGAGGGAGACAGTCAGCAAGAACGGAACAGAAGCAGGGGAGTGAGAGAGGAAGAAGCAGGCTCCCAGCAGAGGAGCCCGATGAGGGACTCCTTTCCGGAACGCTGGGATCACGCCCTAAGCCGGAGACAGGCGCTCAATGACTGCGCCACCCAGGCGCCTCGGGTTGTGGGCTTCTTGATTTTTCAGCCTGCCTTCTGGGGGAGGGGCCTGCTGCACCGATACTCAGGCAACCCTGTTTGGGTAGAGTCTCCGCGTCCCCTGCGAGGGAGGATGGGGATGGGCACTCTCTGAGCCGGTATTTCCAGGCTTTTGTTCTCTGGCGGCTTTCCCTGGCGGCCGGCTATGCCTCTTCTGAGGGTCAGAGCAGCAGAGGCTGCATTGTCACAGAACAGAGGGATTGCGGCCCGTTCTCCACTGATGTTCTGGCCACTTTAACTCTGTTACTGTTGGTGCTGCTCAACCCTGCAGCATCCCGGAATGTGCGCACCAACTCGGCGACCCTGCCCTCACTTCCAGGGCCGGCTTGTCTCTGTCCTTTGTGTTTCTAATGCCGCCAGCCACCGGCCGCCCCACGCGCGCTCCCGGATCTCCCCGTCTCAGTCTATGCCCGGTGAGCACACCTCGATTCCGGAGTTTCGGGAGAAGCCTGGTAGCGCACGCACCGGTTCAGGGTCTCAGTCTGCTGTTTCGCGGGTGCCGACCGCGAGTCCGCCCGCTCCCCCGTGCAGGTGGCCCGCCAGCCGCCAGCCGCCCCGCGCGCGCTCCAGGAGCTCCCCGTCTCAGTCTGGATCCCGTGAGCACACCGGGATTCCGGTGTTCCGGGAGATGCCTGGTGGCGCGCGTTCACGGCTCACCGGTCTCAGTCCGCTCTCTCGCGGGTGCCCTCTGTGAGTCCGCCCGCTCCCCCGTGCAGGTGGCTGCCGCTTCCCGGCGCCCAAACGCGGCGGCTCCCTCCCCCTTCCGTTTATCTTCCGATATCTGTGCACGGTTTACAGCTCCCCTCTTCGTACCTCAATATTCAGCGCTGGAGATGTTCATTTGTAGAGATCCAGATGCATCATCCTGCGTCTCAGGCTGATTCCGTGGTTATTTAGGCTGGTCTGGTACCTATCCAGCTCGACTCAGGGGACCGGCTGAAAAAGGGGTCCCCTACTCCTCCGCCATCTTAACTCTCACCTGCTTTTTCTTTCTTTAATTTTAATCAGGAAAGTCCTTATTTTTCATAATTTGTGAAGCATATGAATGTTTGAATTCCAGAGTTTGTCTTTGATTTTCATTTGTTTTTATTTTTTCAGCCCTTAAAATGTGTCTTTTGTTGTCATCTGTCTACCAGATTTTGATGGAAACTCAGTGATGACTTTTAGCTGTTTTGTTCCATATTCAATAAGCCCCTTCTTCCTGTGGCTACTGGCAAATTTTATCTTTAGAAGAGGTTTATAACAGTTTGAGTATTATGTGCTTAGATGTTGTTAACTTTAGGAAGTTTGAGTTAACAATCTCTTATTTTTTTTTCTATTTGTGGAAATCTGTCCCTTTTTAAAAATCTGAATTGGGAATTATTTAATCACTATTTCTTCATACTTTTTCCCATAGTTCATCTGTTTCTACTCTGGAACTATAAACACACAAGGAATAAAGCATATTAAATTGTGACAAGGCTCCCTTTGGTGCTACTCATCTTTCTTTCCGTGTTTCCCTCCATTTTTCAGTTCAGATGATTCATCTGAATCTGTCTTCATGATCAATTTCCCATTTCTCTGCTCTCTCTAATCAGCTGCTCAGATGTAGAGAAAACTTCCTGGAGGTTATATAAGCATGGTTTGTTCTAAAGCAGAATTTCTAATATGACCAGTTGCCAAATAATTATTTCCTGGCTTATGCAAAAATATGTTCCACTCTTTGTCCTTGATAAATCCATATCTGTTACTTGCTCCCTCCATGCATTTACTCCTTACTTATCATCAGTTGTGTAGTCCTTCCCTTAAAGTAAGCATTCTAGATTTTCCTGAAAGTAACACTAAATTATGAAATACTTATACTTGAAGAAACTGTGGAACATATACATCTTTAAGTACTTTATTTAGAAGCTTTTAATCTAAATAGAAATGACATAAATAAAATTGAACTGAAATGAGGAACAAAGAAAAATTAGTAATGCATGTGTCATTCCAATGTAAGATACAATTTCAGCCCATTAAAACATTTAAATCCTATTCCAAATTGGAATTCCTGTGTATCTGCATGTGTTTGTGGTACAAATGTGTTCTAAAATCTTTCTTTTCTATATCTATTATACATGAATATGCATTTCCAACCAAGTGACATCTGAAATTGAGTTTTTAGTGAATACTACTACATCTATTAATCCTACACACCATTAACTTTATTATCACTTACAAATGAAAAAATTAATTTTTTAAACAAATTTTTCAAAATCTAACATGCACAGGAATCCAGTATATTTTATTATCAAGTTAAAATACTTTCATAACTCACACTATCATTAATTTACATACTTCATGTGACATTCCTGGAATGACTGATGAAGCTGAGGTTCCCAGGAGTAGGATGACTCTCAAAGATCATGTCATTTGGACCTCATCTGCTTGAGGAAGTTCTGGCCCTTGGCCAAGCTGTCCTTCAGTGCATCTTTCATTGTTTCATTCCGTAGACTGAAGATGAAGGGGTTCAGGAGTGGTGTGATGACAGTAGAGAGGATAAAGAGGATCTTGTTAAGATGCAAGCTGTTCCTCTGGGAGGGCCGGACATAGACAAAAATGCAGATCCCATAGCCCATGGAGACCACAGTGAAGTGAGAGGCACAAGTGGCAAAGGCTTTGCGTTGACCTTGTCCTGAGGGTATCTTCAGAATGGTGGAGATGATGTAAACATAGGAGACCACAGTGAGGGAGAGGGAGCTGAGGAATAGGACAAGGGAGCTGAGGAAGTCCAAGAGTTCAATGGCATGTATATCAGCACAGGCCAAGTGGAGGAGGGGGGCACTGTCACAGAAAAAGTGATCGATCACATTGGGGCCACAGTATGGCAGCCCAGTCTTAAGGACAATGGATGGGAGAATGAGGAGAAAGCCACCTACCCATGAGAGGATAACAAGACGCACACAGAGTGAGCTTGTCATAATCACAGGGTACTGAAGGGGGCTGCAAATGGCCACATAGCGATCATAAGACATGACTGCAAAAATGATGAACTCAGTGCATCCAGAAAGGAAGTAGAAATACAACTGGGTGAAGCATCCACCAAATGAAATGGTCTTTCTCTCTGACAGGAAGCCTGCCAGCATCTTGGGAACAGCACAAGTGGTAGTTAATACTTCACTGAAAGAGAGATTGCTGAGGAAGAAATACATGGGTGAGTGAAGCCTGTAATCCAGGAGAATTAGGGTAATGATGAGGGAGTTTCCAAGGACTGTAATCAAATAGGCCAATAAAAAAAATCAAGAACAGGAGGCCCCCAAGGGCTCTTGTTGTTGGCATCCCTACAAGAATAAACTCAGTCACCAATGTCCAATTGCCTCTTTCCATGTTTATGTCTCTTTTTACTGTAAACAGAGTGATAACAGAGAAAAAAAAAACAGCATGGTGAATCATTCATTAAATTAAAAAATTGAAAGAGATATAAAATAAATTTCTTTAGCAACATTTTTTTCTAGCAAAACTGATCAAGACAACTGATATTATAATTGGGTATAACATCCTTCAAAAATTCAGCTTCTTATGATACCTGGGTGGCTCAATGGCTTAAGCAACTGCCTCTGACTCAGCTTATGATCCCAGAGTCCTGGGATCGAGTCCTGTGTGGAACTCCATTTTCAGTGGGGAGTTCTCTTCTCCCTCTGCCTGCTGCTCCCCCTGCTTATGATCTCTCTCTTTCTATCTTGCTCATCAACAAATATGAATAAATAATAAGCAAATATTCTTAAAATAATCAACTCCTTTCCTTTTTATATTACGTAAATCTTTACAAAGGTATGTTAAATTTATAATTACAATTACATGTTTTCTCAATGAGAACTTTGTCATGTAAATGTTCTGACAAAATGCACCGATGACATATTTATTTGGTACCTGTAAATATAAAAACAAGTTATTTTCAGTGCTTGTCTTATAGGAACTGTGATGTCTAGATGTCAAAAGGACACATAGAGGGTACGGACCCCAGCTCCAAGTCAATGGTGCAGTTTGGTTCGAGAGCCACAGTGGACAGTGTGCAGACATGGCAGCCAGATTTTCCCACCTGTGACTCTGGCACTCCAACTGCCAGTTAAGGTGGAAAAATATGTGAATTAGCTTATCCTCCTTTGTATATTTAATATTACCTTTTTATGTTTTTATTTAAATTCCAATTATCTCTATAGATTTCAACATATCCTTCCTTTGTAGCCCTTCTTTTTCATTGCACTGTACTAAATCCTGTCAAACTGAATCTCTTCTTGAAACTTTTGTATTGTAAAGAATTATACAATAATTTGTTAATATTTAGAAGAGTCTTGATAATTTTTCAATTATTTTTTGAATATTATATTCGATGGACAAGGTAATGATTACAGGTTTGTGTCTGAATTAGTTACAGAAAAGGAAAAAAAAAACTTACAATGATGGGAGAAGAAGTACACAAAGAATCCTCAGGTTTGAGAAATAATCATATAAAAAATAAGCATAATAGTATATCTAGAGGTACATAATGTAACTTTGACAGAAGTCAGAGTTACCAAAAAGACTTCATACACACACACACACACACACACACACACACACACAAATTGGGTTAAAAATAAACATAATTGTCTTTCGCAATAACAAAGTAAACAAAAAACAAAACAAAAAAAAACACAATAAGCATTTTGAAAATAATAATCATAAATCTGAGCAGTAAGAGTTTACCAATAAATATGAATATATTCCATGGTACTGTTATACATCTAGGACTGTAATATAAAACCAATACAGTTTGTCAGAAACACACACAACCTAAAATGGCTCAAGATGTAATATATGCATTGGTATAAATATTTTAGGAAACACTTGTGAGAAACTAAAATATGTGGTGTCATATTAATGGTAGAAAAATCATTATCAAAGCAAGGGACACAAAATTAGATTTAAAAATGGATCAAAATGTCATGAAACTATATGACATGAGAGATCACATCAAATTTAAGGCAGACAACTCTTAGAAGCAGAAATGAAAAAAACATGGTAACAAGAGAATTTGACACATTTTCTGTATTTTTCAGAGAGAATTAAATAGTCAATCATATGAGCATTGTTAAGATAAAGTAATTTAAAAATAAATTATAGGAAATGTCTGTAATATTATGAATGGAATAAGAGAACAAATCCCCTAATCGGAATCAATACTGCAATTATTTATGTCTAAGATTCACTTACAACAAAAGGTAGGATTAGATTTTAGTTCAAAAACAGCCAAAATATCTAAAATATAATCTCTAACTTTTGAAGAGTCTATTTTTAAGCAATACAATAAATATGATTTCACAGTATCAGCTAGTATACTAGACAGAGGAAAACCCTGTAAGATAAATCTCCCAACATTATAAATGCCCACATGATTATTTTTAATTCATTCCCTAGAGTAGCTGTAAGGAAAGAATCTTAACTGACCAGTGATATTCAAATGGGGCATACTTGGGCACCTGGGTGACTCAGTTGTTTAAGTGTCTGCTCAGGTCATGATCCCAGGATCAGGCTGCCTGTTCAGCGGGGAGTCTACTTTTTCCTCTGCTTCTGCTCCTGCTCTTGCTCTCTCTCAAATAAATAAATAAAATCTTAAAAGAATAAAATGGGTCTTAATCTATCTGTAATCCACAATGTTAAATTCCTTTTAAGAACTGATTGTCAGGATACATAATAAAGTGAGCATTACAAAGAAATATTAGGTGGACAGAAGACCAAGGCTAAAAAATATATATTTAATAATTTTAGCGACAGCAGCAAGTGAGGCAGTGCTCTTGATAATCTGATTTCAGGCAACATACATCAGTATCAGAAATACAGATGAGAGAGAGAGAGAACAAGAGAGAGAGACAGAGGGACAGAGGGAGGGACCATAGGGGAGAGAGAGAGAGACAAAAGGAGAGGGAGGGATAGAGGGAGGGTGAGGGATGGAGAGATCAATGAAAAGAGAGAGAGGGAGGGGAAGAGAAAGAGAGGGAGAATCTCTCAGAATAGATAAGAAATAAGATTGTTAAAAAGGTTGGAACAGCTATTTGAAGAATGTGCCTTGAAGCAAACCTAGACATTGAATGTTTGGGTTGGGGTTCAGGAAACTAATGAGGCAAAGTAGATACTACAGAAATGAAGCAATGTTTGAAATCCTGAAGAAAAATGTGTGAGTGTATGGAAGTTTATTTCTCATTAAATTGAATCAGTCCTGACTTTCTTACAACAAAATCTCAAATTAAGACCTTATTACATACAATGTTCTTCTAACTTCCCTATCATCTCAGTTTCAAACAAATGTAAACTATTAAATGTGGGTGCATTTCTTCTCACTGTACCAACTCGTACACAGAAAATACCTTTAGGAAGTCCCCCACCTTCTCTCCAACACAGGAAACTTCTTTCTCTATCACCCCATCGTCCTGTCTTACAAGAAGTGCCCCCTGCCCAATAAAATTGATTTAAATGAAGGAAAAGCAGAAGAAATGCCCATCTGTGTGCCACTTTTTTCCTTTTGAAACTCAGCTCTTGGGCTCAGGAGCTGGGGTTCCATAAAAACTGCTTGGCCCCACTCCTTGTGATGACAACGTAATGCAGGATAAGTCCCCAGTTCCAGACCTTCCACAGGAATAGTTCCAGAGGTTGAAACAGTTTTGAAAGCAGCTCCTCAGCCTATAAGCCCCCAGGGAGCATAGCTGGGTGGGGCGGGGCCATGTTTTCACTTTCTCTGTGTTCCTGAAACTTTAATGAGTGTATTCCTCTGTGACTCCAATATGCAGAGAACACTTTGCTTTCCCAGAGGAGTTTAAAGAATAAAAGGATGATGTATTTCAAAAAAAAGTAATTGTTTTCTGTGCAAACAGCCAATGAAACTTTTTAGGTAAAATATTGTTATAGCTAAATAAGTTGTCCTCTGATATCAGGAATACATGTACTCCATTATTTTGTTTTTATTTCTTTTCAGTGGATGACTCTGGTTTAAGTGCAATCATGATTTCCCCACATGAAACTGTCTAATAAATATGAAAGATTTATTCACCAAACAGAACTGGATTACTTGACTAGAAGCCTACACGAGGGAGGGAGAAGTATTGATGAACATGTTGTTCACTGTAAAAAGAGCCCGGGGCAGGGGCAAGATCCACTGGACACTCAAAATAAGTCCGTGTGTGTGTGAGGATGGAGCTCTAAATTTAATGAATCCATTTTATTACCTGTCTTTTTTTTTCTGAGAAAGGACATTTTTTAAAAATTTCTCTTTTGTTCCCTTATGTATTTGTGGTAGGCCTGCTTGTATGTATATTGGATCTTACACTATTTTATTTCTACATTTTTTTCATCTCTTATTTCCAATTAATGCTCAATGTGCACTGTATTCTTGTTCTGACAGGAATTATTTTCTGGGATTCAAAAATAATAGTTTCTTTCAACACTGTTACATTTACAAATGTAATCTCTTCTACCACAAATGCCTGTCTCTTTTTCCTGTAGGTAAAATGAAATAGACCTTTTAAAGCCTAATATCATGTCCATCTTTTTTGTTGTTGTTGTTCTCACTGATGGCACATATGATTATCAATCCTGACTCCCAGGGTCCTCTGCAGATTACAAATATACATACATAAACACTCTGCACTTAGTCTACTTCACAAGTATAGGTATGCCTTTCTCAAATCCTTAGTGAACTTATTCGGAATAAATACTTTTTTCACATCAGATATTTTAACACTTAGTACAATGCTATACAGTAGGTGGTTGAAAAAAGGATTATCCATCATGACCAAGTGGGATTCATCCCTGGGATGCAAGGGTGGTACAACATTCACAAATCTATCAGTGTCTTAGATTTTATCCAGAGAGAAAAATTCAAAAATCATATGATTCTCTCAATAGATGCAGAAAAAGCATTTGACAAAATACAGCATCCTTTCCTGATTAAAACCCTTCAGAGTGTAGGAATAGAGGCTACATTTCTCAAGCTCATAAAAGCCATCTATGAAAAGCCTACAGCAAATATCATTCTCAACAAAGAAAAGCTGGAAGCCTTTCCCTTAAGATCAGGAAAATGACAAGGATGCCTACTCTCGCCACTATTACTCAACACAGTACTAGAAGTCCTTGCAACAGCAATCAGACAACAAAAAGGGATAAAAGGTATCCAAATTGGCAAAGAAGTCAAACTGTCTCTTTTCAGATGACATGATACTGTATATGGAAAACCCAAAAGAATCCATTACCAAACTATTAGAATTTATAGAGCAATTCAGTAATGTGGCGGGATATAAAATCAATGCTCAGAAATCAGTTGCATTTCTATACACAAACAATGAGACTGAAGAAAGAGAAATTAGGAAATCCATCCTATTTACAATAGCACCAAAAACCATACGTTACATTGGAATTAACTTAACCAGAGTCATAAAGGACCTATATTCTAGAAACCATAAATCACTCTTGAAAGACATTGAGGAAGACACAAAAAGATGGAAAAATATTCCATGCTCATGGATCGGAAGAATTAACATAGTTAAAATGTCCATGCTACCCAGAGCAATCTACATTTTCAATGTTATCCCGATCAAAATACCAATGACATTTTTCAAAGAACTGGAACAAATAGTCCTTAAATTTGTATGGAACCAGAAAAGGCCCCAAATTGCCAAGGAACTGTTGAAAAGGAAAAACAAAGCTGGGGGCATCACAATGCCGGATTTCGAGCTGTACTACAAAGCTGTGATCACAAAGACAGCATGGTACTGGCACAAAAAGAGACACATAGGCCAATGGAACAGAATAGAGAACCCAGAAATGGACCCTCGGCTCTTTGGGCAACTAATCTTTGACAAAGCAAGAAAAAACATCCGGTGAAGACAGTCTCTTCAATAAATGGTGCTGGGCAAATGGGACAGCTCCATGCAAAAGAATGAAACTTGACCACTCTCTCACACCATATGCAATTGTACACTCCAAATGGATGAAAGACCTCGATGTGAGAAAGGAATCCATCAAAATCCTAGAGAAGAACATAGGCAGCAACCTCTATGACATCGGCCAAAGCAACCTTTTTCATTACACATCTCCAAAGCAAGAGAAACAAAAGATAAAATGAACTTGTGGGACTTCATCAAGATAAAAAGCTTCTGCACAGCCAAGGAAACAGTCAAAAAAAAACTAAGAGGCAGCCCATGAAATGGGAGAATATATTTGCAAATGATGATACAGATAAAAGACTGGTATCCAAGATCTACAAAGAACTTCTCAAAATCAATACGTGAGAAACAAATGAACAAATCATAAAATGGGCAGAAGATATGAACAGACACTTTTCCAATGATGACCTACAAATGGCTAACAGACCCATGAAAAAATGTTCAAAATCATTAGCTGTCAGGGAAATTCAAATCAAAACCACACTAAGATACCACCTTATGCCAGTTAGAATGGCAAAAATGGACAAGGCAGGAAACAACAAATGTTGGACAGGATGTGGAGAAAAGGGATACCCCCTACATTGTTGGTGGGAATGCAAGTTGGTACAGCCACTCTGGAAAACAGTTTGGAGGTCCCTTAAAAAGTTAAAAATTGAGCTACCCTATGACCCAGCCATTACACTACTGGGTATTTACCCCAAAGATACAGACGTAGTGAAGAGAAGGGCCATATACACCCCAATGTTCATAGCAGCATTGTCCACAATAGCTAAATCGTGGAAGGAACTGAGATGACCTTCAACAGATGACTGGATTAAGAAGCTGTGGTCCTTATATACAATGGAATATTACTCAGCTATCAAAAAGAAAGATTTCTCAACATTTGCAGCAACATGGATGGCACTGGAGGAGATAATGCTAAGTGAAATAAGTCAAGCAGAGAAAGACAATTATCATATGATTTCTCTCATCTATGGAACATAAGAACTAGGAAGATCAGTAGGGGAAGAAAGGGATAAAGAAAGGGGAGGTAATCAGAAGGGGGAATGAAGCATGAGAGACTATGGACTCTGGGAAACAAACTGAGGGCTTCAGAGGGGAGGGGGTGGGGGAATGGGATAGACTGGTGATGGGTAGTGAGGAGGGCATGTATTGCATATTGCACGGGGTGTTATATGCAACTAATGAGTCATCGAACTTTGCATCAGATACCAGGGATGTACTGTATGGTGACTAACATAATATAATAAAAAAAATTTTAAAAATAAAAATTAAAAAAAGAAAGTATTTTGTGAGTGTTTGAATGAATGAATGAATGAATGAGCAAATGAATATGGGAAATTGCCATTACTGGCTGTTATTCATGAACAGTAGCAAAATCTGTAAGAATCATTACTTTTCTTAAAGAAGATTATAAATGAAACTTCCACGCTGTGGATTGGAGCCTAATGAAGAATGTATCCAAAACAATATAGAATTTTGAGGCTATCACGTTATTTAAGGACAAATAAGAAAGTGGTTTCATACAATTTATTCTAGAAATGAATATTTTGAGCAGATGTTATGACCTTAGCATTTATTCTGAATGTGCAGTATCTGAGAAGACAAATTACATTATGTAGAGGAACAGTTGATAAATTATGCACAGGCAAAAGCACTGTGAGGAACTATTGTATTTTATAGCTTCTTTTGAGGCAGAAGAGAATGCGTGTGCCTTTCTCTATCTCAGTCCCACCCCTCATACAAACCAAAATACTTCTCATTTGTAGAAGTGATATTTGGAAGCTGTGAATTACGAAGATTCTCTCAGTTTAGGGCTCCATAGGAGCCAACATGTGTCCTGACTTTGTTCCATGTTTTCCTCATCTTCAAGGTGTAGCTTAACACAATCCCCTTGAAAGGGGTTTTGTTACTACTCCACTGCCCACCAACCCATTCCAGCTCCATGGCTGTGACTTCAGAATCCCATCAAGTGACCATCAGGCTGGGTTGTCACACAGGTTCAGGTTTCTTGTGTGCTACTTTTATCTGTCCAAACAGAACATTATGCATAAGGGCATGAACCACACCTAACATTCACTACTGTTACGCTCAATGTCTAGCATTGTGATCAGTAATTACTATAATGCTTGCTAGTTTTAATTCCCACACAATTCCACACAAATCTCACATAGTCAAAAGGAAAGAATCTTTCCAAATACTTAAATTGAAAAAGCAAAAAAGATGCATGAAATATAACTTTGAAGAAGGAAACAGTATATGCATATTTGGAAAAAACAAATCCGTATTATAATTATAACCAACATTTTATAGGCATGCAACTTAATTTTAGCAGTAATGATTATATATTGTTTTATTATCTGCTGTTTCCACATGCACCTACATTATAAACTATATCCTATGTGTCTATTCCACATGTTTAAAATTATTTATATCTATAAGTAACTTACAGAGATGGTATAGGAGATGGATCTTATCCATCACAGTTTCCCAATTTATTTACCACACAAAGAAAAAAATAATGTAAGCATGAAAGTGTCTCTTCTAAAAAACAATGGGACAATAGCCACGGAAGGGACTCAAATGATTTTTTGAGAAAACAATTTTGGGGTAGAACAGTGTCATGGCAATTAAAGAGCATGATGACAAGTATCAGCATTTTAACATGTGAAGATAAGTGACAATAAATCAGGATGAAGAAAAGAGAATAAGGCAGAGGTGGTGAAAAAGTCTTGTGAACACTGATCAGCTTACAACACAATTTGGTTTGATAAAGAAAAAATGATAAATCTTGATTAAAATACTTTGATTGCCATTTAACAAAATAAAAATTATGGCAATGAATAAACAATTTTAAATGAATAGATTTTCTCATTCATTATTTTGTGTATCCCCCAAATCAGAAATAGTCATAAAATATATTTGCATATTATTATCTTTTTATAAAATACATTGCAATTATTTGTAGGATAGCATAACCTCATTTCTCAGACTCAGGAATTCATGGGTTCTGCCGGTTGTCTCAACAAATCATTAATATTGATTCCTTTTATCAACATTGTCGTATTAGACAGTCAAAAATATGGTTACCCCACAGATAATACAATAAGTGACACATTTGGTAATTAATTTCTTAAACTCATTTGCCTCAGCCTTTCCTTCTGTTGCCTATGTTCAGCATAGGGAGTAAGATTTCAAGAGGAAAAATGCAGAGTAGGAGACACCAGCCTTTATTACCCACACCCACCCACCCACCCACACACACATCAACTAGCTAAGAAAAATAAACACAGATAAAATAATCAAATAAAAATAGACCTTGGAGGGCTCAAAAGTCCAATTAAAAATCTACTGCAATATAGTTTACCAATATGAAGAATAACCACACAGAAAGGACAACTGGAAGACATCTAGAGATGTCTGGAAAAGGCTAGAAAGATGAAGAAAGTGGGGACAAGTATCAGCCATGCAGCAGTTGCCATTGTCAACCCCAGTGGCTTCCTCTGCAGTAGACCCTAACAGCCTTTGTCCTTGTGGACCTCCCAAAACCCCACAACAGCTACAGACTCTCCATCACTTTCACAGCAGAGGACCATGTTGTGCTTGTCATCAACCCACAGTTGCTTGCTTTGCAGAGGACACTGGCAGATCTCATGTCTGAGGTAACCAGTTGTCATTGCTGGGAGATGCAGGTCTGTTCCATCATCCCAGAAGGAATTGCTCTTGTGGCACCCTGGGAAAAGGGCTGTGAATGTCCATAACCATGAGTATCCCATGAACCCCAAATTCTCAGCTCAACCGTGCATGCTTGAGTGCCAAACTCTAGCTCTATAACCCCTCCTCATCTACCCATCCTCCAGACTTCAACAACACAGTTTCTCCTTATGTGCTCATGTTTCAGGCAGCACTACCAATTCCACTGCAAACTAGTCAGGGCCCCAGACTCTAGGGCTGTTGTCACTCTGTGAGCACCCATGCCCCAATCCCAGCTCTGTGGCTGCTTCACCCATCAGACACTGGTGCAACCACCACTGAGAAAATCTCAAACAAACAACCTATTTATGACTCAAGGAACTAGAGAATGAGCAATTTAAGCCCAAAGTTATCACAAGGAAGGCATAATGAAGATCAGTAAAGAAATTAGTTAAATGGAGATGAGAAAAACAATAGAAAAATGATATTGACAAAACTCTAGCTAGACAAAAAAGAAAAAAATAAGCAAATAGATAAAATCATAATTGAAAGAGGAGTCATTACAACTTTTTGGGAGGATATACAAATGGATCATAAAAGACTGTTATGGATACTTACATGCAAGCAAATTGGCTCACCTACTAGATTAAGATAAACTACTAGAAACATGTAACCTGCCAAGATTAAATCATGAAAAATTGAAAATCTGAGCAGACAGATAACTAGTGAAGGAGACTGAATTAGTAATCAAAAATCTCCCAACAACAAAGTCCAAAAACAGATTGATTCACTCGTGAATTCTACTAAACAAGTCCAGAATAATTAGCATCAATCATTCTCCAACTCTTCCAAAATATTGAAAAGGAAGGAATCCTTCAAAATCATTTTATCATCGCAGCACTGTCTTAACACCAAACCCAAAAGCAGTCTACAAGAAAGGAAATTACAAGTTAATGTGATTGATGAAAATAGATGCAGTACGCACAACAAAATACAAGTAAATGAAATTGCACATCATATCAAATGAATCACACACCACAACCAATTAAAATACATCTCTGGAAAGCAAGAATGTTTTAAAATATGAAAACCAATAAGTATGATTATCCAGCCATGAAGGACATTTTGAGATTTGGACAACCTGGATGAACCGGAAGACATTACATTAGGTAAAACAAGCCAGAGAAAGAGGGGCAAATACAACATGTATTAGTACAATGTAGAATCTACAAATAGAAACAGAAACAAAAAAAAAAGAGAGAGAGAAAGGAAAACTCAGAAAGTGAGAGTAGAATGGTGGTTGTCAGGGGCTGGGAAGTGGGGGAAATGGGGATGTATTGGTCAAAGGGTACACATTTGGTAGTATTCAATGAAAAAATTTTGAAGATCTAATGTACAATGTACCTAATATGGTTAATATTACTATATAGTATAATTGAGGTTTGCTGAAAGAGTAGAACTCAACCATTCTTCCCTAAAAACAAACAAAAATATAAAAAGTTAATTATGTGCAAATAAAATGGTAATTATCTTGACTGTGGTAATTATTTCACAGCATATATGTATGTATATATCAATCACATTGCATCTTTAAAAATATATATTTATTTGTCAATTATATCTCATTAAGCATAGATTAAAACAAAAAATATATATCGTTCTCCTGGAGCTGAGAATCTTCTCTTCAAATATGTGAGGTGTCATGTGTGTGTACATGTGTGCATTTATTGTTTGTGGGACCATTCAAATACTTTATGGTTATTCTTACAAAAAGTTACTCTAGGTATCTTTTCTTGCTTTTCCAGGTTTTACTGAGATATAACTGACATATAACATTGTGTAAGCTTAAGGTGTATAGTATGATTATTTGATATACTTATATATTGCAAAACAGTAAGTTTGGTTAACACTATATTTTACCTCACATAATTAACCTCCTTTCTAAATCTTAGTGTTTAATCAGTAAATGCATTAAGCCTCATAGGAACTAACTTATGTCACTCATCTTAAACCTCACTGCATTATCAGTATTTGCTGTCAGAATAGACGTACTCATTAAAAGTTGGAATCACACTCATGAATCCCCCAGAACTATCACAGAAGTGGAAGGAAGGGCCATGGAAAGTTTCTTATTTCAAACTGAAAGAAGAAGAAATGGAAAACGTGAAGACACTGATAACCAGGAAAGGAACTTAATCTGTATTAAAAATCTCCCAATTGGGTACCTGGATCTTACAGTCAGTTAAGCAGCCAAATCTTGATTTTGGATCAGGTCATGATCTGGGTGTCCTGGGATCTAGCTCCATGCTCAGTGGGAAGTCTGCTTGAGAATTCTCTCTTGCCTTCTCCTTCTGTCCCTCTCCCAGTTCATGCTCTCTTTCTCCCTAAAATAAAAATAAATATATATTTTTTAAATCTCCCAATAAACAAGAGTCCAGAGTCAGATGGTTTCACAGGCAAATTCTACCAAAATTTTAAAAATTATTTTATTTAAATTTAATTAGTTAGCACATAGTGTATTATTAGTTTCTATGTAGAGTTCAGTAATTCATCAGCTGCGTATAACACTCAGTGCTCATCACATCACATGCACTCTTTAATACCCATCACCCCAATCATCCCATCCACCCACCCATCACCCCTCCAGCAATCCTCAGTTTGTTTCATAGGGTTAAGTGTCTCTTATGGTTCCTCTACCAAACTTTAAAAGAAGACTTAACACTTACTCTTCTCAAACTACTCCAAAAAGCAGGAATGAAGCATGAGAGACTATGGACTCTGGGAAACAAACTGAGGGCTTCAGAGGGGAGGGGGGTGGGGGAATGGAATAGGCTGGTGATGGGTAGTAAGGAGGGCATGTATTGCATGGTGCACTGGGTGTTATACGCAACCAATGAGTCATGGAACTTTACATCAAAAACTAGGGATGTACTGTGTGGTGACTAACATAATAAAAAATATTATTATTATTAAAAAAGCAGGAATGGAAAGAAAACTTCCATATTCATTCTATGATTTACTCTGATACCAAAACCAGATAAAGACTCTCATAATAAGGTGAATAACAGACTTACATCCCTGATGAACATGGATGGAAAAATCCACACTAAAATACTAGCAAACTGAATTGAACAGTGCATTGAAAGAATTATTCATCATGATCAAGTGGAATTTATTTCTGGTCTGAAAGGGTGGTTCAATATTCACAAATTAATCAATGTTATACACCACATTATAAAAGGAAGCCTAAAAACCTTATGACCCTCTCAATAGATGTAGAAAAATCATTTGACAAAGTGCAACATTCATTCATGGTAAAAACCCACACTGAAGTAATGTTAGAGGGAACATACTTCAGCATCATAGAGGCCATCTATGAAAAACTGACAGCTAATATTATCCTCAAATGGGAAAAACTGAGAGCTTTTCCTCTATGGCCAGGAAAAAGACAGGGATGTCTACTCTCACCACTCTTATCTGCATAGTATTGGAAGTCCTAGCCTCAGCATTCAGACAACAAAAATAAGTAAATTCATCCAAATCATCAAGGAAGAAGTCAAACTTTCAGTTTGCACATCATATGGTACTCTATATAGAACACCTGTAAGACTCCACCCAGAAAACTCTAGAACAGATACAGGATTTCAATGAAGGCCCAGGATAAGAAATCAATGTACAGAAATCTGTTGTATTTCTCTACACCAGTAATGAAGGAGATATCCTTACTCATTATCTGTTCAACTTTTTCTATTTCTTCAAGCTTAAGTGTTGTTGGCTACATGTTTTTAGAACTTTATTTTTGTATGTTATCCAGTTTATGTATAGATGTTAACACTAATCTATTGGGATCCTTTGTATTGTAATCGTTGCTGCAAATGTAGGAGGAGAAAAGGAGGACATAGAGAGCAACTCCAGCATTTGATGTCTGCAAACACTAATATCTACGGGAAGTAATTACAGCCTCAAAATGTGTAGGGTATCTGTAGGGTGCTATGCTAGTCATTGGTAGTCGCATCAGC
Source organism: Ursus arctos (assembly GCF_023065955.2). Classification (NCBI taxonomy): domain Eukaryota; kingdom Metazoa; phylum Chordata; class Mammalia; order Carnivora; family Ursidae; genus Ursus; species Ursus arctos. The sequence goes on along the minus strand of NW_026623067.1, from coordinate 8,013,024 downwards.
AGATGCTATTGGGATATTCTACCTAGGATCCATGACAACTGTCTCAGTGATAACACCTTGGGATGGGGATCTGCTGTCTGCAAGGGTTACTGAGGTCATCAGTGGGCAAGGCCACTAGGGTCCACAGAGCAGGCCACTGGCAACCATAGTCACTCTCACTGTGTGGCTGATACTGGTACACCCAGCTCTTCTTCCTTGTTCCTACTCATCTATAGATGTCTCAGCATTTCCAATCTCTCTGTGGAGTGGGTCATTCCTGCAGTGCCCTAAAAGACTTGAGAATATGATCATTTATCCCCACTTCCTTTCAAGAAGTTCCCTCTTGGCATTGAACAGTAGCAGACTAGGTTATGGGAGGATGCAGGCAAAATGAAATTTCCTCCTATTTTTTCTCTACAGTTTTTCTTAAGTTTTTTATTTATTTATTTTATTGTGTTGATAAAGCTTTTTGAATGGATGCCTGATCTCCCTCAGACCCTTTTTTATTTGTGCATAGCTGCATAATTGTTGAGCTTTATGAGGGAATGGTGGCTAGCATCTCTTATTCTGCTCTTTGTGATGTTATTCCTATAAGGAATGATTTAATTAGTGAATTGTTATTTTTTTCAAGTTTTTATTTAAGTTCCAGTTAGTTAACATACAGTGTAATATAAGTTTTAGGTGTAGAATTTTAGTGGTTAATCACTTACATATAACACCTAGTGTTCACTTGGATAAGTGCACTTCTTAATACCTATTACACCCATCCCCCTGCCCGCCTCCATGCCAACAACCCTCAATTTCTACTCTACAGTTGACTCTGTTTCTGGTTTGCTACTCTTTTTTTCCCCCTCTATGTTCATCTGTTTTGTTTCTTAAATTCCACATATGAGTGAAATCATATAGTTTTCTCTGACTGACTTATTTTCCTTAGCATAATTCTCTGTAGGTCCATCCATGTAATTGCAAATGCAAGATTTCATTTTTTGTGGCTAATATTCCCATATGTATGTGTATATATATATATATATATATATATATATATATATATATATATAGTATACCAATGTGTGTGTATATATATATATATATATATATATATATAGTATACCAATGTGTATATATATCAAATCTTCCTTATCCATTTATCAGTCAATGGAAATTTGGGCTCTTTCCATAATTTGTTTAGTGTTATATAAACATTGGGCTGTTCAATTCCTTTGAATCAGCATTTTTGTATCCTTTTGGTAAATACCTAGTGTGAAATTGCTGCGTCATAGGGTAGTTCTAGTTTTAACTTTTTGGGGAACCTCCATACTGTTTTCCAGAGTGGCTACACCAATTTCACTTTCCACCAACAGTGTTAACAGGGTTTCCCAGCCACCACATCATAACCAATGGCTGTTATTTCTTCCATTATTAATTTCAGTCATTCTGACAGGTGTGAGGTGATATTTCATTGTAGTTTTTATTTGTTCTTCCCTGATCATGAGTGATGTTAGCATCGTTTCAGGTGACTATTAGCCATTTGCATGTTTTCTGTGGAAAAATTGCTATTCATATCTTCTGAACATTTTTTTAACTGGATCATTTGTTTTGGGGTATAATGCCACTCTTATAACTTCAAACTTTTTGCTTCTACTCACAATTACACTCAGTACGAATGCATAATGAAGCATCATCATCCAAAGAAAGTGAAACAGAGATAAAAATCTTTTTCCAATTATCTGTCAATGTTTTCTAGTTATGGATTTCTGTTTGTTTAAAATTTTCATTCATCTTAATTACTACCATGTAATCTTAAGGAGTTTATGCTTTTAAATACTTTTCTAACTTATGAATTTGAGGGGAAAATTTTTTTAAACCACCAATTACTTCATTAAGTGTACTGTAGAAATGGTGAGTGATGATGTCATACTTGAATGTTTCTTGAAATTTCCAGTATTGTACGTCTTTATGGCATTGACACTTTGTAAAGATTCTCTTTAAAATTTTGTTGTATAACTACATTTAACTTTTTCCCCTTATCTATGTTCTCCTCTACCACCTTCTCCACTTACTAATCTAATTTCTGTTCATAAATATAAAGACCTTGAACTCTGACCCTTCTAGTTGACTTAAATTCCAAATGTTTTTGTCCTCCTAAAATCATCATATAGACACTTGGTTTTTTGTTAAGCACCTAAAACTACACATTTACAGAATAGTGTTACATTTCTGTTCCCAATATAATATTTTTCTCACATCATTCACCAATCCATTCATTAATCCATTCATACTTTCCTTACTGAGGTGGTCTTACAGGAAATGGGCTCATTATTTTAGATCCAATATTAATAGAACAAACATTGTTCCAGGTCGCACTTAAAGCTTACCTTATTTATTAGGCCCCTGGGTGACTTAGGTCTTTTTTTTTTCATAATAATATTTTTTAAGATTTTTTAATTTTATTTATTTGACAGAGATAGAGACAGCCACTGAGAGAGGGAACACAAGCAGGGAGAGTGGGAGAGGAAGAAGCAGGCTCATAGCGGAAGAGCCTGATGTGGGCCTTGATCCCATGATTCTGGGATCACGCCCTGAGGTGGAGACAGACGCTTAACCGCTGTGCCATCCAGGCGCCCCTCATAATAATATTTTTATTGTATTATGTTATTCATCATACAGTACATCCCTGGTTTTTGGTGTAAAGTTCGATGATTCATTAGTTACGTGTAACACCCAGTGCACCATGCAATACATGCCCTCCTTACTACCCATTTCAGTTCTTAAGCATCTGTCTTTGGCTCAGGTCATAATCCCAGGGTCCTGGGATTAAACCTCACAGGGGCCTCTATGCTCACTGGGAAGCCTGCTTCTTCCTCTTCCACTCTCTCTGCTTGTGCTCCCTCTCTTGCTCTCTCTGTCTCTGTCAAATAAATAAATAAAATCCTCAAAGTTTAGCTTTTGGGAAAACTGATATTACAAATTAATGCAAATATTATCATTTTACAGATGCAATAAAAGTATAATGAATTTGCATAGAGACTACTGTAGCTAAGAATCTGGTTATGCTCATAGAAGAAAGGATATATACAGGTCATGTGAGGCTTTAGACTGGTAAACGTGGTAGAATGCAGTGAGAAAATTCCAGGCAAAGAAAAATTAGATGTACTAACTATACATTGAAAATTTTAAATATATGTAAAGAACTAAACAAATTCCAATATAGATGGCAAGGGGAATGAAACAGAACAAGGACCTAGAAGAAAGATAAGGGGTGCCTGGGTGGTGCAGTCATTAAGCATCTGCCTTCAGCTCAGGGTGTGATCCCGGTGTTATGGGATCAAGCCCCACATCAGACTCCTCTGCTATGAGCCTGCTTCTTCCTCTCCCACTCCCCCTGCTTGTGTTCCCTCTCTTGCTGGCTGTCTCTGTCAACTAAATAAATAAAATCTTAAAAAAAGAAGAAAGATAAAATTATTGCAAAGGGGTATAAAAATTTTATAATCCATCCTAGATAATAAAGTATACAATATTAGCAACTATTTGATAAGGATCATTTATTAAACACTGAATACAAGAACAGATTATCATAGGTTTTTATCTAAATTATTATGTATCTGCATGATTGGAAACCATCAGTCTATTGTTTAGGTAACCTATAAGTATAGTTTCTGTTTCTATATATAACCACTTCTCTTACCTGTATAAAAGATAATTTGTCATAATGGAATATTTTGGGAGAACATCACTCAACATTTCAGCTTTCCTTTCTTTCCCTTATGATGCTCTGCTTTATTCCTTGTGTTGGCTAATTGAATTTTAATAAAAAATAGAAAAACAAAATTCACTTTGTTTCTAGTTTCTATCATTTTTTAAAAGATTTTTTTTTAATTTAAAATCAGTTAGGGACACCTGCTGACTCAGTTGGTTAAGCATCTGCCTTTAGCTCAGGGCATGATCCTGGGATCGAGCCCTGCATCATGGACTCCTTGCTCAGTGGGAAGCCTGCTTCTTCCTCTCCCCCTCCCCCTCTCCTTTCTCCTGCTCTCTCTCTTTCTCACTCACAAATACATGAATAAAATCTTTAAAAATAAAAGTATTATTTTCAGAGGTAGAACTTAGTGATTCATCAGCTGCATATTCAAACATTTAAGTATAGAAATACATTTTCCATACCCTATATTCAAACACACAAATTAACATATGGGTAAAATTTTAAACACGTCTATGTCTTTTTACTCCGACTAAATTATAACCTCTGAAGCAAGCATCATTTCTCAGTGACTCAGAATATGTGTGAGCACGCAACCCTGTGGCATGTCATGGGAGCATTTAGGTCATTTACATTGAGACTGAGTATTGAGAAATATTATTTTAATGATGTCATGTAAAAGTCTTTGTTTCTATAGATTGTGACTTTCTGTTCTGTATCACTCTTGGGGCCTTTTTACTTTTATGGAACCCCCCTTATATCTCCTGTAGGGCTGGTTTCATGGTTACGAAATTGGTCAATGACTGGCGCTTCTGGAAGGTCTTTATCTCTCCATCAATTCTGAATGACAGCCTTGCTGGATAAGGGATCCTTGGCTGCATGTGTTTCTCTGAAAGACCCTTAAAAATGCCCCCCCAACCCTTTCTCTCATTCCAGGTCTGTGTAGACAGGTCTGATGTAATTCTGATACCTTTGCCTTGGTACGTGAGAAATTTCTTTGCCCTGGACTCTTTCAATACTGTATTCTTGGATCTAATATTCATGAATTCCACTATGACGTGAGGTGGCATAGCTTTGTCGTGGTTGAGCTTGGGAGGCGTCCTCTCTGCCTCTTGGACACAAAAGCTTGTTTCCTTTGCTAGACTAGGGAATTTTTCAGCTACAATTTGTTCAAATATCTCTTCTAGACCTCTGTTTTTCTCCACCCCCTCTGGGATGCCGATGATTCTGACATTGGACATTTCATTGAGTCAGTAATCTTCCGAAACCTACATTCTTGAGATTGGATTTTTTTGAGCCAAGTTTCTATTTTAGCTTTCTCTTCTACTAACCCATTCTCCAATTCGCTAATACATTCCTCTGCCTCATTCTCCCTTGACTCAGAGCATCTACTTTTGACTGCATTTGATTCATAGAATTTTTAATTTCTGCCAGATTCGCTCTCATTTCCACCCTTAGAGATTCTATATTCTCATTAACATTTTTGTTAATACTTTTTTCAAGTCTACACGTCATCTTGACCATTGTTACTCTGAATTCCATTTCTGATAATTTGGTTATATTCATATCCATTAGTTATGTGGCATAGGCCACAGACTCTTTGTCTTTTCTTTGCTGGAGATATTTCTCCTTCTCGTCATTCTGATGACGACAGGTTGTGGGGTTGTCCAGAGCCCAAATTATTGACCAGGACCCATGCAGTGTGCACTTGTTTTACAGGGACCTTAAGGATGTGGGCTTCTTGATTTTTTAGCCTGCCTTCTGGGGGAGGGGTCAGCTGCACCGATAATCAGGCATCTCTGTTTGGGTAGAGTCTCCATGTCCCCCATGCGAGAGGGAATGGGGATAGGCATATTGTGAGCCAGTATTTCCAGGCTTTTGTTCTCTGGCGGCTTTCCCTGGCGGTTTGCTGTGCCTCTTCTGAGAGTCAGAGGAGCAGTAGCCAAATCTCAGCCTTTGTCTCAGAACAGAGGGATCACAGGCCATTCTCCACTGATGTTCTGTCCACTTTAACTCTTTTTCTGTTGGTGCTGCTCAACCCTGCAGTGTCTCTGCATGTGCGCCCCACAGCCAGTGTCCCTGCCCTCACTTCCAGGACCGGAGTCTCTGTCTTTTGTGTTTCTAACACCGCCAGCCACCAGCAGCCAGCCGCAGGCTGCCCCTGTGCACTCCGAGGTCTGTCTCAGTGTGGCTCATGGGCGCTCTGGAGCTCCGGCCCTCAGACTGGTCGCAGGCATTCCCCATCTCACGGTATCAGCTGCTCTCTCACAGGTACTGGTCCGCAAGTGCGCTGGCTCCCCCGTGCAGGTGGCTACTGCTTCCCTGTGCCCGAACGCGGGGGCTCCCTACCCTTCCGTTTATCTTCTGCTATCTGAGCGTGGCTTCACGGCTCCCTGCTTTGTACCTCAATACTCATCACTGGAGATGTTCATTTGTACTGATCGAGATGTAACTTCCAGTGTCTCAGGCTGATTCCCTGGATGTTCAGGATGGTCTGGTGCCTATCCAGCTCGACTCAGGGGACCAGCTGGAAAAGAGGTCTACTACTCCTCCAATATCTTAACTCCTGTTACTTTTTATTTAATACAAAAATTTTATTATGTTATGTTAGTCACCATACAGTACATCCCAAGATTTTTATGTAAAGTTCCGTGATTCAATATGTGCGTATAACACCCAGTGAACCATGCAATACGTGCCCTCCTTGACACCCATCACTGGCCCATCCCGATCCCCCACCCCCCTCCCCTCTAAAGCCCTCAGTTTGTTTCCCAGAGTCCACAGTCTTATAGGTTCATTCCCCCTTCTCTTTACCCCCCTCCTTGTTCCCTTTCTTCCCCTACCAAACTTACTACTTCTTATGTTCCATAAATGAGTGAAACCATATGATAATTATCTTTCTCTGCTTGACTTATTCGCTTAGCATTATCTCCTCTAGTCCTGACCATGTTGCAGCAAACATTGAGAAATCATTCTTTTTGATGGCTGAATAATATTCCATTGTATACATGGACCACATCTTCTTAATCCGGTCATCTGTTTAAGGGCATCTTGGCTCCGGGGCACCTGGGTGGCACAGCCGTTAAACGTCTGCCTTCGGCTCAGGGCGTGATCCCGGAGTTACGGGATCGAGCCCCACATCAGGCTCCTCCGCTATGAGCCTGCTTCTTCCTCTCCCACTCCCCCTGCTTGTGTTCCCTCTCTCGCTGACTGTCTCTATCTCTGTCGAATAAGTAAATAAAATCTTTAAAAAAAAAAAGGGCATCTTGGCTCCTTCCACAATTTGGCTATTGTGGACAATGCTGCTATGAACATTGGGGTGCTTATGGCCCTTCTCTTCATTACGTCTGTATCTATGGGGTAAATACCCAGTAGTGCAATTGCTGGAACATAGGGTAGCTCAATTTTTAACTTGGTAAGGGACTTCCACACTGTTTTCCAGAGTGGCTGTACCAACTTGCATTCCCACCAACAATGTAGGAGGGATCCCTTTTCTCCACATCCTATCCAACATTTGCTGTTTCCTCCCTTGTCAATTTTTGCCATTATAAGTGGCATAAGGAGGTATCCTAGTGTGGTTTTGATTTGAATTTCCCTGATGGCTAATAATTTTGAACATTTTTTTCATGTGTTTGTTAGCCATTTGTATGTCTTCATTGGAAAAGTGTCTGTTCATATCTTCTGTCCATCTTTTTATTTGATTATTTGTTTCCCATACGTTGAGTTTGAGAAGTTCTTTGTAGACCTTGGATACTGATCGTTTAATATAGTGTCATTTACAAATGTCTTCTCCCATTCCGTGGGCTGCCTCTTTGGGTTTTTTTACTATTTCCTTGGCTGTGCAGAAGCTTTTTATCTTTTTATTTTTAAAGATTTATTTATTTATTTATTTATTTATTTATTTATTTATTTACTTGATGGAGAGAGAGACAGCCAGCAAGAGAGAAAACACAAGCAAGGGGAGTGGGAGAAGAAGAAGTAGGATCATAGCAGAGGAGCCTAATGTGGGGCTCAATCGCAGAATGCCCAGATCACGCCCTGAGCCAAAGGCAGACGCTTAACGACTGAGCCACCCAGGAGCCCCAGAAGCTTTTTATCTTGATGAAGTACCACAAGTTCATTTTTTCTTTTGTTTCTCTTGCCTTTGGATATGTGTCATGCAAAAAGTAGCTGTAGCTGATGCCATAGAGGTTGCTGCCTATGCTCTCCTCTAGGATTTTGATGGATTCCTGTCTTACATCAAAGTCTTTCATCCATTTGGAGTTTATCTTTGTGTATGGTGTGAGAGAGTGGTCAAGTTTCATTCTTTTGCATGTAGCTGTCCATTTTTCCCAGCACCATTTATTGAAGAGACTGTCTTTTTTCCACCAGATGTTTTTTTTCCTGTTTTGTCAAAAATTAGTTGCCCAAAGAGCTGAGGGTCCATTTCTGGGTTCTCTATTCTGTTCCATTGGTCTATGTGTCTGTTTTTGTGCCAGTACCATGCTGTCTTTGTGATCACAGCTTTGTACTACAGCTCGAAATCTGGCATTGTGATGCCCCCAGCTTTGTTTTTCCTTTTCAACAGTTCCTTGGTGATTCGTGGCCTTTTCTGGTTCCATACAAATTTAAGGACTATTTGTTCCAGTACTTTGAAAAATGTCATTAGTATTTTGATCGGGATAACATTGAAAGTGTAGATTGCTCTGGGTAGCATGGACATTTTCACTATGTTAATTCTTCTGACTCATGAGCTTGGAATATTTTTCCATCTTTTTGTGTTTTCTTCAATGTGTTTCAAGAGTGATTTATAGTTTCTAGAATATAGGTCCTTTACGTCTCTGGTTAAGTTAATTCCAAGGTAACGTATGATTTTTGGTGCTATTGTAAATGGATGGATTCCCTAATTTCTCTTTCTTCAGTCTCATTATTCATGTATAGAAATGCACTGATTTCTGAGCATTGATTTTGTATTCCACCACATTACTGAATTGTTCTATAACTTCTAAGAGTTTGGGAGTGGATTCTTTTGGGTTTTCCACATAGAGTATCATGTCATCTGCAAAGAGAGACAGTTTGACTTCTTCTTTGCCAATTTGGATACCTTTTATCCCTTTTTGATGTCTGATTGCTGTTGCAAGGACTTCTAGTACTATGTTGAATACTAGTGGTGAGAGTGGGCATCCTTATTGTGTTGCTGATCTTAAGGGAAAGGCTTCCAGCTTTTCCCCTTTGAGAATGATATTTGCTGTAGGCTTTTCATAGATGGTTTCTATGAGACTGAGGCATGTACCCTCTATCCCTACACTCTGAAAGGTTTTAATCAGGAAAGGATGCTGTATTTTGTCAAATGCTTTTTCTGCATCTAAATAGAGGATCATATGATTTTTGGCTTTTTCTCAATGATAAAATCTATCACACTGATAGAATTCCAAATTTTGAACCACCCTTGCATCCCATGGATGAATCCCACTTGGTCATGATGGATAATTCTTTTAATGCACTGTTGGATTCTATTAGCCAGGATCTTGTTGAGAATTTTGGCGTCCATATTCATTAGGGAAATTGGTCTGTTATTCTCCTTTTTGATGGGGTCTTTGCCTGGTTTGGTGTTCAAGGTAAATCTGGTCTCATAGAACGAGTTTGGTAGTTCTCCTTCTGTTTCTATGTTTTGAAACAGCTTCAGGAGAATAGATATTATTTCTTCTTTGAATGTTTTGTACATTTCCCCAGGGAATCCATCAGTCCCTGAACTCATTTTTTGGAAGGTTTTGATCACTTCTTCAATCTCTTCATGATTAATCAGTCTCAGTCTATTTAGATAATCAATTTTTTCCTGTTTCACTCTTGGAAGTTTATAGTTTTCCAGAAAGGCATCCATTTCATCTCAGTTCTTTAATTTATTGGCACATAGTTGTTGATAATCGTTTCTGTTTGTTTCTATTTCCATGGTATTGGTCGTGAATTCTCTCCTTTTATTCATAATTTTATTAATTTGGGTCCTTTCTCTATATTTTTGAATAAGTCTGGCCAGTGGTGTATTGATCTAGTTTTTTATTTCAAAGAACCAGCTTCTTGTTCTGTTGATCTGCTCTACTGTGCTTCTGGTTTCTAATTCATTGATCTCTGCTCTAATCTTGATTAACTGCCATCTTGTGAGTGGGTTAGGCCTGTTCTTCTGTTCCATCTCCAGCCTCTTAAGGTGAGAATATAAAGACTGCATTTTATTTTATTTTATTTTATTTTATTTTATTTATTTTATTTTATTATTTTATAAGATTTTTTTATGTTATGTTAGTCAACGTAGAGTTTATCCTTAGTTTTTGATGTTATGTTCCATGATTAATTTTTTGTGTATAACACCCAGTGAACCTGCATTTTAGATTGTTCTATTCCTTTGAGTGAGGCTTGGATGACTATGTATTTTCCCCGTAGGACTGCCTTTGTATCGTCCCATTGGTTTCAGACCGATGTGTTTTCGTTCTCTTTGGTTTCCATGAATTGCTTAAGCTCCTCTTTAATTCCCTCGTTTACACAATCATTCTTAAGCAAGATGGTTTTTAGTTTCCATGTGTTTGAGTTTCTTCCAAATTTTTCCTTGTGATTGAGTTCTGGTTTCAAACCATTGTGGTCTGAGAATATGCAGGGATTAATCTTAGTCTTTTGGTATCAGTTGGGACCTGTTTTGTGACCCAGTATATGGTCTATTCTGAGGAAAGTTCCATGTGCATTCAAAAAGAATGAGAGTTCTGTTGTTCTAGGGTGTAGTGTTCTGTATATATCTATGAGGTCCACCTGGCCCAGTATGTCATGGAAAGCTCCTATTTTTTGACTTTCTGCTTAGATGATCTGTCTAATCCAGAGAGCAGAGTGTTGAGGTCCCCTACTATTAATGTATTGTTATCTATGTGTCTCTTTATTCTGGTTAAGAGTTGGCTTGTGTATCTAGCTGCTTCCCTGTTAGGGGCATAGATATTTATAATTGTTAGATCCTCTTGTTTGATACACCCTTTAAGAATAATATAGTGTCCTTCTCTATGCCATACTAGACGAGTTGGACCTCATAGATATATATAGAACACTACACCCCAGAACCAAAGAATATTTATTCTATTTTAATGCCCATAGAACATTATCAAGAATAGAGCATGTTCTGGGTCACAAAACAGGTCTCAACCAGTACCAAAAGACTGAAATTATTCCCTTCATATTCTCAGACCACAATGCTTTGAAATTGGAACTCAACCACAAGGAAAATTTGGAAGAAACTCAAACACTTGGAGACTAAGAACCACCCTGCTCAAGAATGATTCAATAAACCAGGAAATCAAAAATCAATTTAAACAATTTATGGAGACCAATGAGAATGAAAACACAATGGTCCAAAACCTTTGGGACCCTGCAAAGGAAGTCCTAAGGGGGAAATACATAGCCATCCAAGCCTCACTCAAAAGAATAGAAAAATCTAAAATGCAGTTTTTATATTCTCACCTCAAGAAGCTGGAACAGCAACAGAGGGACAGGCCTAATCCACGCATGAGAAAGCAGTTGATCAAGATTAGAGCAGAGATCAATGAATTAGAAACCAGGAGCACAGTAGAGCAAATCAACAGAACTAGAAGCTGGTTCTTTGAAAGAATAAATAAAATAGACAAACCACTGGCAAAACTTTCCAAAAGAATAGAGAAAGGACCCAAATTAATAAAATTATGAATGAAAAGGGAGAGGTCACAACCAACACCAATGAAATTAGAAGGATTATTAGAAACTTTAATCAACAGCTTTAAGCCAATAAACTAAGCAATCTGCAAGAGATGGAGGCCTTCCTGGAAACCTATAAACTACCAAGACTGAAACAGTAAGAAATTGATTTTTTAAACAGACCAATTAATTATGAAGAGATTGAAACAGTGATTAAAAACCTTCCAAAAAACATAATGCCAGGGCCTGATGATTTTCCTGGGGAATTCTACCAAACATTCAAAGAAGAAATAATACCTATTCTCCTAAAGCTATTTCAAAAAATAGAAATAGAGGGAAAGCTACCAAACTCATTCTATGAGGCCAATATCACCTGGATCCTCAAACCAGGCAAAGACCCCATCAAAAAGGAGAATTACAGACTGATTTCCCTAATGAATATGGACGCCAAAATTCTCAACAAGATCCTTGCTAACAGAATTCAACAGTACATTAAAAGGATTATGCATCATTGTGCTTTTGATTTGCATTTCCCTGATGACTAGTAATGCCGACTTTTTTATCTGTGTTGATCATTTTGCTGTATCCTTAGAAAAATATCCATTTAGCTTTGTTTTTCCCATTAAAAATTGAATTATTTATTTGAAAGAGAGTGAGAGAAAGCCTAAGCAGGGGCAAGGGTGGATGGACCAAGAGGGGGACAGACAAGCAGATTCTGTGCTTGTTGCAGAGCCTGTTGTGGGGCTCCATCTCAGGACACTAAGATCAAAACCTGAGCCAAAACCGAGTCAGATGTGTAACCAACATAACCACCCAGGCATCTCCAGAATCCCTTTTGTGTTCTGTATCTATGTTGTCATTATTTTCTACTTTATTTTTAAAATTATATTCCATTAAACAACATATACTACATCATTAGTTTTTCATGTAGTGTTCAATGAATCATTAGTTGCATATAACACCCAGTGATCATCACAACATCTGCCCTCCTTAATACCCATCGCGCGGTTACCACATCCCTTCTCTCCCCTTCCCTCTGTAACCCTCAGTTTGGTTCCCAGAGTCCAGTCTTTCATGGTTCATCTCCCTTTCTGATTTCTTCCCATTCAGTTTTCTTTCCCTTCCCCCATAGTCCTCTGCACCACCCCTTGTGTTCCACATATGAGTGAAACCATATGATGATAATAGCTTTTCTCCACTTGACTTATTTCACTTAGCATGATACCCTCCAGTCCATCCATGTCAATGCAAAGATAGGTATTCATTCTTTCTAATGGCTGAATAATATTCCATTGAATATATGAGCCACCTTTTTATCCACTCATCTATTGAAGGACATGTCGGCTCCTTCCACAATTTGGCTATTGTGGATGGACATTGCTGCTATTTAGTTCTATTCATTTTTAAATATGTTTGTTAAATTAAAAAAAAGATAAACGAATAAACAAGCAAAGCAAAAGCAGAATCAGACCTGTAAGCACAGAGAAAAGAAACTGATGATTACCAGAGGGGAGGGGTGGAGGGATAAGAAAGAATGGGGAAAGGGGAGAAGGAAGTACAGGCTTCCATTTATGGAATGAATAAGTTACAGACACAAAAGGTACAACATAAGGAATAGAGTCAATGGTATTGTAATAGCGTTTTACGGTAACATATGGTAAGTACACTTGTGAGCATAGCATAGCATAGCATAGCATAGCATAGCATAGCATACAGAGTTGTCAAATCACTATGTTGTATACCTGAAACTAATGTAACATTGTGTGACAACCATACTCAAATTAAATTTAAAAGGTAAAAATTTAATTCCAGGGGTCTTAAACTTTGAAAGACGATACTACCATAGTTATTTAAATAAGCAATAATGGGATAGAAAACCAGAATAGTGTACATATTATTGGAAGATAAAGCCTTTAATGCTAATAACCAACATATAATAAAAATAAAATCAATAGGGATGTCTGGGTGGGTCAGTCAGTTAAGTGTCTTCCTTTGGCTCAGGTCCTGATCCTGGGGTCCTGGGATCAAGTCCTGCATTAAGCTCCTTGCTCAGTGGGGAGCCTGCTTCTCCTTCTGCCTGCTGTTCCTCTGCTTCTGCTCTCTGTCTCCCTCTCTTTCTCTCTCTGATAAATAAATAAATAAATAAGTCTTCAAAAATAAAAATAAATAAAATAAATAATAAATGGAAAAATTGTTTTTGTTGTTGTTTTTAAGTTGACTGAATTCCTTATATGTTTTGGATATTAACCCTTAATTTAATAGATGCCTTGCAAAAAAATTCCCCATTGTCTAGGTTGTTCATTTGGGAATTTTTTCCATTGTGTGCAGAAGCTTCTGAGTTTGATGCAGTCCTCCTTTCTGAATTTTTCTTTTGTGTATACTTTTGACATCATGTCAAAAAACTCATTGCCAACACCAATGTCAAGGACCATCTTCCTTGCATTTTCTTCTAGCTTTATGGCTATGGGGTTCTATGTTTCAGTCTTTGATCAACTTTCGGTTAATTGTTGTGAATGGTGTGAATTAAGGGTTCAATTTCTTGGTTTTGCATGTGATTTTCCCAGTTTCCCCAGCACCACTTATTACAGAGACTATCCTTCCCAATTGGATATTCATACTTTCATGCCCCCCCCACACACATATTATTATCTGTATATCCTGGGACATAATTCTTTGATGTCTCTTCTGTTCTATTGGTCAATGTGTCTATTTTTGTGTCAGTACCATGCTGTCTCTATTACTATGGATTTGTAGCACACTTTGAAATCAGGAAGTATGATATTCTGGTTTTGTTCTTTTTTTCTCAGGGTTTCTTTGATTACTTGGAGTATTTTGTGGTTCCACATAAGTTTTATAATTGTTTCTTCTATTTCTGTGAAGAACATCACTGGTTATTTTGATGGAGATTGTGCTGAATTCTTATATGGGTTTGTGTATTATGGCCATTTTAACAATAATTATCCTGATTGTGAACATGGGATATTGTTCCATTTGCTTGTGTCTTCTTCAATTCTTTTAGCAAAGTACTGCAGTTTTCATTATGTATATAACTCACTTCCCTTGTTAAATTTATTCCTAAGTTAATTATTGTTTTTGAGGCTATCATGAATGGGATAGATTTTTTTTTGAGATGCTTCATCATTAGTGGAAATGAATGCAATTGATATTTATGGTAATATTGTATCTAAGCAATCAACTGAAATCTTTAAAGAAGTCCATTTTTTGGTTAATCTTCGATTTTTATCTATATTAGATAATATCATCAGAAAATAGCAACAATTTTACTTTTCCCTCTCTAATTTGAATACTTTTATTTCTTGCAAAATTGTTCTAGTTAGGACGCTCAGTAGTAAATTGAATAGGAGCACCATAAGTGGGCATCCTTGTCCTGTTCCTAGTCTTACAAGAAATGTTTTTGATTTTTACCCATTGTGTATAATGTTTGGTGTGATCTCTTGTATATGGTCTGTTTTTATGTTGAGCTGTTTCTGCTATACCCATCTGCTATGGGATTTTACACAAAAGAATTATGTACTGTGTGAAATACTTTTTCTGGATCTTCTGAGATGTACATGTGATTTTTATCTTTCATCATATTGATGCAATGTATTACATTTATTGAATGTTATATGTTGCATCATCCTTATATCCTAGGGATAAATGGCACTTGGTCATCGAGTATAATACTTTAATGTGTTCTTGATTTTGGTTTACTAGTGTTGTGTTTAGAATTTTTGCATCTGTATTCTTCAGTTATGTTGGTTTACAGTTTTCTTTTTCTTGTGATATCTTTATCTGATTTTGATATCAAAGTAATGTTGGCTTCCTATAATGAGTCCTTCTTGGTATTTTGGAAGATTTTGAGGAGGAATGGTGCTAATTCTACTTTAAATGTTTGATGGAATTATCCCATGAACTCATCTGCCCATGGAATTTCCTGAGTTGATTACTGATTAAATCTCTAGCTCTTTCCATGGTGCACCACTGAAGATCCTGGTGTGGCCATTGGTCGCCAGCCTGCCTGGTGTTACCAGTAGTGTAAGAACAAGCCATATCCTAAGTCCTGCTTCTGCAGAGTCATCATCGATGCCAAGATCTGCATCTTTGACCTGGGGTGGAAGAAGACAGAAGTGGATGTGTTCCCACTATGCGGTCACAAGGTGTCAGATGAATATGAGCAATTCTCCTCTGAAGTCCCCAGAAGCTGTCGTATTTGTGCCACCAAGTACATGGTGAAAAGCTATGGCAAAGATGTCTTCACATCCAATGCAGCTCCACCCCTTCCATGTCATCTGTATCAACAAGACATTGTCCCTTGCTGGGACTGACAGGCTACAGACAAATATGCAGGTTGCCTTTAGAAAGCTCCAGGTCACAGTGACCAGTGTCCATATTAACCATGTCATGATGTCCTTCTGTAGGAAGCTGCAGAACAAGGTGCATGTGATTGAGCCCTACACAGGGGCATATTCAAATTCCCTGGCTGCTGGAAGATCCACATTTCCAAGGAGTGGGGCTTTACCAAGTTTAATGCAGACAAACGTGAAAACATGATTGCTGAAAAGGAGCTCATCCCACATGGCTGTGAAGTCAAATACATCCCAGTATTTGTGGCCCCCTAGACAAATGGTGAGCTTTGCACTCGTAACAAACTAGGCACTGCCTTGTACTTATTCATGTGCACCAATAACTCCTACTTCCTGTCAAAAAAAAAAAAACTTTACTCTTTATTAGTCCAGATTTTTTTTTAATTTCTTTCTGATTCAGTTTTGGTAGGTTTTTATATTTCTAGAAATGTATCTATTTATTCCAGGTTATGTACTTTCCTGGCAATGAATTTTTCACGACAATCTGTTATGATTATATCTATTTCTAAAAGGTCAGTTATAATGTCTCCTCTTTCATTTCCAATTTTATTTGAGTTCGCTCATTTTTTCTTAGTCTACCTCAACTTTTTAAAGAACCAGCTCTCACTCTCATTGATGCTTTCTATTGTTTCAATGGTCTCTATTTCACTTATTTCTGCTCTGACATTTATTATTTCCTTCCTTCTGTTAACTTTGGGCTTAATTTGTTCTTGCCTTTAAAATTACTTTAGATGTAAAGGTAGTTTTTTTTTTTAATTTGAGAGCTAATTTTTTAAATATATGCATTAATTGCAATAAACCTTCCTCTCAAAACTGACCATTTTATCATTATGTAATGATCCTTGTCTTTTGTTGCTGTTTTTTACTTGAAGTTTATTTTGTACAGCTATCCCTGCTATACTCTTCTTTTGCACTCTTCATTTATTTTCTACTCTGTTTGCTTGAAATGTCATCTTCCATCTTTTTACTTTGAGCCTATGTTTGTCTTTGTAGCTGAGATGGGCAGCATACAGATGGATCTCTTTATTTATTTATTTTTTTTTTTACTCAGGCATTCTGTGCTTTATGGTTAGAGAGTTTAATACATTTACAATTTGCACAACCATTAATATGTACTACAACTATTACTACTACTATTTTCTCTTTTGTCTTCTATTCATTTTTTTGGTTCCTTTTTTTTTCTTTTTCTCACTCTAAGTTTGTAAGCTGATGGTTTTCCATGGCAATTTGGTCAGTTTCACCTATTTTTTTTTTTTAATTTTGCATCCAGTCTAGATATTTGCTCTGTGGTTACCATAAGGTTTACAAATCATTTTTTTATAGATAAATAGTTTTATTTTTTTCTGCTGATAGCAATTTATCTTTACTTGCCTATAGAGGTCTCATCCTGTTTTATTCCCCTTTTATATTTTAATGTCACAAGTTATCTTTTATTTTGTTTTTTAATTTGAGTAGAGTTAGCACACAATGTTACATTAATTTCATAGTGATTCAGCATCTCTGTGTGTTATGCTATGCTAACCACAAGTGTAGCTATCATTTATCACCACACAATGCTATTATTGACTATGACAGTATATTATTAACTACATTCCTTATGCTGTGCCTTTCATTCCCATGATTTATTTATTCCATAACAGGAAACCTGTATCTCTCAATCCTCTTCACCCATTTTTCCCATTCCCCACATCCCTTCCCTCTGAGATTCCTTTTAAATTACTGTTTATTTTTACCTCTGACTCTCTTTAAAATTCTTTGTCATTATGGGGTGTCAGGGTGGCTCAGTCTTTAAGCGTCAGCCTTTGGCTCAGGGCGTGATCCCATAGTCCTGGGATCAAGCTCCACATCTGGCTCCCTGCTCTGCTTGGTGCCTGCTTCTTCCTCTCCTCCCCCTGCTTGTGTTCCCTGCTTGTGTTCCCTCTCTCGCTGGCTGTCTCTCACTGTGTCAAATAAAAAAATAAAATCTTTAAAATAAAATAAAATAATAAAATAAAATAAAATAATTCTTTGTCATTAGCTTTTGACAGTTGTAATATGTTTCATCTTAGATTCAGGTTTTTTTTTTTTTCTTTGAGGTAATGGGTATTTTATTAGCTCCTTGGACTGCACGTTCAGTTCATCCCACACATTGAGAAGTTCTCAACTATTGTTTCTGTAAACAAACCCTCTGCCCTCTTCTCCCTTTCTTCTTTTCCTGGAATTTCCATGATTTTTGTGTTCACTTTTTCTAAAGGAGTCTGATAGCTCTTGTCAAATTGCTTCAATTACAAAGAATCTTAGTTTTGTCTCCTTTTTCACCTGAATCCCTTCTACATTTGTATCTTCTAGCTCACTAATTCTCTCTTCCATCTGCTCTGCCCTATTTCCAATGCTTCCTATTGCATTTTTCATTTTATTTATTGAGATCTTCAGCTCCAGAGTTTCAATCTCTTTGGTAAAGTATTCCTTCCATTTATTAATTTTATTCCTGAGGTCATCATAACCTCATAGTGTCTTCCTGAGCTTTCATGTACCTGCTGGAACTTTTTCATAATAGCCATTTCAAATTTATGATTTAGCTTGCAATACTCTATAACTTTCAGTTCATTTGCTGGAAAACTCATTTTTTGTGTGTGATATATTACCATGTATTTTTGTGGTCTTTGGTAAAAAGTTAATCTGTTTTTGCATTTAAAAAAACAAATGGCCTTATTATTTAGACAAGGCTTTGTTTATTTGATATTAACAGGTCACAGGTAAGTAATTATGAGCCTTCCACAAGTTGGCACACAATTTTTATTTCTCCTTCCAGAAATGACTTACTACTGAAGTTGGGAGGAAAAGCAGTATTATTATCATTATTATTATTGTTGTTATTGTTATTATCATTTTATTATTATTATTATTTAAAGCTGGTAGGGAAAGAAAAAGAAAGAGAGAGAGAGAGAGACAAACAAAATAACAGGGTTTTTTGTACATCTGAAACTAGTGTAACACTGTGTGTTAATTTTTCTTATTTTTTTAAATTAAGTTAAAAAATCTGAAGAAAAGTAAAGGGGACCTTGTGGCACAGTGTGGGAAGGTGTACACCAAACACCCTACTTGTGGGATTCCTGAGTAGTGGTGTGGGTCCCAGAAGTCCAAGGTCCAGAATTTCAGGGCAAATAGTAAGAGACATTACCCTTCAGATTTCTTTTCCTATTTCCCTTTCCTCAGACATTGCAGTCTCTCTTCAAAGAAAGAGCAACATGTCCCTCCAGCTGCAGGTGGCAGGGCAGAGTCTTGCTCACCGCCTTTCCCCTCCACTTGCTTTGCCAGAAAGATCTCGCTGTCCCACTCTTGGAACTGGCACCACTTTTTCTGCCACTACCACTTCTGCCTCCAATTTTGCTACCACTCTTCTTGCTCCACAGCATCCTCTATCCTCTGCCGTCCAGTCCACCCAGGACCAGGTGCTTGAATGTATGGATCTTTCAGGGATCCCAATACGCTTTTCAAAGATTTTTTTTTGTTTTCTTTTGGTTATGGATGCTGATTATTTGTAAATCAAAGGGAAGAGAAAAAGGGAAGAGATGTGGCATCATAATACTGAGATCACATCCCCTTCAAAAAATTTGTATCCATTATATCCAACCTTAGCTAATAACAATTAAATCTGAAGTGAACGTTGCATTATACAAATTTGCATGTAAACATGCTTTCTTTTTCTCCTTGGTATATATGTAAGAGTGGGATGGCTAAATTGTAGGTGTGTGGTGCGGGTCCCACATCACAAGACAGAGAGAACGGCAAAAGAGAACAGCCAAGAGAGATGGACACAGGATAATAAAGGGAAACATTACCCCCAAGGCAGTGAATGCTGTAAGGAAGACATGGTGCAGATGGACTAAGTATACCAAGGCACAGAAAAAGAAAAAAAAAAAAAGCTGCAGTTTAAAACAGCACAAACTAGCATATAAAAGAAACAACCATATAATTCTGTCAAATGGCAGAGTAGCTGTGATAATGCTCTGTGGGTCACAGAGATTAAAGGATGACAAGATTATGTTTTCTTTCCACCTTAAAAGCATAGACCAGGCACGGTCCACTGGCCATATGCTGCCTTAGCAAGCCACAGGTCCACAAACTCGTATCAGTCTCAGTCATGCTAGGGCACAAAAAAAGCACATGCTTAAAAGGGAGGGCAGAGGGGCTTTGGGAATGCTTTTGTCAGGGGCACCTACTACTTCAGTGAGTGCTGGGTGCACAAGCCAACACCAGACCTGGTCACACTATGGCATGCAAAAAAAAAAAAACAAAACAAAACATTTTTTTTTCTTTTCTTCCCCTTTCTTTTCTTTTTCTTTTCCTATCATTTTTTTTCTTTTCCTATCTTTTCTCTTTCTATTCTCTCTTTTTTCCAAGACTTATTGATTTATTTTACAGAGAGTATGCAGCAGAGACAGGCAGAGAGAGAGAGTCTGATGCCAACTCTGCATTGAAAGAAGAGCCTGAAAAGAGGTGATCTCACAGCCCTGACTTCATAACCCAAGCCAAAAACAAAAGTCCAATGCTCATCCAACTGCATTACCCAGGTCCTCCTCTTTTCTCTTTTTAATCTTTTCTTATAAAATCAATGGTTTTAAGAAGCAGCTAGCATATAAAACAGTCAGCCCAAGAACCAACAAATGGCTGGGGGAGATGCTAGGGGATGGACTGATGGACAGTCTATGCACGCTCTCCACCTTGAAATCACAGACTCATCCAGGTGTAATAATTGGCTTGCTGCCTCAGTGAGCTCAGGGCTCATAGCCTACACCAGCCCCAGCTGTCCCACCAAGGTGGCCACGAGTGATATACACTGGAACACACCTGATTAGCAATCACTACAGCCCCAGGCTTTACACCAAGGTGATGGAGGTGCAAAGCACTGCAGATCACTTCAGGCCCACACAATAGCTTGATAGGGCACCCCCCATTACAAGGTTCTAGAACTGCTCAGCTCATTGAATGGGGCATTCTCAATGTACAGTGGTCTGGAAACTCTCAGCTGATGTCTGCTTAAGATCCAGCCAACCTCCCTGGGTGATTTCTGCATGCAGTACCCTGGAAACCCCTATCCCAGGCTTACATCAGTTTCAGCCACTCCACTCATACTCCCATTATATGAAGCCCCTTGGAACACACATGACTAAATGACTTGGGCTACACGAGAACAACAATGACCATGGCATCCCTTGTGCTGACCACCTTGGGACCCCTGGTTTGAATGCAATTCAGTGTCATCTTTCCTGTCAGGACATAATTTTCACAGGTATCTCAGGGTCCACATCAACCCATGCTTATGGTAGTTTTAGCTGCCCTTCCAGGGAGCCCTTGCATAGTTTGCCCCAAGACCTCCTGGCCTGAACTCCACCTAAGCCCCAGCCACCCCTTCAGGGAATCCTATGTGTGGAGAGTCCTGGAACACCCATTTACACTCACTTCATTTTCAGCTTTCCTGTCAAGAAGTCCTCTGTACATAAAGCCCTGAGTCCCCCAGCTTGCATCCCAGCCATCCTGCCAGGGCACCCTCTGCACAGAGAGCTCAGTCACCTCCCAAACTGCATACCACCTCAACTCCAGTGACCCAACCAGGGTGCACCCTGCATAGAGCACCCATGGCTTGCACCCAATTCAGTTTTGTTTGTTCTGCCAGGGTTCCTCAACACATAGAACACTGAGACATACCAGCCTGTGTCCAAGATAGATTTAGATTTCCTAATATGACATTCACTGAATGGAAATCCCCAGGACACCCAGGCCACACCATCCATAGCTCTAGCCCGCTAGTAAATGGCACCAAGCACACAGAGTATATATAGGGTAAGACCATACACAAGACCACTCCTTTAAGTTTGGAGAAGTAGTTTCTCCCATAAAAAACTTACAGTCAAACAAGATGAGTAGACATAAGACTATGCTCGAGAGGAAAGTGGACAGCAGAGACAATCATAGCAGAAGGGAGGGAAAACTGAATGGAAGAAATCAGAGAGAGGAAGTACAATGTTGTTTGAACAAATAATAGATGAAAAATTCCTTAACCTGGGGAAGGTAATAGATATCAAGGTCCAACGAGCAGAGAGAGTCTAAACAAGATGGACCAAGGAGGTCTACATTACAATACATAATAATTAAAATGTCATAAATTAAACATAAAGAGATGATTTTAAAAGAATAAGAGGAAAGTATCATTTGGTTAAATGTTTGCCTTTGGCTCAGGTCATGATTTTGGGGTCCTGGGATTGAGCTGTGCCTCAGGCTATCTGCCCAGTGGAAAGTCAGCTTCTCCCTCTCCCCCTTCGCCCCCTCCCCCGTTCATGCTCTTACTTGCAGGTGCATTTTCTCTCTCAATTAAATCAATAAAATCTTTAAGAGAGAGAGAGAGAGAGAGAGAGAGAGAGAGAGAGAAAAGCAAAAGTCATCTACCAGCATAAGCATATAAGCTTACTACCTGATTTTTCAGCAGAAATTATGCAAGTCAGAAAGAAGTGGTATGACATATCCAAATGCTGAAAGGAAAACACCCACATGTGACAACATTCTACCTGGCAAGTCTATCATTTAGGATTGAAAGTGAGATAGTTTCTTTCTTTTTTTCTTAATTTTTAAAAATATGTTATGTTATTCACCATACAGTACACCATTAGTTTTTGATGTAGTGTTCCATGATTCACTGTGTATAACATCCAGTGCACCATGCAATATGTGCCCTCCTTAATACCCATCACCAGGCTAGCCCATACCCCAACTTCCCTCCCCCCTGAAATCCTCAGTTTGTTTCCCAGAGTCTATAGCCTCTTGAGGTAGTTTCTGAGGAAAGAAAAAGATAAAGGAGTCTATCACCACTAAAACAACCATACAAGAAATATTATAGAGATTTCATTAACTGAAAATGAATGGTCATAATTGGACATGAGAAAATTGTCAATAAAATACATGTAATATGACAACATATCTATCTATATCTATATCTATATATCTATCTATATCTATCTATATATCTATATATCTATATATCTATATATCTATATATCTATCTATATATCTATCTATCTATATATATATATATAAACATGTGGAGGAGGAAGGAAAAAAAGAAGTAAGTTTTTAAAATGTGTTTGAACTTAAGCTACCATCAAATTAATACTGACTGCTATGTACTTAGGATTTTATATAAGAACCTTATATAAAAACCCAGAAAGTAGTTTCCCAAAAAGAAAGAGAAATAGAGCCAACCATAACACTACAGAAACTCACCAATCACAGAGAAAAAGAGAGTAAAAGAAGAAAGGAACAGAGAACTAAAAAAGAAAAATAAATAGAAAGCAAGAAAAAAAGAAAGGAAAGCAAGCAAGCAAGCAAGCAAGAAAACAAATGCAAAATGGCAATAAGTACAAACTTATCAATAATTACCTTAAATGTAAATAGCCTAAAAGTTCCAATTAAAAGTTAAAAATGCAATACCCATATATGTGATACCTCCAAATGAATCAGCTCACCCCTAAAGACATAGACTGAAAATGAAAGCATGGAAAATACTTACCATAGAAATGGAAGTGAATAAAAGCCAGAGTAGCAATACCTATATTAGGCAAAATGACCTTGAAACATGCATGCTTCTAAAACTGAAGCAGGTAGAAATAGAAAATCTGAATAGACTGATTACTAGTAATGAAATTGAATTGGTATTAAAAAAACTACTAATAATAGGCCAGTACTACCCTAATGCCAAAACCAAAGATACCATAGAAAAAAAGAAACAGAAAACCAAAGACTAATATTTTTGATGAACATATGGGCAAGAAGCCTCAACAAAATATTAGCAAGACTCATTCAAGAATAGATTTAAGAATCACTCAGCACATTTAAGTGAGATTTATTCCGGAGATGTGACAATGGTTTGATATTCACACATCAACCAATATGATACACCACATCAACAAAACCAAGGACAAAAACCATATGATAATCTCACAGATGCATAAAAGGAATTGGACAAACTTCAGCATGCACTTATGGGAAAAGCCCTCAGGAAAGTGGGTGTAAAGGGAACATACCTCAACATAGTAAAGTCAATATGAGACAAAAGCAGAGCTAACATCATATTCGATGGTGAAAAATTGAAATTTCCTCTAAGATCAAGAAGAAGACAAGGATGTTCACCCATGCTACTTTTATTCTACACAGCACTGGATGTCCCAGCCACAGCAATCATGAGACAAAGACAAAAGAGGCACCCATATTGAAAAGGAAGAAGTTAAAAGGTCACTATTTGCAGATGACATGATAATACACATAAAAAAATAAAAAGACTCCACTAAAAAACTTGGAAATAAACGAATTCAGGAAATTTGTAGGATACAGGATACACAATGAATACCCAGAAATCAGTATTGTTTCTATACACTAATAATAAAGTAGGAGAAAGAGAATTAAGAAAGTAGTTCTATTAAAAATTTCACAGAAAACCAAAAAAAAAAAAAAATACATGGGAATAAACTTAACTGAATAGGCAAAAGCCCAGTACTCTAAAAACGATAAAACATTGATAAAAGAAATTGAAGACAGCACAAACAAATGGAAAGATATTTCATTCTCATGGGTTGAAGTAACTAATATTGTTAAAATGTCCATATTACCCAAAGCAATCCACAGATTCAATGCAGTCTGTGTCAAAATACCAACAGAATTTTTCACAAAACTAGAACAAATAACACTAAGCTTTGTATGAAATTACAAAAGTCCTTGAATAGCCAATTTAGAAAGGAGAACAAAGTTAAAGGTATCAAAATCCTAGATCAAGATATACTACAAAACTGTAGTAATCAGAATAGTATGGCACTGCCCTCAAAATAAACCAATAGATCAATGAAACAGAAGAGAGTCCAGAAATTAACCTATTATTATATGATCAGTTAATTGACAGCAAAGGAAGCAAGAATATACAATCTCTTACATAAATGATGTTAGAAAAACTCAACAGCTACATGCAAAATAATGAAACTGGACCACTTCCTTACACTACACAGAAAAATAAACTTAGATTAAAGACCTAAATGTGAGACCTGAAACCATGAAAATCCTTGAAGACAATAGAAGCAGTAAGTTATTTGGCATTGACTATAGCAACGTATTTCTAGGTATGTCTCCTAATTCAAGGGAAACAAAAGCAAAAGCAAACTTTGGGAACCACACCAAAATAAAAACACTTTGCACAGTGAATACATCATTAATAAAACAAAAAGTCAAACTACTGAGTGGTAGAAGATGTTTGCAAATGATGTATCCAATAAAGAGTTAACATACAAACTATATAAAAAACTCATTGATGCAACAACAACAAAATAATAATAATAAAATGAACAATGTGGTTAAAGAATGGGCAGAAGAACTGGATTGATATTTTTCCAAAAAAAAACATACAGATGACCTACAGACACATGAAAAGATGCTCAACCTCACTAATCATCAAGAAATGCATATCAAACCCACAGTGAGAGGTGCACCTGGGTGGGAGTCAGTTAAGCATCTGCCTTTGGCTCAGGTCATGATCCCGGGGTCCAGAGATGGAGCCCTGCATTGGGCTCCCTGCTAAATGTGCTCTCTCTCAAATAAATAAATATTTTTAAAAAACCGCAATGAGATATCATCTTATACCTGTCAAAATGGCCAAAATAATAAAAAAAAAAGAAGAAATAGCAAGTTGTTGGCAAAAATGTGTAATAAAAGGAGCATTTGGATACTGTTGGTGGGAATGTAAATGGTATAGTCCCTGTGTAAAACAGTATGGAGTTTCCTTGAGAAGTTAAAACTAGAAATACCATATAATCCAGTCATTGCACTACTGACTATTTGCAGAAAGAAAACAAAAATGCTAGTTCAAAAACTTATATGCACCCCTATGCTTATTGCAGCATTATTTACAATAGCCAAGATATGGAAGAAACCTAAGTTGCCATTGAGAAATGAATAGATACATAAGATGTGATATATTGCACAGTCATAAAAATGATGAGATTGTGTCATTTGAAGCAACATGGATGGATCTAGAAGGTATTATGCTAAGTGAAATGTCAGACACAGACAAATACCATTTGAGTTCACTCATATATGGAGTCGAAAAAGAATTTTAAAAGGAGAACTAGACCTGTAAATATAGTGACAAGCTGATGTTTGCCAGAGGGGAGGGGCGGGGGTGTGGACAAAACCTGTTAAGAGGAGTGGAAGATACAGGTTGCCAAGTAAGGAATGCATAAGTCATGAGAATAAAAGGCACAGCTTAAGGAATAAAAACAGAAGACTCTTAATTAAATTATTTTTTAACCTTTTAATTGAATTATATCTTTGCTATGTTCTTCTGGGACTTCTAGTACAAATGTAAATATAAGTTGCAGAAATGAGCTTCTAAGTTTTGTTACAGATATAATGGAAATGACTTTAACATTTGATCATTAAAAATGATAGGTTAGAAGTGGAATTTTCATCAATTGCAGTCATCATTTTTTATTTTACCTCATAATTTTAGGTCAGTGAATTACAGCCTTATACTTTTTAAATATTAAAACAACTCGTCATATATAAAGCCTACTTGGTAATATATTATTTTTTGTTGCAGCATTCAGTTCCTAAATTTGTGAAATATTTGCCTCAATTTTGATGAGTACAATTATACTTTGATAATACGTTTATACTATTCTTACTTGGTTTTGATTTATTAAGAAGGGCACTCATTGTGAAGAGCACTGGGTGCTGTATGTAAGTGCTAAATCACTAAATTCTACTCATGCCACTAAATTGTACTACATGTTAACTAACTAGAATTTAAATAAAAAATTAAAAAAAAAAAAAAACAGAACACTGACTACAAGCCAAAGAAGGGAGTGCCAAAAGGGCATGTAAATATGCCACAAAGTCATTTTTTTTATCATATTTGCTTTTTCTTGATGATGCAGTCATGTGGTGGCTAAGCATTTGATTGTTTTTTACAGAGATCTGAAGAAGCTGTTCCAATCATTTACATTAGTTTTTCAATGTTTACATTGAGGAACATAAACTGATTACTGTCTACTTTCTTAGCTTGTTGATGTCATTCCCTGATACAGTCATATTTGGGTTCCTTGCCTGGTTGATGGTTAGAGTTGGTAGCTTTGATTTTTTGTAATGGCATATTTGTTGTTTTTTGTGTTTTTTTTCCTTAAATTTTCTTCTTAATTTAATTAGTGCTTATATCACCTAAGTATTTTTCCATCATTTTATTGTTTATCAGTGTATTGAAAAATCCATTTTTCTTAAATTTTATTGGTGCAAATAGTGTGAAAAAGATGCTTCAAAAATTGAGAGTAAAAGTTTTTTTAGATATACTTTATCTCTAAATTTTGAGTAGAAATTTAACATATTTGAGCATAAAACATTATGCAGGTTTAGGCCATCTAAGGGGGCACTATTGATAAGTTATATATATATTGTGATTTTTGCATTGGTTTTTATGTTATTTATTATTAAGTCAATTATTAAAACAATAGTGTAATGTGTGCTATTATTTTAATTTTAGATTTTAGAAGACTAAACAAACTAAATATTTGGACCAAATTCACACAGTAACACATGACCATGCTACAACACAACACAACATTGTTTCAAAATCGAAACCAATTAAACAAGAAGGCACACTGACTTTCAAAATGTGGTTATTTTTTTACTCATCTTTGAATGAATATCAATTTATTCAATCATGACACTTGCTCAAAAATCCCATGCATATGTTTCTTGTCTTCCAATATCATATATAAATCCTCTTTCTGGAACATAAGTTGGATGGCTGGTTGATGTAAGTTTACATTAGTAGCTTAATGATGTGTAAGCCTAAGGGGCTTGGAGAAAAATACAGGGTCACAGACAAATAAATAAACAAAATGTCATTTGGAAAAAAAACAAGAAAAGTGTAGTCTTGAGTTGAACAGCTGAATTCATCTCTAATGGCTCTGAAAGGTAAAATAGATAATGTCTCTGATAGCTTCCTGCTGGCTGTCCCTTCTCTGCATATTCAGCAGAGGCTTTACATTGATGAGTTCTATTGCCACAGCATCTGTGGCATAGAAAGAGGAGCATAACTGCTGCAGATTTTAAATTCAGTAGAGGCTTGAGAAGATCCATCAGTAACTTAAAACTTAAGTATTAAATGGATAAAGCATCTGAAGGTAATATTTCAAAAATCAAATCAAATGAAATTTACCATTTTAATATGGGACTTTATATTAAATTCAAACATACATTGATATTTACAGAGAAAAAAAATACCAGAGAATCGTGTAACGAAAAGTGAGAATGTCAAGAAGAGTTATCAGATTTAAAATGAAGGGGTTGTACAGGAATTGACTTTGGAATAATTAAATGAACAGGAAAATGGGAGGAATAAGGACTGCTTTAGAACATATGTACGTGGGGCACCTGGGTGGCTCAGTCGGTTGAATGTCCAACTCTAGATTTTGGCTCAGGTCATGATCTCAGGGTCATAAGATGGAGCCCTGTGTTGGGCTCCATGTTCAGCAAGGAATCTGCTTGAGATTCTTCCTGACCTGCTTCTTCTCCCCCTGCTCTCTAAATTTATATGTATTAATATTATATATACATCATATATATGATATTTAAGACCTTATCTTTACATATGTTTCTCTCTCATGTAAAAATTTAAACATTTACATAATTATATCATGAAGAATGTTTTTGTTGGCAATCATGCAAGTCATTGAATTCTGTAAAAATATCATTTTTGAGGTCTTAAATTTATTAGCATACCTATATATTTTCTGGAGGCATCTCTCAGGGATTCCTTGACTTTCTCATTTCGAAGGCTGTAGATGAAAGGGTTCAACATTGGTGTGACAAGGGTGTTCAGCACTGTGGCAAATCTGTTAATGCTTGTTGCACTGCCTTTCTTTGGACGAACATAGAGGAAGATGGAGCTCCCGTAATAAAGTGTAACCACTGTAATATGTGAAACACAAGTAGAGAAGGCCTTCTGCTGCCCCTGCACAGAGGGCATTCCAAGGATAGTAATCACAATGTAGGTGTAAGACACTCCTGTCAGGAGCAAGGAGCCCAAGAGCAACACAGCAGAGGAGACAAAGTCAGCCAGTTCAGCCAGAGCGATATCGGTACAGGCCAGCTGTAGCATGGGGGCTCTGTCACAGAAGAAATGATGGATTTTATTTGGCCCACAAAAGATTAATGGGGCAGTTAAGACAGATGGCGCCAACATTGACAAAAATGCACCCATATAAGATCCCAGAAGTAACATTATACATGTCTGCCTGTTCATGATGATGGCATACCTCAGTGGGTTGCAGATGGCAACGTATCGATCAAATGACATGACAGCCAGGATGAAGAATTCTGTGGATCCCAGAAGGAAGTAGAAGATAGATTGTGTGAGACATCCCACGAAGGATATTGCCTTGGTGTGGGAAAATGTGTTAGCTAACATCTTAGGCACCACTGTGGAGGTGATGGCAACTTCAAGGAAGGAAAGGTTGGCTACAAAGAAATACATGGGTGAATGCAGACGGTAGTCACCACACACCAAAAGGATGATCATGGTGTTGCCACTCAGAGATGTCATGTACATGAGCAGGAATGCAGAAAACAGAAGAATTTCTACTTCTTTCTCATTCTGAAACCCTAGAAGAATGAATTCAGTGACTCTGGTCTTGTTCCTATAATCCATAATGTCCCCAGTTTAACCTGGAATAACAGATAGTTCTTTTATAATTAATCCTTGCATCTTAACCCTGGATAAACCTTGTCAATATTCATAACTATTTTTTGCTGCTGTTGTCGCCAAGGATTGATTAATGCAGACAAATACACTTATTTTCAGTTTATAAATATCTACTGAGATAAACTCTACAAGATTTAGTGCTGAGGGTGACACTTACTTATTACAGCAAAATCAATTCCACATTAAGATTGTGGTAATTATGATTTGGGAAAGCACTTGAGACTCCTTTAAGTGTAGGGAACTGAACAATGGATCAAGTAACAGGAAACAGACTCTTGTCCAATCTCCCTCTGAAATAGATCCCTTATTGTGTGTCACTAATCCATCAAGGATGTAATGGTATTCTTTGAGATGCTAACAGAGTTTTAGTAAAATTTAATTCTATATATTTTTTTTAAAAAGCACCTTTTGTGCTAATTGTATTATTTTACATGTGGAACGAAAATATTCAAGAATCAGTGAACAAAATTACATAACAGAAATATTTTCCAAAATGTTCATGACTCCTGACTCACAGGCTCCAGCCTCCACATTACCAAATCAGTTTCTAACAATATGAAATCAGTGTAATGTAATCTTTATAAGAAATCAGGCTCCAGAGTGAATGAGGTTATCACAGGTCTTACAAGCATTAGGGAGAGGATGAAATATAACTTAATTGATCACTATTTACTGTTTATCTTAGAATTCAGTCAGAAAGAGTATATGGTTAGCAAGCAGTTTAACAAATAAACAAACAGCAACATGGTGCAGAGAAGAGCTTTTTTACTTACTCACTGAGCTGATTATTTGGGAGTGTGTATATTGCTCCATATATCTAGGTGATTCAGGACAAAAAGCACAGGTTAAGAGTCATGAGACATTTCATATCCCTTATTACAAGACACATAGAAGTTCAATATTAAGAGATGCTTGAGAGCTAATTTTAAACAAATGTTTTATTATTATTCTTTTGTAGACTGATGAGTGAGGCTTGGAGTGGGGAGCTAAAATTTGTAAGGGTCCATAGAGGTTCAGTGGTAGAAGTGAGATAATATTCTGTTTTTTTTGACTTAGGTTTGCTCTTCTTTCTGAATCAAAATATTAATTCCTTCTTTCATTCATTTCATTATTATACATTTAATGGACCAGGGACAGTAATGACTTTCTGACATACGTAATTAAAAATGAAAAGGTTAAATATGCCCTCATTTTGTATCCAAGTTGGTATTTTCTCTGTGATTCCTTAAAATGATTTTTTAGAATTGTATCACATGAATTAAGTAATTATCAAGATACCACATTTTTAATATGTTGACATTAGGTGAAGGACTTTAATCAGATTGTTTTTCTATTATTGTGCCAAAGAAAAGAAAATGTGACACATTTGGAGAAGAGAAAGATGATTTTGGACTAACGGGCATCACTGGGACAAATTCTTTATGTAGTTACATAAAAGGTGGTTTGAATTTGAGAAAACAATGGGCACCTTGAGAGAGCACTATGAGAAAGACTGAAAGCTGCAGGAATGGCAGGAACTGAACCATCAAGTGAAGACACTTCAAGGCCCATTTGGTTAACTGCAAAATTTTGCATAATGCTTCAGCTAAAGGAAAGGAAGAGGTGGGAGAGAGGAAGAAATCATAGTAATAAGGAAGATGAGAAAAAATAAATGAGTTGGGAAAAAAACAGTTTAAAGAAAATAATACAGTTGACCGTTGAACAAAGCAGGCGTTAGAGGTGTAGATCCCTCCTGCAATTCATAATCCATTATAATTTTTGACTCCCCGAAAACTTAACTCCTATTGGCCAAAAATTGACAGGAAGCCTTACTGATACCATAAACAGTGATTAACACATATCCTGCATGTTGTATGTATTATATACAGTATTCTTACAATAAAGTGAGCTAGAGAAGAGAACATACCATTAAAAAAAAAAAAGACAAAGTGTTCAAGGGTTAACTGTATTGTTTCTTCTCTACTTACCTGCTGAAGTATGCATCACACTGTGTATCAATGTTTACATTAATCTTTTTAGAATTGAACAAGGTGTCTCCCTTGTTAAGCTACATGGCTTGGATGAGATCCATAGTTGGAATCACTTCTATAAATCGGTTACTCTTGTTGTTGTTGTTGCTGTTTTTGTTGTTGTTGCTGCTTTTTCTGACAGTCTTAGAATTTTGGGAAAGAAGGGGTGTAGAATATATTGATGACTATAGAACAGTTTATAACAGCTTAGTCTGGGAAGGATGGGTCTTCTCCCCTTGCCTTGTAGGACAGAAAATTAAGACTATGAAATTTCGAAGATCATATCTCTAAGTCACTGCAATTTGGAAAGAGGATTACAGCTTGAGTTCATCATTGCTTCTCCCCTGGAGGCAGGGCTTCTCAGATAAGTGGTCTGCAGGGAAAAATATATACATATGTACATACATAAAAACAGCTATAATTAAATGAGAAGTCATTTCCCCAAGTTTGACAAAGTGAACAACAACAAAAACTTCCATAAAATATGTACCCCGCCCCCTCCCCCACCAAAAAAAGAAATAGCTACCCATATGGATGTGCTTTGGACCAAAATTAATTAATAAAAGTATACAGTGCAATTTACTGTTATTGAGTTAGAACAAAGTTGGTAATTTTAACATCATTATAATTAGCATAAGTATTTGTAATTTTTGAATACTTATGTATTAGGTGTTTTGTTAAAAATTTTTCCATATATTATCTCTCTTACCCTTTTAACAATAATATGAGGAATGTGATGTTATTGCTCATTTGTGGTATTTAGTTTATATAATTCATATAAGACAAACCATATAAAGTGTTAAAGGGTATTGAAATTTGAACTTATATATTATAAATTATTATTTCAATGTAAATTATTAAAATGTATTGGGTGCTTAAACATATTCTGAGTCACTGAGAAATGATGCTTGCATCAGAAGTTATAATTCAGTCAGAGTGAAAAGACATAAATGTGTTAAAAAAATTTACACACATGTTAATTTGTGTTTTTGGATATAGAGTATGGAAAATGTTTTTCTGTACTTAAGAAATGTTTGAATATGCGATTGATGAATCACTAATCTCTACCTTTGAAATTAATAATACATAATATATTTATTAAATGATTTTATTATTTTTTATTTTTTAAATGTTTTATTTATGTATTTGAGTGAGAGAGAGAGAGAAAGAGCACCAGTAGGGAAAGGGGGAGAGGGAGAGGAAGAATCAGGCTTCCCACTGAACAAGGAGTCCATGATGCAGGGGCTTGATCCCTGGATCATGACCTGAGCCAAAGGCAGATGCTTAACCATCTGAGTCACCAAGTGCCCCTAATAGATTTTAAATTTAAAAAAAAAAAAATCTTGGGGCGCCTGGGTGGCACAGCGGTTAAGCGTCTGCCTTCGGCTCAGGGCGTGATCCCGACGTTATGGGATCGAGCCCCACGTCAGGCTCCTCCGCTATGAGCCTGCTTCTTCCTCTCCCATTCCCCCTGCTTGTGTTCCCTCTCTCGCTGGCCGTCTC
The DNA here is from genome assembly GCF_023065955.2 of Ursus arctos. NCBI lineage: Eukaryota > Metazoa > Chordata > Mammalia > Carnivora > Ursidae > Ursus > Ursus arctos. The sequence goes on along the minus strand of NW_026623067.1, from coordinate 7,980,012 downwards.
TATCTCTGTCAAATAAATAAATAAAATCTTTAAAAAAAAAAAATAAAATAAAAATAAAAATAAAAATCTGGAAAAAATGATAGAAACCAGAAAAAATGAAAAGTTTGTTTTGTTTTTATTTTTTTTATTTAAATTCAATTAACCAGCATAAAAAATAATGCAGAGGATCATAGGGGAAAGGAAGGAAAACTGAAATGTTTGAATGATGTTCTCTCAAAATATTTCATCATGACAAGTTATCCTTTTACAGGTAAGAGAAGTGGTTACATATATAGAAACAGAAACTATACTTAAAGTATACCCTAATCAATAGACTGATGGTTTCCAATCATGCAGATATTTGGTAATTCAGATAAAAAGCCATGATAATCTGTTCTTGCTTTCAGTGTTTAATAAACGATCCTTATCAAATAATTTGTTGTATTTTATACTATGTAGGATGAATTATAAAATTTTGGTAGCCCTTTGTAATCATTTTCTCTTTTTTCTAGGTCCTTATTCTCTGTCTCATTCCCCTTGCCATCTATATTGGAATTTCTTTAGTTGTTTACATATCTTTAAATTTTTCAACGTATAGTTAGTACATCTAATTTCTCTTTGTCTGGAATTTTCTCACTACACAATTTACCACATTTACCAGTCTAAAGCCTCAGGTGATCTGAATAAATCTTCTATAAACATAACCAGATTCTTAGCTACAGTGGTCTCTATGCAAATGCATTATACTTTTATTGTATTTTAAGGCATAATATTTGCGTTAATCTGTAGCATCAGTTTTCCCAAAGAAGCTAAACTTTAAAGATTTTATTTATTTATTTATTTATTTATTTATTTATTTATTTGACAGAGAGAGAGAGAGACAGCAAGAGAGGGAGCACAAGCAGGGGGAGTGGGAGAGGAAGAAGCAGGCTTCACGCTGTGCATGGAGGTTGATGTGGGGTTCGATTCCAGGACTCTGGGATCATGACCTGAGCCAAAGGCAGATGCTTAACAATTGAGCTACCCAGGTATCCAATAAATAAGCTAAACTTTAAAGGGGACCTGGAACGATGTTTGATCTATTAATATTGTATCTAAAATATCGAGCTCATTTCCTGTAAGACCACCTCAGTAAGGACAGTATTAATGGATTAATTAACAGATTGGTGAATGATGTGAGAAACATACTATATTGGGAAAAGAAATGTAACACTATTCTGTAAATGTGTAGTTTTAGGTGCCTAAGGAAAAACCAAGTGTGCATGTGATGAATTCAAGAGAACAAATAAATGTGGAATTTAAGTCAACTAGAAGGGTCAGAGTTCAAGGTCTTTAAATTTATGAACAGAAATTAGAAATAAGTCAAGCAGAGAAAGACAATTATTACATGGTTTCTCTCATCTATGGGACACAAGAACTAGGAAGATTGGTAGGAGAAGAAAGGGAAGAAGAAGGGGTTAATCAGAAGGGGGAATGAAGCACTAGAGACTATGGACTCTGAGAAACAAACAGGGCTTCAGAGGGGAGGGCGGTGGGGGAACGGGATAGGTTGGTGATGGGTAGTAAAGAGGGCACATATTGCATGCTGCACTGGGTGTTATATGCAACTAATGAATCATGGAACTTTACATCAAAAAGCAGGGATATACTGTATGGTGATTAACATAATATAATAAAAAATATTATAATAAAAAAAGAAAAAAAGAAATTAGATTACTAAGTGGAGAAGGTGGTAGAGGAGAACATAGATAAGGGGAAAAAAGTTAAAGTGTGTTATACAACAAAAGTTCAAAGAGAATCATTACGAAGTGCCAATGCCATAAAGACATACAATACTGGAAAGCTTAAGATATGTTCAAGTACGATGTCATCACTCACCATTTCTAAAGCAGACTTTTGAAGTAATTGATGATTAAAAAAAAAGCCCCTCAATCTCATAAGATAATGAAAAGTATTTAAATGCATAAACCCTTTTAGATTAAACTAGTAATTAGGATGTGAATGAAAATTATAAACTAACAGAATTCTGGAACTAGAATACACTGAGAAAAAATTGGAGAAAGGATTTTTATCCCTGTTTCACTTTCTTGGGGTGAAGATGCTTGGTTATGCATTCATGCTGAGTACAAATGTGAGTAAAAGCAGAAGGTTTGAAGTTATAAGAATAGGATTATACCCCCAAAACAAATGATCCAGTTAAAAAATGGGCAGAAAATATGAGTAGAAATGTTTTCACAGAGAACATGCAAATGCCTGAAAGTCACATGAAAAGATGCTAACATCACTTATTATCAGGGAAATACAATTCAAAAGTACAATGAAGTATCACCTCACAACTGTCAGAATGGCTAAAATTAACAACAGAAGAAATAATATGTGTTAGCTATGATGAGGTGGATGGGGAACCCTGTTAACACTGTTGGTGGAAAGGCAAACTGTTGTAGCCACTCAGAAAACAGTATGGAGGTTCCTCAAAAAGTTAAAAATGGAACTATCCAAATGACACAGCAATTGCACTACTAGGTATTTACCAAAAGATACAAAAAGGCTGATCCAAAGGGATTGCACAACCCAGTGTTTATAGCAGCACTATCAAGAATAGCCGAGTTATGGGAAGAGCCCAAATTTCCATCAACTGATGAATGGATAAAGAATATATTTTATATATATATATATATATGTATATATATATATTATATATATGATAATAGATAGATACATAGATAGATGTGAGGTGATATAACACTGAGTGTTATATGCAGCTAATGAATTACTGGACTCTACACTTGAAATTAATAATACACTATACGTGAACTAATTAAATCTAAATAAAATAAGTTTAAAAAAATTTTGCAAAGATACAGATGTAGTGAAGAGAAGGGCCATATGCACCCCAATGTTCATAACAGCATTGTCCACAATAGCTAAATCATGGAAGGAGCCGAGATGCCCTTCAACAGATGACTGGATTAAGACGCTGTGGTCCATATATACAATGGAATATTACTCAGCAATCAGAAAGAATGAGTTCTCAACATTTGCTGCAACATGGATGGGACTGGAGGAGATAATGCTAAGTGAAATAAGTCAAGCAGAGAAAGACAATTATCATATGATTTCTCTCATCTAGGGAACATAAGAACTAGGAAGATCGGTAGGGGATGAAAGGGATAAAGAAAGGGGGATTAATCGGAAGGGGGAATAAAGCATGAGAGACTATGGACTCTGAGAAACAAACTGAGGGCTTCAGAGGGGAGGGGGGTGGGGGAATGGGATAGACTGGTGATGGGTAGTAAGGAGGGCACGTATTGCATGGTGCACTGGGTGTTATACGCAACTAATGAATCATAGAACTTTACATCAGAAACCAAGGATGTTCTGTATGGTGAGTAACATAATATAATAAAAAACATTAAAAATTTTTTTTTGGTAGAATTTGCCTGTGAAACCATCTGACCCTGGACTCTCATTTATTAGGAGATTTTGTAAAAAGATTTATTTCTTTTTATTTGAGAGAGAAAGCATGAATAGGGAGAGGGTCAGAAGAAGAGGGTAAGAGAGAATCCTTAAGCAGACTCCCCACTGAGCATGGAGCTAGATCCCAAGACACGGAGATCATGACCTGAGACAAATTAGAGTGGGCTGCTTAACTGACTGGAACACCCAGATTCCCAAATGGGAGATCTTTAATACTGATTAAGTTCCTTTCCTGGTTATCAATGTCTTCAACTTTTTCGTTTCTTCTTCTTTCAGTTTGAAATAAGATAAACTTTCCATGGCTCTTCCTTCCACTTGAATCTGGGGGGTCAGGAATGTGATTCCAACTTTTGATGAGTATGTCTACTCTGAGAGCAAGTACTGATACTAAGTTGAGGTTTAAGATGAGTGACATAAGTTAGTTCCTGTGAGGCTCAATATCTTTACTGATTAAACAGTAAGATTTTAGAAAGGAGGTTAATTATGTGAAGTAAAGTATGGTGTTAACCAAACTTACTGTTTTGCGATATGTAAGTATATCAAATAATCATACTACACACCCTAAGCTTACAAGTGTTATATGTCAGTTATATCTCAGTAAAACTAGGAAAAGCAAGAAAGGATACCAAGAGCAACTTTTTGTAAGAATAGCCATAAAGCATTTGAATGGTCCCCCAAATAATAAATGCAAACATGTACACACACATGCACATCACACATATTTGAAGAGAAGATTCTCAGCTTAAGGAGAACAATGCATATCTATATCATCTATATCTATATCTATATCTATATATTTGTTGTAATTATGTTTAATGAGATATAATTGACAATATATATTTTTATATATTTTTAAATATTGCAATGTGATTGGTATATTTGCATACATATATATAAATATATATACATTTATGTTGTGAAATAATTACCACAGTCAAGATAATTACAATTTTATTGCCACACAATTAACATTTTATTTTGTGTTTGTTTTTAGTGAAGAATGGTTGAGAATACTCTTTTAGCAAGTGTCATTATGCAATATAGTAACATTAGCTATATTAAGTATGTTGTATATTAGTTATTAGATCCTTGGAATTTTTTCATTGAATAACACCAAATGTGTACCCTTTGAACAATATATCCCCATTTCCCCTACCTCCCAGCCCCTGACATCCACCATTCTACTCTCATTTTCTGAGTTTTCCTTTTTTTGTTTCTGTTTCTATTTGTAGATTCTACATCTTACTGATACATGTGTTATTTGCCTTTCTATCGCTGGCTTGTTTTATCTAATGTAATGACTTCCCGGTTCTTCCAGGTTGTCCAAATCACAAAATGTCCTCCTCCTTCATGGATGGATAATCATATTTATTGATTTACATATTTTAAACCGTTCTTGTTTTCCAGAGATGTATTTTAATTGGCTGTGGTGTGTGATTCATTTGATATGATGTGCATTCCATTTGCTTGTATTTTGTTGTGTATACTGTATCTATTTTCATTAATCATATTAACATGTAATTTCCATTCTTGTAGACTACTTTGGGGTTTGGTGTAAATACAGTGTGGCCATGATAAAATGATTTTGAAGGATTCCTTCATTTTCAATATTTTGGAAGAGTTGGAGAAGCATTGATGCTAATTATTCTGGACATGATTGGTAGAATTCATGAGTGAATCAAACTGTTCTTGGGCTTTGTTTTTTTTTTTTTTTAAGATTTTATTTATTTATTTGACAGAGATAGAGACAGCCAGCGAGAGAGGGAACACAAGCAGGGGGAGTGGGAGAGGAAGAAGCAGGCTCATAACGGAGGAGCCTGATGTGGGACTCGATCCCAGAACGCTGGGATCACGCCCTGAGCTGAAGGCAGACGCTTAACCGCTGTGCCACCCAGGCGCCCCATGTTTTTTGATTACTAATTCAGTATCTTTCACTAGTTATCTGTTTGCTCGGATTTTCAATTTCTCATGATTTAATCTTGGCAGGTTACATGTTTCTAGGAGTTTATCTTAGTCTTATACATAAACCAATTTGCTGGCATGTAAGTATCCATAAGTCTTTTATGATCCATTTGTATATCTTCCCTGTAAGTTGTAATGGCTCCTCTTTCAAATCTGATTTTCTTTATTTGCATATTCTTTTCTTTTTGGTCTAACTAAAGTTTTGTCAATTTCATATTTCTATTGTTTTTCTCATCTCCATTCAACTAATTTCTTTACTGATCTTTGCTATCCCTTCCTTGTGATAACTTTGGGCTTAAATTGCTCATTCTCTAGTTCCTTGAGTCATAAATAGGTTGTTTGTTTGAGATTTTCTCAGTGGTGGTTGCACCAGTGTCTGATGGGTGAAGCAGCCACAGAGCTGTGACTGGGGCATGGGTGCTCACAGAGTGACAACAGTCCTGGAGTCTGGGGCCCTGACTAGTTTGCAGTGGCTTTTGTAGTGCTGCCTGAAACACGGGCACATAAGGAGAAACTGTGTAGCTGAAGTCTGGAGGATGGGGACATGAGGAGGTGACACAGAGCTAGAGTTTGGCACCCAAGTATACATAGTTGAGCTGAGAATTTGGGGTTCATGGGATACTCATGGCTATGGGCATTCACAGCACTTTTCCCGGGGTGGCACAATAGCAGTTCCTTCTGGGATGATGGAGCAGAGCTGCATCTCCCAGCAATGACTACTGGTTACCTCAGACATGAGACCTGCCAGTGTCCTCTGCAAAGCAAGCAACTGTGGTTTGATGAAAACACAACATGGTCCTCTGTCTGTAGCTATTGTGGGGTTTGGGGAGGTCCACAAAAACAAAGTCTGTTAGGGTCTACTGCAGAGGAAGCCACTGGGGTTGACAATGACACCTGCTGCATGACTTAATACTGGTCCCCTCTTCCTTCATATTTCTAGCCTTTTCCAGACATCTCCAGATGTCTTCCAGTTGTCCTTTCTGTGTGGCTATTCTTCATATTGGTCCACTATATGGCTGTAAATTTTGAATTGGACTTTTGAGCCCTCCAAGATATATTTTTATTTGATTATTTTATCTGTGTTTATTTTTCTTAGCTAGTTGCTGTATATGTGTGTGGGGGGGTGGTTGTGGATAATAAAGTCTGGTGTCTCCTACTCTGCATTTTTTCTCTTGAATTCTTACTCCCTATGCTGAACATAGGCAACAGAAGGGAAGGCTGAGGCAAATGAGTTTAAGAAATTAATTACCAAATGTGTCACTTATTGTCTTCTTTGGGGGATAAGCATATTTTTGATTGCCTAATTAGATAATGCTGATGATAAAAAGAATCAATGTTAATGATTTGCTGAGACAACTGGCAGAACCCAAGAATTCCTGAGTGTGACAAATGAGGTTATGCTATCCTACATATAAGTGCAATGTACTTTATAAAAAGATAATGATACACAAATATATTTTATGACTATTTCTGATTTTGGGGACATACAAAATAATGAATGAGAAAATCTATTCATTTAAAATTGTGTACTCATTGCCTTATTTTTTTATTTTGTTAAATGGCATTCAAAAATATTTTAATCAAGCTTTTATCATTTCTTTTCTTTATCAAGCCAAATTACATTGTATGTTGTTCGGTGTTCACATTTTCACCACCTCTGCTTTATTCTCTTTTCCTCTTCTTGAATTTATTCTGTCACATATCTTCACATGTTAAAATGCTGAGAGCTGCCATCATTCTCTTCAATTGTCATGACACTGTTCTAGCCCAACATTGATCTCTCAAGAAATCATTTGAGTCCCCTCCATGTCTATTGTCCCATTATTTTTTAGAAGAGAACCTTTCATGCTTATATTATTTTTTCCATACAAATGGCTAACAGACATAAGGAAAAATGTTCAACATCATTAGCCATCAGGGAAATTCAAATCAAAACCACATTGAGATACCACCTTAGCCAGTTAGAATGGCAGAAATTGACAAGGCAGGAAACAACAAATGTTGGAGAGGATGTGGAGAAAGGGGATCCCTCTTACTCTGTGGGTGGGAATGCAAGTTGGTACAGCCACTGTGGAAAACAGTGTGGAGGTACTTAAAAAGTTAAAAATTTAGCTACCCTATGATCCAGCAATTGCACTACTGGGTATTTACCCCAAAGATATAGACGTAGTGAGGAGAAGGGCCATATGCAACCCAATGTTCATAGCATTGTCCACAATAGCTAAATCGTGGAAGGATCTGAGATGCCCTTCAACAGATGACTGGATTAAGAAGATGTGGTCCATATATACAATGGAATATTCCTCAGCCATCAGAAGGAACGATTACCCAACATTTGCAGCAACATGGATGGGACTGGAGGAGATAATGCTAAGCCAAATAAGTCAAGCAGGGAAAGACAATTATCATATGGTTTCACTCATTTATGGAACATAAGAAGTAGGAAGATCGGTAGGAGAAGAAAGGGAAGAAGAATGGGGGTAAACAGAAGGGGGAATGAACCATGAGAGATTATGGGCTCTGGGAAACAAACTGAGGGTTTCAGAAGGGAGGGGGTGAGGGAATGGGATAGGCTGGTGATGAGTATTAAGGAGGGCAAGTATTGCATGGTGCACTGGGTGTTATACGCAACTAATGAATCATGGAACTTTACATCAAAAACTAGGGATGTACTGTATGTTGACTAACATAATATAATGAAATATTATTATTAAAAAAATTAAAACTCTGAAAAAAAAAAGGAAATTGGGCAACTGTGACAGATAAGATCCATCTCCAATACCATCTCTGTAAGTTAATTATGAATAATTTTAAACATGTGGAATAGACACAAAGGGTATAGTTTATTACGTAGGGTCATGGGGAAAAAGCACATAATAAAACAGTATATAATTATTACTGCTAAAATTAACTTTCATGTCTATTAAATTATGTTTATAATTATAATAAGGATTTGTATTTTCAAATTACGGATATATTTCCTTTCTTTCTTCGAAGTCATAAGGAGGGCACGTATTGCATGGTGCACTGGGTGTTATACGCAACTAATGAATCATTGAACTTTACATCAAAAACCAGGGATGTACTGTATGGTGACTAACAATATAATAAAAAATATTATTATAAAAAAAACAAAGTTATATTTCATGCATCTTCGTTGCTTTTTCAATTTAAGTATTTGATAGATTCTTTCCTTTCTGATTACGTGAGATTTATGTGGAATTGTGTGGGAATTTGTACTAGCAATCATTATAGTGATTATTGATCACTGTGCTAGATGTTGAGCATAACAGTAGTGAATGTTAGGTGTGGTTCATGCCCTTATGCATAACATTCTGTTTGGACAGATATGAGTAACACACAAGAAACCTGAACCTGTGTGACAACCCAGCCTGATGGTTACTTGATGGGATTCTGAAGTCACAGCCATGGAGCTGGAATGGGTTGGTGGGCAGTGGAGTAGTAACAAAACCCCTTTCAAGGGGATTGTGTTAAATTACACCTTGAAGACGAGGAAAACATGGAACAAAGAAGGACACATATTGGCTCCTATGGAGCCCTAAACTGAGAGAATCTTCATAATTCACAGCTTCCAAATATCACTTCTACAAATGAGAAGTATTTTGGTTTGCATGAAGGGAGGGATTGAGGTAGAGAAAGCCTAAGCATTCTCTTCTGCCTCAAAAGAAGCTATAAAATGCAATAGTTCCTCACAGTGCCTTTGTCTGTGCATGATTTATCAACTGTTCCTCTAAATTATGTAAATCATCTTCTCAGATACTGCACATTGAGAGTAAATTCTAAGGTCATAACATCTGCTCATAATGTTAATTTCTAGAATAAATTGTATGAAACCAGTTTCTTATTTGTCCTTCAATAACGTGATAGCCTCAAAATTATACATAGTTTTTGGATATAGTCTTTGTTAATTTCCAATCCACAGCGTGGAAGTTTCATTATAATCTTCTTTAAGAAAAGTAATGATTCTTACAGATTTTGCTACTGTTCATGAATTACAGCCAGTACTGTCAATTTCCCATATTCATTCATTCATTCTTCCATGCATTCATTCATTCATCCATTCAAACACTCACAAAATACTTTCAACGACCAACCTATGCCACTGTACTGTGTTAAAATATCCGAGGTGAAAAAAGTATTTATTCCGAATAAGTTCACTAAGGATTTGAGAAAGGGATAGCTATACTTGTGACGTAGACTAAGAGCAGAGTGTGTATAAGAGTATATTTGTAATCTGCAGAGGACCCTACAAGTCAGGAAAGGTAATCATATGTTCAGTCAGAGAGAACACAAAAAAGATGGACATTATATTAGGCTTTAAATGTCTATTTCATTTTACCTAAAGGAAAAAGGGACAGAGAGGCATTTGTGGAAGAAGAAATTATATTTGTAAATCTAACAGTGTTGAAAGAAAATATTATTTTTGAATCCCAGAAAATAATTCCTGCCAGAACAAGAATACAGTGCACATTGAGCATTAATTGGAAATAAGAGATGAAAAAATGTGGAAATAAAATAGTGTAAGATCCAATATACATACAAGCAGACCTACCACAAATACATAAAGGAACAAAAAGGAAATGAAAAAAAAATGTCCTTTCTCTGGAAAAAAAAAGGTAACAAAATGGATTCATCAATTTGAGAACCCCATCCTCACACACACAGAGAATTATTTTGGGTGTCCATTGGAACCTGCCCCTGACCCGGGCTCTTTTTGCAGTGAACAACATGTTCATCAATATTTCTCCCTCCCTCATGTAGGCTTCTAGTGAAGTAATCCGATTCTGTTTGATGAATAAATCTTTCATATTTATTAGACAGGTTCATGTGGGAAATCATGATTGCATGTAAACCAGAGTCATCCACCGAAAAGAAATAAAAAAAGTAATAATGGAGTACATATATTCTTGATTTCAGAGGACACCTTATTCAGAGATAACAATATTTTACCTAAAAAGTTTCAGCCACGTTTGCACAGAAAACAATTACTTTTTTTTGAAATATGTCATCCTTTTATTCTTTAAACTCCTCTGGGAAAGCAAAGTGTTCTCTGCATATTGGAGTCACAGAGGATTACACTCATTAAAGTTTCAGGAACACAGAGAGAGTGAGAACATGGCCCCGCCCCACCCAGCTATGCTCCCTGGGGGCTTATAGGCTGAGGAGCTGCTTTCAAAACTGTTCCAACCTCTGAAACTATTTCTGCAGAAGGTCTGGGACTGGGGACTTATCCTGTATTATGTTGTCACCACAAGGGGTGGGACAGAACAGTTTTTATGGAACCCCAGTTCCTGAGCCCAAGAGCTGAGTTTCAAAAGGAAAAAAGTGGCACAAAGATGGGCATTTCTTCTGCTTTTCCTTCATCTAAATCATTTTTATTGGGCAGGGGGCACTTCTTGTAAGACAGGACGATGGGGTGATAGAGAAAGAAGTTTTCTGTGTTGGAGAGAAGATGGGGGACTTCCTAAAGGTATTTTTTTGTGTAAAAGTTTGTCCAGTGAGAGCAAATGTACCCACATTTCATAGTTTACATTTGTTTGAAACTGAGATGATAGGGAAGTTAGTACATTGTATGATTAGGTCTTAATTTGAGATTTTGTTGTAAGAAAGTCAGGACTGATTCAATTTAATGAGAAATAAACTTCCATACTCTCACGTATTTTTCTTCAGGATTTCAAACATTGCTTCATTTCTGTAGTATCTACTTTGCCTCATTAGTTTCCTGAACCCCAACCCAAACATTCAATGTCTAGGTTTACTTCAAGGCACATTCATCAAATAGCTGTTCCAACTTTTATATCAATCTTATTTCTTATCTATTCTGAGAGAGCTTCTTCTTCTCTTTCTCTTCCCCTCCCTCCCTCTCTCTCTTCATTGATCTCTCCATCCCTCTCCCTCCCTCTGTCCCTCCCTCTCTTTCTGTCTCTCACTCTCCCTCCCTCCCTCTCTCCCTCTCCCTCTGTCTCACTCCCTTGCTCTCTCTCTCTCTCTCACCTCTATTTCTGATACTGATGCATGTTTTCTGAAATCAGATTATGAAGAACACTGCCTCACTTGTTGCTGTCACTAAAATTATTAAATATACATTTGTTAGTCTTGGTCTTCTGTCTACTTCACATTTCCTTGTAATGCTCACTGTATTATGTATTCTGACAATCAGTTCTTAAAAGGAATTTGACTTTGTGGATTACAGATAGAGTATGGCCCATTTTATTCTTTTAAGATTTTATTTATGGATTTGAGAGAGCAAGAGCAGGAGCAGAGGCAGAGGGAGAAGCAGACTCCCCACTGAACAGGCAGCCTGGTCCTGGGATCATGACCTGAGTGGACACTTAAACAACTGAGCCACCCAGGTGCCCAAGTATGCCCCATCTGAATATCACTGGTCAGTTAAGATTCTTTCCTTATACCTACTCTACAGAATTAAATAAACTACTTATATGGGCGTTTATAACGTTGGGGTGATTTATCTTACAGTGTTTTCCTCTGTCTAGTATACTAGCTGATACTGTGAAATCATATTTATTTTATTGCTTAAAAATAGAGTCTTTAAAAATTAGACATTATATTTTCCATATTTTGGCCATTTCTGAACTTAAATCAAATCCTACCTTTTAGTTATAATTGAATCTTAGTTATAAATAATTTTGCAGTATCGATTCCAATTAATGGATTTGTTCTATATTCCATTTGTAATATTACAGACATTTCCTAGAATTTATTTCCAATTACTTTATTCTACTAATACTCATATAATTAATTCTTTATTTAATTCCCTTTGAAACATATAGAAAATATTGTGTCAAATTCTCTTATTGCCATGTTTTTTTTCATTTCTGCTTCTATTTCTAAAAGTTGTCTCCCTTAAATTTGATGTGATCGTTCATGTCATATAGTTTCATGACATTTTGATCCATTTTTTATCTAATTTTGTGTCCCTTGCTTTGATAATGATTTTTCTACCATTAATATGGTACCACATATTTCAGTTTCTCACAAGTTTTTCCTAAAATATTTATACCAGTGCTTATATTTTTTACATCTTGAGCCATTTTATGTTGTGTGTGTTTCTGACAAATGTACTGGTTTTATATTAGATGAATAACAGTACCAGGGAATATTTTAATATTTATTGGTACAATTCTTATTGCTCAGATTTATGATTATTATTTTCAAAATGCTTTTTGTGCATTTTTTGTTGTTGTTGTTTATTTTGTTATATCAAAAGACAATTAGGTTTATTTTTATCCCACATTTTATGCGTGTGTGTGTGTGTGTGTGTGTGTGTGTGTGGAGGAAGTCACTTTTGGTAACTCTAACTTCTGTCCAAGTTACGTTATGTACCTCTAGATATACTATTGTGCTTATTTTTTATATGATTATTTGTCAAACTTGAGGAACCTTTGTGTACTTCTTCTGCCAACTCATTGTAAGTTTTTTATTCCTTTTCTGTAATTAATTCAGACACAAACCTGTAATCATTACCTTGTCCATCAAATATAATATTTAAAAACATAATTGAATAATTATCAAACTCTTATGAATATTAGCACATTATTGTATAATTCTTTACAATACAAAAATTTTAAGAAGAGATTCATTTTGACAGGATTTAGTACAGTGCAATGAAAAAGAAGGGCTACAAAGGAAGGACTAGTTGAAATCTATAGAGACAATTGGAATTTAAATAAAAACGTAAAAAGGTAATATTAAATATACAAAGGAGGATAAGCTAATTCACATATTTTTCCACCTTAACTGGCATTTGGAGTGCCAGAGTCACAGGTGGGAAAACCTGGCTGCCATTTCTGCGCACTGTCCACTGTGTCTCTCAAACCAAACTGCACCATTGACTTGGAGCTGGAGTCTGTACCCTCTATGTGTGCTTTCAACATCTAGACATCCCAGATCTTATAAGATAAGCACTGGAAATAAACTGTTTTTATATTTAGAGGCAACAACTAAATATTTCATTGGTGTATTTTGTCAGAACACTTACATGACAAAATTCTTATTGAGAAAACATATAATTGTAATTATAAATTAAACATAACTTTGCAAAGATTTACAGAATATAGAAAGAAAAGAAGCTGATTTTTTAAAGATTATTATTTATTTATTTATTTATTTATTTATTTATTTATTTATTTATATTTGTTGAGATATCTGGAGATAGAGAGAGAGAGCTTCAGCAGGGGGAGCAACAGAGACAGGGAGAAGCGGACTTCCCACTGAGAATGGAGTCCCACACAGGACTCGATCCCAGGACTCTGGGATCATAACCTAACCCACTGGGAGATGCTTAACCCACTGAGCCACCCAGGCATCATAAGAAGCTGGATTTTTGAAGGATATGTTATATCAAATTATAATATCTGTTCTTTTGATCAACTTTGCTAGAAAAAATGTTGCTAAAATAATTTATTTTAAATTTCTTTTAAATTTCTTAATTTAATGAATGATTCACCATACCTTTTTTTTTTTTCTGCTATCACTCTCTTTATAGTAAAAAGAGGCATAAACATGGAAACAGGCAATTGGACATTGGTGACTGAGTTTATTCTTATGGGAATGCCAACGACTAGAGCCCTTGGGGTCCTCCTGTTCTTGATTTTTTTATTGGCCTATTTGGTGACAGTCCTTGGAAACACCCTCATCATTACCCTGATTCTCCTGGATTACAGGCTTCACTCACCCATGTATTTCTTCCTCAGCAATCTCTCTTTCAGTGAAGTATTAACTACCACCTCTGCTGTTCCCAAGATGCTGGCAGATTTCCTGTCAGAGAGAAAGAGCATTTCATTTGGTGGATGCTTCACCCAGTACTATTTCTACTTCCTTTCTGGATGCACGGAGTTCATCATTTTTGCAGTCATGTCCTATGATCGCTATGTGGCCATTTGCAGCCCCCTTCAGTACCCTGTGATTATGACCAGCTCACTCTGTGTGCATCTTGTTATCCTCTCATGGGTGGGTGGCTTTCTCCTCCTTCTCCCATCCACTATCCTTAAGGCTGGGCTTCCATACTGTGGCCCCAATGTGATCGATCACTTTTTCTGTGACAGTGCCCCCCTCCTCCACTTGGCCTGTGCTGACATCCGTGTCATTGAACTCTTGGACTTCCTCACCTCTCTTGTCCTGCTCCTCAGCTCCCTCTCCCTCACCGTGGTCTCCTATGTTTACATCATCTCCACCATTCTGAAGATACCCTCAGGACAAGGTCAACGCAAAGCCTTTGCCACCTGTGCGTCTCACTTCACTGTGGTCTCCATGGGCTATGGGATCTCCATTTTTATCTATGTCCGGCCCTCCCAGAAGAGCAGCTTGCATCTTAACAAGATCCTCTTTATCCTCTCTACTGTCATCACACCACTCCTGAACCCCTTCATCTTCAGTCTACGGAATGAAACCATGAAAGATGCACTGAAGGACAGCTTGGCCAAGGGCCAGAACTTCCTCCATCAGATGAGGTCCAAGTGACATGATCTTTTAGAATCATCTTACTCCTGTGATCCTCAGCTTCATCAACGATTCTAGAAATGTCCCATGAAGTATGTAAATTAATGATAGTTTTGGTTATGGAAGTATTTTATTTTTTTTTATTTTTTTTTAAGATTTTATTTATTTATTTATTCGACAGGATAGAGACAGTCAGCGAGAGAGGGAACACAGGCAGGGGGAGTGGGAGAGGAAGAAGCAGGCTCACAGAGGAGGAGCCTGATGTGGGGCTCGATCCGACCACGCCGGGATCACGCCCTGAGCCGAAGGCAGACGCTTAACCGCTGTGCCACCCAGGCGCCCCATATGGAAGTATTTTAACTTGATAATAAAATATTCTAGTTTCTCATGCATGTTAGATTTTGAAAAATTTGTGTCAATAATTGAAATTTTCATTTCCAGTTGGTAATAAATATAATGGTCGGTAGGAGTAATAGAAGTAGTAGTATTCACTAAGAACTCTATTTCAGATATCACTTGGATGGAAATACATATTTATATATAATAGATATGGAAAAAAAAGGTTTTAGAACATTTCTGCACCCAAAACACACGCAGATATACAGGAATTCCAACTCAGAATAGGATTTAAATCTTTTAATGGGCTGAAATTTTGTCTTACATTGGAATGACATATACTTTACTAATTTTTCTTTATTCTTCAGTTCAGTTTTATTTATGTCATTTCTATTTAGATTAAAAGCTTCTAAAGAAAGTACTTACGGATGTATATGTTCCACAGTATCTTCAAGTATTTCATAATTCAGTGTTACTATTAGAAAAATCTACTACACTTACTTTAAAGGAAGGACTACACAACAGATGGTAATTAAGGAGCAAACACAGGGAAGGAGCAAGTAACAGATATGGATTTTTCAAGGACAAAGAATGGAACATTTTTTTTGCATAAGCCAGGAAAAAATCATTTGGCAACTGGTAATATTAGAAATTCTGCTTTAGAACAATCCATGCTCATATATGCTCCAGGAAGTTTTCTGTACATCCAAGCTGCTGATTAGAGATATCAGAGAAATGGGAAATTGAACATGAAGACAGAGTCATATGAATAATTTTAATTGAAGAATAGAGGGGAAACAAAGAACGATGAGTATCACCAAAGGGAGCCTTGTCACAATTTGATGTGCTTTATTCTATGTATATTTATATTTCCAGGGTAGAAACAAATGAACTATGGGAAAAAGTATGAAGAAATAGTGATTGAATAATCCCCAATTCAGATTATAAAAGTGACAGATTTCCACAAAGAAAAAAAAATAAAAGGATAGCAAATCTCATACAAGATCTTTATAAAGTTAACAACAATTAGGCACATACTAGCCAAACTGCTATAAACCTCTACTAATGATAAATTTTGCAAGTAAATACAGGAAGAAGGGGCTTATTGAATATGGAAACAAAACAGCTAAAAGTCATCCCTGAGTTTCCATCAAAATGTGGTAGACAGATGACAACAGAAAGGCATGTTTTAAGGGTTGGAAAAAAAATGAAAAACAAAGACAAACTCTGGAGTTCAAATATCCATATGCTTTATGAATTATCACAAAATAAGGGCTTTCCTGATTAAAGAAAACAAAAATAATTGATCACCCACATATGTAGATTACAGGGATATTAAGGGATATATTAAGCCTGATGGGAAATTGTTAAACATGGGAATTTGGATTCATTAAGTTCAGCAAAAGCACCAGAAATGGTTAATAAGTTGGCAATTATGAAAGGTTTTGCTTTCTGTTCATCATGCCATTTAAAAAACAAGTATAATCATAAAAAGCATACAAATCTTAATGTTCAGAACAGAACTAATATATATGATAAAAGTTGACTGATGATTATTATATTTGTGAAATAAAATAGGACAAGGAACTGTAAGTAGGGTACAGGAAGTGGAATCTAGAAATCTCATGTTGGTTTGGATGGAAGAGGAGGCAAGGAGAAAATATGGAGTGTATGGTGACACCATGTAAAATAAATGACAGGGAACACTAATGTGTCACTAAAAAATAAAAATAAAAATAAAAAGTAAAATAGGGTGTCATTGATGAAAAAGGAAAAAAAAAGACAGGAAAGGTTAAACTGAGGAACAATAAAGATGAAGGGAAAATAAGTAATTAGGTAGATTCAAAGCCTGAAGCAGAAATTTAATTAAATAAGAATGGAGTTAAAGCACTAATATCAAATAAAGGCAGAGCTTGTCAGTTGGATAAAAAAGAACTTTATTTACAGTCTTCAAAGATGCACTCTAAAGAAACATGTACATAAAAAGTAAAGTATAGAATAAAGAAGATATTCTATGGGCATAGTAAGCAAAGGGATAATGGAATAACCAGTGATATTTCAATCAATACATTTCAAGGTGAACATTATCACAAAAAGTAATCAAGAGTATTATGTGATGGAAAAAGGAGACAGTTTCGAGAATGTCATAATATTCCAAATTATGTAACAATGTAACAGAGCATCTAGTTCATGAAGCCGAAATTTATAGAACTTCAAGGAAAACTCACTGATCCACAATCCTAGTAAGAGAATTTAATATGCTCTCTCTCAGGGATTGATAAACACTAAGTAATTATCAGTAAAAAATATCAGTAAGCATACAGAATTTGTAAACACTATCAAACAATTTGATGCGACTAAACATTAAAACAACACACTATCTTCAGAACAAACTTTCTATTCATAGAGGAGGAAAAACTGTCCTGTGTCCACTTAGGGTCTCTGTCTGATCTGAAGAATTAACTCTACATAAACCAGATTAATAGGAAAAAAGTGTACAAGTTTCATTGGATTTTTACACATACATGAGAGCCTTCATGAGACACTGAAGACCTTATGCAATGACAAGAGAAGGAAAATTCTTTTTTTAGTAATATTTTTTATTATATTATGCTAGTCACCATACGGTACATCCCTAGTTTTTGATGTAAAGTTCCATGATTCATTACTTGCGTCTAACACCCAGTGCACCATGCAATACGTGCCCTCCTTAATACCCATCACCAGCCTATGTCTTTCAAAAAAGGGAACAGTATGGAGTCCCTGGGTGCCTTAGTCGTTAAGGGTCTGCCTTCAGCTCAGGTCATGATCCCATTGTCCTGGGATCGAGCCATACATCAGGCTCCCAGTTCAACAGGAAGCCTACTTCTCCCTCTCCCTTTCCCCCTACTGGTGTTCCCTCTCGCACTGTGTGTCTTTATCCAATAAATAAATAAAATCTTTTAAAAAAGGTGAAACCATATGAAAATTGTCTTTCTCTCCTTGACTTATTTCACTTAGCATAATCTCCTCCAGTCCTGTCCATGTTGCTGCAAATGTTGGGTAATCTTTCTTTCTGATGGCTAATATTCCATTGTATATATGGAACAAATCTTCTCTATCCATTCATCTGTTGAAGGACATCTCGGCTCCTTCCAGAGTTTAGCTATTGTGGACAATGGTGCTATAAACATTGGGGTGCATAGAACCATATGATACTCTCAACTGATGCAGAAAGAGCATTTGACAAAATACAGCATCCTTTCCTGATTAAAACACTTCAGAATGTAGGGATAGAGGGTACATTCCTCAATTTCATAAAAACCATCTATAAAAAGCCCAAAGTGAATATCTTTCTCACTGGGGAAAAGCTAAGAGCCTTTCCCTTAAGATCAGGAACATGACAAGGATGCCCACTCTCACCATTATTATTCAACATACTAGTAGAAATCCTAGCAACAATAATCAGACAACAAAAGAGAATAAAAGGAATTCAAATTGGCAAAGAAGAAGTCAAACTCTCTCTCTTCACAGATGACATGATACTTTATATGGAAAACCCAAAAGACTCCACCCTCAATTTAATAGAACTCATACAACAATTCAGTAATGTGGCAGGATACAAAATCAATGCTCAGAAATTAGTTGCATTCCACACACAGACAATGAGACTGAAGAAAGAGAAATTAGGCAAACTATTCCATTTACAATAGCACCAAAAACCATAAGATATCTCAGAATAAACTTAACCAGAGAAGTAAAGGATCTATACTCTAGAAACTACAGAACCCTGATGAAAGACATTGAAGAAGACACAAAAAGATGGAAAAACATTCCATGCTCATGGATCAGAATAAACATAGTTAAAATGTCTATGCTACCCAGAGCAATCTACATTTTCAATGCCATCTTGATCAAGTACCAATGACATTTTTCAAAGAGCTGGGACAAACAATCCTAAAATTTGTGTGGAACTAGAAAAGACCCCAAATTGCCAAGGAAATGTTGAAAAAGAAACACAAAGCTGAGGGCATCACGTCACCTGATTTCAAGCTATAATACAAAGTTGTGATCACCAAGACAGCATGGTACTGGCACAAAAACACTTTTTTTTATTTAAATTCAATTAGCCAACATATAATACATCATGAGTTTTTGGTTTAGTATTCAATGATTCATCAGTTGTGTGTAACATCCAGTGCTCATCACATCAGGTGCCCTCCTTAATGCCCATCACTCAGTGACCCCTTCCCTCAACGACCTTCCCTCCAGCAACCATCAATGTGTTTCTTATGATTAAGAGACTCTCCTGTTTGTCTCCCTCTCTGATTTCTTCCCATTCAGTTTTCCCTCCCTTCCCCTATAGTTATATATTTTGAATAAAGTTATTGAATGTCTAGAAGTCTAATTCTTTGTTCATAGCATAGGCAAATACTAGATTTTATAGGAAACTTCTGAAGAGTATTTTAATGTTTGTATAACATTTTATACTGTCACTAGAGATGAAAGTTCTTCTATATCACACACTTGTCAATGTTTGGTGTTGTATATTATTTTTTAAAGCCACGGGGGATTATGCAAAGCTGTATATCCCTCTGGTTTGAATTTGCATTTGATTACTAATGATCCTGAGCTTATTTTAACGTACTGATATGCCATGAGCTGAATATTTTGCTTAATGGCTGTTTCACCTTTAAGGTATCTTTGCCTATATTTTCTTCTACAATCATATAGTTTTACCTTTTATATATAAGGAATAAATTAATTTTTTCCATATGAAATGAGGTGGAGATGAAATGTTCTTCAATAAGTTTGCGTAAATATTTTTGTCCGTGATATATTTTTTCCTGTATATTTCCTAAATTTTCCCTAGATTTACTGAAATCATTCATATAACATATGTAACTTTAAGGTATATGACATGATGATCTGGTAAGCATATATTGTGAAAGGATCATTATAATAAGGTTAGTTGACACCTCTATTCCCTCAAATAATTACCATTTTTATAGCAATAACATTTAAAGTCAACTTTTTAAAAAAAGATGTCATTTATTCATTTGAGAGAGAGAGAGAGAGCACAAGCATGGGTGAGGGGCAGAAGGAGAGGGAGAAGCAGAGTCCCCACTGAGCTGGGACCCCCATGTGGGACTCAGTCTCAGGACCCTGAGTTCATGGCCTGAGCCCAAGGCAGACACTTAACCAACTGAGCCACCCGGGTGCCCCTTAAAGTCAACTTTCAAAATAATGTTCACATATTCAATACAATATTGTTAATTTTAGTCACCATGCTATACATTTGATGTCAGAACCTTAGGCCACTTTTAGGCTGAAGTATGTGTCATGTGACCAACATCTACCTGTTTCCCACATTCCCAAACCCTGGCAGCCAACATTCTAATCTGTCTTTTTGACTTAGGATTTTTAGACTCCGTATATGAGTGAGAACATGTAGTATTTATTTTGGTCTGTCTGACTTTTTCACTTATCATAATGCACTAAATATTAATTAATGTAGTAAATGGCCAGATTTCCTCCTTTTTATGGCTGAATAATATTCCATTATGTATTTATATACCACATTTTCTTTATGCATTTACCCATCAGTAGAAACAAAGGTTGTTTCCATATCTTGGCTTTTGTGAATAATGCTCCGGTGAGCATGGGGTGCGGATATCTCTTAAGAATGATTTCATTTCTTTGGCTATGTAACCATAAATGAGATTACTAAGTTCCATGCTAGTTTCTATGTTTAGTTTTTCTTCAAGACTCTACATAATGTTTTCCTTAGAGATTGTAATAATTTACCAATCGTTCACAAAGGTTCCTTTTTCTCCACATCATAGCCAACACTTGTTAGCTCTTGTCCCTTAATTAGTAGCTATTCAAACAGGTAGGAAGTGATATTTCATTGTGGTTTTGATAGCATTTCCCTGATGATTAGTGTTTGGAGTCTAGGTCCAGGGGTTGGACTGGTCTGAGATGGGCTGGGGTTTCTGGCCCTGGGACATGGTCTGATTCTGGAGTTGGTCGAAAGCATCAGTCTGTGGTAGTTGGCTTGGCACTGGGTCCAGCTAGAAACCTAGGGTTGCAGCTCCCTAGCTGGAGCCTTGGTTAGCAGGGACTGGATTGGAGCCAGCAGACACAGGAACCACTTGGGCTGCAGGAGTTGGCCAAAGCCCGGTGGTCCAGGAACCTGGGTTCATTTAAATGAGGGATGGATCATGAGAGCTGCCTAAGGCTGCGGGAGCCACATGTGGTCACTGGAGTTGATAATGTGCTGTGATGAACCAGAATCTTGGGTTAGCAGGAGCCTTCAGAGAGCCACCTAGGGCCATAAGGGGTCATCATGGTGCTGGAGTCAGCTGAATCACGGGGTTGTGGTAAAGTCAGGCAGTCACTTCCTCTCTTCCTTTGGGGAAGGTGTCACTACTCTGCCCTGGGCTGCGCAGGTAGGGGGGATGAATGATAGAGGTAATGTGAATCTATCTTCCCTACCTTCATCAATATATCTTTTCTGATTTCTGTGCTTCATCCAGGAGCTGGAATTCCTCACCTGGAATTCTTGGCTCTTGTGAAAGTATTTTTAGGCATGGATAGTTCTTCAAAAAGATGTTTCAAGGTTAAGGGGTAATGAGATTTAAAATTTTCTGAGCCCCCTTTTTGATAATGTCACTTCTCCCTCATGATGTACTGATTAGTATCTTGCCCCATTAAATTACCTTCCTGCATTTGTCAGAGATCACTGTTCAGAATGTGCAGGTCTATTTCTGTACATTTTATTCTGCTTTAATTATCTAGTTACACTTTCACCAAATCCACAATGTCTTCATTACTAGAGCTATAGAGTAAACCTTAACTTAAGATACAGTAAATATTCTAAATCTGAGAGATTTCATTTAAACATTTTCCAAGATTCTTTCCATTATTCTTACTTTTTTAATTTATTTTTTATAATAATATTTTTTATTGTATTATGTTAGTCACCATACAGTACATCCCTGGTTTTTGATGTAAAGTTTGATGATTCATTAGTTGCATATAACACCCAGTGCACCATGCTATACGTGCCCTCCTTACTACTCATCACCAGCCTATCCCATTCCCCCGCCCCCTCCCCTCTGAAGGCCTCAGTTTGTTTCTCAGAGTCCATAGTCTCTCATGCTTCACTCCTCCTTCTGATTAACCCCCCTTTCTTTATCCCTTTCTTCTCCTACCGATCTTCCTGCTTATGTTCCATAAGATGAGTGAAACCATATGATAATTGTCTTTCTCTGCTTGACTTATTTCACTTAGCATTATCTCCTTCAGTGCCGTCCATTTTTTTAATGACCTTGTAATTTTTTCCAAAAATTATGCTTGAATTTGGTTGAGATTGAAGTAAATCTTATGCATTGGGCTTTGTATCTCAATTATTTTATTATTGACTTCTGTATTTTACTTTCTTTTCTTTACTGTTTTCAGTTTTTTTCAGTATATCCCATTTGTCCTCCAACTTCTCAAACATTTTGCCCATAGATTCTCTTTTACATTTTATTCAAATTCAAGTTAGTTAACATAGAGTGTGTTATTAGTTTCAGGGGTAGAATTTAGTGATTCATCAGTTGCATGTAACACCCAATGCTCATTACATCAAGCGCTCTCCTTAATGCCCATCACCCAGTTACCCCATCCTCCACACACCTCCCCTCCAGCAACCTTCGGCTTGTTCCCTATAGTTAAGAGTCTTATGATTTGCCTCCCTCTGTCTTAATCTTATTTTATTTTTCCTTCCCTTCCCCTATGTTCATCTGCTTTGCTTCTTAAATTCCACAGACATGAAATAATATGGATTGTCTTTCTCTGAATGACTTCTTGCTTAGTATAATATGCTCTAGTTCTATCCACTCTGTTGCAAATAACAAGACTTCATTCTCTTTGATGGCTGATTAATATTCCATTACAGATCTTTATCTATCTATCTATCTATCATCTATCTATCTATCTATCTATCTATCTATCTATCTATCATCTATCTATCATCTATCATCTATCATCTATCTATCTATCATCTATCTATCATCTATCTATCATCTATCTATCTATCATTTATCATCATCTCACATCCTCTTTATCCATTCATCACCAGTTGACAGACACATAGGTTCATTCCATATTTTTGATATTGTGGACATTGCTGCTATAAATATTGGGGTGTGTGTGCCCCTTTAAATCACTATGTATGTATCCTTTGGATAAATACCTAGTATTACTATTGCTGGGTCATAGGGTACCTCTATTTTTAACCTCCATACTATTTTCCAGGGTTGCTACGCCAGCTTGCATTCCCATTAACAGTGTAATAGAGTTGTCCTTTCTCCACATCCTCCCCATTATCTTTTGTTTCCTGACCTGTTAATTTTAGCCATGCTGACTGGTGTGAAGTGACATATTGTGGTTTTGATTTGTATTTTCTTGATGATGAGTGATGTTGAGCATTTTTTCATGTGTCTGTTAGCCATTTGTATGTCATCTTCGATTTTTGTTTTCTTGGGTGTCGAGTTTGGTAAGTTATTTATAAATTGTATTTATAATTGTTTATTTGTAGGATTTATATATTTGTTTGACACAGAGAGAGAGAGAGAGACCAAGAGCACAAGCAGGGAAGTGGGAGAGGGAGAAGCAAGATCCCCTGCTGAGCAGAGAGCCCAAAGTGGGGCTCAATCCCAGGACCCTGAGATCATGATCTGAGCTGAAGGCAGAAGCTTAACTGACTGAGCCACCCAGGCACCCAAGTTCTTTGTAGATTTTAGATACCCACCATTTATCACCTGCAAATATCTTCTCCCATTCTATAGGTTACCTTTTAGTTTTGTTGATTGTTTCATTTGCTGTACAGAAGCTTTTTATCTTGATATCCTAATAGTTCATTTTTGCTTTTGTGTCTCTTGCCTCCAGAAATGTGTCCAGTAAGAAGTCGCTGCATCTGAGCTCAAAGAGATTGCTGTCTGTATTCTCTTCTAGGATTTTGATGCTTTCCTATCTCACATTTAAGTCTTCCACTCATTTTGAATTAATTTTTGTGTATGGAGTAAGAAAGTGGACAGTTGCATCCCTCTGTATGTTGCTGTCCAATTTTTCAACAATATTCATTGAGGAGACTGTATTTTTTCCACTGGATATTCCTTCCTGCTTTGTTGAAGATTACTTGATCATAGAGCTGAGGGTACATGTCTAGATTCTCTATTCTGATCCACTGAGCTATGTCTCTGTTTTTGTGCCACTACCATACTGTCTTGAGGAGTACAGCTTTGTAATACAGCTTGAAATCCAGAATCATGATGTCTCAGCTTTCGTTTTCTTTTTTGACATCACTTTTGCTCTTCAGGGTCTTTACTGATTTCATAGAAATTTTAGAATTGTTTATTCTAGATCTGTGAAAAATGCTGGTGCTATTTTGAAAAAGATTGCATTGAATGTATAGCTTGCTTAGGGTAGTATGACATTTTAACAATATATATTTTTTCCAATCCATGAAGTTGGAATATTATTCCATTTCATTGTGTCTTCCTCAATTTCTTTCATAAGTGTTCTATAGTTTTTAGAATACAGATCTTTAACCTCCGTGGCTAGGTTTATTCCAAGGTATCTTATGGTTTTTGGTGCAATTGTAAATGGGATAAATTCATTGATTTCTCCTGCTGCTTCATTATTGCTGTATAGAAATGTAAATGACTTCTGTGCATTGATTTTTATCCTGTCACTTTGCTGACTTCGCATATCAGTTCTAGCAGTTTTTTAAGGTTTTAATAATATTTTTATTATAATATGTTAGTCACCATACAGTACATCCCTAGTTTTTTATGTAAAGTTCCATGATTCATTGCTTGCATATAACACCCAGTGCACCATGCAATACGTGCACTCCTTAATATCCATCACAGCCTATCCCACCCCCCTGAAGCCCTCAGTTTGTTTTTCAGAGTCCATAATCTCTCATGGTTCATTCCCCCTTCTGTTAACCCCCCTTTCCTTCTTCCCTTTCTTCTCGTACTGATCTTCCTACTTCTTATGTTCCATAAATGAGTGAAACAATATGATAATTGTCTTTCTCTGCTTGACTTATTTCACTTAGCATTCTCACCTCCAGTCCTGTCCATGTTGCTGCAATTTTTCTGAAATTGTTCTTTTTGATGGCTGAGTAATATTCCATTGTGTGTATGGACCACATTTTCTTAAACCAGTCATCTGTTGAAGGGCATCTCAGCTCCTTCCATGATTTAGCTATTGTGGAAAATACTGCTATGAACATTGGGGTGCATAAGGCCCTTCTCTTCACTATGCCTGTATCATTGGGGTAAATACCCAGTAGTGCAATTGCTGGATCATAGTGTAGCTCAATTTTTAACTTTTTATGGGTCCTCGAAACTGTTTTCCAGAGTGGCTGTACGAACTTGAATTCCCACCAACAATGTAAGAGGGATCCCCTTTCTCCACATCCTCTCCAAATATTGTTGTTTCCTGCCTTGTCAATTTTTGCCATTCTAACTGATGTAATGTTTTATCTCAGTGTGGTTTCTATTTGAATTTCTCTGATGGCTAATGATTTTGAACATTTTTTCATGTCTGTTAGCCATTTGAATGTCTTGATTAGAAAAGTGTCTGTTCATATATTCTGCCCATTTTATGATTTGTTTATTTCTTTCTTGTGTATTGAGTTTGAGAAATTCTTTGTAGATCTTGGATACCAGTCTTTTATCTGTAGTGTCATTCACAAATATCTTCTCCCATTCCATGGGCTCCCTCTTAGTTTTTTTGATTGTTTCCTTGGCTGTGCAGAAGCTTTTTATCTTGATCAAGTCACACAAGTTCATTTTTCTTTTGTTTCCCTTGCCTTTGGACATGTGTCAAGAAATAAGTTGCTGTGGCCAATGTCGTAGAGGTTGCTGCGTAAGTTTCCTCTAGGATTTTGATGGATTCCCATCTCATATTGAGGTCTTTCATCCATTTGGAATTTATCATTGTGTATTGTGTGAGAGAGTGGTCAAGTTTCATTCTTTTGCATGTAGCTGCCCAATTTTCCCAGCACCATTTATTAAAGAGACTTTCTTCTTTCCACTGGATGTTTTTTCCTGCTTTGTCAAAAATTAGATGCCCAAAGAGCCGAGGGTCCATTTCTGGGTTCTCTATTTTGTTCCATTGCTCTATGTGTCTGATTTTGTGTCAGTAACATACTGTCTTTGTGATCACATGTTTGTAGTATAGCTTGAAATCTGGCAACATGATGCCCCCGGCTTTATTTTGCCTTTTCAACAATTACTTGGTGATTCGTGGTATTTATGGTTCTACACAAATTTAAGGGCTGTTTGTTCCAGTTCTTTGAAAAATGTCATTGGTATTTTGATTAGGATGCCATTGAAAGTGTCGATTGCTCTGGATAGCTTAGACATTTTAACTATGTTAATTCTTCTGATCCATGAGCATGGAATATTTTTCCATCTTTTTGTGTCTTCTTCAATGTCTTTCAAGAGTAATTTGTAGTTTCTAGAATATAGATCCTTTACATCTCTGGTTAAGTTAATTCTGAGATAACATATGAGTTTTGGTGCTATTGTAAATAGAATGGATTCCCTAATTTCTCTTTCTTTGGTCTCATTGTTCATTTATAAGAATGCAACTGATTTCTGAGCATTGATTTTATATCACGCCACATTACTGAATTGCTCTATTCTAATAGTTTGGGGGTGGATTCTTTTGGGTTTTTCATATAGAGTATTATGCCATCTGTGAGTAGACACAGTTTGACTTCTTTGCTGATTTGGATACCTTTTATCCCTTTTCATTTTCTGATTGCTGTTGCAAGGACTTCTATTACTATGTTGAATAATAATTGCAAGAGTGGGCATCCTTGTCGTGTTCCTGATCTTAAGGGAAAGTCTTCGAGCTTTTCCCCATCGAGAATAATATTTGCTGTAGGCTTTTCATAGATGGTTTTATGAAATTGAGGAATGTGCCCTCTATCCATACACTCTGAAGGGTTTAATCAGGAAAGGATGCTGTATTTTGTCAAATGCTTTTTCTGCCTCAATTTAGAGGATCATATGGCTTTTGACTCTTTTCTTGTGATATGATGTATCACAGTGATAGATTTGTGAATGTTGAACCAACCTTGCATCCCACAGATGATCCCAATTTGTCATGATGGATAATCCTTTTAATGAACTGTTGGATCTATTAGCTAGCATCTTGTTGAGAATTTTCGTATCCATATTCATCAGGAATATTGGTCTGTAATTCTCCTTTTTGATGGGGTCTTTGCCTGGTTTGGGGATCAAGGTAATATGGCCTCATAGAATGAGTTTGGTGGTTTTCCTTCTGTTTCTATGTTTTGAGAGAGCTTCAGGAGAATAGGTATTATTTCTTCTTTGAATGTTTGGTAGAATTCCCCAGGGAATCCATCAGGCTCTGGACTCTTGTTTTTCAGGAAGTTTTTGATAACTGCTTCATTCTGTGCATAAATAATCAGTCTGTTTAAAATGTCAATTTCTTCCTGTTTCAGCCTCGGTAGTTTATAGGTTCCCAGGAAGGCACCCATTTCTTCTAGGTTGTTTAATTTATTGGCATACAGCTGTTGATAAAAGTTTCTAATGTTCCTTCCAATTTCATTGGTGTTCGCTGTGACCTCTCCCTTTTCATTCATAATTTTGTTAATTGGGGTCCTTTCTCTATTCTTTTGAATAAGTCTTGCCAGTGGCTTATCAATCTTATTTATTCTCTCAAAGAACCAGCTTCTAGTTCTGTTGATCTGCTCTACTGTGCTCCTGGTTTCTAATTCATTGATCTCTGCTCTAATCTTGATCACCTGCCTTCTCGTGCATGGGTTATGCCTATTCTTCTGTTCCAGTTCCAGCTTCTTGAGGTGAGAATATAAAAGCTGCATTTTAGATTTTTCTATTCTTTTGAGTGAGGTTTGGATGGCTATGTATTTTCCCCTTAGGACTGCCTATGCAGTGTCCCATAGGTTTTGGACCATTGTGTTTTCATTCTCGTGGTCTCCATAAATTGTTTAAATTGATTTTTGATTTCCTGATTTATCCAATCATTTTTGAGCAGGATGCTTCTTAGTTTCCAAGTGATTGAGTTTCTTCCAAATTTTTCCTTGTATTGAGTTCTAATTTCAAAGCACGGTGGTCTAGAATATGCAGGGAATAGTTTCAATCTTTTGATATTGGTTGAGACCTGTTTTGTGACCCAACATATGGTCTATTCTGGAGAACTTTCCATGTGCATTCAAAAAGAATGATTATTCTTTTGTTCTGGGGTGTAGTGTTCTATATATATCTATGATGTCTATCTGATTCAGTATGGCATTCAAAGCTCTTGTTTCTTTGTTGATTTTCTGCTTAGATGATCTGTCTATTGCTGATAGTGGAGTGTTGAGGTCTCCTACTATTAACGTATTATTATCTCTATGTCTCTTTATTCTGGTTAAGAGTTGGCTTGCATATCTTGCTGCTACCCTGTTGGGGGTGTAGATATTTATAATTGTCATATCCACTTGTTGGATATATCCTTTAAAAATAATATAGTGTCCTTCTGTACCTCTAAATACAGTCTTTAGTTTAAAATCCAATCTGTCTGATATGAGAATTGCTACCCCAGCTTTCTTTTGAGGTCCATTGGCATGAAAAATTATTTTCCATCCCTTCACTTTCAGTCTGGATGTATCTTTAAGTTCAAAATGAGTCTCTTCTGGACAGCTAATGGATCGGTCATGTCTTTTTATTCAATCTGCCACCTTGTGGCATTTATGGGAGCATTTAGGCCATTCACATTGAGAGTGATTATTGAGAAATATTATTTTAATGATGTCATGTTGCCTGTAAAGTCTTTGTTTCTACAGATTGTAAATTTCTGTTCTGTATCACTCTTGGGGCCTTTTTACTTTTGTAGAACCCCCCTTAATATCTCCTGTAGGGCTGGTTTTGTGGTTACAAAATTGGTCAGTGACTGGCAATTCTGGAAGTTCCTTATCTCTCCATCCATTCTGAATGACGGCCTTGCTGGATAAAGGATCCTTGGCTGCATGTTTTTCTCTGAAAGAGCTTTAAAAATGCCCCCCAACCCTTTCTTTCATTCCAGGTCTGTGTAGACAAGTCTGACATAATCCTAATATTTTTGCCTTTGTACATAAGAAATTTCCTTGCCCTGGCTGCTTTCAATATTGTATCCCTGGATCTAATATTTGTGAATTGCACTATGACATGACGGGCGTAGGTTTGTCGTGGTTGAATTTGGGAGGGGTCCTCTCTGCTGCTTGGGCTTGAATGCTTGTTTCCTTTGCTAGAATGGGGAAGTTTTCAGCTACAATTTGTTTAAATATCTCTTCTAAACCTGTCTCTTTCTCTACTCCCTCAGGGATGTCGATGATTCTGACATTGGAACGATTCATTGAATTAGTAATCTCCCATAACCTACATTCTTGAGATTGGATTTTTTTGAGCCAAGTTTCTGGTTTACGTTTCTTTTCTACCATCCCATCCTCCAATTCCCTAATTCGTTCTTCTGCCTCATTTACCCTGGCCATCAGAGCATCTAGTTTTGACTGCATTTGATTCGTAGCATTTTTAATTTCTGCCAGATTCACCCTCATTTCTGCCCTTCGAGATTCTATATTCTCGTTATTATTTTCGTTAATATTTTTTTCAAGTCTACACATCATCTTGACCATTGTTACTCTGAACTCCATTTCTGATAATTTGGTTATATCCATATCCATCTGTTCTGTGGCAGAGGCCACAGAATCTTCTTTTCTTTGCTAGGGGGGATTTCTCCTCCTAGTCATTCTGATGAGGAGAGGTTGTGGGGTTGCCCAGACCCAAATTATTGACCATGACCCAGGCAGTGTGCTCTTGTTTTATAGGGACCTTAGGGATATGGGCCTCTTGATTTTTCAGCTTGCCTTCTGGGGGAGGGGGTTGCCACGCTGATATTCAGCAACCCTGTTTGGGTAGAGTCTTCCTGTCCCCTGCTAGGGGGGATGGGGATTGGCACAATATAAGCTGGTATTTCTGGGGTTTTGTTTCTGGTGGTTTTCTAAGACTTCTAAGAGTCAGAGCAGCAGTGGCCATATCCTAGCCTCTGTCTCAGAACAGAGATCGCAGTCCACTCTCCCCTGAGCTCTTCTGGCCTCTTTCACTCTGTTTCTCTTGGTGCTGCTAAAAACCCTGCAGCCGGCATCCCAGCCCTCACTTCCAGGGCTGGCATGTCTCTGTCCTTTGTGTTTCTAACTCCGCTAGCCTCCACCCCCCCCCCCCCCCGCCGTGTGCACTCCTGAGCTCCCTGATTCAGTGAGGTTCACTTGCACTCCAGAATGCAGATTTTCAGTCTGGTTGCACACGTGCTCCTGAGCTCCCAGTCTCAGTCTGGTTCCAGTGAGTGCTCCAGAGTTCCGGTTTTCAGTTTGGATGCGTTCCTAGGCTCACAGTCTCAGTCTGTTCTCTTGTGGGTGCCCATCTGTGAGTCTGGCCGCTCCCCAGTGCATGCGGCTACCGCTTCCAGGCACCTGAGCATGGGGGCTCCCTCCCCCTTCCGTTTATCTTCCAATGTCTTTGTGCAGATTCACGGCTCCCCACATCCTACCTCAATACTCAGTGCTGGAGACACTCATTTGTAGAGTTCCAGATGTATCTTCCTACATCTCAGGCTGATTCCTTGGATTTTCATAGTGGTCTGGTACCTATCCAGCTCGAGTCAGGGGACCAGCTGAAGAAGGAGACCCCTACTCCTCCACCATCTTCTCTCCCCAGACCAGTTCTAGCAGTTTTTTGATGGAGTCTTTGGTTTTTTGTTTGTTTGTTTTTGTTTTTATTTTTACATAGAGTATCATGTCCTCTGAGAATACTGAAAGATTGACCTTTTCCTTGCTGTTTTGGATGTATTTTATTTCTTTTTGTTGTCTAATTGCTGAGGCTAGGGCTTCCAGTACTATGTTGAAAAACAGTGGTGAGGGTGGACATCCCTGTCATGTTCCTGACCTTAGCGGAAAATCTCTGTTTTTCCCCTTGAGGATGATATTCACTGTGGGTCTTTCATATATTGCTTATATTATCTTGAGATATGTTTGTTCTATCGCTACTTTCTTGAAAGATTTTATCAAGAAAGGATGCTAGATTAGTTCAAATGCTATTTCTGAATCTATTGAGAGGACCATATGATTCTTATCTTTTCTTTTATTAATGTGGTATATCATGTTGATTGATTTGCAGATGTTGAGCCGCCGCTGGAGCCCACAAAGAAATTCCACTTGGTCATGGTGATTTGAATATACTGTTGAATTTGATTAGCTAGTATCTTGTTGATAATTATTGCATCCACCTTCATAAGGGATATTGGTCTGTAATTCTCCTTGTTAGTGGGGTCTTTGTCTGGTTTGGGGACCAAGGTAATGCTGGCTTCATATGAGTTTGGAAATTTTCCTTCCATTTCTATTTTTTGCCACAGTTTTAGAAGAATATGTAAGAATTCTTTAAATCTTTGGTAGAATTCCCCTGGGAAGCCATCTGGCCCTGGACTCTTGTTCATTAGGAGATTTTTGAATAGTGCTTCAACATCTTCACTGGTTATGGGTCTGTTCAGGTTTCTTATTTCTTCCTGTTTCAGTTTTGGCAGTTTATATGTTTCTAGCAGTTTATCCTTTTCTTTCAGATTACCTGTCCATAGATATTTTAAATTTATATCAGTTAACACTATCATTTATTTTGAGTTTACCCACAGAATTGAAGATTTCTGTTTGCTTTCTGTAGATTAGTTTTACTCTATCAGTATTTCCTATAAATCTTCCTGGCATATACATTATGCTAAAAATGTTAAAATAAAGGATAATAAGAAAAAAAATTCTTAAGTTGAAAGTCATAAATTATTTTTTTCTTATTAATGGCAATTAAATCAGTTTAGACAGTTTTCTGTAGTGACAAATTTTTATCTTACTGCTTGAAAATTTAGCCAAAGTATAAACGCTATTGTTGCTATTGGGATAGATTAATGGTACCCTGAAAACACAATGAAAATAATTCTGTGGTCTGTACAAAATGCCTTAAATTGCTGATTGCCAATGGAATATTCTTTTAATGAGGATATCACCTTCTCACAAACAAATCTGAGTCACTTGTATATTGTCAATTAAATCCCCAGAGAGATGCACGCTCTAATTCATTTCCTGCAATTCACAAAACTAGGTACATCCTTGTTTATTTTATCAGAAACTTTATAAATGTCATAATTTTAAGGCAAGAAATATTGTTTTCTCTTACTTTTCTGAAAGTGAAAAATTGTTAAAAAATATATACAACTTTTTTAGACCACTGTGCATGTTTATATTTCCATGACCTAAGGATACCATGGGGGTTCATGTTCACACTGAAACAAAATTTGCTTTTACATAAGCTTGTTGATGGTCATCTGTTTTAATGGAAGAGGAACACAAGGCAAACACTTGATACCCTCCCTTGAATTGACCCTGGTCTGGAAATATCTTTTTTTAATAAAATTCTCTTTATTTTATTTTTAATGCAGTAAATGATTTATTTATTTTTTGAAGATAAAATGGGATTTTTTTTCTAATAATATTTTTAAATTATATTATGTTAGTCACTTTTCTGAAATTGGACATGCTCCTTTAAAATTAGTGAAAGTAAACTTTGAAAGCCTAATGTACAGTAGAGTTAAGTTTGAGTATGAGATAAATGAGGTCATGAATAAAAAATAGCATCATGAAAGGATAATTACTATGTAGTTATTAAGAATTGGAAGGAGATTAATGCTGGATGGTGAGAGATGGTAACCAGAGCTGTGGTGAGTACTGTGTAATGTATAGAAGTATCAAATCACTATGTTATACACCTGTACCTAATATAACAACTTATGTCAACAATACTTCAATAGTATGACTTAAAAAATTGAAAGGAGCACTACATAAAATTAGAAAGTCTCTGGTTATTGCTTTATGAGGTTTTGTAGATCCAATGTGTCCATATATTCATACCATACAGCTTCTACTCAATGTTTTCAGTGTAGGTCAGTTCCTTCCACTTGGGAAGAGGTGGGAGAAATTATCTGCCCTTTTTGTAAGTCACACACATATGGACTTGATTTTCTTTTTCCTCTAAAATGTTTTAGTGGGTGTATCATAGCTGAACTGATAGAAGAAATTTGATATTGTTCTAAATAATCATATATATGTCCAATGAAATTCCAGAAAAAGTTGTCATTCTAATTCAAGCTATATTTATAATTAGGGTTGCATTTGGTAGTGTTAGAAATTTGGTACATTTTATTATTTCCACATGACACTGTTATTATATTTTTGTTTTTCCATCAAGATATACAGATTACAATGTCAAAATGGGGCATGAGGGTTACAGTACCACCACCGAGCTTGTTCTTGTGGGATTTTCAAGTTGCCCCGAGATGAGATCCTCCTCTTCTACTTCTCTCTGCTCTACCTGTTGAATCTCTTTGGAAACACATAGATTATCACCTTAGTAATTCTGAACTCCATTCTACAGACACCCATGTATTTCTTCATCTTTATCACTTTTCTCAACCTATTTTTAGTATACTTGTCCCAAAGGTTTTCTTCAATTTTGTTGCAAGCAAGAAAGTCATATATTATTTCTGCTTTGCCTGTAAGGAGGCAATTGAGTGCTTTCTTCTTGCATGGATGATTTTGATTGCTCTGTGGTCATTTGTTACCCATGGAGATATCTGTTCATCATGAATGTATCTGTGCTGTGGTACTGGCTCTTGGGGCTTAGACCATCAATGTTTTTGCCCCAGTGGTGCATCTATACTTCACAATCCTCTTACTTTGTGGTCCATATATTCTTTTTTTATTATTATTATATTATGTTAGTCACCATATAGTACATCCCTGGTTTCTGATGTATAATTCAATGATTCATTAGTTGTGTATAACACCCAGTGCACCATGCAATACATGCCCTCCTTACTACCCATCACCAGTCTATCCCACTCCCCCACCCCCCTCCCCTCTGAAGCCCTCAGTTTGTGTGGTCCATATATTCTTGATTAGATTTTCTATAAATTACTATTCTCATACATGTTCTGTGCTATTGCATCCCTGCAGGAGACCAGGAAAGTTCTAGGAGGGGCTACAACAATGTTATTCTCCTTCCTCCACATCATACTCTCTTACCTTTGCTTCCTGGTGGCTGTGATGAACATAGATTCAGCTAAGGGAAACCAGCAGCACCAGCAACACAGACCTCTACGTGTACAATCCTTATTGTGGTGATGATATTTTATGGAACAGGCTTGATCAGGAACGTGAAGCTCAAATCTTTCTATTCACCAGTGAGACAAACTAATCTTATTCTATTTGGTCATTAACCTAATGTTGAATCCTTTCATTTATAGCTGGAGAAACAAGGAATTAAAGGTAGTTTTGTCTTGAGGAGAAACAAGAATCATATAAAATTATAAAAAATAAAGCAAAATAAAATACATTTTCATAATCATTACCTAACTTTTAGAACTACAGAAACAGAATAATACTTTTTTTCAGAAAATTATTTTATTTTTTAAAGTTTTTGTTTAAATTCCAGTCAGTTAATGTACAGTAGAATATCGGTTTTCAGTGTACAATTTAGTGATTCAACACTTACATACAAAACCCGCACTAATCACAAGCACAATCCTTAATCCCCATCAACTATTTACCCCTTCCCCCACCCACCTCCCCGCTGGTAAATATCAGTTCGTTCTTTATAGTTAAGAGTCTGGTTCTTGGTTTGTTTCTCCCTTTTGTTTCCATGATTGTTTCTCTTTATTTTTCTTCTTAAATTCCAAGTATGAGTGAAATCATATGGTATTTGTTTTCTCTGATTGACTTATTTTTCTTAGCATGATACTCTGTAGTTCCTTCCATATTGTTGAAAATAGCAGGATTCCATTCTCTTTGTTTATGGCTGACTAATATTCCATCATACACACACACACACACACACACACACACAATCATGGATAAATATTTGATGGGGATTAAGGAGTGCACTTGTGATTAGTGTAGGGTTTTTTTTTGTTTTGTTTTGTTTTGTTTTGTTTGGGTTTTTTTTTTTGTTTGTTTGTTTTGTTTGGGTTTTTTTGTTTGTTTGTTTTTTGGGAGTTTTTTTGAATAGAGAAGCAGAGGTATTAACTCTTCTTAAATGTTTGGTAGAATTTGTGAAACCATCTGGCTCTAGACTTTAATTGTTGTAAGATTTTTTTATTGTTGATTCAATTTCTTTGCTAGTTGTCTGTCTGTTCAAGTTTTTAATCTCTTCTTGTGTCAGTTTTTATAGAACTTCCACTTTAACTGAACCTGGGACACACAGATGGAGAATGTTTGCTCTTTTGGCAGTGGCTCCTGAGAATTTGCTTTCATGGGGATGTCTCTGTATGGACAAAGAAGCTGGTTGGCACCATTTCCCTCCCCTACCCATCAGCATAAAAACAGAAGCACCTGCTAGAAAAAATGGAGTGCCCACACTGACTGCCTAAACTGCTTACACCAAGTACCACACCCCTGCACACTGGTGGGGCTTCCTTACTCAGTCAAGGTTGCCTCACTTCCACTGGAGTGCACCACTTTCCTGGAGACCAGCAAAAACTCTGCCCACACCATGTCTCCACACCAGAGAGTACTGTAGGCCTTCAGTTCTAATGGAAGTAGTATCAGGTCTCATTGAACAATCTCCATAAACAATGACAACACAAGAAATGAAATGACACTAAATACATAGCTATCAATAATGACCCTGAATGTAAATGAAGTAAATGCTCCAATCAAAAGATACAGGGTGTCGGAATGGAAAAACATAAACAACAACAATAAAAATCCCACAACTATTGAATCATTGAACACCACATAAAAAACTAATGATTGTACTATATGTTGGCTAATTGAACACAATATAAAAAGGCAAAAAAAAAAAAAAAACAAGACCCATCTATATGCTGCATATAAGAGATTAATTTTAGACCTAAAGACACTTGTAGACTTAAAGTGAGGAATGGAGGAACATTTGTCATGAAAATAGATGTAAAAAAAAAAAAAGCGTGAGTAGCAATACCTACATCTAACAATGTAGACTTTAAACCAAAAACTGGAATAAGAGGTGAAGAGCACTGGGGCGCCTGGGTAGCACAGTGCTTAAGCGTCTGCTTTCGGCTCAGAGCGTGATCCCGGAGTTCTGGGATCGAGCCCCACATCAGGCTCCTCTGCTATGAGCCTGCTTCTTCTTCTCCCACTCCCCCTGCTTGTGTTCCCTCTCTCACTGGCTGTCTCTATCTCTGTCGAATAAATAAATAAAATCTTTAAAAAAAAAAAGAGGTGAAGAGCACTATATCACAACAAAGAGGACTATCCAACAATAACTAACAATTGTAAATATTTATGCAACCAACAAGGGAGAACCCAAATATGTACAACATAACACAAGCATAACAAGACTAATAAATAATACTGCAATAATAGTAGGAGACATTAACACCCACTTACATCAATGGACAGATAATCTAAGCAAAAAATCAACAAGGAAATAATGGTTTTGAATGACATAATGGACCAGATGCACTTGATAGATAATATTCAGAATATTCCATACTAAAACATCAGGATACACAGTCATTTCAAGTGGACATGTGACATTCTCCAGAATAAATCACAAACTAGGTCATAAATCAGGCCTCAATAAGGATAAAATGATTGAGATCATACTATGCACATTTTCTGACCACAATGTTGTGAAACTTCAACCACAAGAAAAAATTTGGAAAGACCCCAAATGCATGGAGGTTAACAAACATGCTACAGAATAATGAATGGCTCAACCAGGAAACTGAAGAAGAAATTTTTAAAAATGCATCAAAATAAATAAAAATGAAAACACAAATGTCTAAAACCTTTGGGATGCAGCAAAAACAGTCCGGAAAGGGAAGTATATAGCAATAGCCTCAACCTTAAAAAGCAAGGAAAATCTCAAATGAACAATCTAACCTAACACCTAAAAGATCAAGAAAAAGAACAACAAACGAAGCCTAAAGGTGGCAGAAGGAATTAAATATAAAGATTACAGCAAAATATAATGATATATAACAAAAAGCAAACAAAAACAATAGAAGAGATTAAAAAAATCAGGAGCTGTTGTGTGTGTGTATGTGTGTGTGTGTGTGTGTGAAAATTAATAAAATTGATAAACCCCTAGCCAGACTTATCAAAAAGAAAAGATAAAGGACCCAAACAAATAAAATCATAAATAAAAGAGGAGAAATAACAACCAACACCACAAAATGCAAACAGTTATGAGACTGTTATGAACAACTTTATGTCAACAAATTGGGCAATCTGGAAGAAATGGATAAATTCCTAGGAACATATAAACTACCAAAACTGAAAAATGAAGAAATAGAAGACTTGAACAGAGCAGTAACCAGTGAAGAAATTGAATCACTCATCAAAACTCTCACCAAAAAAACAAATTCCAGGGTTAGGAGACTTCACAGGTGAATTATACCAAATATTTAAAGAAGAGTTAATACCTATTCCTTTCAAACTGTTCCCAAAAATTGAAAAGGAAGGAAAACTTTTAAATTCATCTTATGAGGCCAGCATTACCCTGATACCGAAAGCAGATAAAGACTCCACTGAAAAAGGCAAATAGAAGCCAATCTCCCTGATGAACATGGATACAAAAATTCTCCACAAAATAGTAGCAAACTGAATACAGCAGTGCATTAAAAGAATCTTTCACTATAATCTAGTGGGATTTATATCTGGTTTGCAATGGTGGCTCAATATTTGCAAAGCAATCAGTGTGATACACCACATTAAATCAAAGAAAGGATAAGAACCATATTATCCTCTCAGTAGATGGAGAAAAAGCATTTGGCGAAGTTCAATGTCCATTCACAATAAAAACCCTCAACAAAGTAGGGTTGGAGGGAACGTACCTCAACATAATAAAGGCCAAACATGACAGATCCACAACTAATATCATTGTAAGTGGGGAAAAACTGAGGACTTTTCTTCTATGTGCAGGAACAAGACAGAGATATTCACTCTCAACACTATTATTTAACATAGTATTGGAATGCCTAGCCACAGCAATTGGGCAACACAAAGAAATAAAAGGCATCCACATGGGCAAGTGGGAAGTCAAATGTTCACTATTTGCAGATGATATGGTAGTCTAGATAGAAAACCCAAAATACTTCACAAAAAATTGCTAGCACTGATAACAAATTCAGTGAAGTTGCAGGATACAAAATCAACATACAGAAATTGATTGAATTTCTAAACACCTGTAATGAGCAGTATAAAGAGAAAGTAAGGAATCAATACCATTTACAATTGTAGGAGAAAGAGCAAGATACCAAGGAATAAGCCTAACCAAAGAGCTAAAAAAAACTGTACTATGAAAACTATAAAGTACTGATGAAAGAACTTGAAGATGACACAAAGAAATGGAAAGATATCCAATGCTCTTGAATTGGAAGAACAAATATTGTCAAAATATCTACACTATCCAAGTAAATCATCACATTTAATGCAATCCTTATCAAAATAGCAACAGCATTTTTCACAGAACTAGAAAAACAATGATAACATTTGTATGGAACAACGAAAGACCCCAAATATCCAAAGCAATCTTGAAAAAGAAAAGCAAACCTGGAGGTATCACAATTCCAGAGTTCACGTTATATTGCAAAGCTGTAGTGTTCAAGACAGTATGGTGCTGGTACAAAAAGAGACACACAGACCTGTAGAACAGAAAACCAGAAATGAACCACAAACTCTATGACCAATTAATTTCTGACAAAGCAGGAAGAATATGCAGTGGAATAAATACGGTCTCTTCAACAAATGGTGTTGGGAAGCATGGACAGCAACATGCAAAAGAATGAAAGTGGACACTTTCTCACAACATACACAAAAATATATTCCAAAAGAATGAAAGACCTAAATGTGAACAGAAAACCATCAAAATCCTAGAGAACAGAGGCAGTAAACTCTTTGACATCTGCCATAGGAAATTCTTACATAGATACATCTCCTGAGGCAAGGAAAACAAAGCAAAAGTAAACAATTGGGTCTTCATCAAAATAAAAATTTTCTGCACAGAAAGGAAACAATCAACTAAACTAAAAGTCAACCTATGGAATTGCAGAAGATATTTGCAAATGTCTTATATGATAAAGTGTTAGTTTCTAAAATACATAAAGAACTTATCAAACTCAACATGCAAAAAAACAAATAATCCAGTTTAAAACTGGGCTGAAGACATGAATAGACATTTTCTAAAGAAGACATACAGACGGCCAACAGACACATGAAGAGATGCTCAATATCACTCATCATCAGGAAAATACAAATCAAAATTATAGTGAGAGATCAACTCACACCTGTCAGAATGTCTAAAAACAACATTTTGAAACAATTTTCATACTAATATTTCATATCCTAAACTTATTCCCTTATTTAGTCTTCTGCTTCATAGTATGCCAGCTTAAAATATATTTGTTTTTACACTTTACTTTGTGCACTACTCAATAAACTCAGCTTATTTTTCCATTTCTTTCACCTTTCTGCCATGTTTATTACATTATTTCTTTTATCAAAATGTTACATATGTATACGCATACATGTAAATTGAATTTTCACACAAAGTCTATTTTTTTAAAATCCTGTCATTACTATTACATATATTTCATGATCACCATCAAAATCTTCCCAGAATTTATCAAGCTATCACTTGTGAGCATACTATCCTGTAGTAGTTTCCCCAGGAAGGGTTAACAACTACAGCATTCCCTATTTTGGTGAATGTCTGAAATTTGTCTCCTATAGTTGTATTACTTGAAGACAACATGGATAGCTCTAACATCCAGGTGTGACACCTTTCTGTCTTGAAGATCATGATGTTGCTCAAGTGCTTTGTCTTGAAGGTTATTCTAAGAAGTTTGGGATGCCTGGTTCGCATAGCCGGTTAAGCATCAGACACTTGGTTTTCACACAGGTCATGATCACAGGGTTGTGAGATTGAGCACCATGCATGGTGACAACAAATTTATCTTTAAAATGTAACTTGTTTTTTTCAGAACATGGATTAATATCAACTCATCCATGTTAATGTCATGAGTACACACTTTCCATTGTGTATGCAGAGATCTTCATTAACTTCTTAAAAAATTATCAGGTTATAATTTTATTATATCATTTGTACAATTATTTCTTACTTAGGAAACTCAAATTATACTTTAGTTGAATTTTCTCTGCTCTGATTTAATCATTTACATGTTAATTTTTTTCACATCTTTATTTCTTTATCAGTTTGATTATTTTGCTTTTATTACACATACTGACTTAATTACATATATTGAAATTCGTTTCAGTCAAATCAACTCTGCAGGGCATGTTGTAGTTTAGTCTACATTTATGAGATTATGTTTTGTCTTTTTTTTTCAAATTATTTCTTATGGTTGGTCAATTTTCCTCCTTTTCTTTCTTTCTCTTTCTTTCTTTCACTCTTTCTTTCTGCTGTTGTTCAAATATTTTTTTTTAATTTCACTTTTTCTTCATGTTCACAGATATTTTTTTAATACCAATAATTTTAGTTTTAGTGTGTTGTTGTGGTTGTTGTTCTACAGCGTTCTATTTCAAATTTGCCAGGAAGAATTTCACCAGCTTTATTTTTTTTCCTTTTAAATAGACTTTATATTTTGTAACTGTTTTACATTCACAGCAATATTAAGAGGAAAGTACGGAGTTTTCTCATTCACCCCTTGCCTTATACATGCAGTTTTCCCACTATCAACATGCCCCACCAGAGTGGTACATTTTCTATAATTTATGTACCTACAATGACACATTATTATCACCTGAAGTCTATAGTTTACATTAAGGTTTATTCTTGGTGTTGTACACTCTATGGTTTGTAAAATGTGTAATATGTATTACTCAGTATTGAGGAAAACACACTTCAGATTCCTCTATATATTTTCATTATTTGGTAGCTCATTTCTTTTAACACTGATTAACACTCTATTGTCTGGTGCACTACAAGTTTATTTACCCATTTACCTACTGAAGGACATCCTAGTTGCTACCAAGTTTTGGTAATAATGAATAAAGCTGTTATAAACATCTTTGTTTAGGTTCCTATGTGGACATAAGTCTCAACTCATCTGAGTAAATATTGAGGACAATAGATGGATTGTATGGTAAACTTATGTTTAGCTTTGTACAAAAGCAACAAAATGTCTTCCAAAGTAGCTGTGACATTTTGCATTTCTAGCAAAAATGAATAAGAGTTCCTATTGATCCACAATCTCACCATCATTAAGTATTGTCAGTGTTTTGGGTTTTGGCAATTCAAATATGTGTGTTATGGTATCTCATTGTTGTTTTAATTTGCATTCCCCCAATGATATATGATGTTGAGCATCATTTTATATGCTTATTTGACATCTGCATACCTTTTTGTGGGAGGTATCTGTTCATTTTTTGCACATTTTTTAATAGAGTTGTTCATTTTTTACTGAATTTTATAAGATCATTGTATGTTTTAGTTAACAGTTCTCTACCAGTATGTCTTTTGTAAATATTTCCTATTTGTGTCATATGAAAAAAAAAAAAAAAGCAAAAAAACAGTTCCAAAAGCAAGTACAATGTATTGCTAACATAACATATCAAATAAACATTTATTTATACTCTTAGGAAACCCCTCAGCTTGACAAATGCCTGCCTTAGGGACTGTATGACTATCTTATTTCTTAAAGTATAGATAAATGGATTTAACAAGGGTGTCACTATTGAACTCAAAATAGTGCCCAATTTGTTGAAAGATAAGACATTTTTCTTAGAAGGTCTGGCATAGAGGGAAATGGAAACACCATAAAATATAGTGACAACAATCATGTGAGAAGCACAAGTGGAGAAAGCCTTCCACTGTCCCTGGGTAGAAGGCATCATGACAATGGTAAACACAATGAAGATATAAGGAGTCAGGGTAAAGAAAAGAGAGGTCAGAAGAAGAACTGCAGAGCAGATAAAATGAGTCATCTCCACAATGTAGAGATCACCACACACCAGTTTCAACATGGGAGCAGTGTCACAGAAAA
Source organism: Ursus arctos (assembly GCF_023065955.2). Lineage (NCBI taxonomy): Eukaryota > Metazoa > Chordata > Mammalia > Carnivora > Ursidae > Ursus > Ursus arctos. The sequence goes on along the minus strand of NW_026623067.1, from coordinate 7,937,640 downwards.
AGTGGTCTATAACATTGGGACCACAGAATGGCAATTTTAGGGTTGCAATGGAAGGCAGTAGAATATACATCAACCCTCCCACCCAAGAGGCCATGATCATCTTCAGACAGACCTGGGTTCTCATGATGGTGGAATATCTCAGAGGAATACAGATGGCCACGTAGCGGTCAAATGACATAATTGCCAGGTTGAAGAATTCTATAGTCCCAAAGAGAAAATAAAAGAAAGATTGGGTGATACAGCCTTCAAAGGATATGGTATTCATTTGTGAAATTGTAATGGCCAACATCTTAGGTGTCACAGAGGAAGTGAGCATAATTTCCAGAAAGGAGAGGTTTGCAAGGAACAAATACATGGGTGCATGAAGGTGGTTACAATTCCACACAAGTAGGATGATTGTAGCATTACTTAAAACTGTCAGCACATACGTAATCAGGAATGTGAAAAAGAGCAAGATCTTCATGTCCCAGGTAGTGTGAAAACCAAGAAGGATGAATTCTGTCACGATTGTAGTTTCATTGTTAAAGGCCATCTCTCAAAAAAAGCATTATCTGCAGAAAAGGAAACCCAAATTGCCTCCTGGCCTTATCATTCCAGATTTAGAGTTATTTTTAGCATCAAAAATTTGCATTAACACAAGTTTATCATACATAAGAAAACTGTGATAATTATATTTCTTTTTATATACATCACATACGTGGTTTAAACCACTTTTCAAAACAGCAAATTATACATTTTGTTCTGATAGTTGTCATTGAGGTCTGGTTTTAGGATCTGTAAGTGACTTCATCTCCTGTCAAGGCTTCAAGTTCCAGCTAACTATCCTCACTGAACTCTTCTATGTTCATCTCTGGAAGCCTAAACCTATGCCCCAATCTCTCTTTCAATAATGTGATTTAGTATATTTAAATGAACAGTGCATTTTGGCTAGCCTGCCTGCTTTTTCCATATTTATTTATCTTCCTCTCCTAATGTATATCTTATCATAACCTGAATTTCTTCTAATAGACATTGTTAATCTTTTTTTTTTCCTTTCTTTTAGGTCACATCTTAACTTTTACATTCAAGCAATATTTTTTTTTTTGAGAGAGAGAGAGAGAGAGAGTATGTGTGTGAGAGGGGAGAGGCAAAAGGAAACAGAGGGAGAGAGAATTTTAAACAGGCTCCATGATCAGTGAAAAGCCCGATGAAGGGCTTGATCTTATGATGTGTAGATCATGACCTGAGCTGGAATCAAAAGTAGGATGCTTAATCAACTGAGCCATCCAGGTACCCCTCAAGCAATAATCAATTCTTGATAAATCTACTCCAAAAATGGTTACCAACCTTAGTATATTCTGTCCATATTTATTGAAGGATATTTAGAAAGCACCACAATTATCTTTAAAAATCTTAATGTCTTAAAAATTATCTTCAAAAACCAGATTCTCCACAAATCATTGACTGAAATATAATCGCCAAAGTTATTCTTTAGGAGGCACAAGTAAGGAATCCTTCTTAGATAGAAATGACTCTCTTGGCTTATTTGTGGTAGATGATTCTGCTTCTCTCTATGCCCACAAGCAAACCTCAGTAATAGCAGTTTGATGCAGGAATAGGAAGATCTGACACAATGAAGGATCAGATTCATTGAGTCAGTAAACCCAAGAAATGAACCCGACTTCAGTCATCCTGGCCAAGAGTAACCACATCTGTCTTCTACTACTGAGGTTCCCATAACATCCTGGTCTTGCTAGCAGTGCAGCCTTTCTTTTGACTATTCAGGGAGCAATATCCAGACTATTATGTTTATTATTATTTTATTAATTAAATTAGCCATTTTACCATTGTACATTGTACATTAATCTCTAAATATAAGAAAAACTTCCTGCCATTGACTACACACTCCAGGGGCTATCAGAAAATTGTTCTCAACATCTGGTTCTGATTTTTCTTTTTTTTTTTTAATTTTTTGGTACATGTAAAAATTCTGTCTCAAGCAAATCATCACACACTATTTTTCAAAGACTGTAGGGTCTCCCAGAAGCCAATCTTCTATATATGCTTTATCTCCTGTTTTAATTTATCTCTATCAAACAAGACCACACAATCCTTAAAATCTGAGGTTAATTACTTCTGCATGTTTGGGTATTTTTCTCACAACCCCACTCAAAGTTATTGAATCTCTTGTGGATTCCAAATATTCTTATATATCTGTACTATTGGAATGACCACATGGCTTCATATTTTTTTTTTACTATAATGTCTTCAATTTATACATTACTGTATCTGCTACATTCCTGCATCTGGTGGAATAAGAAACATTGATATTAGTAGTACTCATACAATTTATGTTATGGTTAAACTCAACATTCATGTCATCTTGACATTTCCAAGAATAAAAATATTTTCTCAATATTTTTTGACTGGGAAGTATTACTGATAGAAAAAAATAAACTACATGGGGCGCCTGGGTGGCACAGCGGTTAAGCGTCTGCCTTCAGCTCAGGGCGTGATCCTGGCGTTCTGGGATCGAGCCCCACATCAGGCTCCTCCACTAGGAGCCTGCTTCTTCCTCTCCCACTCCCCCTGCTTGTGTTCCCTCTCTCGCTGGCTGTCTCTATCTCTGTCGAATAAATAATAAAAATAAAATCTTTAAAAAATAAATAAAAATAAACTACAAAGTTACTCAAAGTGACAAAGCTTCTCTTGGAGAGTATTCAGATCAAATTTGAAAATTAAATTATAGTATCACTGAATGTAGTATTTTGAAAGAATATGACAATTCCAAATTAATATTGTTCCAAATATTATCTTTGTGTAGTATAAAGTTTGAGGTTAAGTCTTTCTTGTTTAATGGATTCCTGAATTTCTCCAGTATCATTAGTAATTGGAATGCAAATGGAGCCTATAGAGTTAATCATTTTATTTCAAACACTGCTCATGGATTTGTATTACAAACTCCTTCACATCCTCTTATTTTCTTAACAGTAGGGAGAAATAATTAAATTTTAAAATGTTTTTTAATAAATGGATGAACAGAACCAGGATATAAATAGAGACACAAGGTAAATGTTATCTAAATATGTATCTAAAATTGTATCTTCCTTTTAAATATAACATTTCTTGCAAAAAATGCCCAATAGATATTTCAGAGTTTAGGAATCATTAAGAGAAATACACAAAAGATGCTTTTCATAAATCCAACAATTTCAATACTTTACAAATTCAATAGCAAATGATTTTCAAAAATCTCATTCATAAAGTTATGGTGTTGATTTATGTAATCAACCTACATTATATGTTTCATTCAGGAAATATCATGCTGTATTCCTCAGAGTTTATGATGTATGATTTCTAAATAATTATTATATTTCTCCTATAAGTTTGGAAACGATGGTTATCTAACTCTGAGGCAGAATGAAAAACTTACTAAAATTAATATTCAAAACATTGTCAAGCCATATAATAAAATAATAATTTAGTTAGCTAAGCTTTATTTGTCCAGATCAGCTTAAGTTTTAATATACAATTATTTTTTAAATTTTTTTACAGTAGGCCCAGATTTAAACCTATGTATACAGTTTACACTTACCCTTTATTTTCAGAAGATCCACACATCTGAGTGAAGAACATACATGGATACAGATGGTTGAATTTGCTTGTGTTTTCCATTACTAATATATCTTATTGTAAGGTGAATAAGTCTTCTGGAAATTGTTTATACCCATTTTTTGAATATAGATATTCTTTGATATTTCTTAATTAGTTCCATTTGGCTTATCAAGAAACTCTAAAGAAAAATAACTCAGTGAAACTCTAACTTTTTTTTTAACAGAATTGAAGGCTAACTCCTCTCATGAAGGCACAAACTCTCATAGACCTTCCCTATGTCTGCTTCCCAACTACCAAAACATTTATCTGCTTTACATCTACAGAAATACAAATTAGGATTACTTGGCCAGGATCAAAGTATTTCAAGAAAATCAAAGTAAATATGAAAAACAATGAATATTGATACAGACCTGAGACATGTATGCATCTTTGCTAAGAAACCTAGAAAATATCATTAAATCCATTACAACATAAGAGGAACTAAGTAGAGATTGCAAAAAAGCTCTTACCTTAGTAGAAAAAGCAATAATGATACACATTTCAAAATTGAGTTTGATTTTTCATTAATAGACATTTACTTTTCAGAAACATAGCCGATAATAGTGGTGATCCATGGTGAAGAGAATGCTGAACTAGAAGACATCCTTCTTATTTATTTTCTTTTAAGAAAATATTATCATTAGGAGAAGTAAGAAGTCTGAATTTATTTAAGGAGCTCTTGGGGAGAACTCCTGTAAAATGTAGAGAATCCTCAGGGAATTAGCTAGGGCTAATAACACCAGAATCCTGGCTATACCTATTCCACCTTAATAGGATCAAAATAATTAGCTAGGGGGGGAAAAGTTTAATTAAACTTTGGGTAACTTTTTATTTTTCCACAGCAATGAAACTAATATTTTTGTTCCTGTATGGATTTATTTCTTGACAAATATGTCTCCATATTTCTATAGAAATCAAAGTCATAATACAAGCTTAACTAACGGATTTTTCACTCAGAATATTTTAATGGAATATTAGCCATCAGAAAGAACGATTACCCAATATTTGCAGCAACGTGGATGGGACTGGAGGAGATTATGCTAAGTGAAATAAGTCAAGCAGAGAAAGACAATTATCATATGGTTTCACTCATTTGTGGAATATAAGGAATAGCAGGGAGATCATTAGGAGAAGGAAGGGGAAAATGAAGAGGTGGTAAACAGAGAGGGAAATGAACCATGAGAGACTATGGACTCTGGGAAACAAACTGAGGGTTTTAGAGGGGAGAGGGTGGGGCGATGAGCTAGCCCAGTGATGGGTACTAAGGAGGGCACATATTGCATGGAGCACTGGGTGTTATAGGCAAACAATGAATCATGGAACACTACATCAAAAACTAATGATGTACTCTATGGTGACTAACATATCATAATGAAAAAAAGAATATTTTAACCAAATAATTTCCATAAATTCTTCTTGATAAATACTACCAACAGTTCACTATTGTTATAAAACATCTAGGCAATACAAAATCATTTTTTTGCCATTTTTACATGAGAAAAATATTTTTTTATTTAAATTCAATTAATTAACACGTAGTGCATTATTAGTTTCAGAGGTACATGTTTTTGTCATTTAAAAATTATTAAATTAAAATCCTTCCAAACTATGAACATATCTCTTTGCAAGATTTATATTAAAAACATCAGGTTTGAAGTTGGCAATCTTTTACCTCCTCCTGGCTTTATATCCTTTGGTAAATGGAAACTATCCCAGTATCCATTAAAACACATATTTTGCTAATGATAGATAAAATAATTAATCTATCTATTTTATACACATGCTGTATACAAATAATAAATGAGACTTTTCAGCCACTTCCACCTCCATTGTATCCCTGTATCCTATAGACAGCCACTTCCACCTCCATTGTATCCCTGTATCCTATAGACAGCCACTTCCACCTCCATTGTATCCCTGTATCCTATAGACAGTTTCCTGGAAAGAGACTGGTCTTGTGCTGCCATCTATCCTCAAGAAAATCTTTGGCCTGACCCAAGCTGTAATTTTTGTCAAAATTACAATGAGGTGGCAATCATCCTGCTGTGTATAAGATGTAGTTGGGAGCACAGAAAGGGACAGAATAATCCCCCTAATACATCTAAGACTGGATAATTTAAAAGTGAATAATCTTGTGTTTTCCCAAAACATCAGAAATGCATCAGGAGTTTCTACTGGTAGGTAGAAAATTATGTGATATGAGAAGAAATAATCTCTCTAGCAATGAAAAAGTCCAGTGAATGCATCTTAATTAATAAAAAAAAAATGCTTCATTACTTTGAAGAAGTACAGAAATAAAATATGTGAGGAAAACATTAAAAGAAGGAATGGCTGTTTTTTTTAATTGTTGAATTTTTAAAAGATTAAGTATGATAAAACAATGACTACATATATTATTACTAATATTTTAATACTTCAAAGTTTGTATCAAGCTTGTATATTTATACCTAGGTGTGTCATTAAAATTGAAAATTTTGATTTGGTAAGCAACATAACAAAGTTGAAATATAAATCATAAGCTGTCTCGGTAAACTATGGACTATGATACTAATATTTATATTACTTTAATGAATTTTCTGGAGAACATGTTTTCTATTTCTCACTTGTTTAATCAAAATTAATTGTGACCTTATACACAAGAACGTAGAATCCGGGGTCACTGTATAATTTCATGGTACAGAATTCTTTTACTAAACTCCCTTTCACATGACAACTTGGGGCACCTCGGTGCTTTAGTCAGTTAAGTGTCTGAGTCTTGATTTTGTCTCAGGTCATGATCTCAGGGTCCTAGGATTGAGCCCTGCTTCAGGCTTCATGTTCAGGGGAGTGTCTGTTTAAGGATTCTCTCCCTCTCCCTCTGCCTCTGCCTCTCCCTCTTGTTCATGCTCTCTCTCTCTAAAATAAATAAACACATATTTTAAAAACATGTTAACTATGAACATTGGGGTGCATATAGCCCTTCTCTTCACTACATCTGTATCTTTGGGTTAAATACTTAGTAGTGCAATTGCTGGATCACAGGGTAGCTCTATTTTTAACTCTTTGAGGAACCTCCATACTGTGTTCGAGAGTGGCTGCACCAGTTTGCATTCCCACCAACAGTGTAAGAGTGTTCCTCGCCACTATCTGTTGTTTCCTGAGTTATTAATTTCAGTCAATCTGATATTTTTTTATTCTGAAATCTATTTTCTTAACATTTATACCATTTTTAATTGTACCATTATTCAGTGGCATTAGGTACATTTATATTTTTAATAATAATTTTTTTTATTATATTACATTAGTCACCATACATTACATCCCTAGTTTTTGATGTAAAGTTCCATGATTCATTACCTGCATATAACACCCACTGCACCATGCAATACGTGCCCTCCTTACTACCCATTACCAGCCTATCCCATTCCCCCTGCCAAAGCCCTCAGTTTGTTTCCCAGAGTCCATAGTATCTCAGGGTTCATTTCCCCTTTTGTTTACCCCCGTTTCTTCTTCCTTTTCTTCTCCTACCAATCTTCTTACTTCTTATGTTCCATAAATGAGTGAAACCATATGATAATTGTCTTTCTCTGCATGACATATTTCACTTAGCATTAATCTCCTCCAGTGCCGTCCATGTTGAAGCAAATGTTGAGAACTTGTTCTTTCTGATAGCTGAGTAATATTCCATTGTATATATGGACCACATCTTCGTAATCCAGTCATCTGTTGAAGGGCATCTCGGCTCCTTCCACGATTTAGCTATTGTGGACAATGCTGCTATGAACATTGGGGTGCATATGGCCCTTCTCTTCACTACGTCTGTATTTATGGGGTAAATACCCAGTAGTGCAATGGCTGGGTCATTTTTAACTTTTTTAAGGGACCTCCAAACTGTTTTCCAGAGTGGCTGTACCAACTTGCATTCCCACCAACAATGTAACATGGATCCCCTATCTCCACATCCTCTCCAACAATTGTTATTTACTGCCTTCTCAATTTTTGCCATCCTAACTGGCATAAGGTGGTATCTCAGTGTGGTTTTGATTTGAATTTCCCTGATAATTAATGATTTTGAACATTTTTTCATGTGTCTGTTAGCCATTTGTTTGTCTTCATTAGAAGTGTGTCTGTTCATATCTTCTTCCCATTTTTTGATTTGAAATCTTGTTTCATGTGTATTGAGTTTTGGAAGGTTTTGGCGATCTTGGATACCAGTCTTTTATCTGTAGTGTCATTTGCAAATATATTCTCCCATTCTGTGGGCTGCCTCTTAGTTTTTTTGACTGTTCCCTTGGCTGTGCAGAAGTTTTTATCTTGATGGAGTCCCACAGGTTCATTTTTTCCTTTGTTTCTCTTGCTTTTGGAGATGTGTCATGAAAAAAGTTGCTGTGGGCGATGTCATAGAGGTTGCTGCCTATGCTTTCCTCTAGGATTTTGATGGATTCCTGTTTCATATCGAGGTCTTTCATCCATTTGGAGTTTATCTTTGTGTATGGTGTGAGAGAGTGGTCAAGTTTCATTCTTTTTCATGTAGCTGTCCAATTTTCCCAGCACCATTTATTGAAGAGACTGTCTTTTATCCACTGGATGTTTTTTTCTTGCTTTGTCAAAGATTAGTTGCCCAAAGAGCCAAGGGCCCATTTCTTGGTTCTCTATTCTGTTTCATTGGTCTATTTGTCTGCTTTTGTGCCAGTGCCATGCTTTCTTTGTGATCACAGCTTTGTAGTATAGCTTGAAATCTGGCAACGTGATGCCCCCAGCTTTGTTTTTCCTTTTCAACAATTCCATGGCGATTCAGGGCCTTTTCTTGTTCCACACAAATTGAAGCACTATTTGTTCCAGTTCTTTGAAAAATGTCATTGGTATTTTGATTGGGATGGCATTGAAAGTGTAGATTGCTCTGGGCAGCACTGACATTTTAACTATGTTAATTCTTCTGATCCACATGCATGGAATATTTTTTCATCTTTTTGTGTCTTCTTCTATTTCTTTCTCCTGAAGCTGTTTCAAAAAATAGAAATAGAAGGAAAACTACCAAACTCATTCTATGAGGCCAGTGTTACCTTGATCCCCAAACCAGGCAAAGACCCCATCAAAAAGGAGAATTACAGACCGATATCCCTGATGAATATGGACACCAAAATTCTCAACAACATCCTAGCTAATAGGATTCAGCAGTACATTAAAAGGATTATCCATCATGACCAAGTGGGATTCATCCTGGAATGCAAGGGTGGTTCAAATTTGCAAATCTATCAATGTGATACATCATATCAACAAGAAAAGAGTCAAGAACCATATGATCCTCTCAATAGATGCAGAATAAGCATTTGACAAAATACAGCATCCTTTCCTGATTAAAACACTTCAGAGAGTAGGGATAGAGGGCACATTCCTCAATTTCATAAAAACCATCCAGAAAAGCCTACAGCAAATATTATTCTCAATGGGGAAAAGCTGGAAGCCTTTCCCTTAAGATCAGGAACAAGACAAGGATGCCCACTCTCGCCATTATTATTCAACATAGTACTAGAAGTCCTTGCAACAGCAATCAGACAACAAAAAGGGATAAAAGGTGTCCAAATCAGCAAAGAAGAAGTCAAAATATCTCTCTTCACAGATGACATGATACTCTATATGGAAAACCCAAAAGAATCTGCCCCCAAACTACTAGAGGTTATAGAGCAATTCAGTAATGTGGTGGGATACAAAATCAATTCAGTTGCATTTCTATACATGAACAATGAGACTGAAGAAAGAGAAATTAAGGAATCCATTCCATTTACAATAGCACCAGAAATCATATGTTATCTCGGAATTAACTTAACCAGATACGTAAAGGATCTGTATTATAGTCATTCTGACTTATGTGACGTGGTATCTCATTGTGGTTTTGATTTGTATTTACATGATGCTGAGTGATTTTGAGCATTTTCTCATGTTTCTTGGCCATTTGTATGTCTTCTTTGGAGAAATGTCTCTTCATGTCTTCTGCCCATTTCTTAACTAGATTTTTTTGTTGTTGTTATTTTTTTGCGTGTTGAGTTTGATAGGTTCTTTATAGATGTTGGATACTGCCCTTTATCTGATAAGACATTTGTACTTGGTTTATTTTATAAGTTATAACTTCATAATTTATTTTTATAATCTATCCTTTATATGTGAGTTATTTTGAATTGTCTGTTTCCTCATGCATATCATATATAGGACAGGTAATTTTGGTTCCTCCTTTCCTATACTTACATTTTGAGTTTTTTTCCTCTAGTTTTATTAAGGTATAATTAACAAAATAAATTATTTATATTTATGGTCTGTATAAATAACCATGGAAATCAATGTAATTAACATAGCCATCACCTCACAGAATTACTTTTTTTTGTCCTTTCTTTTGTGATGACAACACTTGAGATATGTTTTCTTAGCTAATTTCAAGTATACAATAGATTGTTATTAACTATTTACCATGCTGTACATTACATCCTCAAAACATCATCTTGCTTACCAGAAATTTTGTATCCATTAACCAATATTTGTCATCTCCTCCTCATCTCATATTCCCAGAACCTGGCAACCACCATTTTTATGTGATGCTTTGATGAATTTGACCACTTTAGATTTCACATATAAATGAGATTATAACATTATTTGTCTTTATGGGTCTGGCTTATTTCATTTAGAAAAATGTCCTCCAGATTCACCCATTTTGTCATAAATATCATGATCTCCTTGATTTTAAAGGCTAACCTATCTATATCTATATATCTATATCTGTATCTGTTTCTTTACCTAATCTATCAGAATGTCTTTAATTTATCCAACTCTCCATAGATAATTAGGTTGTTTCCATATCTTGGCTATTGTGAATAATGCTGTAGGAAACATGGGAGTGGAGATATCTCTTTAAGATATTGATTTTATTTACTTTTGAGGTATACTTAAAAGTGGGATTGCTGGATCATAAGGTCATTATGTATTTAATCTATTGAGGTAACTCCAAATTGTTTCCCACAATGTTCTTGATATTGGTTTGGCAGAGATTTTTGGATATGACACCAAAAACAAAGACAATAAGAGCAAAAATAGACAAGTAGGGTAGCATCAAACTAAAAAGCTTCTTTACAGCAATAGCATGTCAACAGCATGAAAAAGCAACCTATGGTGGGAAAAGTACTTGCAAACCATATATGAAAAGAGTTAGTATTCTGTGTATATATAAGGCATGAAAAAGAAGTCCATGAAAAAATATTTGCAAACCACATATGAAGAGAGTTAATATTCAGTATATATAAGGAAGTCTTTTTGTTAAAGGTTTTATTATTTATTTATTCATTTATTCATTTATTTATTTATTTATCAGAGAGAGAGAGACAGAAGGAGCGAGCACAAGCAGGGGGAGAGGCAGGCAGATGGGGAGGGAGAAGCAGGCTCCCCGCTGAGCAGGGAGGCCAATGTGGGACTGGATCGCAGGATGCTGGGATCGTGATCTGAGCTAAAGGCAGATGCTTAACCAACTGAGCCATCCAGGCACCCTATATAAGGACGTCTTACAACTCAAAAACAGAAACAAACAAACAAATCCTAATTAACCCAATTTAAACATGGGCAAATGACCATAATAAACCTTTCTCAGAATACATACAGATATATGGAAGTGTGTTCAACATCACTAATCATCAGGATCAGTGCAAATCATATTAATGCAAATCAAATTAATGCAAATCAAAACCAGGGTAAGATATCATCTCATTCCTGTTAGGATGGCTATTGTCGAAAAGACAAAAGAACAATTGGTGACGAAGTAGTGGAGAAAAAAAGGCCCTGGACCATGTAAGCTTTTTAAATATTTTCAATATTTTTTCTAATCTTCAGAGTAAAGAAAGCTTTCCCATGAAATAAATTATGATTATTTATCTTTCTCATTTATGATAAAATGTGATATAGGCAAATATACTGAGTGAAGAATCAGAGCCAATAACAAAAAGGGAACCTCTGTGGCTTTCATTAATGCCATGAGTAGTGAGTTATTATAACAGTTTAATCTGGAATTCAGAATTACTCTGTTAACACATTTGTTTATAGGTTTTCTGTTTGTTAGTTTTATTTCATTTTATTATTTTATATTATATTATTTTATTTTATTTTATTTTATTTTATTTTATTATTATTTTATATTCTTCCTTCTGCACTGGCTAGATTGTCCACTATATGTTGAGTAGAACTGATGATAATGAGTAGCTATTTTTTTTTTCTTTATTTCCTAATCCCACAAAAACTTTTCAGGTTTCAAAATCAAGCATGGAGTTTTCTGAAGGGTTTGTTTAATTTTAACTTTATCAAATTAAAAAATTTTACTGTTCAAGAAAGTTGAGTTTTATCAAATATTTTAATTCATTTTTGAGACCACTCAAACTGCTTTAATTTGTTCTATTAATGTTGGAAATTATACTGGTTGAGTTATAATGCAATGACAAACTGGAAAGAGCTGAGCTGTCCATTAACAGATGAATGGAATAAGAAGATGTGGTTCATATATACAATGGAATTTTACTCAGCCAACAGAAAGGATGAATACTTACCATTTACATTGATGTGGATGGAACTGGAGGATGTCATATTGAGCGATAAAAGTCAATTGGAGAAAGACAATTATCATATGGTTTCACTCACATGTGGAATATAAGAAACAGCTCAGAGGATCATAGGGGAAGTGAGGGAAAATGAAATGGGAAGTCATCAGAGAAGGAGAAAAACCATGAGAGACTCTTAACTATAAGAAGCAAACTGAGGGTTGCTGGAAGGGAGGTGTGTGGGGGGATGGGGTAATTTGGTGATGGGCATTAAGGAGGGCATGTCATGTGATGAGCACTGGGTGTTATATACAACTGATAAATTACTGAACACTACATCTGAAACTAATGATGTACTATAATTTGGCCAGCTGAATGTAAATTTTAAAAGAATCCAACGGTGAACTGTATTACTAAATTGAAACCGACAGAGCATCATCACATATTTTCCATTTCAAATATTTCTAGATTTGCTTATGAATATGTTTATTTATGTATTCACTCATATTTATTTTTGTTATTTATGCTCTTCATATACGATTTTTATTCCATGTTCACGCCAATCTCATTCAATTAGTTGGAGTGTGTTCCCTAAATTTCATTCAATTAGGAAGATTTTGGGAGAGCTAAAAAGGTGGGGTAGTGGGAGGATCTTAAGCTTGTCTTGTCTCTAGAACACAAAGAGATAACTGTCAAATAATTCTGAATACCCAGGAAATTGAGGGAGAGAAGAAGCCACATCCAGTAAGGTAGGATGTGTGAAGACATGGTTTTAGGAAGAAACTGATCACAGGTATTGCAGAGGGGAGGGATCCCTGTCACAAAGAAAGGCAGGAGAGAGAGAGGCACACAGTGGAATGTACAGGATAACATTTTCCCAAAACCACTGGCTGGGAAAATGAGAAGGGATGATTTTTACGATTTTTTTTTCAACCAGTGGGCTCAAAGACTGGAGTTTTAAAGGTCAGAAGGTTTGGATGGAATAGAGCCCTGAGAGTTCCGCCCCATTCCTGTAAAAAAGGCAGGCAAACAACCCAAGGTAGACAGCATGATCTGAATGCCTGAGGCCCATGGGGGAGAGAGAGTTTGCTCTTTTTGGAGTGCAGCTGTGATACGTGGCATTCACAAAGATAGCTCTCCAAGGACAATAGAGCCTTCTGGTGCCATTTCCCTCCCTCAACCTTCAGAGTAGGTACAGAGACACCAGCTGAGGGCTTCTTGCCCCAAAACTGGCTGCCTCAACTGAATGCTCCAACAACCACGTCCCTGAGCTCTGGTGTGACTGTCCTTCTTGGTCAAACCTCTTTCAGTCCCAGTGTGCCAACAGCCTCTCACAGAAGTCACATCACATAGTCACAACATTTCCCTACGTTTTGGGAAGTTTTGAATTTTGACTTTTAAAAGTCAGCAGGCTTTGCTGGGATAAAGCCCAAAGTGCACTGCATTGCCCCAGGCAGACAAGGAACCCAGAGACAGAAGGCATGGAAACTGTGATTTGAAAAATGTTGAGGAGGCACAAGGGGATTATTCATTCTTTTGGAAGTACTTCCCTTAGACTATCAAGCACAGAGGCCCCTCTCCAGGAACAAAGGAGCAGACTGGTGTCATTTCCTCCCCCCACCCATCAGCAAAAACCAGCTTCATTAAACAGCACTGTGATAACACTGGCTGCCTAACTTGCTTACACCAAGTCCCACCCTTCTGCTTTTTGTTGCTACTGCTTTTCTCAGGCAAGTGGGCCTAAGTCCCCAAGCAGTGCATCCCTTCCCCAGAAGACCAGCAGAAAGCTGTGCACACACCATGTCTCCCAATCAGTGAGTTCTGAAAGGCTTCATTTCTACTGAAATGGTATCAGGTCTCATTTAACAAGCAGACCAGAGCAAACATAGTTGAAACTCACCACATTTTGGCCAAGGTCCAAACACTGGGCACTGCAGGTAACGAGAGTCCCTGCAGATGACTGGCCTGAAGGATAGAGCAGCTAAAACACAGCAGCAGAGTGCTGACAGCACAAACTGGAGACACTCCCTGTAATGCTAGGCCCTAGACACTATATGACCTCTTCATATAGCCATTACGTTCAGAAGCAGGAAATATAAAGGGCTTTTCTAAAAAGAGAGAAGAAAGCAGAGACTTAGACAAAATACCAAGATGGAAGGATTCACCCTGAAAAAAAGAACAAGAAATGGTCATACCCAGATATCTAATTGAAAGGGATATAAGTAATATGCCTGATGGAGAATTTAAAGCGACAGTCATAAGGATACTCACCAGGCTTCAGAGAAAAAAGGAAGACATCAGGGAGATCCTTACAATAGAGACAAAATAATTTCTAATTATAATAATGTTTTTATTATATTATGTTAGTCACCATACAGTACATCCCTGGTTTTTGATGTAAGGTTTGATGATTCATTAGTTGCATATAACACCCAGTGCACCATGCAATACATGTCCTCCTTACTACCCATCACCAGCCTATCCCATTCCCCCACCTCCCTCCCCTCTGAAGCCCTCAGTCTGTTTCTCAGAGTTTTTTAAATAAAATTTATAAAAGGAAATCAATTAGAAATTAAAAAGCAACTGACGTACTAAACAGATTGGATGTAATGACCAGAAGGTTAGAAGAATCAGATGAATGAATAAATGATATAGAACACAAAGTAATGAAAAATAATGAGGCTGAACAAAAGAGGGTAAAAAAGAACTATGGATCACAAGAATAGACTTAGGAACTCAATGACTCCATCAAACATAATAATATTTGTATCATATAAATTCCAGAAGAAGAGAGAGCAAAAAGGACAGAAGGTTCATTTGAGGAAATAAAAGCTGAAAATTCCATAATCTGGGGAATGAAAGAGGCATTTGAATCCAGGAGTAGCAGAGAGCTCCCGTTTAAGAAAAAAAAAAAAAAAAGCAGGCCAACACAGAGACACAATGTACTTAAACTTGCAAAATATGTGTATAAAGAAAAAAAAAATCCAAAAAGCAGCAACACAAAAGAAGTCCATAACTGAAAAGGGAAAATCCATAAGGCTAGCTGCAGATCTCTCCGCAGAAACTTGGAAAGCCCGTAGAGTGGCATGATATATTCAATGAGCTGAATGGAAAAATCTGCAGCCAAGAATATTCTATCCAGCAAGGTTATCATTCAGAATAGAAGGAGAGATAAAGAGTTTCCCAGAGAAACAAAAATTAAAGGAGTTCATGATAACTAACCCAGACCTGAAAGGAATATTAAAGGGGTCCCTTTGAGTTAGAAAGAATGACCAAAAGTGACAAAGACTAGAAAGGAAAAAAGAAAAACTCCAGAAACAATGACAAAGCAAATAATAAAATGTCACTAAATACATATCTATCAATAATTACTTAAATGTAAATGGACTAAATGTTCCAATCAAAAATCATAGGGTTTCAGAATCAATAAGAAAAAAACCCCATCTATATGCTACCTATAACAGACTAATTTTCGATCTAAAGACAACTGCAGATTTAAAGAGAGGGGATGGAGAAGCATTTATCATGCAAATGGAAGTCAAAAGAAGACAAGTAGCAATCTTTATATCAGACAAACTAGATTTTAAATCAAAGATCAAAGCGAGAGAAAGGCATTATATCATAATAAAGGGGATAATCCACCAAGAGTATCTAACAATTGTAAATATTTATGCCCCTAACATGGGAGTACCCAAAATTATAAAACAATTAATAACAAACATAAAGGAACTTATTAATAATAGTACAATAATAGTAGGGGACTTTAATATCCAGCTTACATCAATGGACAGATTATCTAAGCAGAAAATCAATAAGGAAACAATGATTTTGAATGACATGGTGGACCAGATGAACTTAATAGATATATTCAGAACACTTCCAGGAGGAGACAACTTTTTTTAAAAAGCAGAATACACCTTCTTTTTGTGCACATGGAACATTCTCCAGAATAGATCACAGATG
The DNA here is from genome assembly GCF_023065955.2 of Ursus arctos. Taxonomy (NCBI): domain Eukaryota; kingdom Metazoa; phylum Chordata; class Mammalia; order Carnivora; family Ursidae; genus Ursus; species Ursus arctos. Next base: position 7,921,498 of record NW_026623067.1, on the reverse strand, counting down.
AGGTCACAATCAGGCCACAACAAGTACAAAACATTGGGATCATAGCATGCATATTTCCTGACTAAAATGCTATGAAACTTGAAGTCAATCACAAATACATGGAAGGTATAGAACATGCTACTAAAGAATGAATGGGTCAACTATCTTATCAAAAAAGAAATTAAAAAAAATACATGGAAACAAATGAAAATGGAAACAAGATGGCCCAAAATGTTTGGGATGCAGCAAAAGCAGTCCTAAGAGGGAAGTGTATAGCAATACAGGCAAACCTCAAGAAACAAGAAAAACCTCAAATAACCAACCTAACCTTACACCTAAAGGAGTTAGAAGAACAACAAATGAAGCCTAAAGGAAGCAGAAGAAGAGAAATAATAAATTGCAGAGCAAAATAAATTATATAGAAATTAAAAAATATAATAGAACAGATCAATAGAACTAGGATATGTTTTTTTGAAAAAATAATGAAACTGATAAACCCCTAGTCATATATATCAAAAATAAAAGAGAAATGACCTGGATAAATAAAATAGCAAATAAGAGAGAAGATATAATAATACCACAGAAATAGAAGAAATTTTAAGGTAATATTATGAAAAACTATATGCCAACAAATTGGACAGTCTGGAAGAAGTGGATTAATTCCTAGAAACATATGATTTACCAAAACAGAAACAGAAAGAAATAGAAATCTTGATCAGACTGATAAGCAGAAAAGAAGTTCAATCAGTGATCAAAAATCACCCAAGAAACAAAAGTCCAGGGACAGATGGCTTCACAGGGTAATTCTTCCAAACATTTAAAGAAGAGTTCAAACCTATTCTCAAAATATTCCAAAAAATAGAGAAGGACAGAAAACTTTCATTCATTCTCTGTTGCCAGGATTACCCTCATGCCAATTCAGATAGATGCCACCAAAAAGAGAACTCTTAATCCCTGATTAATATGGATGCAAAAATTCTCAACAAAATTGCTTACAAATTGAATCCAACAGTACATTAAAATAATTATTCACCATGATCAAGTGGGATTTATTCCTGGACTGCAAGGAATTTCTGTGGTTCCATATTCAAAAATCAACTGTGATAAACCAGATTAGTAAAAGAAAGGATAAGAACTACATGTGTTGGATAATTGAATTTAAATTAAAAAAAAAGAACTATATGATCCTCTCAACAGATGCAGAAAAAGCATTTGACAAAGTACAACACCCATTCATGATACAACCCCTCCACAAAGTAGGGATAAAGGGAACATGCTTCAACATAATAAAGGCCACATGTGAAAAACCCACAGCTAATATCCTCAATGGGCAAACACTGAGAGCATTTCTTCTGTGGTCAGGAACATGGCAGGGATGTCCATTCTCACTATTGTTATTTAACAGAGTACTGGAAGTCCTAACTTCAGTAATCAGACAAGAAAAAGCCACCCAAATTGGCAAGGAATAAGTCAAACTTCAACTATTTGCAGAAAATAGACACATATATCAATGGAACACAATAGAAAATGCAGAAATGAACCCATAACTATATGGCCAATAAATCTTTGTCAATGAAAGAATATCTAATGGAAAAAGACGATTGTTTCAACAACTGGTGTTGGGAAAAATGGACAGCAATATATAAAAAATGAAAATGGACCGATTTTTACACCACACACAAAAAATAAATTCAAAATGGATGAAAGACATAAATGTGAGACAGGAAACAAAATTCTAGAGGAGAACATAGGCAGTACCCTCTTCAACACTTGCTGTAACAACTTCTTACTAGATATGCCTCAGTGTCAAGGGAGACAAAAGCAAAAATAAACTATTGGGACTTCATCAAAATAAAAACCTCTGTTTAGCAAAGGAAACAATCAACAAAACCAAAGGGCAAACTATGGAATGGGAGATGATATTTGCAAACTGAATATCTGGTAATGGGTAAATATCCAAAATATACAAAGAACTTATAGAACAAAACATCCAAAAACCAAATAACCCAGTTAAAAAATGGGAGAAGGTATGAATAGACATTTTTCCAAAGACATACAGATGGCCAACAGTCACATGAAGACATGCCTACCATCAGGGAATTACAAATCAAAATTATAATGAGATATCGTCTCACCTGTCAGAATGGCTGAAATTGACAAATGTTTTATATAGGTGGATGTCTCTAATGTGTCTTGCATAACAAACTACAAGGACCGGCATGTACACAGGTAAGGTAATGAATGTAGTTCCTGACACTTGTGCTGCAAGAATGACCTTGGGAGCCTGATTATTTGAAATTGGTATCTGGCCTCCAGGTCAGAACGGGCCTTTTTTTTTTTTTTTTTCTGGACACCAAGAGCTATAAATTTAATTCACATCCATCCTGCTCCAGGCTGGGCTGCCCCCCAGAATGAAATCCAGGAGGGGAGGCAGACACACGTAGCTAGGCTCCCTGACAATATAAAAACATGATATCACAGAAATGCTGCTCACTCCAAACTGCATATAGGTGAACAAATGTTTAACTTCAAACCCTGTTATTTGTCCTGTAAGTGGGGATGGTTCACCAGGCCTCTCAATCGGGAATCTAGCCAGGCTGTATCAACGGGGCTTCCCCAGATACTGAGGTTGGATGTTGTAAGTACCTGATCTGATGTAACTTTATCTCATTCTCATTTACTCCTTGCTATTGCCCTGACCTATGTGTAGATTTCCCTTTTATTCTGTTTCTAGCAGTTTCTTTTTGTTTTTTATAATATCAATAAAGTGTTTTGTTTTGTTTTGTTTTCTCCTTCAAAACCAAAAACATGGCTGTTGTATAAATCTTTTTCCCTGATCAACAACACAATAAACCACAGGTGTTGGTGAGGATGCAGAGAAAGGCGGACCCTCTTACATTGTTGGTAGGAATGCAAAAAGGTACAACCATTCTGGGAAACAGTATGGAATTTCCTTAAAAAGTGACTGTAGAACCATGCTATGATCTAGCAATTACACTAATAAGTATATATCAAAGGAATGCCAAAAATGATTCAAAGGAATACATGCACCTGGATGTTTATAGCAGCATTATCAACAACAGCCAAATTTCAAGAAGAACCCAATTGTCCAAGTACTGATGATTAGATACAGAAGTGGTATACATGCAGTGGAATATTACTCAGCCATAAAAAATAATAAAATCTTGCCATTTGCGATGAGGTGTATGAAGCTAGAGAGTATTATGCTAAGTGAAATAAGCCAGTCAAAGAAAGACAAATGCTATATGGTTTTACTCATATGTGGAATTTCACAAGCAAAACAGTTGAACACAGAGGAAAAAGACAAAAAAAGAGAAGCAACAGAAAACAGGCTCATAACTGTAGAGAACAAATTGAGGGTTACTGGAGGGGAGGTGGGCAGGGCTGTGGGTTGAAAGATAGGTGGGTACTGAGGACAGCACATGTGATGAGCAATGAATGTTGTATGTAAGAGAGGAATCACTAAATTCTACTCCTGAAAAAAAAAATTACACTTTATGTAAACTGACTGGAATTTAAATAACAATTTAGAGAAGAAAAAGGAAAAAAATATTATGGAAGATTTGAATATTCATTTTGTATTACAGTTCTTATTGAAATCATTTAACCTGAAATTTTCTCCATAAGTTTCCATATTTGTTGCTTATTTCAACTTTCTTTCTTTCTTTTTTTTGTTTTACTTGTTTATTTTATTTATTTATTTTTATATAATAATTTTTACTAGATTATGTTAGTAACCATACAATATCTCTCTAGTTTTTGATGTAAAATTCCATGATTCATTACTTGCGTATAACACCCAGTGCAACATGCAATACAGGCCCTCCTTAATACCCATCACCAACCTATCCCAATAACCCACCCCTCTCCCCTCTGAAGCCCTCAGTTTGTTTCCCAGAGTCCATAGTCTCTCATGGTTCATTCCTTCTTCTGTTGACCCCCCCCTTCTTCCCTTTCTTCTCCTACCGATCTTCCTACTTGTTGATGTTACATAAATGAGTGAAACCATATGATAATTGTCTTTCTCTGCTTGACTTATTTCACTTAGCATTATCTCCTCCAGTCCCATGAATGTTGCATCAAATGTTGAGAAATCGTTCTTTTTGACAGCTGAGTAATATCCCATTGTATATATGGACCACATCTTCTTTATCCAGTCATCTGTTGAAGGGCATCTCTGCTTCATCCACAATTTAGCTATTGTGGACAATGCTGCTATGAACATTGGGGTGCAATGGCCCTTCTCTTCACTATGTCTGTATCTATGGGGTAAATACCCAGTAGTGCAATTGCTGGATCATAGGGTAGCTCAATTTTCAACTTTTTAAGGGACATCCACACTGTTTTCTAAAGTGGCTGTACCAACTTGCATTCCCACCAACAGTGTAAGAGGGATCCCTTTCTCCACATCCTCTGCAACATTTGTTGTTTCCTGCCTTGTCCATTTTTGCCATTCTAACGGACTTAAGGTGGTATCTCAATGTGGTTTTGATTTGAATTTCCCTGATGGCTAATAATTTCAAACATTTTTTCATGAGTCTGTTAGCCATTCGTATATCTTCATTGGAAAAGTGTCTCTTCATATTGTCTGCCCATTTTTGATTTGATTATATGTTACACATTTATTGAGTTTGAGAATTTCTTTGTGTATGTTGGATACTAATCTTTTATCTGTAGTGTCATTAGCAAAATATCTTCTCCCATTCCGAGTGCTGCCTCTTAGTTTTCTTGACAGTTTCCTTGGCTGTACAGACACTTTTTATCTTGATGAAGTCCCACAAGTTCATTTTTTTCTTTTGTTTCTCTTCCCTTTGGAGATGTGTCAACAAAAAAGTTGCTGTGGCCAATGTCAAGGAGGTTGCTGCCTATGTTCTTCTCTAGGATTTTGATGGATTCCTGTTTTATATCGAGGTCTTTCATCCATTTGGAGTTTATCTTTGTGTATGGTGTGAGAGAGTGGTCAGGTTTCATTCTTTTGCATTTAGCTGTCCCATTTTCCCAGCACCATTTATTGAAGAGACTGTCTTTTATCCAGTGGATGTTTTTTTCTTGCTTTGTCAAAGATTAGTTGCCCAAAGACCCGAGGGCCCATTTCTGGGTTCTCTATTCTGTTCCATTGGTCTATTTGTCTGGTTTTGTGCCAGTACCATGCTGTCTTTGTGATCACACCTTTGTAGTACAGCTCAGAATCTGGCAATGTGATGCCTCCAGCTTTGTTTTTCCTTTTCAACAATTCCTTGGCAATTTGGGGCCTTTCTGGTTCCACACAAATTTAAGGGCTCTTTGTTCCAGTTCTTTGAAAAATGTGATTGGTATTTTGATCAGGATGGCATTGAAAGTGTAGATTGCTCTGGGTAAGATAGATATTTTAACTAAATTAATTCTTCCGATCCATGAGCATGGAATATTTTTCCATCTTTTTGTGTATTCTTCAAAGTCTTTCTAGAGTGATTTGTAGTTTCTAGAATATAGATACTTTACATCTCTGGTTAAGTTAATTCAGAGATAACGTTTGATTTTTGGTGCTATTGTAAATGGAATGGATTCCCTAATTACTCTTTCTTCAGTCTCATTGTTCATGTATAGAAATGCAACTGATTTCTAAGCATTGATTTTGTATCCTGCCACAGTATTGGAGTGCTCTATAACTTCTACTATTTGGGGGTGGAGTCTTTTGGGTTTTCCATATAGACTGTCATGTCATCTGTGAAGAGAGACAGTTTGACTTTTCTTTGCCAATTTGGATAACTTTTATCCCTTGTTGTTGTCTGATTGCTGTTACACGGACTTCTAGTACTATGTTGAATAATAATGGTGAGAGTGGTCATCCTTGTCGTGTTCCTGATCTTAAGGGAAAGTCTTCCAGCTTTTCCCCATTGAGAATTATATTTGCTATAGGCTTTTAATAGATGGTTTCTATGAAATTGAGGAATGTACCCTCTATCTCTACACTCCTAAGTGTTTTAATCAAGAAAGAATGAAGTGTTTTGTCAAATGCTTTTTCTGCATCAATTGAGAAGCTCATATAGTTCTTGACACTTTTATATTGATATGATCTATCACACTGATCGACGTGTGAATGTTGATACACCATTGCATCCCAGGGATGAATCCCACTTGGTCATGATGGATAATCCTTTTAATGTACTATTGGATCCTATAAGCTAGGATCTTGTTGAGAATTTTGGCATCTATATTCGTCATGGATATCGGTCTGTAATTCTCCCTTTTGATGGGGTCTTTGCCTGGTTTGGGGATCAAGGTAATACTGGCCTCATAAATGATTTTGTTAGTTTTCCTTCTGTTTCTATTTTTTGAAACAGCTTCAGGAGAATAGGTAGTATACCTTTTTGAATGTTTGGTAGAATTCCCTGGTGAATTCATCAGGCCCTGGACTCTTGTTTTTCAGGGGTTTGATTACTGCTTCAATTTTTTCATAATTATTTGGTATGTTTAAATAATCAATTTCTTCCTGTTTCAGTCTTGGTAGTTATAGGTTTCCAGGAAGGCATCCATTTCTTCCAGCTTGTTTTATTTATTGGCATAAAGCTGTGGATAAAAGCTTGTAATGTTCCTTCCTATTTCATTGGTGTTGGTTGTGATCTCTCCCCTTTCATTCATAATTTTATTGATTTGGGTCCTTTCTTTATTCTTTTGAATAAGTCTGGCCAGTGGCTTGTCGATCTTATTTATTCTTTCAAAGAACAAGCTTCTAGTTCTATGATCTTCTCTACTGTGCTCCTGGTTTCTAATTCATTGATCTCTGTTCTAATTTTCATCAACTGTTTTCTTGTGCATGGGTTAGGCCTGTTCCTCTGTTATAGCTCCAGCTTCTTGAGGTAAGAATATAAAAACAGCATTTTAGATTTTTCTATTCTTTTGAATGAGGCTTGGATGGCTATGTATTTTCCCCTTAGGACTGCCTTTGCAGTGTCCCATAGGTTTTGGACTGGTGTGTTTTCATTCTCTTTGGTCTCCATAAATTGTTTAAATTGATTTGTAATTTCCTGGTTTACCCAATTATTCATGAACAAGATTGTTCTTAGTTTCCAAGTGTTTGAGTTTCTTCCAAATTTTTCCTTGTGATTGAGTTACAATTTCAAAGCATTGTGGACTGATAATATGCAGGGAATAATGTCAGTCTTTTGGTATCAGTTGAGACCTGTTTTGTGACCCAGAATACGGTGTATTCTGGAGAACTTCCATGTGCATTCGAAGAGAATGAGTATTCTGTTGTTCTGGAGTGTAGTGTTGTATATATATCTATGAGGTCCATGTGGCCTAAATGTTATTCAAAGCTCTTGTTTCTTTGTTGATTTTCTGCTCAGGTGATCTGTCTATTGCTGAGTGTGGAGTGTTGAGCTTCCCTACTATTAACATATTTTTATCTTTATGTCTCTTTATTCTGGTTAAGAGTTGTGTTGTGTATCTAGTTGCTACCCTGTTGGGGACATAGATATTTATAATTGTCATATCCACTTATTGGATACATCCTTTAAGAATAATATAGTGTCCTTCTGTATCTTTAACTACAGGCTTTAGTTTAAAATCTCATCTGTCTGATATGAGAATTGCTACCCCAGCTTTCTTTTGAGAACCATTGGCATGAAAAATGGTTTTCCATCCCTTCACTTTCAGTCTGTTTGTATCCTTAGGTTCAAGATGAGTCTCTTGTAGACAGAAAATGGATGGGTCATGTCTTTCTATCCAATCTGCATCCCTGTGGCATTTATGGGAGCATTCGGCCATTCACATTGAGAGTGATTATTGAGAGATATGATTTTTTAAATATTTTTTATTATATTATGTTAGTCACTATACAGTACATCCCTGGTTTCTGATGTAAAGTTCGATGATTCATTAGTTGCGTATAACACCAAGTGCACCATGCAATAAGTGCCCTCCTTACTACCCATCACCAGTCTATCCCATTCCAACACGCCCCTCCCCTCTGAAGACCTGAGTTTGTTTCTCAGAGGCCATAGTCTCTCATGCTTCATTCCCCCCTCTGATTACCCCCACTTTCTTTATCTCTTTCGTTCCCTACAGATCTATCTAGTTCTTATGTTCCATAGATGAGAGAAATCATATGATAGTTGTCTTTCTCTGCTTGACTTATTTCACTTAGCATTATCTCCTCTAGTGCCGTCCATGTTGTAGCAAATGTTGAGAACTCGTTCTTTCTGATAGCTGAGTAATATTCCATTGTATATATGGACCACAACTTCTTAATCCAGTCATCTGTTGAAGGGCATCTCGGTTCCTTCCACGTTTTAGCTATTGTGGATAATGCTGCTATGAACGTTGGGGTGCATATGGCCCTTCTCTCACTACGTCTGTATCTTTGGGGTAAATACCCAGTAGTGCAATGGCTGGGTCATAGGGTAGCTCAATTTTTAACTTTTTAAGGGACCTCCACACTGTTTTCCAGAGTGGCTGCACCAACCTGCATTCCCACCAACAGTGTAGGAGGGATCCCCTTTCTCCACATTCTCTCCAGCAATTATGTTTCTTGCCTTGTCAATTTTTGTCATTCTAACTGGCGTAAGGTGGTATCTCAGTGTTGTTTTGATTTGAATTTCCCTGATGGCTAATGATTTTGGACATTTTTTCATGTGTTGTTGGCCATTTGTATGTCAACATTGGAAAAGTGTCTGTTCATATCTTCTGCCCATTTTATGATTTCTTTATTTGTTTCTCGTGTATTCAGTTTGAGAATTTCTTTGTAGATCTTGGATACCAGTCTTTTATCTGCAGTGTAATTTGCAAAAATCTTCTCCCATTCCGTGGGCTGCCTCTTAATTTTTTTTGACTGTTTCCTTGGCTGTGCAGAAGCTTTTTCTCTTGATGAAGGCCCACAAGTTCATTTCATCTTTTGTTTCTCTTGCCTTTGGAGATGTGTCATGAAAAAGTTTACTGTGGCCGATGTTGTAGAGGTTGCTGCCTATGTTCTCCTCTAGGATTTTGATGGATTCCTGTTTCACATTGAGGTCTTTCATCCATTTTCAGTTTATCATTGTGTATGGTGTGAGAGAGTGGTCAAGTTTCATTCTTTTGCATGTAGCTGTCCAGTTTTCCCAGCACCATTTATTGAAGAGACTGTCTTTTATCCACTGAATGTTTTTTCTTGCTTTGTCAAAGATTAGTTGCCCAAAGAGCCAAGGGCCCATTTCTGGGTTCTCTATTCTGTTTCATTGGTCTATGTGTCCGTTTTTCTGCCAGTACCATGCTGTCTTTGTGATCACAGCTTTGTAGTACAGCTCAAAATCTGGCAACGTGATGCCCCCGCTTTGTTTTTCCTCTTCAACATTTCCTTGGTGATTCAGGGCCTTTTCTGGTTCCATACAAATTTAAGGACTATTTGTTCTAGTTCCTTGAAAAATGTCATTGGTATTTTGATCGGGATAGCATTGAAAGTGTAGACTGCTCTGGGTAACATGGACATTTTAACTATGTTAATTCTTCTGATCTTGAGCATGGAATATTTTTCCATCTTTTTGTGTCTTCCTCAATGTCTTTCAAGAGTGATTTATAGTTTCTAGAATATAGATCCTTTATGTCTCTTGTTAAGTTAATTCCAAGTAAGTTATGGTTTTTGGTGCTATTGTAAATGGAATGGATTCCTTAATTTCTCTTTCTTCAGTCTCTTTATTCGTATATACAAATGCAACTGATTTCTGAGCATTGATTTTGTATCCCACCACATTACTGAATTGCTCTATAACTTCTAGTAGTTTGGGGTTGGTGTCTTTTGGGTTTTCCATATAGAGTATCATGGCATCTGCGAAGAGAGACATTTTGAGTTCTTCTTTGCCGATTTGGATACCTTTTATCCCTTTTTGTTGTCTGATTGCTTTTGCAAGGACTTCTAGTACTATGTTGAATAATAATGGCGAGAGTGGACATCCTTGTCGTGTTCCTGATCTTAAGGGAAAGGCTTCCAGCTTTTCCCCATTGAGCATGATATTTACTGTAGGCTTTTAATAGATGGTTTTTATGAGATTGAGGAATGTACCCTCTATTCCTACACTCTGAAGGGTTTTAATCAGGAAAGGATGCTGTATTTTGCCAAATGCTTCTTCTGCATCTACTGAGAGAATCATATGGTTCCTGAGTCTTTTCTTGTTGATATGATGTATCACACAGATCAATTTCCAAATGTTGAACGACGCTTGCATCCCAGGATGAATCCCACTTGGTAATGATGGATAATCCTTTTAATGTACTGTTGGATTCTATTAGCCAGGATCTTGTTGAGGATTTTGGTGTCCATATTCATTAGCAAAATGGGTCTGTAATTCTCCTTTTTGATGGGATCTTTGCCTGGTTTGGGGATCAAGGTAATAATGGCCTCATAGAATGAGTTTGGTAGCTTTCCTTCTGTTTCTATTTTTTGAAATAGCTTTAGGATAATTGGTATTATTTCTTCTTTGAATGTTTGGTAGAATTCCCCAGGAAAACCATCCGGGCCTGGAGTTTTGTTATTTGGAAGGTTTTTTATCACTGACTCAATCTCGTCATAATTAATTGGCCAGTTTAAAAAAATCAATTTCTTCCTGTTTCAGTCTTGGTAGTTAATAGATTTCCAGGAAGGACTCCATCTCTTCCAGATTGCTTAATTCTTTTGGTATAAAGCTGTTGATAACAGTTTCTAATAATCCTTCCAATTTCATTGGTGTTAGTAGTGACCTCTACTTTCTCATTCATAATTTCATTAATTTGGGTGCTTTCTCTATTCTTTTGGATAAGTCTTGCCAGTAGTCTGCCAATTTTATTGATTCTCTCACAAAACCAGCTTCTAGTTCTGTGGTCTGCTCTACCATACACCTGGTTTCTAATTCACTGATTTCTGCTCTAATCCTGGTCAACTGCTTCCTCGTGTGTGGATTAGGCCTCTCCCTCTGTTGCTGTTCCAGCTTCTTGAGGTGAGAATATAAAAACTGCATTTTAGATTTTTCTATTCTTTTGAGTAAGGCTTGGATGGCTATGTATTTCCCCCTTAGGACTGCCTTTGCAATATCCCATAGGTTTTGGACCAGTGTGTTTTCATTCTCGTGGGTCCCCATAAATTGTTTACATTGGTTTTTGATTTTCTGGTTTATCACATCATTCCTGAGCTAGATGATTCTTAGTCTCCAAGTGTTTGAGTGTCTTCCAAATTTTTCCTTGTGGTTGGGTTCCAATTTCAGAGCGTTGTGGTCTGAGAATATGCAGGGAATAATTTCAGTCTTTTGGTATCAGTTGACACCTGTTTTGTGACCCAGAACATGGTCTGTTCTTGAGAATGTTCCATGGGCATGAGAATAGAATGAGTATTCTTTGGTTTTGGGGTGTAGTGTTCTATATATATCTATGAGGTCCATCTCATCGAGTATGACATTCAAAGCTCTTGTTTCTTTGCTGATTTCTTGCTTAGGTGATCTGTCTATTGCTGATAATGGAGTGTTGAGGTCTCCTACTATTAGTGTATTTTTATCTATATGTCTCTTTATTGTGGTTAAGAGTTGTCTTTTGTATTTTGCTGCTCCCATGTTGGGGGCATATATATTTATAATTGTCATATCCCCTTTTGGATACATCCTTTAAGAATAATATAGTGTCCTTCTGTGTCTCTAACTATAGTCTTTAGTTTAAAATCCAATATGTCTATCTTCCGATATCTGTGCACGGTTTACAGCTACCCTCTTCGTACCTCAATACCAATGGAACAGAATAGAGCCCAGAAATGGACCCTCAGGTCTTTGGGCAACTAATATTTGATAAAGCAGGAAAAAACATCCGGTGGGAAAAAGACAGTCTCTTCAATAAATGGTGCTGGGAAAATTGGACAGCTACATGCAAAAGAATGAAACTTGACCACTATCTCACACCATACACAAAAATAAACTCCAAATGGATGAAAGACCTCGATGTGAGACAGGAATCCATCAAAATTCTAGAGGAGAACATAGGCAGCAACCTCTACGACATCGGCCAAAGCAACCTTTTTCATGATACATCCCCAAAGGCAAGAGAAACAAAAGATAAAATGAATTTATGGGACTTCATCAAGATTAAAAGTTTCTGCACAGCCAAGGAAACAGTCAGAAAAACTAAGAGGCAGCCCACGGAATGAGAGAAGATATTTGCAAATGACACTACAGATAAAGGACTGGTATCCAGGATCTACAAAGAACTTCTCAAACTCAATACACGAGAAACAAATAAACAAATCAAAAAATGGGCAGAAGATATGAATAGACACTTTTCCAATGAAGACATACAAATGGCTAACAGACACATGAAAAAATGTTCAAAATCATTAGCCATCAAGGAAATTCAAATCAAAACCACACTGAGATACCACCTTACGCCAGTTAGAATGGCAAAAATAGACAAGGCGAGAAACAACAAATGTTGGAGAGGATGTGGAGAAAGGGGATCCCTCCTACACTGTTGGTGGGAATGCAAGTTGGTACAGCCACTGTGGAAAACAGTGTGGAGGTCCCTTAAAAAGTTAAAAATAGAGCTACCCTATGATCCAGCCATTGCACTACTGGGTGTTTTCCCCAAAGATACAGACGTAGTGAAGATAAGGGCCATATGCACCCCAATGTTCATAGCAGCAATGTCCACAATAGCTAAATTGTGGAAGGAGCCGAGATGCCCTGCAACAGATGACTGGATTAAGAAGTTGTGGTCCATATATACAATGGAATATTACTCAGCAATCAGAATGAATGAGTTCTCAACATTTGCTACAACATGGACGGCACTGGAGGAGATAATGCTAATTGAAATAAGTCAAGCAGAGAAAGACAACTATCATATGATTTCTCTCATCTATGGAACATAAGAACTAGAATGATCAGTAGGGGAAGAAAGGGATAAAGAAGGGGGGGTAATCAGAAGGGGGAATGAAACATGAGAGACTATGGACTATGAGAAACAAACTGAGGGCTACAGAGGGGAGGGGGGTGGGGGAATGGGATAGGCCAGTGATGGGTAGTAAGGAGGGCACATATTGCATGGTGCACTGGGTGTTATACACAACTAATGAATCATCGAGCCTTACATCGAAAACCGGGGATGTACTGTATGGTGACTAACATAATATAATAAAAAATCATTATAAAAAAAAATCCAATCTGTCTGATATGAGAAGTCCTACCCCAGTTTTCTTTTGAGGTTCATTGGCGTGAAAGATGGTTTTCCATCCCTTTACTTTCAGTCTGAATGTATGTTTAGGTTCAAAATGAGTCTCTTGTAGACAGTAAATGGATGGGTCATGTCTTTTTATCCAATCTGCAACCCTGTGGCATTATGGGTGTATTTAGGCCATTTACATTGAGACTGATTATTGAGAGATGTGATTTTAATGATGCCATGTTGCCAGGAAAGTCTTTGTTTCTATAGATTGTGACTTTCTGTTCTGTATTACTCTTGGGGCCTTTTTACTCTTATAGAACCCCCCTTAATATCTCCTGTAGGGCTGGTTTCGTGGTTACAAAATTGGTCAATGACTGGTGATTCTGGAAGGTCCTTATTTATCCATCAATTCTGAATGACAGCCTTGCTGGATAAAGGATCCTTGGCTGCATATTTTTCTCTGAAAGAACTTTAAAAATGCTCCCCCAACACTTTCTCTCATTCCAGGTCTGTGTAGACAGGTCTGACATAATTCTGATATCTTTGCCTTGGTACGTGAGAAATTTCTTTGCCCTGGCCGCTTTCAATACTGTATCCTTGGATCTAATATTTGCGAATTGCGCTATGATGTGACATGGTGTAGGTTTGTGTGGTTGAGCTTGGGAGGGGTCCTCTCTGCCTCTTGGACACGATGTTTGTTTCCCTTGCTAGATTAGGGAAGTTTTCAGCTATAATTTGTTCAAATACCATTCAAGACCTCTGTTTTTCTCCACCCCCTCAGGGATGCCAATGATTCCAACATTGGAAAGTGTTAGTCAGTAATCTCCCGTAACATACACTCCTGAGCGTGGAATTTTTTGAGTCCAGATTCTATATTAGTTTTCTCTTCTACTAACCCATTTTCCAATTTGCTGATACGTTCTTCTGCCTCCTTCACCCTGGCCATCAGAGCCTCTAGTTTTGACTGCATTTGGCTCATAGAATTTTTAATTTCTGCCAGATTCGCTCTCTTTTCTGCCCTTAGAGACTCTACATTCTCATTAATATTTTCGTTAATACTTTTTTCAAGTCTACACATCATCTTGGCCATTGTTACTCTGAATTCCATTTCTGATAATTTGGTTATATCCATATCCATTAGTTCTGTGGCAGAGGGCACAGACTCATTGTCTTTTCTTTGCTGTGGGGGATTTCTCCTTCTCGTCATTCTGATGAGGAGAGGTTGTGGGGTTGTCCAGAGCCCAAATTATTGCTGGGACCCAGGCCGTGCGCCTTTGTTTTATAGGAATCTTAGGGATGTGGGCTTCATGATTTTTCAGCCTGCCTTCTGGGGGAGAGGCCTGCCGCACTGATACTCAGGCAACCCTGTTTTTGTAGAGTTTCTGTGTCCCCTGCGAGGGGGGATAGGGATAGGCACACTGCGAGCCAGTATTTCCAGGCTTTTGTTCTCTGGTGGCTTTCCCTGGCAGTTTGCTGTGCCTCTTCTGAGAGTCAGAGCAGCAGTGGCCGAATCTCAGCCTCTGTCTCAGAACACAGGGATCGCGGAACCTTCTCCACTGATGTTCTGGCCACTTTAACTCTGTTTCTGTTGGTGCTGCTCAACCCTGCAGCATCCCTGGATGTGCGCCCCACACCCGGCGTCCCAACCCTCGCTTCCAGGCCTGGCACGTCTCTGTCCTTTGTGTTTCTAACACCGCCAGCCACCAGCCACCAACCACCCCCGCACGCTCCCAGAGCTCCTGGTCTCAGTCTGGTTCCTTGAGTGCACCGGAGCTCTGTTTCAGTCTGTTCGTGCGCGTTCCCCGGTTCACGGTCTCAGTCTCCTCTCTCACGGGTGCTGGTCTGGGAGTCCGCCCAGTCCCCCCATGCAGGTGGCTACCACTTCCTGGCGCCCGAACATGGTGGCTCCCTCCCCCTTCCATTTATCTTCCAATATCTGTGCGCGGTTTCACAGCTCCCCACTTCGTACCTTAATACTCAGCGCTGGAGATGTTCATTTGTAGAGATCCAGATGTATCTTCCTGCATCTCAGGCTGATTCCGTGGATGTTCAGGCTGTTCTGGTACCTATCCAACTCGACTCAGGGGACCGACTGAAAAAGGGGTCCCCTACTCCTCTGCCATCTTAACTCCTGAGCAGTTTCTGCTGATTCTAGAAGATCCTTACCTCTGCATCAATTTTGAATGACAGCCTTACTTCATAAAGGATATGTGGCTGTATGTTTTTCTTGGATAGTGCTTTAAAAATATACTGCCAGCCCTTCCTCTCATTCTAGGTCGGTGTAGACAGGTCTGACATTATTCTGATATTTTTGCCTCTGTACATGAGAAATTTCTTTTCCCAGGCCACTTTTAATACTGTATCCTTGGATATAGTATTTGTGAATTGCACTATGACGTGACGTGGCATAGGATAGTCGAGGTTGACCTTGGGAGGAGATTTCTCTCCCTCCTGAACATGAATGTTTGTTTCCTTTGCTAGATTAGGGATGTTTTCTGTTACAATTTGTTCAAATATCTCTTCTAAACCTATCTCTTTCTCCACCCCCTCGGGATTCCGATGATTCTGCCATTGGAACATTTCATTGAGTCAGTAATCTCCCGTAACCTACATTCCTGAGATTGGATTTTTTTTGAGCCAAGTTTCTGTTTTAACTTTCTCTTCTACCATCCCATCCTCCAATTCACTAATTTGTTCTTCTACCTCATTTACCCTGGCCGTCAGAGCACCTAGCTTGACTCTATTTGATTCATAGCATTTTTAATTTCTGCCAGATTCGCTCTCATTTCCACCCTTAGAGATTCTATATTCTCATTAATATTTTTGTTAATATTTTTTTTATGTCTACCCATCATCCTGACCATTGTTATTCTGAACTCCAATTCTGATAACTTGGTTATATCCATATCCATCAGTTTGTGGCAGAGGCCACAGTCTCATTATCTTTTCTTTGCTGGGGGGGGGATTTCTCCTTCCCATCATTCTGATGAGGAGAGGTTTCCAGGTTGCCCGGAGCCCAAATTATTGACCAGGACCCAGGCAGTGATTACTTGTTTTATAGGCACCTTAGGGATGTGGGCTTCTTGATTTTTCAGCCTACCTTCTGGGGGAGGAGCCTGCCATGCTGATATTCAGGCAACCCTGTTTGGGTAGAGTCTACCTATCCCCTGTGAGCGGGGATGGGGTTTGGCACAATGTGAGCTGGTATTTCTGGGCTTTTGTTCTCTGGCGGCTTTCCCTGGCGGTTTTCTGTGTCTCTTCTGAAAGTCAGAGCAGCAGTGGCTGAATCCTTGGCTCTGTCTCAGAACAGAGAGATCGCAGTCTGCTCTCCACTAAGCTCTTTTGGCCTCTTTAACTCTGTTTCTTTAGGTGCTACCAAAAACCCTGCAGCATCCAGGGTTGTGCACCCAACAGCCAGTGTCTCAGCCCTCACTTGCAGGGCCCACAGGTCTCTGTCCTTTGTGTTTCTAACACCGCCAGCCACCCTGGTTACCACGCACGCTCCTGAGCTCTCTGTTTCAGAGTGGTTTGCACACACTCCAGAGTGCAGGCTTTCAGTCTGGTCGCGCACATGTGCTCCCGAGCTCCCAGTATCAGTCTGGTTCCAATGAGCCCTCCGGAGCTCCGGTTTTTCAGTCAGGTCGCACGCACACTTCCGAGTCCCGGTTTCAGGCTAGTTCAAGTGTGTGCTCCAGAGCTCCAGTTGTCAGTCTGGATGCGCGCTTGCTCCCAAGCTCCCAGATTTAGTCCAGTTCCAGTGAGCGCTCTGGAACTCCGGTTTTCAGTCTGGTCACGCGTGTTCCTGGGCTCACGGTCTCAGGCTCCTCTCTTGTGGGTGCTGGTCCATGAGTCCAGCATGCTCCCCAGTGCAGGTGGCTACTGCTTCCTGGTGCCCGAGTGCAACGGCTCCCTCCCCCTTCCATTTTTCTTCTGATATCTGTGTGCGGATTCACGGCTCCCCACTTCGTACCTCAATACTCAGCACTGGAGGTGTTCATTTGTAGAGATCCAGATGTATCTTCCTGCATCCCAGGCTGATTCTGTGGGTTTTCAGGATGGTCTGATACATATCCAGCTCTGCTCAGGGGCACAGCTGAATAAGGGGACCCCTACTTCTCCACCATCTTTTCCCTCCTGCTCTATTTCAAGTTTCATCATAAAAATAATTATTAGTACTATATTTACCATTATTGCCCAATTTTTTATTTTAAAAATACCATCAGGGTGCCTGGGTGGCTCAGTCTCTTAAGTGTCTGCCTTGGGCTCAGGTCATGATTTGGGGTCCTGGGATCCAGTCCTTTAACAAGTTCCCTGCTCAGCAGTGAGTCTGCTTCTCCCTTTCCCTTTGACCCTCCCCCCCATTCATTCTCTCTCTCTTTCTCACCCCCTCTCTCTCTTTTGAATAAATAAATAATCTTTAAAATATACAGTCATAGTTATACTATCATGTATTTTATACTCGTGTTGCATGCAGCATAATCTTCAGAAACTGATACATATTAATTGAATTGCAATAATTAGAAACACACTTTTCATTATTTTCATTAATATTTCCCTTAACTCTATTTTATATCTTTTTCCTAAACTCTATTCTTCTTATATGATATTCATATATCCATAGCATTTTTGTTTTCGTAATTAATCATGCATATTTAACCTTTCCTCAGACTTCCTCCCTCAATTTTTGTGTTGCTTATTTTTATCACATTTTATTGGATTCTTTTGGTCTGTTGTTGAGTTATATCTGCAGCATTTCATAAATGTAAATTTGCCATTATTTTTTTAAAGATTTATTTATTTTAGAGAAAAAGTGCATGACTAGGACGAGGGCCATGGGGGGGGGGAGGCAAGGAGACTCCCCACTGAGCAGGGAGCCAAACACAAGGCTCAATCTCAGGACCCTGAGATCAGGACCTGAGCTGAAACCAAGAGTTGGACACTTAACCAACTGAGCTACCCAGGTACCCCCAAATTTGCCATTATTTAATGTTTAAGTTATAAACCTAGCTTAATATTTTCCTATCTTAGTCCTACATGTACTCCTTTCTTAACTTCAATTGTAGTATTTTACCTTTAATATGATATAAAACTGTATTAAATTATCAATTTGTTCTTGCAAAAAGCAGGGGTCTCAAGTATAATGTTTCTGTATAATTTCAAGCATAAATCCAATTAAGAGTAACTAGTGAAGTAAGGAGATGTCTGAGCTCTCCAGTGCTGCTTTGGAGGTCATTTCCTGTCACATCAGCAGGTTTTCAGCTCATTTTGATACGTGAGTATCTGATGAATAGGTGCAACCAAAACAGAAAAAGAAATCTTTTATATAATGTTAATGCTTAGTTTGTTTGCCATTAGCATGTTCACAAGTCTGAGAGAAATTATTTCTATTCCTTCTTTATTATGGCTTTTATTATGAACAGGTATTATTTTTTTTCCAAATATTTTCTGCATTTATTTAATTGATTAATGCATGTTGCTTTTCTTTATCAAAAATACTGGTATGCAACAATATATTTTTTTCAACTGTACAGCATAATAACTTAACATTCATCATAATTGTGAAATGGTAACCACACTTAAGTCTAGTATCTAGACTTAAGTGGTATCTATCTAGACTTATCTGGTATCTATCACCATACAGTTACGTTTCTTTTTCTTGTGATGGAAATAGTTAAGATTTTCTTTCAAATTTACAATACGATATTTTTTACTATAGTCAACATGTTGTACATGACATAGCCTTGACTTATTTATTTTATAATGATAAGTTTCTTCCTCTTGATTCTCTTCACACATTTTTTTTAAAGATTTTATTTATTTATTTGACAGAGAGAGAGACAGCCAGCGAGAGAGGGAACACAAGCAGGGGGAGTGGGAGAGGAAGAAGCAGGCTCCCAGCAGAGGAGCCCGATGTGGGACTCGATCCCGGAACGCCGGGATCACGCCCTGAGCCGAAGGCAGACGCTTAACCGCTGTGCCACCCAGGTGCCCCATCTTCACACATTTCTGAACATTGTAAATTCCTCCCAGAGTATTGTTACATACAACCATGAGTGATGCAAAAGTTTATAATTAAAAAAGATATTTACATATTGTGCAATTAATGAATCATGGAACCTTACATTAAAAACTAGGGATGTACTGTATGTGACTAACATAATATAATAAAAAAATATTATTAAAGATATGTACAATTCAAATGAATATTACAGATTTTAAAAGTATAATGTTTCAGTTGTAACTAACTGAAACATACATAATTGAAACTTATTTAGCCAGGAGTGGAACACAAATGAATAACACAGTCACCATTAATATCCTCTTCTGAAAACTCTATCTTCTATGAAATAAAAATCACCAGCCAATTGCAACAGGGAGGGAAATACATACTCAAAAGAAAGAGAAGGGGTCATTTAGGGTAGGAGGGCCCAGGAGTTGCAATACACAGGGAATGTGAAGAAGTCTGCCTTTTCTGAGGCTTATGATGGAAAAGGAGTGATAGGTTTCTAGGAGCCTGTACACTGTGAATGAGCTCCATGTATGCCCTAGAAGACTTGTTAGGACATGAGGGGGTACTAATTGAGAATAAATAGATGAGCACAAGTACTGTTTTTTGTTGTTGTTATTGTTTTTTTTTTCTAAAAGTCAAAATTTTAAAGGAATCAGAAGAAACAGATTGGAGAAAAGCTGGGAATAATTAACAAATCAAACTGTAGCTTTTTATATCTGTGACAAAGCACAGACTAAAGCCATGCTTGGAACTTTCACGGAGTATTTAATGGTCAGAAAATGCTATTGTACATGAAAAGAGTATCTTTATGATTTGTGTATTTAAAAAACCTTCCTATGGCACAGAATATTGTTGAAATTACTTGTTCCTTATGAAAGAATTTAGTTTCTGTGAAATATATAATTCATAGTAACAATGATAGATGATAGTTTATGTTAGTCTAAATACTAAATTTGGAGTGATTTCTTCACTTATATCTAATTAAGGTATTTTGACTGCCCTTTCAAATAGTGAAAAAGTAATGCAATCTAATTATTCCAAGGTCATTATTAGTATTAGTTTTTTTAAAAAAACACCCTCTTACTATAATTTCTTTTTATGTTCAAAGTTTAGTAGCTAAAGTAATTTCCTACTATTCTGAAAAACTGTATATATTGTAACTAGGCCAGTATGATATATTTTTGCTACTTGCCTATCAGTTATCTGGATAATTAACGGAGGCCTATAAGTTCTGATAAATTTATTTGCCACAGATAGATACAACCTCATACTCTATAGCAGAGAATTGGGAACATAATTGCTAAGGACTGTAACAGACATGGAGCCATGAATAGATCGGTCTACAAAATCAAAATTTAAATAACAGCAGATAATTTATATGCAATATTTCAATGTGGAAGTCAGATCATGTTTAATATTATTTTATTCTAAAATTAATCACATGCATCAAATGCAAAATGTAAATTAATATTTAAAAATGGAGAAAATTACGCAAAACTAAGAACATACCAAAGGCGGAAACACCTAATACTAGCTGTGTGAATTCAAATCACTAGATTGTACAAAAATTTTATTTATTTTCTTAAAATATTTTAATTATTGATTTATGTGTTTGTCAGAGAGAGAGAGAACAAGTGAGAAAGAGAACAAGTGAGAAAGAGCACAAGCAGGGGGTGTGACAGGCAGAGGGAGAAGCAGGGTCCCCACTGAGCAGGGAGCCCATTATGGGACTTGATCCCAGGACCCCGGGATCATGACCTGAGCTGAAGGCAGATGCTTAACTGTCTGAGCCACCCAGGCATCTCGACAATTTTATTTTTAAAACACTGGATGCACAGAAAAAAAAAAAAAAAAAACAGGGGACAATGATAATTACTTACACATATATATCTGTCTACCTATCAGTATGAGTGTATGTATTAGGAATGCATGTACATATTTTTAGATCTATTTGCATTACTCTTAAGTAAACCTGGATAAGGATTAGGAAGTAATATATGTTCTCCTAAATTTCTTCCTTATGCCAGAATATTAACTTTTAGTTACATGGTAAAATAACTTTATCACCAGATATGAAGATATCTTTGTTGTAAAGATACTAATTTTCAGATCTTAAAGATCTTGAATTTGCCTATATATTTATTGAAGGCATCTCTCAGGGATTCTTTGACTTTCTCATTTCAAAGACTATAGATGAAAGGGTTCAACATTGGTGTTACAATGGTGTTGAGCACTGTGGCAAATTTGTTAACATCCAGCACATTGCCCTTTTTTGGGCGGACATAGATAAAGATGGAGCTTCCATAATAAAGTGTCACTACAGTAATGTGTGAAACACAAGTGGAGAAAGCCTTCTGTCGTCCCTGGACAGAGGGAATTCTAAGGATAGTAATGATAATGTACATGTAAGACACTCCTGTCAGGAGCAAAGAGCCCAAGAGCAACACAGCAGAAGAGATAAAATCAGGCAGTTCAGCCAGAGAGATGTCTGCACAGACCAGCTTTAGCAAAAAAAGTGATTGATTATATTTGGCCCACAAAAGGGCAGAGACCCAGTTAAGATTGATGGTGCTAAAATGGACAAAAATGCACCCATATAAGATCCCAGAAGCAACAATATGCATGTTTGTTTATTCATGATGATGGCATACCTCAGTGGGTTGCAGATGGCAATATATTGATTAAATGACATGACAGCAAGAATGAAGGACTCTGTGGATCCCAGAAGGAAGTAGAAGAAAGACTGAGTAAGACATCCCACAAAGGATATTGCTTTGGTGTCGGAAAATGTGTTAGCTAACATCTTAGGCACCACTGTGGAGGTGATGGCAACTTCAAGGAAAGAAAGATTGGCTACAAAGAAATACATGGGTGAATGCAGACGGTAGTCACCACACACCAAAAGGATGATCATGGTGTTGCCAATCAGAGATGTCATGTACATGAGCAGGAATGCAGAAAAAAGAAGAATTTCTACTTCTTTCTCATTCTGAAACCCTAGAAGAATAAACTCAATGATTCTGGTTTTGTTTCTGTGATCCATAATGTTGCCACTTCCACCTGACATAATAAAAAAGATAAGTTCATGGTCGGTCGTTGCATCTCAACTTTAGAACTACCCTACCTATAGCAATTAATCATCTTTCTCTTTGTGGAGGGATGATAATGGAAAAAAATAAATAAATTACTTTTTTCTAGTGTATAAAGAAGTCTTGGAGGAGATTATGCTATGTGAAATAAGTCAAGCAGGGAAACACATTTATCATATGGTTTCACTCATTTATGGAACGTAAGAAATAGGGAGATCAGTAGGAGAAGGAAGGGAAGAATGAAGGGGGGTAAACAGAAGGGGGAATGAACCATGAGAAACTATGGACTCTGGGAAACAAACTAAGGGCTTCAGAGGGGAGGGGGTGGATGATTGGGATAGGCCAGTGATGGGTATTAAGGAGGGCACATGTTGCATGGTGCACTGGGTGTTATATGCAAATAATGAATCGTGTAACACTACATCAAAAATTAAGGATGTACTATATGATGACTAACATAACAAAATAAAAAAATTATTATTAAAAGAAAAAGAAACTAAAAATAAATTATTTTTTCCCCAGTGTATAAACAAGTCTTAAGATGAACTGTGGAAGACAGTTCTACAGTAAGATTGTGACAACTGTTCTTTTGAAAGACCAGTGAGACTCCCCTCTGCATAGGGACTCTAAGACTGAAGTTAGCTGTTCACCAGTCACATGATCAGATAAGTAGTGCCCTTTGGTATAGACACATCACAGTGACCTTAATCCATTCCAATATAAAGGCATTCATTCAGAATAATGGGAGATTTGCAATCAATATAATTCTATATTAATATATATGTACAATAATAGCATTTAAAAGCTATTTTATTATCATAAGAAGAAAATGTATCAAAAACAAGAACAACAACAAAAACTATAAATGATCAGAAATAGGTACATGGGGGCACCTGGGTGGCTCAGTCGTTAAGCGTCTGCCTTCGGCTCAGGGCGTGATCCCAGCATTCATGGACTGAGCCCCACACCAGGCTCCTCCGCTGGAAGCCTGCTTCTCCCTCTCCCATTCCCCTCTGCTTGTGTTCCCTCTCTCAATGGCTGTCTCTATCTCTGTCAAATAAATAAGTAAAACCTTAAAAAAAAAAAAGACATAGGTACATGACTCCTGAGTTACAGGTTCCAACCTCTGTTACAGTTAACCTGATCACCAAAGAAAGTAAAGTCAGTCTCATGTAATCGCTATATAGGATCACATTTCATAGTGAAGATGTTCATAGGTCTTTATGAGTAAGAAAAAGAATCAAACATATTACTTTATTACTGTTGACTATATTTATCTTGAATTCAAACACAGCAAACAATAGGAAAACAGGATGAAAGAACTGAATTTTTGAATTTGACTAAGAGAAGCAGCAAAGACTAATTTTGTACATTTCATAATACAAATCAAAAATAAAAAGTACAGAGAAACAGGACCATTCTTGGAGAGGAGTTTTGTTGTTGTTGTTGTTAAATAAAAGTTTGAATTAGGGAGTGATTTCAAATTTCAGAATATAAGAAACACAAATTTGTTATTGATAGGTGTTGGAAAGGCTAATTTAACTGGGAATTTCTACTGCTACTCTTCAATAGATGTAATGGGTGAATGTGATAGAGATTAGCTAAAATTTACATTATGGAAAGGTCAATGTTAGAAATAAGACAAGATCTTGTGTCTTTTAATTTATGTTTTGCTTACTTTTTTCTGACCCAAAATATTTATTTATTCCTTAGCTAACGTTATTCTTATATATTTACTTCACAATGAGGAAGCAAATGAGACACAGATAAATTTCTGAATTATGTGTTTATTCATTTTATGATAGAAGAAAAAAATGGATCAACATTGGGGGTTTGCACTGTGATTCTTTATGACTATTCCTTTTTTTTTTTTTTTAAAGATTTTATTTATTTATTTGACAGAGATAGAGACAGCCAGTGAGAGAGGGAACACAAGCAGGGGGAGTGGGAGAGGAAGAAGCAGGCTCCTAGTGGAGGAGCCTGATGTGGGGCTCGATCCCATAATGCCGGGATCACGCCCTGAGCCGAAGGCAGACCCTTAACCGCTGTGCCACCCAGGCGCCCCTCTTTATGACTATTCCTAATATAATAACACAAATTCAGCATTTTAGTTAATAGGAACTAAATTTCTTGATGTGGTCACATGGTATGAAGGGCTACAGTTTACCTTCCTATAATAACAGAAAGGAAAAATGAAATATTGGTGGATTTGTGGAAAAGAAAAAAAAAGTAATTGTGGAGTAAGGTGTATTATGTGAAAGAGTCTTTCCTGGATCTGCTAAATATTTGGTTTGACCATAGACAGTGGATGCCTTGAGGGCACTAGCAATGTAAAGCAAACACTAAACTCCCAAGTTGGGACAATAACAATCCTTTCAGTCAATTCCAAAATTTTGCATAAGGTTGTCAGTAAGTGAAAAATGGAGATGAAAGAAGAAAATCAGTGATGGGGAAAATAATAAATAAATAAATAAATAAATAAATAAATAAAGGCATATATATAAATGGTGAGTATGTATATATGTGTGTTTGTCTGTGTGTGTGTGTGTGTGTGTGTGTGTGTGTATGTGTGTGTATGCAAGGAAAGACCATCAATTGAAAGAGGAGAATGTTGTAAATTCTCTACTTACCTGCTGAGGTATACCTCAGAATCTTTATGAATGTGCAAGTGCATGGCTTCAGAGTATTCCTCATTTATAACTGCATGGTTTGGGTGCCACCCATGATTGTAATCATTTTTTTTAAAGATTTTATTTATTTATTCTACAGAGATAGAGACAGTCAGCGAGAGAGTGAACACAAGCAGGGGGAGTGGGAGAGGAAGAAGCAGGCTCATAGCGGAGGAGCCTGATGTGGGGCTCGATCCCACAATGCCGGGATCATGCCTGAGCCGAAGGCAGACGCTTAACCGCTGTGCCACCCAGGCACCCTGATTGTAATCATTTCTATGGATTATGTTCTCCTGAAACTCTCAGAATGTTAAGAAACAATGCAGAGGGATATACAACCATGGTTATAGGAGATCTTATAAGGACTCTGTAAGAATGAATGATTCAAAACTATGAAGTTTCAATGATCACATGTGCAGATTATTGGAACTTAGAAACAGGAGGGAAGCCTGCCTTCATTATTGCTGCTTCTCTAGGGGCAGGGCTTCTACTTAACACTCCAGAGAATAATTTATGACAATTCTAATTAAAATAAAAGTTCTCCAAATTAGAAAAGTACGTGTAAACACAACTTCTATAAGAAACAGATTGAGTCTAAAAACAAAAACAAATCAGCAAAATCATTGCTGATGCTTTTGTCATGAATCAATCCTTTAATTGCATTATAATGTCATGTGTTTTCATCTTCATCATCAACACCATCTACATTTATTTAATACTCACTTTGTCTTATGTATTTTCTAAAAAGTGCAGTTTTTTTAACTTTACAAAACCCATCTGATATAGATTATTATTGATATCAAACTAATTATTGATTATCGAAATGAACTGTAATTACTTCATAGTTAATAATCAAAAATATAAAAATGTAAGAAAACTATAATAGATGAATTTATCTAATATATATTGTTTTTTCAAAAAAGATATTACCACCACTTTATGACTGAAATGTACTTGATTCACTGAGAAAACACATCTAATCCATGCCATCAGAGGCATATAAGGTAGTCACGAATGAAAAATGAAGTTGCATAGTTTTATATAGTAAACAAAAATATTAATTAGGAAACAAAAACAAAAGAATGGTGCATTCAAGAGAAAATTCCAGGAAACAAAATGTTTGGCTTACAAATCAGGAGCAAATTGCTTATTAAAACAGAAATTTTATTATTCTTAAATGATGTATCCAACAAGTGGATATGACAATTATAAATATCTATGCCCCCAACAAGGGAGCAGCAAGATACACAAGCCAACTCTTACACAGAATAAAGAGACATATAGATAAAAATACGTTAATAGTAGGGAACCTCAAGACTCCACTATCAGCAATAGACAGAGCAACTAAGCAGAAAATCAACAAAGAAACAAAAGCTTTGAATGACATACTAGACCAGATGGCCCTCATAGATATATATAGAACACTACACCCCAGAACAACAGAATACTCATTCTTTTCAAATGCACATGGAACGTTATCCAGAACAGACCATATACTGGGTCACAAAACAGGTCTCAACCGATACCAAAAGACTGACATTATTCCCTGCATATTCTCAGACCACAATGCTTTGAAATTGGACTCAATCGCAAGGAAAATTTTGGAAGAAACTCAAACACATGGAAACTAAGAACCATCCTGCTCAAGAATGATTCAATAAACCAGGAAATCTAAAACCATTTTAAACAATTTATGGAGACCAAAGAGAATGAAAACACACTGGTCCAAAACCTATGGGACACTGCAAAGGCAGTCCTAAAGGGAATATACATAGCCATCCAAGACTCACTCAAAAGAATAGAAAAATCTAAAACGCAGTTTTGATATTTTCACCTCAAGAAGCTAGAGCCGGAAGAGAGGAAAAGGCCTAACCCGTGCATGAGAAGGCAGTTGATCAAGATTAGAGCAGAGATCAATGAATTAGAAACCAGGAGCACAGTAGAGCAGATCAACAGAACTAGAAGCTGGTTCTTTGAAAGAATAAATAAGATTGATAAGCCACTGGCAAGACTTATTAAAAAGAATAGAGAAAGGACCCAAATCAATAAAATTATGAATGAAAGGGGAAAGGTCACAACCAACACCAATGAAATAGGAAGGATCATTAGAAACTTTTATCAACAGGTTTATGCCAATAAATTAAAAAACCTAGAAGAATTGGATGCCTTCCTGGAGACCTATAACTACCAAGACTGAAACAGGAAGAAATTGATTATTTAAACAGACCAATTAATTATGAAGAGATTGAAGCGGTAATCAATAACCTCCTGAAAAACAAGATTCCAGGGCCTGATGGATTCCCTGGGGAATTCTCCCAAACATTCAAGGAAAAAAAATAATACCTATTCTGCTGAAGCTGCTTCAAAACACAGAAATAGAAGGAAAACTACCAAACTCATTCTATGAGGCCAGTATTACCTTGATTCCCAAACCAGGCAAAGACCCCATCAAAAAGTAGAATTATAGACCTATATCCCTGAAGAATATGGACACCAAAATTCTCAACAAGATCAGAGCTAATAGGATCGAACAGTACGTTAAAAGGATTATCCATCACGACCAAGTGGGATTCATCCCTGGGATGCAAGGATGGTTCAACATTCACAAATCAAACACCATGTGATATTTCATATCAACAAGAGAAGAGTCAAGAACCGTATGATCATCTCAATTGATGCAGAATAGGCATTTGACAGAATACAGCATCCTTTCCTGATTAAAACCCTTCAGAGTGTAGGGATAGAGGGCACATTCCTCAACTTCATAAAAACCATCTGTGAAAAGACTACAGCAAATATTCTCAATGGGGAAAAGCTGGAAGCCTTTCCCTTAGATCAGGAACACAACAAGGATACCCACTCACACCATTATTCAACATATTACTAGAAGTCCTTGCAACAGCAATCACACAACAAAAAAGGATAAAAGGTATTCAAATAGGCAAAGAACAGGTCAAATTGTCTCTCTTCGCAGATGACATGATACTCTATATGGAAAACCAAAAAGACTCTACCCCAAATTACTAGAAGGTATAGAACAATTCAGTCACGTGCTGGGATACAATTCAGTGCTCAGAAATCAGTTGCATTTCTATACACGAACAATGAGACTGAAGAAAGAGAATTAGAGAATCCATTCCATTTACAATAGCACCAAAATACTACGTTATCTCGGAATTAACTTAACCAGAGATGTAAAGGATCTATATTCTAGAAACTACAAATCACTCTTGAAAGACATTGAAGAAGACAAAAAAAGATGGAAAAATATTCCATGCTCATGGATTGGAAGAATAAACATAGTTAAAATATCTGTGCTACCCAGAGCAATATACACTTTCAATGCCTTCCCAATCAAAATACCAAAGACGTTTTTCAAAGAAATGGAACAAACAGCCCTTAAATTTGTGTGGAACCAGAAAAGGCCCTGAATCGCCAAGGAATTGTTGAAAAGGAAATATAAAGCTGGGGTCATCATGTTGCCAGATTTCAAGCTGTACTACAAAGCTGTGACCACAAAGACAGCATAGTACTGGCACAAAAACAGACACACAGACCAATGGAACAGAATAGAGATCCCAGAATTGGGCCCTCGGCTCTTTGGGCAACTGATCTTTGGCAAAACAGGAAAAAACATCTAGTGGAAAAAAGACATTTTCTTCAATAAATGGTAGTGGGGAAATTGGACAGCTACATGCAAAAGAATGAAGCTTGACCATTCTCTCACACCAAACAATGATAAACTCCAAATGGATGAAAGACCTCAATGTGAGACAGGAATCCATCAAAATCCTAGAGAACATAGGCTGCAACCTCATTGACATCGGCCACAGCAAATTTTTCATGACACATCTCCAAAGGCAAGAGAAACAAAAGAAATACAGTACACTTCAAGTCAGAGTGAGTGGGGAAAATTCTCTTTTTTTTTTTTCTGTCCCAGTGCCTTAGTAATCCTGCCACACCAGTGCCAACAGCACATATAAAATGGGATACAAGCAGAACACTTCTCTTAGACTACAGGATCTCTGATCTCAACAGTATGGCAAGCAAGCATTCCTGTTGGTCTTTTGTTCCACTTCCTTTCATTGCTTGGAAGGGTGACAGACACAGTCATGGGAAGTGCACATCAGAGCACGGTAACTAAAGTCTCAATTATTAGTAAGAAGACCAGGAAAAGACCCCCTAGAAACATAAAAATGGTGCAGAGGTAGCTGAGGTAAGTAAGCAATCTCATGAATTTGTGTATAAACTAGGCTCATATCCAGGCTTCAGATGCCTGAATCTAAAAGTAAGGAGCATATCCAAATCTTTGAGAACAAAAGTATACAGTAAACTGCCACAGAGATTCCAAACCACCCACACTGATGCATGGGTGGGACAGACACCAACCACACTGGAAATATTTTAAAACTGAATTGATGTACAAAGCAAAACCCATAGGTGTCAGGTAGGACCTACAGCTGAACCTAATAAAGTCAGATACAAACTCAAAGATCATCTTTATCCATAGGATGTATTCAAACACTAGAGTCCCATATTATTCAGCTGACCAGAATATAATGCCACACTGTCCGACAAATAAAAGAAAATGGAAAATCTTAAGAACTCAAAAAAAAAAAAAAAAGACAGTTAATATATGTCATTAAAATATGTTTTCAAAACGTGGTGAAAAATGAAGAGGTCCATCTCAACAAAGTGGAACACCTACCAGTAATATTAATAAACCATGCTTCTCTAATTGTCCTCAGGCAGTAAGAAGCCAATGCTATGTGGGGGCTTGTTCCCAGTTAAATTAAGGTCATTAGTAAGGAAAGCAAGAATGGACAATGAGTAGTCAACTAGTAGTCTCTGCCCCAATCCCTCATATTCCCCAGTTGAGTGGTCCTAAATTAAAGATATTTGTATCTCGGGGTGCTTGGGTGGCTCAGTCTTCAAGCATCTGCCTTCAGCTCAGGTCATGATCCCAGGACCCTGGGATTGAGTCCGGCATCCAGCTCCCTGCTCAGCAGGAAGCCTGCTTCTCCCTCTCCCACTCCCCCTGCTGGTGTTCCCTCTCTCTTTGTGTCTCTCTCTATCCAATGAATAAATAAAATCTTAAAAAAAAAAGATATTTGTATCTCTACACAGATGAAGGTATTGAAGACAGACAATAGATTCTTTACCATAAAATATATCATATATGCAAAAAAGTATATATATGTAACATGAATGTATGGATTAAAGCAAAAATCAGTATTTCACTTGAACTATAATGCTATCAGTTCAAAAGATATTATTTTATGCATAACAAATAAAAGAGTTGCCAACTAATATAATGATTTATTGTTATTGCAAATTTTATTTCATACTCATTAAAAGTTATCCTTCAGACTAATTTTTGACACATATTACTCTTGTAACTACATGAAAACTAAAGCTACTAAAATAAATTGGTTATTTCTAAGGCGATGATAACCATATCACTTAGGGATCATCCTGCTTTCAGAAATGTTAAAATATAAAAATTAAATACCTGTATATCCAAAACCTTATTTATGAAATAGGACAATTTCCAACATTGTTGAACGTCTTGTGTATATTTCCCAGAGGACACCTCTTTTCCACCACAGAGATAACTTTCTCAAGGGAAACTACCAAATATGCAGTCATCTCTTGTTTGGTCTCATTTTTAAACCATTCTATAAATGAAATTCTAATTTTTAACTTGCTTCTTTTATTCAGCAGTGTGATTCATCCATTGCAATGTGCACAGCTGCCAATGTGGTGTAGTATCCCACTATGTATATACCATAATTTATTAATTCTTTATTTGATGAACATGGGAGATATTTCTTGTGCTTTGCTTCAGAATTCTCATAGTTTCCTTCTGGAATATATGTTGGAGTTTCCTCAGGGTATTGACCTAGATGTGAAATTGCTACCTCTAGATGATTGTATTTATTCTTATTACTGAAAGATGTGGCTGTACTCTTCCTCCCCCACCCATGAATATCCTGAGTGGACACAAGTCCCATTCTTCCTTAGTCTAACAGATGTAACATCTCTGATAGCTGACCTTCAGAGGGATGAGAATGAGGAAGGAGAAATGGAGGTGCTTCCCAGCCAACAACATGTGACTTTCAGTATAGCCCAAGGAACCAAAGGCAGACAGTGCTTAAGGCAAGGAGCAGCACTCCTGTTGGCTCCATTGAGCAAAGGTGTGAGTAGAGCTGTGCAGGAAACTAGGGTCTTGGGCTACAGCTTAGTTGAAGTCACAAAATATTTTGAGGTCATTACTGTGGAACATGTAAATGAAAAAAGACAATAGTGTTTTATTGTGAAAAGGCAAGTCTTATTTATTCAATGCAAAAAGGAAGCTATCTCGAAACAGCTTTCTTTCCATGACCCAGTATGTCTTATAATGGACTCCCACAGTTATAGATGTGGCCTCCTTGGTCACAGATGTTATGGTACCAGTGATGACAAGGCCCTCAGCATGCTCTGCTGACTGCATGACAGTTTCCATGCTACTCTCCTCCACACTGCTCCTACCTTACCTACAGTGGGCTTTATTTCTTAGTAAAGAGCCTATCTCACTGAAACTTTTACTTTCAGAACCTTGTAAGGCTGTATGTGCATTATGGAGAGCCTTGAAGGTCTGAACACAAAACCATTTGGAGGGCTCAATTTTAAGTTCCTGAAAATGAGTCAGGATGATACACAATGAAGGTATCCCACAGACAATGAGGAAAGGAAGAGATTCTTAATTTTTACCCTCACTTAATACACCGACGGATTCTGATCCAAAAACCTACTGAACATACCATTCCTTGCCTTAAAAAAAGAAAGAAAGAAAGAAAGAAAGAAAGAAAGAAAGAAAGAAAGAAAGAGAAGAAAAGGCCTACAATCAAATACAAACTTCTAACCAAGGTATTTG
This sequence comes from Ursus arctos, assembly GCF_023065955.2. NCBI lineage: Eukaryota > Metazoa > Chordata > Mammalia > Carnivora > Ursidae > Ursus > Ursus arctos. The sequence continues at coordinate 7,889,686 of NW_026623067.1, read as the reverse complement.
AAGCATGTGGCAATATGGACCCACCCATTTTAACCATCTTATCGTCTCCTTCATGGGCACACTGTACTTCAGCCAAACTTGACTAGTGACTGTCTCTTGAATATGTTTCTTCTTTTCCTCTAGGATGTGGTACTGGAAAAGCACTGCTCAAATTCTGCTCCATGTTGTAGTTTTTATACCCTTAATACAACCCATCTCACTACAGAAACTGTGAGCTCCCTATGGGCTTTGTTCACCAGGCTGCAGACCTCACCCTGCCCTGTCCAGAGCAAAGAATGTGACACACAGTAGGCACGAAGTCAATGTTTACTTAAAAAATAATGAGTCAGGGGCATCTGGGTGGCTCAGTAGATTGAACATCCAATTCTTGGTTTTGGCTCAGGTCCTAATCTCAGGGCCATGAGATCAGAGACCTGTCAGGCTCCGTGTTCCTCGGGAAGTCTGCTTGGGATTCTCTCTCCCTCTCTCTCTGCCCCTCCCCCGCTTGCGCTCTCTCTCTAAAATTAATAAATAAATCTTAAAAAAATGAATCATCAGATATTGTCCAATCAAACTGGAACACCCTGAAATACAAAGACCAAGTCCGATCTGTCCAAACTCAGTTAATTAATACTGTATTTGCTCATCCTTTTGTATCTCCCTACCTCTGTGAACAGCACTACCATCTATCCGTCAAGTAGAAAACCTGTGTGTCATTTCATATTATCTATCATCCCTCACTCATTTGTCTAATCTTTCACCACGTTCTATGGTGTCTATGCCCACGTCCCTCTACATGTTGTTCAGGCCTTTTATCATCTTTCCCCTGCATGGCCACAGTCCTAACTGGCTTCTCTGATTCCAATTGTCCTATACTCACTTACGCAGTGACCATTCTAAGCACAGGTGTGGTCAAATCACTCCTCTGTCTCCCAGATCTCTACAGGTCCAGTCCCATGACTACCTGACCACATCTTACCCTTGCATCTCCTGCTCCAATTACACTGAGCTGTGAGCTTCCTAAACTCACCCAGCTATCTCCACGCTATGAGACTGTATAAGCTATACCCTGTGTCTCAGCATGTACTCCCCACTACCTAATTGTTTATATATACCAGTTATTATCACAGGGTACATAGTAAGTATTTAATTGTTTCAAGAAATGAATAAATTGACCCACTTTAAGAAAATTATGTTTCCCTATCTTTGAAATGGGTGGGTGAACTGTGTTGACATTTGAGATTCATTCTAGTTGATATCCTTGAGTTCCATGAATGGGTAAAGTATGTTGCCTCGGAGACTAGGAGAAGCTGCACGAGAGTGGTTGGGACAAGGAAACCAATCTCTGGATTATGATACCCTACCTGACCTAGTTCTAGACAAGCTCCTCCTCAATTTTTGAGATAACCTGAAAAATATAATAGAACAACCCTAGTCAAAACAAGTACCATGTAGTGACAATATTTTGTCATATTAACACTATTTTCCCATAAAAAGAGCTGGAACTCCCTGGAGAAGCAGTTGATTACAAACAAAGCTGGGACAGGGAAAATATGACCTTGGAATATCTAGAAGTGCCAGAAATGCTAAAAGAAAAGATGGGGCCTGTTGAAGGAACACAGGAAAAAACATAAAGGAGTTTGTACTGACCTTAGTTAGAATAATCAAAGCAAAAAAAAAAAAAAAGTTGATTATAACCCATAGAATAAATATCCATGTCATAAATAAATAATTGAATAAAAGCATAAGTGAGGGAGAAAGAATACTTCTTTCTAACAGTGGATTAGGCAAACACCACAAGAATAACTACTTCAGACAAAATCCACTGATGGATGCTAAAAGCAGGGTGCGAACAATTAAGGGAAAATAGGTTTGTGCAAAGAAATAACCAGTAAATGCAGTGTGGGATCCTGGAACCGAAATGCCAATGCAATTCAAATGTTTATCTGAGTCATGATTACATAGTAATGTTAATCCCCTGGCTCTGATAGAGTGTTACTATGAGAGGGGGCTGGAGGGGAAATATACGGAAACTGTACGATTGTTTGGCAATTTTTCCACAAGTCTGAATTTTTTTAAGAGTACTAATTTTTGTCTTTCAAATTAATGATTAGAATAATTCCCAAGTGCTGAGGAAGAACACAGGTTAGATGCAAGAAAGACAGACTGAAATCCACACTGTACGCTCATCAGTGTGTGCATCTTTGTCCAAGTTACTCATGTCCTCCATGAACCCCCTCCGTGTCCTCTTGAACCCCCATTTCCTTCCTCTGTAAAACTAAGATCAGTAGGACTTTACTGTTTCTGGTTGTGAGAATCAGATGTGTGCACACAGGGCCAGCACAGAGGAGGTAAGAAATAAGACTTTCAGTTTCCTTCCTCAGGTGCCATGCATGTCCCTGTCCTCTCAGAGCTCACAGTTCAGAGAGGGAAACGACCAGACCATATCAAACTCATACTATCCCTTTCTGATTGTCCTGCTTGTTTGCCTGTACCATCCAGTATTTAGCACGTGCAATTCTTTGCAGCAAGTGAAGAGGATGAGTAAAGGAGTGTGCAACCCCTTCTACTGGACTGCAAGCTCCTTAGGGAGAGAACTAGTGTTTCACTCATCCTGATTCACCACACACACCTGAGTACTGGGCATCTGAAAAAGGAAAATAGAATTAAGGCCAACAGAAAGCAGGGAGGGAGAGAAATCTGGCCACCCACCTGGACTTCTTTTGGGTGAAGCTGAGGTTTATGTATTCCTGGAGTAGGGATCCATATCCTCGCTCCTTTACACTGCTCTGTTTCTCTCTTTTCTCTCTCTGAGGGGTTCCATGTGATTTCAGGAATGATTTGCCTTCCCACATCCTATTGAGATGGTAAACCCTTTTAGTGGGAGTCCTCGCCTTTTCCTTACTCTTCCTTGGGGCTTCAGCCTGGACTGGGGAGATTCTCTGGCTTCCATCCCGTTTGCTCATGTTGCCTTTACTCTGAAAGGCTGAGACGGAGGGTCCCACTTCTGGACATTCAGTGGTGTCCATAACAGGTCTGCGGATTGTCTCCCCTCCTGTAACCACACTCAGGCTGTCCTGGGGAGTTACTGCTGCTCCTGGTGCTGCCCCTTGGTCGGGCCCTGCAGACGCTGGGATTAGGACAGACGGTGTGTTCCTACGCAGACAGTATGAAGTTTGTTGTCGGTTTCCTTCCCCACCAGTATAAGCTGGAGACATGGCCCCAGACACATCAGTGACCATGGAAAGGCTCCTGGTGCTGACCTGATCTTGGTCCCCTTGTCCATGGAGCTCCGCGGCCTGTGCCGAGAGGAGAAACAGGGAAGTAGAGAAGAAAGTAAGTGAGACTAGAAGGGGCTGTCACTTGCCTTCTTGAAGCTGAACCACTCCAGAGCTTATAATTGGGAGACACTTTGAGGTCATCAAGTCCAGTGGATGCAGGAATCCCCTCTACGGCACCCCCATAATGGTCACTCAAGTTTTGTGCAGATGGTCCCAGTGCCAGAAGAGCACTATTGCCATTCAGTGAGCATCCTCATACTTATATTTTATACACTTGTAAGCTTTTCTGCAAAATAGATTCCTAGGAGTGAGACTGCTGGCCAAGAGCTATGCTCATTTTACATTCTCATATTTAGTAACAAATTGTGCACATGTGCACAAAGCATGCTGCCATGCTACAGATGGTAGAAAAAATCAGTGCCCAGCTCCAGTTAAGGAAGGACTTTCTCACACTTGAAAGGGTCCCACAACAGATGGGACTGCCTGGGTTTAGGAGCAATTGCTCCAGAGTGGCCTGGGCAGGGGGGTGCTGTTGAGGGCATTACAACATTGGCTGTGAGATCAGAGGAGCTGACATCTAAGGGGCCTGGATATTCAGGAGCACTTGGGACCTTTCCAGTGTGGCAAGGTCTAGACACGGTGCTTTACTTGGCCTGAGTTCTTCCAATGGCAATGCTTTCTCCTCCTGAGCCTCAGAGAACAGCCTGAAAAAGCCTTAGCTGCTCTTCCAAATCACCCTGGCCCCATCTCCAAGACTCTATGCAAAGGCTTACTGCTGGGCTCTTCCTGTCCTCTGCCTCCAACCCAGGTATTGAGATCATGTCACCAGCAGGTTGGGCCTGGGTCCCACTGTAAGCCTCCACTGGAGGTCTCAGCAGGTATACTAAGTCTTCCCAGCATGCAAACAGATCTTCTTTTGCATCTGAAGGAAGGCACAGCTGGAGGTAAAAAGAGCGGCCAGTGGCAAGCTTCAAGTGGAATTGTTTTTTTTCATGATTATAGATGGATAACTTTACAAACTTCAAAGGAAGCAGCCTGTTGGGGAGCAAAGAAGTGGGGGATTAGGTTGAGACAAATGGGAAGAGGGAGGGAGTCTTTTGGGCCAGTCAGAATCTATTTCTCTCCTAAAGGATTTGCGAAATCCTGTCCACTAGAGTTCATCTCTTATGTCCACCTCCTCATTACTGATAGGTGCAGCCTTAATTTGGAGTACAGCACTTAGCTCGCTGGACCTCAAACAACACCACTATGGCTGCTGACCACCTCCCAAGACCGCCCCTCACTCTGCCACAGAAGGCCTGCGGTTATGTGTTCCTGTCTTTCTTCCTGCTCTTAGTTCCACAACCCTTCTCCTATAAGTGATAGCCAGTTTCCCCACAAAGCCTTCTCGGCTCCTAGAGATGTGTCTGATTTCTCCTCCTCTGAATCCACACCACAGTTGCTGGCCGTGCAGGGGAAGCTCTCTCGCTCTGGGCTCTGTGTTATGGTGAATCAGGTGCTTGCTGGTCTTGCCCCTTCTGCATATGTCCTATATTCCCGGACTCGCCTGGTCAGCTCCAAGCTCTTTGTCAACCTGAGGTCCTTTCTCTGGGTATCTTGGTCATTTCTGGCATTGACCATGCAGCTCACAGCCGGCTGTGCCAGCAGCATGACGTCAGGCATTGTGAGGTGGTGGCTGGTACAGGCAATGCCCACCGTCACCACTTGCACAGTGTTGTGCACATCAATCACTTCTCCTCTTCTGTTGATCTGTTGTTGGAAGAAAGAGGAAAGCGGCATTGTCTCACACGCTCTTCTATCTGTTCTCCTCTGCTCCACTCCTAAATAAAGTGGCTACCACAGTTCTCGGTGTGCGGCAAAGACCAGCGGGATGTAGTTCAAGCCACGTGCCATACCAACAGAACGGATTCATACCTCCCTCTCCAATCTGACCTCTCACAGGAGCCAAACTCCCTTTCCTCAATGTGCCTGCGATCACGTGCTTTTGTACTTAGAAGCGCTCATGTCCACCATTAAAACAGTAAGTGCAGGCACAGCCTAAGACCCAGCAATCCAACCTCTGCAAATGTGTTCTGCATTGACATGCACAGGCCCACATGTGATGGACAAAGTTGCTCACCACAATTTCAGTTGCAACAGACTGCACAACGCAAGTACCTCCCAGTCTTGGAGTAAACAAACGTAGTTTGTTTGTTTTTCTTTTTCTTTTTTTTTTTTTTGCAAAATAGACATTTTATTAAAACAAAAAACAGCTTTTCACCTCAAAAATACCAATGCAAAAAACCATGAAATGCAAAGGGATCATTCTGGCCTCAAGGAGTAAAAAGTTGTTACAATCAAGTGTAATACATGATCCCGGATCGGGAAATACAGCTACATTATTGGGAGAACTAAGAAAATGTAAACACTCACTACTATGATAGCTAGCATTCTATCAACAGCAAATTTCATGAAATTGTGCCATGGTTACACAAGCAAATGTCCAAGTTCCTAAAAGATTCACGAAAAATTTAAAGATAAAGGGGCGTAACCCCCGTCACTTACACCTAACTCTTGAGCGAGAATAGTTGAGCGAGAACAATAATCTACGTCTTGTGTCTATGTGAGTTTTCTGGCTCTGAATCCTGCCTACACATTTCAATAAACTGGGAGCTCTGCAGCATCCTGCTGCCCAGACTGCCCAGGTCATTACACCAGAATCTTGAGAGTGGGTCTCCAGAAAACGCTGGGCATCAGTGTTTTCTACACTTTCCAGGTTAATTCCAAGGACCGGCCAAGGTTGAGAATCAGTGACAAGTACAGTCGTGGAGCTCCCGGGTTGATTCTCATGTGTCTGCTCTCATCAACTCTTCTGTCACACTCACAAGGTGTGTGGTTGCTCACACTAAAGTCTGGTTCGTACTGCTATGCCACAACCCACACCATCATCCTGAAAGCCGTGTAGAGTAGAAACTCCCTAAGCTGAAAGCCAGAAACCTGGGCCCTCAGCCACTTGACAGTCTGGGAAAGTCACCTCACTCTCTGGAACTCAGTTTGCTCCTGAGTAAAATGGGGATCTCTGTTCTGCCTACATAAGTAGGTTGTTGTGAGGCTCACAGGAAATGGACACCAAATTTCTATGGATACTGGAGAGAACCATATAAATACGGTTTCAGGATATCTGGAGCCTCACGTTCCTACAAAACACAATGAGGGAGAAAAAGGAAGCCGCATATGCCCCAACCAGCAGGACATCATGTTCCAAGTCCACACATCCAATTCAAGACCATACTGCATCTCCAAGAGTCATAAAATGTTTAATAAGTACACACGAAGAAACAAAACCTGCATGAGAATAATGACCACAAGTATGGCAAAGGGCAACCACCTGATAAAACTTGGTGGATAAATCAGGAAGTGCAAAAACAAAACAAAACAAAACTTTTGCTTTCCTCTACTGGGTTGCAATGTCACCGAAGACATCTTGGCACAATCAGCACATAACAGGTCTTTGATAAGTTGTTGTGGGAAGGAAAGAATGAAAGGGATGAAAGAAGCGGGGGGGGGGGGGGGTACACACATGAATCAGGGAGAAGGAGGGAGAAGGGGGCACACACATGAATCAGGGAGGAGGAGGGAGAAGGGGACACACACATGAATCAGGGAGAAGGGGGAGAAGGGGGACACACACATGAATCAGGAAGAAGGGGGAGAAGGGAGACACATACATGAATCAGGGAGAAGGGGGAGAAGGGGGACACACACATGAATCAGGGAGGAGGAGGGGGAAGGGGGACACACACATGAATCAGGGAGAAGGGGGAGAAGGGGGGACCAGATACATAACTCGGGGAGAAAGGGGAGGATGGGCTAATTCACCTGGATAAAGTCACTCTCAAATATGGGTATGTTCTTCAGTAGCACATACTCTCCATTGCCCAGAAGCTGCTGCAGCTTCCCCACCGAGCTGTTGAACATGGGAAGAATATGGCAGCTTTGGCAGCTGGGATCTGGTGACTCCATGCTGCTGTCCATGGCTCCCTTGCACTAAGACACCTGAAAAGAAGAGGCAGGTTATTTCTTGTCCCTGTTACTTAGAATGTTTCCCCAGCACTGCCGCACAACCCCTGGCACAGTTAGCATACGCATCCTGCCATGGAGTGATTAAGACACAGGGGTACTCTGGGCAGATATGCCCTCCACCCCGCCTGCCCAGGGTTTGCTAGCAGTTAGCAGACAATGCCCATCTGGGAATGGGAGGAAGGCACCCTTTCCTCTTAGCTGAGGCGGACCAGCACCAAGATAACTGCACAACTCAGTAAACAGTGCAGGCCAGAGTGTGGACCCTCATCCTCACTCCTCAGCCAGCTGCCTTGTGCAGTGAACAACCTCTACAACTTTGTGGAGAGGCCTTGCTGACTCCTGACTCTCAGAGACCCCAAACTTTCACACACACCCCACCCAGGCTGACAACAGTTGACTACTTTCACCGTGGATTCACTGCATCCAAAAAAAAAATGGCCATCACGTCTATCCAAGCAAAGACAAACCACTGGATCTGAGCTTTTCACTTTTTCTACCTTCTGGAAGGCTTTCCATTTAGACCCCTGTTCCCTCCCTCCTTGGTCAGGGTCAGGATCAACCCCACCCTGACCCCAGTCGAGGTCCCTACTCTGGTCCAGAGTGTCCCATGTCCTGGTCAGAGTCCGTCCTGTAAGGTTCTCTCCAACAGCCTTCCTGCGCTCGCCTCCTGGGGCTTTCCACCCAGAATCCCAGTCCTGATGAGGTTCTCCCCCACCCCTTTCCAGGTGTCTCCTCCTGGGCTCTCCCACGAAGGGGGACACCTAACCCAGGGTCAGGCTCACCTAACCCTGGTCTAAGTCACAGTCTTGGCGTTGCCACCCCATTGTCATTACCCCACGCAGGGTACCCCCTCCCTGGGCCCCGCAGCCCCGTGGAGAAGACTGCGGACTGACGACTTGGCCTCTGGATAGGCACCGCCAGGCAGCACCAGACCCGACCTCTGATATCCGAGGTGGAGCGGCCGCCCCAGCTGCCCAGGCGCTCCCACCTTTCCCCTGAACACACTCCCCACCAGCGTGTCCCCTGGAACTCCCGCCTCTCCACCGCCGCACGGGCTGCCTTTCAACCGTCCATTGTGACCTGGAGCCATCATACAACACTGTGTCCTCATTCCCACAGCCGCCCCCTCAGAAAGGGACATCATTCCGCACAAACACCTCCAACCCAAGACGGAAACCACAGCAAAAGACGCGCAGACCCAGTCCCTGCCTCCGCAGAGAAAGGGCAGCCCTCGGCGGACAGGCAAGGAGAGCGCATGCGCGGACACCACCTGCGCAGGGTCTGTGGACTAAAGGAAACTGGAGCGCTTGCGCAAATGCGGCCAGCACAGTGCACGCCCCTTTAAGGGCGGGCAGCAGGAGCGCAAGCGCAGTCACTGCCTGCCTGGAGCCTGGCAGCCAGAGAGCGCTAGGTCGGTGACGCATACACACAAGTAGACTGCACAAGAAGCGGGTCGGATGTTTGGTGCTGGAGGGAGCACGAATGGGAAAGTGAGCCTTCTTGGCTTTACAGAAAAGGTGGCAGAAAGGTGTCCCCGCCCGTCTTTGTCTTCTGCTAATTTCCATCTCCTTGCATTGTGCACTAAAACTGCAGCAGGTAACTGACTTCAGCCTTCTGTGACTGTCTCAGGTCAGGTAAAGGAAATCTGGAAATCAGGGAGAACCAGAAAACCAGTTAAGTGAAAGCATGCAAACGGTGCTTTTTGAACAGATAGGATAGAAACATAGTGTGTTAAGATGACTTCAGGGTCTTTCGAGTGTCTATGTGGAAATCAAAAACCCTTATTTTTTAGACTGAACAAATATTACCTTGTGAAGAGCAAGTATTTGGAGAACTGCTAGCAAGAACTCATTAGGTCTTGTCCATTTGAATTCATAATCCCCTCTAGCTAACAAGTTTCAGCAGCTCTTCACAACGTTCTGAAAGTGTGTCTCTGTGGCTATAGTCCTCAGCAAATGAAGGAATAAACCATCCACTGACCTACTTTGAGGTTGACTTTATTTCAGTGGACAGCAGGGTCTCATCTACCAACACACAGTCTAGTCTAGAGGATGACAGACCCATGGTGGAGTCCCAGTGCAAATCCGCCCTACAGAAAAACAGTGACTCCTAGGGGACTGTGCAGAGTAAATCCAAGGAGCATGGCTTCTCCTCTCACCAAGGAATGACAAATATAAAGATAGAAGTAGTCCAGGCTCAGGCTACCTCTGTCAAAGAGCTTTACCCTGTAAGGACTCTTCAGTCTCTTTAGGGCTGGGACTGCCTATTGGTGAGGAGTGAAGTTGTCCCCACTGTGCCATGTCCTAGCCCTCCCTGGATCTTCCTCCCAGGCACACCTAGCTGGGGTGGAGGGCAGGACAAGATGACACCTTAAGAGCTGGGCCTTCCTTGATTTTCTTTATTCTACATTCTCTATTTTATTCATCTTGGTTATAATATTTTATTATTCCCTTCCTTCTGCTTGTGCATTAGTTTGCCAGAATTTATTTACTACCCGTTAGGAGTTTGTAGCCCTTAACATCTCCTTACCACCCCATCCCACCCATGTTTGTTTTTTTTTTCTTTTAAGATTTTATTTATTTTGACAGAGAGAGACAGCCAGCGAGAGAGGGAACAAAAGCAGGAGGAGTGGGAGAGGAAGAAGCAGGCTCCCAGAGGAGTAGGGAGCCCGATGTGGGGCTCGATCCCAGGACTCTGGGATCACACCCTGGGCGGAAGGCAGAGGCTTAACGACTGAGCCACCCAGGCGCCCCCATCCCACCCATGTTAATCATCATTCTACTGTCTGGTTTTACAAATTTGGCTTTTTTAGATGTCATATATAAGTGATGTCACACAGTGTTTGTTTTTCTCTCACTTATCTCACTTAGCATAATGCCCTTAAAGTACATCAGTGATACCCCAAATGCTTTCCTTTTCATACCCCAGTAATATTCCATCACATGTAAACACCACATATTCTTTATCCATCCATTCATTGAGAAACACTTATGTTGTGTCCATATCCTAACTGTTGTGAATAATGCTTCAGTGAATGTAAGAGTGAAGTATTTTCTTTGAGATACTGACACCATCTCCTTCCTCTATATTCCTCAACGTATGATTACTGGATCATATGGGAGTTCTTTTTCTTTTTCCTTTTTTTAAAATTGTTTTAGGAACTTCCAAACTGCTTTCCATATTAAATGAACCAATTTACATTTTACTAACAGTGCACAAGGGTTCCATTTTCTCCACATTCTCCCTGACGCTGATTATCTCTTGTCTTCTTCATGATAGCCTTTCCAACATTCCAGTTGTGTGAAGTAATATCTCATGGTCATTTTGATTTGCATTTCCCTGATGCTTGGTGATGTTGACCATCTTTTCACTTATCTGTTGACTATTTGGATACCTTCTTTAGAAAAAAAATTCTGTTGAGTTCCTGTACCAATTTTTTGATCAGATTGTTTGCTCTTGTTATTGAGTTGTATTATAGATAGATAGATAGATAGATAGATACATACATATTTCATAGGTTGTGTTTTTTATTTTGCTGATTGTTTCTTTTGCTGTGCAAATGCTTTTTAGTTGGATGTAGTCCCACTTGTTTTTACTTTTGTTACTTGTACTTTGGTGTCATATCCAAAAAATCCTTGTTAAAACCAGTGTCAGAGAGTGTCTTTCACGTTGTTGTTGTTGTTGTTGAAGAAGAAGTTTTAAGGTTTCAGATCTTAGGTTATGTCTTTAATCTGTGTCATATAATTTTTGTGAGTGATGGAAGATAGAGGTACAAATTCATTTTTCTGTATATATGGCTATCCAGTTTTCCCATCACCATTTGTTGAAGAGGCTATCCTTTCTCCATTTAGTTTCCTTGGCTCCCTTGTCAAATATTTAGTTGACTGTATATGTGGGAGTTTATTTCTTGGGTCTCCATTTGTTCCTTTGACATCTACATTCATCAGGGACATTGGCTTATAGTTTTATTTTTCTTGTAGTGTCCTTATTTGGCTTTGGTATCAGGTGATGTTGCTCCAGTAGCATTCTGGAATCTCCCTTTGGTGAGTTTGTATGGCTACAAATTCTTTCTTATCCATGGGTGTCTGTCCAAGTCAGCAGTCTCTAGTATTTTCCCAGCTACATCTGAGAGTGCTTGGGGCAGGTTTGTTGAATCTTGCTCTTACTAACACCTATACCTAGGTCTGTCTACCTGTAAGCAGATGTACAAGTGGGTGAGACTTCTCCCACATCCCTTGAAGTTTAGTAGTGGGTCCGACCACTTCCACAGGGTATGTCTGTGTATTAATCTCATTATTAATAATAAAGAGAGGGGTGCAAAGGAGGGAAATCTCATGCCACCACAATGCTGACTTACATTGAATATATATTTAAAATTATTTTAATGTGCTTCCATTTTAAGTCAAAATAAATAATAAGTAGAGTTAAATACCAAATTATACTACTGTGTTCTATGTTTCTCTTTATTAGAGATCTTTATAGTTTCATATGACTTAGAGATACTAACTATCTATCATCCTTTCATTTCAACCAGAAGGAATCCCTTTAACATTTGTTGTGCATGTCTAGTGGTAATAAACATCCTGGGCTCTGCATGTTGAGAGGAAAAAAAAGAGTATTTATACACATATAAGAGACTTCAGAACACCATGATCATCATTTGTGCATCAAGTGGAGAATTGGCTATATGGTTCTGGAGCTTAAAGTTGTGGCTGATCTATAGTTAAAATTTTGCAAGATTTTAACATATAGATGATATTTGAAAATATGGGGATAAATAAAATTTTTCAACAAGAGTGTGTAAACACAAATGGATAAATGAGCAAGCACAGAAGGGATTCAAAACATAAATTTTAAGTGATGGAAGAGGAGCCCAAAAAAGGGGGAAATAAGAAAGAACAGTCACAGAGTTGGGAGAACATTTATAAGGTGGTTAAGCAGACTCTAATAAGGGATGAAGGGTCTCAGAAGGAAGACACATTAAATGTGGAAAGTGAGAATTAAGAATTTTCCATAAAAGTTCTCAACACAGATTTACTGTTTTCCTGAAAAGGGTGGATTATTTGCTCTAGGGATGGTACACACCATACAAGTGACAGTGGGAGAGGAAAATGGTTTTGTAAAGAATTGGAAGCAATTGTACATGCCAAAAATTACCCAGAAGCACATTTGTGAAGAGGTGAGAAAAGGTGTGATGTTCAAAGGCTATGTGTGTTTTTGTTAGATGGAAGATTTTATTGTCTAGGTGAGTTTGAACACTTGTGGTAAGTATCCAATTGTGAACAAAAATATGAATGTACGATACAAAGTGTTTACTGATAGCCTGAGACTGAAAAGGAAGGGAACTAGGAAAGATGTGGAGATATCCAGATTCAATAGGAAAAGTATTTACTGTAGGAGGGAAAGAGGATCATTGCAATCTGATGAGCATTTAAAGAAATGGAGGCAAGATAACGTGCCAGATCTAACATGGGAACTTATGTGGATTACACTTCATCTTCCAATTCTGAGATAATGTCCTCAGCTCTTTTTACTATACAAAAGTGATTATGGGGTTTTAACAAAATGGCAAAGGCATTTCATACTCCTTTTGGAAATTGAAATTGACAACTAACTAAAGACAAAGGTGGATTTGGCATCAAAAGTAAGTGTGTAGAGAGTAGGATATGATCAACTTATTATGACCCTGTCCTACCTGTTTGTGTACTTTTGTTTAAGATCACTCAGCTGTTGTTTGGACTCTGATGCGTATGTTGGAAGGCAGGTTGAGTTTGCATTGAGGCTTAGCTCTGTCAGCATAGTTGGACATAAGGGCAAAGGAGTGACGGTTGTTAGTGTCTCAGATTATAAAGAGCAAACAATGAGATATAGGTTAAAATTTAAAACTGCTATTGTCATAGTTATTTCACCCATAGGGATTGATAAAATGTGATATTTAGTAATTTAGCTATCCAATTTAGTAATTTGAAACATGGTTCCATTATGGATGACAACAGGGTCCAAAATATGGCTACAAAAAATGAGATAAAAAAAAAGACAATACAGAAAAGAGTCAAAGAAATGAGAACTAGATGTCTAGATGGACTACCAAATGGATGAGGCCAAATAGCAGACTTAAATTTGGAAGGAAAAAAAATCATTATCCTGGTGTCATCTATAAGGGAGAGAAGCCAGTCGTTAAGTGAATAGCCACAATGAGGGATGGGTTAGTTTGTACTTCCCTAATTTGAAACTTCAAAGATGTTTTCATTTCTTTAATAATAATTTTCTATTATGTTATGTTAGTCACCATACAGTACATCCCTAGTTTTTGATATAATGTTCCATGATTCATTACTTGCGTATAACACCCAGTGCACCATGCAATACGTGTTCTCCTTAATACCCATCACCAGCTTATTCCAATCCCCCACGCCCTGTCCCTCTGGAGCCCTCAGTTTGTTTCCCAGAGTCCATAGTCTCTCATGCTTCATTCCCCCTTGTGTTACCCCCCCCTTCATTCTTCCTTTTCTTCTCCTACCAATCTTCCTATTTCATATGTTCCATAAATGAGTGAAACCATCTGATAATTGTCTTTCTCTGCTTGACTTATTTCACTTAGCATTATCTCCTCCAGTCCAATCCATATTGCTCCAAATGTTGTGAAATCGTACTTTTTTATGGCTGAGTAATATTCCATGGTATATATGGACCACATCTTCTTAATCCAGTCATCTGTTGAAGGGCATCTCGGCTCGTTCCCCAATTTAGCTATTGTGGACAATGCTGCTATGAACATTGTGGTGCGTATGGCCCTTCTCTGCACTACGTCTGTATCTTTGGGGTATATGCCCAGCAGTGCAATGACTGGATCATAGGGTAGCTCAATGTTTAACTTTTTAAGGGACCTCCACACTGTTTTCCAAAGGGGCTGTACCAACTTGCATTCCCACCAACAGTGTAAAAGAGATCCCCTTTCTCCACATCCTCTCCAACATTTGTTGTTTCCTGCCTTGTCCATTTTTGCCATTCTAACTGGCTTAAGGTGGTATCTCAAGGTGGTTTTGATTAGAATTTCCCTGATGGCTACTTTTTAAAAGTCATTTTATCATGTGTCTGTTAGCCATTTGTATGTCTTCATTGGAAAAGTGTCTGTTCATATCTTCTGCCCATTTTTCAATTGGATTATTTGTTTCTTGTGTATTGAGATTGAGAAGTTCTTTGTAGATCTTGGATACCAGTCTTTTATCTGTAGTGTCATTTGAAAATATCTTCTCCCATTCCGTGGGCTGCCTCTTAGTTTTTTTGACTGCTTCCTTGGCTGTGCAGAAGCTTTTTGTTATTAATGCTCTTCATATATACTTTTTATTCCACGTTCATGCCAATCTCATTCAATTAGTTGGAGTGTGTTCCCTAAATTTCATTTAATTAGGAGGATTTTGGGAGAGCTAAAAAGGCAGGGTAGTAGGAGGATCTTAAGCTTGTCTTGTCTCTAGAACACTAGATAACTGTTAAATCATTCTGAATACCCAGGAAATTGAAGGAGAGAAGAAGTCACATCCAGTAAGGTAGGATGTGTGGAGACATGTTTTGGGGGAGAAACTGATCACAGGTGTTGCAGAGGGGAGGGATCCCTGTCATAGAGAAAGGCAGGAGAGAGAGGCACACAGCAGAATGTACAAGGAGAACACTTTATCAAAACCACTGGCTGGGGAAATGAGAGGGGGTTATTTTTATGATTTTTTTTTTTTTTTTGTAACCACTGGGCTCAAAGACTGGAGTTTTAAAGGTCAGAGGGCTTGGCTGGAATAGAGCCCTGAGGGTTCTTCCCTATTCCTGGAAAGAAGACAGGCAAACAACCCAGGGTAGACAGCATGATCTGAATGTGTAAGGCCCATGGGGGAGAGATAGTTTGCTCTTCTTGGAGTGCAGCTGTGATACGTGGCATTCACAAAGATAGCTCTCCAAGGATAAAAGAGTCTGCTGGTGCCATTTCCCTCCCTCAACCTTCAGAGTCGGTTCAGAGACACCAGCTGAGGGCTTCTTGCCCCCAAACTGGCTGCCTCAACTGAATGCTCCAACAACCACGCCCCTGAGCTCTGGTGTGACTGTCCTTCTTGGTCAAACCTCTTTCAGTCCCAGTGTGCCAACAGCCTCTCACAGAAGCCACATCACATAGTCACAACATTTCCCTAAGTTTTGGGAAGGTTTGACTTTTGACTTTTAAAAGTTAGCAGACTTCTCTGGGATTTTAAAGCCCAAAGTGCCCCGCGTTCCTCCAGGTAGACCAGGAACCCAGAGACAGAAGGCATGGAAACTGTGATCTGAAAAATGTCTGGGATGCACAGGGGGATTATTCATTCTTTTGGAAGTGCTTCCCTGAGACTAGCAAGCACAGAGTCCCCTCTCCAGGAACAAAGGAGCAGACTGGTGTCATTTCCTCCCCCCACCCATCAGCATAAACCAGCACAGTGCTAACACTGGCAGCCTAACTTGCTTACACCAAGTCCCTCCCCTCTCCTTTTTGTTGCTACTGCTTTTCTCAGTCAAGTGGGTCTAAGTCCCCAAACAGTGCATCCCTCCCCCAGAAGACCAGCGAAAGCTGTGCACATACCATGTCTCCCAATCAGTGAGTTGTGAAAGGTTTCATTTCTAATGAAATGGCATCAGGTCTTATTTAACAAGCAGACCAGAGCAAACATAGTTGAAACTCACCACATTTTGGCCAAGGTCCAAACAAACACTGGCCACTGCAGGTAATGAGAGTCCCTTCAGATGACTGGCCTGAAGGATAGAGCAGCTGAAACACAGCAGCAGAGCGCTGACAGCACACATTGGAGACACTCCCTGTAATGCTAGGCCCTAGGCACTATATGACCTCTTCATATAGCCATTACATTCTGAAGCAGGAAACATAAAGGGCTTTTCTTTTCTTTTCTTTTTTCTTCATAAAGGGCTTTTCTAACAGAGAGAAGAAGGCAGAGACTTAGACAAAATGTCAAGATGGAAGGATTCACCCTGAAAGAAAGAACAAGTAATGGTCATGGCCAGATCTCTAATTGAAAGAGATATAAGTAATATGCCTGATGGAGAATTTAAAGCGACAGTCATGAGGATACTCACCAGGCTTCAGAGAAAACATGGAAGGCATCACGGAGATCCTTACAATAGAGATAAAATATATACACACATATATATATATATATATATATATATGTGTATATATTTTAAATTTTTAAAAAGGAAATCAATCAGAAATTAAAATGCAACTGTTGTACTAAACAGATTGGATGTAATGAACAGAATGTTAGAAGAAGCAGATGAATGAATAAATGGTATAGAACACAAAATAATGAAAAATAATTAAGCTGAACAACAGAAAAAAAGAACTATGGATCACAAGAATAGACTGAGGAACTCAGTGACTCCATCAAACATAATAATATTTGTATTATATAAATTCCAGAAGAAAAGAGAGCAAAGAGGGCAGAAGATTCATTTGAGGGAATAAGGAAATAAAGGCTGAGAATTCCATAATCTGGGGAAGGAAGAGACATTCAAATCCAGGAGGAGCAGAGAACTCCCATAAAAAAAAAAAAGGCCAACACCAAGACACAATGTACTTAAACTTGTAAAATGTATGTATATATATAAAAAAAAGGAATCCTAAAAGCAGTAACACAAAAGAAGTCCCTAACTTAAAAGGGAAAATCCATGAGGCTAGCTGTAGATCTCTCCACAGAAACTTGGAAAGCCAGTGGAGAATGCCATATATTCAGTGTGCTGAATGGGAAAAATCTGCAGCCAAGAATATTCTATCCAGCAAGGTTATCATTCAGAATAGAAGGAGAGATAAGGGGTTTCCCAGACAAACAAAAATTAAAGGAGTTCATGATCACCAACCCAGACCTAAAAGAAATATTAAAGGGGTCCCTTTCAGTTAGAAAGAAAGACCAAAAGTGACAAAGACTAGAAAGGAAAAGGGAAAAACTCCAGAAACAATGACAAAACAAATAATAAAGTGTCACTAAATACATATCTATCAATAATACTTAAATGTAAATGGACTAAATGTTTCAATAAAAAAACATAGGGTTTCAGAATGTATAAAAAAAACAAGACCCCTACTATTATTTTACTATTAATAAGTTCCTTTATGTTTGTCATTAATTGTTTTTTATAATATCAATAAAGTATTTTGTTTTGTTTTGTTTTCTCCTTCAAAACCAAAAACATGGCTGTTGTAAATCTTTTTCCCCGATCAACAACACAATAAACAATAGGTGTTTGTGAGGATGCAGAGAAAGGGGGACCCTCTTACATTGTTGGTAGGAATGCAAACAGGCACATCCATTCTGGGAAACAGTATGGAATTTCCTTAAAATTGACAGTAGAACCATGCTATGATCTAGCAGTTATACTAATAAGTATATATCAAAGGAGTGCCAAAAATGTTGATTCAAAGGGATACATGCACCTGGATGTTTATAGCAGCATTAGCAACAACAGCCAAATTTCAGGAAGAACCCAATTGTCCATGTACTGATGACTGGATACAGAAGTGGTATACATGCAGTGGAATATTACTCAGCCATAAAAAATAATGAAATCTTGCCAATTACGATGAGGTGTATGGAGCTAGAGAGTATTACGCTAACTGAAATAAGTCAGTCAGAGAAAGACAAATGCCATATGGTTTTACTCATATGTGGAATTTCACAAGCAAAACAGTTGAACATAGGGGGAAAAGACAAAGAGAAGCAACAGAAAACAGGCTCTTAACTGTAGAGAACAAATTGAGGGTTACTGGAGGGGAGGTGGGTAGGGGGATTGGTTAAAAGGTAGATGGGTATTGAGGACGGCACTTGTCATGAGCAATGAATGTTGTACATAAGTAATGAACCACTAAATTCTACTCCTGAAAATAACATTACACTACATGTAAACTAACTGGAATTTAAATAACAATTTAGAGAAGAAAAAGGAAAATAAATATTATGGAAGGTTTGAGTATTTATTATTTTTATAAAAGTTCTTTTTGAAATCATTTATCCTGAAGTTTTCTCCGTAAGTTCCCAAATTAGTTGCTTAGTTCAAGTTTCATCATAAAAACATTTATTAGTATTGTATTTATGATTATGCCCAATTTTTTTTATTTTAAAAATGGAATCCAGGGTGCCTGGGTGACTCAGTCTGTTAAGTGTCTGCCTTGGCCTCAGGTCGTGATTTGCGGTCCTGGGATCCAGCCCTGCATCAAGCTCCCTGTTCAGCAGGGTGTCTGCTTCTCCCTTTCCCTTTGCCCCTCCCCCCACTCATTCTCTCTCTTACTCTCTCTCTTTCAAATAAATAATCTTAAAAATACAATCATGATTATACTATCATGTATTATATACTCCTGTTGCATGCTGCATAAACTTCAGAAACTGATACATTTTAATTGAATTGAAATATTTAGAAACACACTCTTCATTATTTTCATTAATTTTCCCTAAACTCTATTTTATGTGTTTTTCCTAAACTCTATTCTTCTTATATGATATTCATATATCCATATCATTTTTGTTTTCATAATCATCCATATTTAACCTTTCCTCAGACTTCCTGCCTCAATTTTTGTGTTGCTTATTTTTATCACATTTTATTGGATTGTTTTGGTCTGTTGTTGAATTATATCTGCAGCATTTCATAAATACAAATTTGCCATTTTTTAAAGGTTTATTTTAGAGAGAGAGTATGCATGAGTGGGAGGAGGGCCAGAGAGAGAGAGAGAGAGGGCAAGAAGACTCCCTACTGAGCAGGGAGCCCAACACAAGGCTCAATCTCAGGACCCTGAGATCAGGACCTGAGCTGAAACCATGAGTTGGACGCTTAACCAACTGAGCTACCCAGATGCCCCAAAATTTGCCATTATTTAATATATAAGTTATAGAGCTAGCTTAATATTTTCCTATCTTAGTCCTACATGTACTCCTTTCTTAACTTCAATTGTAGTATTTTACCTTTAATATGATATAAAACTGTATTAAATTATCAATTTGTTCTTGCAAAAAGCAGGGATCTCAAGTATCATGTTTCTGTATAATTTCAAGCATAAATCCAATTAAGAGTAACTAGTGAGGTAAGGAGATGTCTGAGCTCTCCAGTGCTGCTTTGGAGGTCATTTCCTGTCACATCAGCCCGTTTTCAGCTCATTTTGATACATGAGTATCTGATGAATAGGTGCAATCAAAACAGAAACAGAAATCTTTTATATACTGTTAATGCTTAGTTTGCCATTAACATTTTCACAAGTTTGAGAGAAATTATTTCTATTCCTTCTTTATTATGGTTTTTATTATGAACAGGTATTTTTTCCACATATTTTTCTGCACTTATTTAATTGATTAATGCATATTGTTTTTCATTATCGAAAATACTGGCATACAACACTATATTGTTTTCAATGTACAGCATGATAATTCAACATTCATTTACATTGTGAAGTGGTAACCACACTTAAGCCTAGTCACTATCACCATACAGTTACATTTTTTTTTACTTGTGATTGAAATAGTTAAGATTTTCTTTCAAATTTACAATACAATATTTTTGATTATAGTCAACACGTTGTACATTACATATCCTTGACTTATTTATTTTATAATGATAAGTTTGTTCCTCTTGATTCTCTTTACACATTTTGCCCACCCCAACCCTCCTCCCCTCTGGCAACTGCCAATATCATACATCACATGTATCATTGTGTATACATACCACATATGTGTATATATACATTACATCTTCTTTATGCATTGATCCATCAATAGATACTTAAGTTGTTTCCATATCTTTGGTATTGTAAATAATGTTGCAGTGAACATTAGAGTGAACATATGTTTTTGAATTAGCCTATTTGTTTTCTTCAAATAAATACCCAGAAGTGGAATTGCTGGATCATGCTAGTCCTATTTTTAACTTTCTAAGGAATCTCTACTGTTTTCCATAATGCCTGCATCATTAATTTGTTGATTTTTGAAGATGTAAACAACCTTGCATTCCTGTAATAAAACCCAGTAATGGATAATATATCAACTTTTTAATAAAGAGGTTGATAACATTTGCTAATATTTTAATAACATTTTGTCTTTACAAAGACAAATTTTAACTTTGTTTTTATGAAGTCTTCATGAATAATATTTGCTTTTGATTTTTATCTGTAATGTCCTTTTTATTATTATTATTATTTGAACTGTGGGAAAAATAAAATGAATTGGAAGAGGTTCTTTTTTCTATCTTATGAAACTAGCTTGTGTAATTTTAATATTATTTCTCCTAAATATTCATAAGAGTTTATGTGGGAAGTCATAAAGATGTGACTTTTTCTCTTGGAAATCTTTTAAAGATATAAAATAAATTAAGTATTTTTATTGAAAAAGTTGTTAATGAATTATATTTTTCAAGGGAATTATCCATTTCATCTTAATTGATAGTTTTATTGACATAAATATCTTTATGATGGTCCATATTATCTTTTTAATATCTGTGGGATCTTTAGTAATATCACATTTTTAAAAAGGTTTGGTGTTGGTAATTTGTGTTTTACATTTTTTAATGCTTCATTAATGCTTTTCAAAGAGTGAAATATACACCATATGTCATAACTGGAATAATTAAGAACATGGCATTTGGAATAAAGAGAGTGTTAACCAATTTCCAGATTGTTGAATAGCTAAAACATAATGGCCTAACTGTGATTAGAATGTATCATTTATGCTAAAAACAACCTAATTGAAGAGTACTGAATAATTTTAATCCATAAATTACCATTATTGGTTTGAGTCGCTCTGGAAGAAAGATTATCATTGAGTATCTGAATGAAAAAAATGTAAATAAGAATTGCAAAAGGCAATTTTGAGTTTTCTGTATCTTGTCTCCCTGCAGTTGTGCTGTCACCATAATTATCTTTTTTATTTGTCATCTTTCCTATTCTCAGGAAGTTGATTCCTTTCGATTCAGATGGGACTAATATTGATTTACTTACCAGGGGTAGATTGCATTAATTATTAATCCTCTTACCTTTCTTCATGTATTGTAATAGCACCTTTTCGGGAAGCCAGGTAGGCTTACTTGACCAATTGGAAGTCAGTGAACATGATACAATCAGTGTTGAAAAGCACTTGTGCCAGTGAGTTTGCTTGCTTTTATATTTCTGTCATTGTCATAGGCAGCCCAAGCAAGCTGCCAGAAGAAAGAAGCCAGGAAATTAGGAAGAAAATGAGATATGAATGGCAATAGTGGGTTTATATTTGTATTCCTCATTTAATTATCAAGTGTACAAATTAGTAAATGTCCTTTTTAAAAATTATTTTAAATGGTGATTGAAATACACTGATTGATTTTTCCTCTTTTGAGATAATGGTTTTATTTTCTTCTTTCATTTTAAAGTGATGAATTACATCCTGTATTAATTAAACATTAAACCAAATGATATTTATCCTATATAGACATCTACATTACATTTATGGTCTTTTTACATGATTCAATTTTTAATTTTGTGAATTCCCCTATAATGTTTACCCCCATGTTGATGAGTGCAATTATTCTGTAATATTATCTTACTGAACTATCCTTATTTGGTTTTTATTATAAGGGTATATTAGCCTAATATGATGATATGAAGAAGCATTCTGCCTTTTATCATTCTAGGAACCTGTCTTACTGGTCACCCCTTCTGATTATCAAGCTGACTGTAGAGTTTTTCTTCAGAAATGTTATGCTCCCTTTCATACAATCACTAATTACATTTCCAGGTTTTACTGACGACAATACATTAAGTAAAATAATAATAACTTCATTGGCATTCTATGGGTGAAAATTCTAACTTTCTTTCTGCTGGACTCTAATGTTTTCAACACTGTGAATGGGCTCCATGCATGCCCTAGAAGACTTGTTAGGACATGAGGGGGTACTATTTGAGAATAAATAGATGAGCACAAGTATTGTTTGTTGTTGTTGTTATTGTCGTTGTTTTTTCTAAAAGTCAAAATTTTAAAGGAATCAGAAATGACAGTAAAAAGCTGGGAATAATTAACAAATCAAACTGTAGCTTTTTATATCTGTGACTAAGCACCAACTAAAGCCATGCTTGGAACTTTCATGGAGTATTTAATGGTTAGAAAATGCTATTGTACATGAGAAGAGTATCTTTATGATTTGTGTATTTAAAAAACCTTCTTATGACACAGAATATTGTTGAAATTACTTGTTCCTTATGAAAGAATTTAGTTTCTGTGAAATATATAATTCATAGTAACAATGATGGATCATAGTTTATGTTAGTCTAAATACTTAATTTGGAGTGATTTCTTCACTTATATCTAATGAAGGTATTTTGACTGCCCTTTCAAATAGTGAAAAAGTAATGCAACCTATGTTATTCCAAGGTCATTATTAGTATTAGCCTAAAAAAATGCCCTCTTACTATAATTTCTTTTTATGTTCAAAGTTTAGTAGCTTAAGTGATTTCCTACTATTCTGGAAAAAATGTATTGTAACTAGGCCCGTATGATATATTTCTGCTACTTACCTATCAGTTATCTGCATAATTAGCAGAGGCCTATAAGTTCTGATAAATTTATTTGCCACAGGTAGGTATACCCTCATACCCTATGGCAGAGAAGTGGGACCATAACTGCTAAGGCCTGTAACAGACAGGGAGCCATGAATAGAACGGTCTACAAGTAAAATCAAAATTTAAATAAAAAAAGATAATTTACATGCAATATTTCAAAGTGGAAGTCAGATCATGTTTAAAATTATTTTCTTCTAAGATAATCGATATACATCAAATGCAAAATATAAATCAACATTAAAAAATGGAGAAAATTATAAATCTAAGAACATACCAAAGGCAGAAACACTTAATACTAGCTCTGTTTGAATTCAAATCATTAGATTGTACAAGAATTTTATTTATTTTTTAAAGATTTATTTATTTATTTATTTATTTATTTATTTATTTATTTATCAGAGAGAGAGACAACAAGTGAGAAAGAGCACAAGCAGGAGGAGTGACAGGGAGAGGGAGAAGCAGGCTTCCTGTTGAGCAGGGAGCACATTGTGGGACTTGATCCCACGCCTCCAGGATCATGACTTGAGCTGAAGGCAGATGCTTAACTGACTGAACCACCCAGGCATCCTGAGAATTTTATTTTTAAAACACTGGAGGAACAGAAAAAAAGGGGGGAGGAACAATAATAATTAATTACACATTTGTATCTGTCTACCTATCAGTATGTGTGTATGTATTAGGAATGCATGTACATATTTTTAAATCTATGTGCATTACTCTTAAGTGAACCTGGATAAGGATTAGGAAGTAATACATGTTCTCCTAAATTTCTTCCTTATGCCAGAATATTAACTTTTAGTTACATGATAAAATCATTTTACCACCAGATATGATGATCTATTTGTTGTAAATATATTATTTTTCAGATCTTAAAGATCTTGAATTTGCTACCATGCCTATACATTCATTGAAGGCATCTCTCAGGGATTCTTTGACTTTCTCATTTCGAAGACTATAGATGAAAGGGTTCAACATTGGTGTTACAATGGTGTTGAGCACTGTGGCAAATTTGTTAACATCCAGCACATTGCCCTTTTTTGGGCGGACATAGATAAAGATGGAGCTTCCATAATAAAGTGTCACTACAGTAATGTGTGAAACACAGGTGGAGAAAGCTTTCTGTCGTCCCTGGACAGAGGGAATTTTAAGGATAGTAATGATAATGTACATGTAAGACACTCCTGTCAGGAGCAAAGAGCCCAAGAGCAACACAGCAGAAGAGATAAAATCAGCCAGTTCAGCCAGAGGGATGTCTGCACAGACCAGCTTTAGCACAGGGCCACTGTCACAAAAAAAGTGATTGATTATATTTGGCCCACAAAAGGGCAGAGACCCAGTTAAGATTGATGGTGCTAAAATGGACAAAAATGCACCCATATAAGATCCCAGAAGCAACAATACACATGTTTGTTTATTCATGATGATGGCATACCTCAGTGGGTTGCAGATGGCAATATATCGATCAAATGACATGACAGCCAGAATGAAGAATTCTGTGGATCCCAGAAGGAAGTAGAAGAAAGACTGAGTAAGACATCCCACAAAGGATATTGCTTTGGTGACGGAAAATGTGTTAGCTAACATCTTAGGCACCACTGTGGAGGTGATGGCAACTTCAAGGAAAGAAAGATTGGCTACAAAGAAATACATGGGTGAATGCAGACGGTAGTCACCACACACCAAAAGGATGATCACGGTGTTGCCAATCAGAGATGTCATGTACATGAGCAGGAATGCAGAAAAAAGAAGAATTTCTACTTCTTTCTCATTCTGAAACCCTAGAAGAATAAACTCAATGACTCTGGTCTTGTTTCTGTGATCCATAATGTTGCCACTTCCACCTGACATAATAAAAAAGATAAGTTCATGGTCGGTTGTTGCATCTCAACTTTGGAACTACCCTACCTATAGCAATTAATCATCTTTCTCTTTGTGGAGGGATGATAATGGGAAAAAAAATAAACAAATCCCCCCTTTTTTTCCCAGTGTATAAACAAATGTTGAGATGAACTGTGGAAGACAGTTCTACAGAAAGATTGGGACAACTGTTATTTTGAAAGACCAGTGAGGCTCCCCTCTGTGTAGGGACTCCAAGACTGAAGTTAGCTGTTCACCACTCATGTGATCAGATAAGTAGTGCCCTTTGGGATAGACACACCACAGTGACCTTAATTCATTCCTATGTAAAGGCATTCATTCAGAATAATGGCAGATTTGCGATCAAGTTTAATTATCTATTAATATATATGTACAAAAATAGCTTTTAAAAGCTGTTTTATTATCACTGAGAAGAAAAGGTATTAAAAACAAGAACAAGAACAACAACAAAACTATACATGATCAGTAATAGGTACATGACTCCTGAGTTACAGGTTCCAACCTCTGTTACAGTTAACCTGATCACCAAAGAAAGTAAAATCAGTCTCATGTAATCGCTATATAGGATCACATTTCATGGTGAAGAAGTTGTTCATAGGTCTTTGTGAGTAAGAAAAAGGATCAAACATATGACTTGATCACTTTTGACTATATTTATCTTGAATTCAAACATAGCAAACATTAGGGAAAAAGGAAGGAAGAACTGAATTTTTGAATTTGATTAAGAGAAGCAGCAAAGCCTAATTTGTACATTTCATACTACAAATCAAAAATGAAAAGTACAGAGAAACAGGACCGTTCTTGGAGAGGAGTTTTGTTGTTGTCATTGTTGCTGTTAAATAAAAGTTTGAATTAGGGAGTGATTTCAAATTTCATATTATAAGAAACACAAATTTGTTATTGATAGGTGTTGGAAAGGCTAATTTAAGTGGGGATTTCTATTGCTACTCTTCAATAGATGTGATGGGTGAATGTGGTGGAGATTAGCTGAAATTTATATTATGGAAGGGTCAATGTTGGAAATAACACAAGATCTTGTGTCTTTTAATTTATGTTTTGCTCATTTATTCTGACCCAAAGTATTTATTTATTCTTTCACTAACTTTTATTCTCATATATTTACTTCATAATGAGGCAGCAAGTAAGAACACAGATAAATTTCTGAATTATGTGTATTATTCATTTTATGATAGAAGAGAAAAAAAACTGGAACAAAGTTGGGAGTTTGCACTGTGATACTTTATAATGACTATTCCTAATATAATAACACAAATTCAGCATTTTAGTTAATAGAAACTAAATTTCTTAATGTGGTGACATGGTATGAAGGGCTACAGTTTACCTTCCTATAATCACAGAATGGAAAAAGGAAATACTGATGGATTTGGTGGAAAAGAAAAAAAAAAGTAATTGTGGAGTAAGGTGTGTTATTTGAAAGAGTCTTTCCCTGGATCTGCTAAATATTTGGTTTGACCACTGACAATTAGTGGATGCCTTGAGGGCACTAGCAATGTAAGACAAACACTAAACTCCCAAGTTGGGACAATAACAATCCTTTCAGTCAATTCCAAAATTTTGCGTAAGTTTGTCAGTAAGTGAAAAATGGAGGAGAAAGAAGAAAATCAGTGATGGGGAAAATAAATAAATAAATAAATAAATAAATAAATAAATAAATAAATAAATGCATATCTATAAATGGTGTGTGTGTGTGTGTGTGTGTATGTGCAAGGAAAGACCATCAATTGAAAGAGAAGAATGTTGTAAATTCTCTACTTACCTGCTGAAGTATACCTCAGAATTTTTATGAATGTGCAAGTGCATGGTCAGAGTTTTCCTCCTTTATAACTGCATGATTTGGGTGCCACCCATGATTTAAATCATTTCTATGGATATGTTCTCCTGAACGTCTCAGAATGTTAAGAAACAATGCAGAGGGAGTATACAACCATGGCTATAGGAGACCTTATAAGGACTCTGTAGGAATGAATGATTCAAAATTATGGAGTGTCAATGATCACATGTACAGATTATTGGAACTTAGAAACAGGAGGGAAGCCTGGGTTCATTATTGCTGCTTCTCTAGGGGCAGGGCTTCTACTGAAACAACACTCCAGAGAATAATTTATGACAATTCTAATTAAAATAAAAGTTCTCCAAATTAGAAAAGAACATGTAAACACAACTTCTATAAGAAATAGATTGAGCCTAAGAAAAACAAAAACAAATCAGCAAAATCATTGTAGATGCTTTTGTCATGAATCAATCCTTTAATTGCAGTATAATGTCATGTGTTTTCATCTTCATCATCATCATCTCCATCTACATTTATTTAATACTTTGTATTATGTATTCTTCTAAAAAGTGCAGTTTTTTTAACTGTACAAAAACCATATGATATAGATTATTATTGATATCATGCTGATTATTCATTATAAAATGAATTGTTATTACTTCACATAGTTAATAAACAAAAATATAAAAATGTAAGAAAATTATAAAAGTTGAATTTATCTAATATACATTATTTTTTCAAAAAATATATTACCAAAGGATTTTTGACTGAAATGTACTTGATTCACTGAGAAAACACATCTAATCCATGCCATCAGAGGCATATAAGCTAGTCAAGAATGAAAAAGATAGAATAAATAAAGTTGCATACTTTTATAGAGTAAATAAAAATATAATTAGGAAACAAAAACAATTGAATGGTGCTTTCAAAAGAAAATTCCAGTGAACAAAATGTCTGGCTTACAAATCAGCAGCAAATTGCTTATTAAAACAGAAACTTTATATACAAATAATCCAATCAGCAGATATCATCATTCAGGCAGGAATATTCATATTCAGATGAAAACCCAGGATTCATCTTTTTCTTTATATTGGGCATTTGAAACTTAATATTTTCACAAAACCTGTTTTTTTTCCCTCTTTGCCTTTAGAATGAACTACCAAATCTTTAATCCTCATGATGTTTTTTCCTGATCTCCACCTTTTCCCCCATTTCCTGCCATGTTTCCCCCTCCTTTTACTTACTGTCCATATTACAACAATATTGAACTTTTTAAAATGTCTTCATATAGCCCAGACTATTTTTAAATTATGGTTAGCACAACTAATATTCTCACTTCCTAGAATGTTCTCTTTAAATATATATATATATATATATATTTATTTATTTATTTATTTATTTATTTATTTAGTGGGCATGAGAGGGGGGAAGGGGCAGAGGGAGATGGAGAGAGAGAATCTCAAGCAGTCTGCTTGAGTGCAGAGCCTGACATTTTTGGTTCTCCTAGCAACCAGCCCCTATCCTGTTAGTATCTAGGAGCTTTCTAAAAGTCACTTCATTGACATAAATTCAACTGTGCTTCAAAGGGGCTGGTTATGAAAAGCAAAAGGTGTTCTAGCATCTTTAGCACTGTTATTGCTTGGGAAATTTCAAGGATTTTAGAAGTTCTGCTACAGAAACTAGTATAAAGCAAAATATACATTTCTTACTATAAGCTACAATATCACAAATACTAAAGGGAATGCAATACTAAATGCAAGCCTAAATACAATAGTAAAGAGAAATAGAGATAATGGCTAGTGTTTATCCCAATATCAAAGAAAAGCTTTCAAAGATTTACAGTCAAGTATGGAGTTTTCTGAAGGTTTTATGGGGGGTTAAAAAATATATATATATTTTATAATATATATGTTATATATTATAAAAAACTATATATATATAGTTTGCTATCAATTTATTTGTGAAATATGTAAAATTTTATGAAATATTTTCATCTTTGAATATTTTCACATTTACGTTCCTTTGTTCTGTTAGTTTGGGAAATTATCTTGGGTTAATCCTAATTTTAAAATAGCCAAGGGATTTCTGTTTCTGGTTATGCATGTAAGGAGTTTAGAACTTGTCACTGCATTTTAACAAGTAAATACCTGAAGGAACTGAAAAACAAACAACCTCCCCAAAACAAACAAATACAAAAAAATGTCTTCTTGGATCTGTAAGTGAGGGAAGGACAGAGAGTAAACTGCTATCCCTAAGATTGAGAGACAGACAAGTGAAAAAAGGCAGTCAAATAAGAAGCAGGAGTACCCACATTTCCTGATTTTAAAACATTACAAAGCTAAAGAATCAAAACAGTGTGGCCAGTTGCATGAAGGAAGGCACATAGACCTATGGGATAGAAAACAAGATCCCAGAAATAAACCCCTGTGTATATGGTCACATGATCCTCAACAATGTCAAGAGATGCCAATGAGAAAATGATGGTCTCTTCAATAAATAGCAATGTTAAAACTGGATAGAATGCAAAATGCAAAAGAAAGTAGTTGGACACTTTTCTTACAACATACAAAAAAATTAATTCAAAATGCACTAAAGACCTAAATTTAAGACCCATCAATATAAAACCAGAAGAAAACAGGGGAAAAATTTCTTGACATTGCATTTATCAAGAAATTTCTTGATAGAGGAGGAAAAAAGATGATGGAGGACTATGGGACCTTTTTTACAACTGGTCCCCTGAATCGAGCTGGATATCTACCAGATCATCCTGAACACCCATGAAATCAGCCTGAGACATAGGAAGATATATCTTGATCTCTACAAACAAACATCTCCTGCACTAGGTATTGAGGTACGAAGCGGGGAGCTGTGCATCTGCAGAAAGCAGACTGAGACTGGGACTCGGGAGCATGAAGGACCAGACTGAAAACCGGAGCTCCAGAGCACATGAACCACACTGAAACAGGGAGCTCGGTAAAATGCACAGGAACCAGGGCAGCTGGTGGTGTTGGAAGCACAAAGGCCAGAGACATGCTAGCCCTGGGAGTGAGGACTGGAGAGTGGCTGTGGGGCACACAACCCGACATGCTGTGGGTTTTTAGCAGTATGGACAGAAACAGAATTAAAGTGGCCAGGAGAGCTCAGTAGAGAGCTGACTGTGATCTCTCTGTTCTGAGGCAGAGACTTGAATATGGCCAATGCAGCTCTGATTCTCAGAAGAGTCACAGAAAACCACCACAGAAAGCCACCAGAGAACAAAAGCCTGGAAATACCAGTTCACATTGTGCCCATCCACAATCCCCCTCACAGGGGACAGGAAAACTCTACCCAAACAGGGTTGTCTGAGTATCAGCATGGCAGGCCCCTCCCCGAGAAGGCAGGCTGAAAAAACAAGAGGCCCACATGCCTAAGGTCCCTATAAAACAAGTGCACATTGCTTCGGTCCTGGTCAATAATTTAGGCTCTGTACATCCCCACAACCACTCCTCTTCACAGTGACAAGGAGGAGGAACCCCCAACAAAGGAACGAAACAGAGACTGTGGCCTCTGCCACAGAACTAATGGATGTGGATATAAACAACTTGTCAGATATGGAGTTCAGAGTAACAATGGTCAAGATGATGTGTAGGCTTGAAAAAAATATTAACAAAAATATTAAGAAGAATATAGAATCTCTAAGGGCAGAAATGAGAGCAAATCTGGCAGAAATTAAAAATGCTATGAATCAAATGCAGTCTAAACTGGATGCTCTGACGGCCAGGGTAAATGAGGCAGAAGAAGAATTAGTGAGTTGGAAGATGGGATCATACAAAGGAAGGGAAAAGTGGGAACTTGGCTTAAACTCCAATTTCAAGAATGTTGAATACGGGAGATTACTGACTCAATGAAACATTCCAATGTCAGAATCATTGGCATCCCCAAGGGGGTGGAGAAAAAGAGAGGTCTAGAAGAGATATTTGAACACATTGTTGCTGAGAACTTCCCTAAACTGATGAAGGAAACAAGAATTCATGTCCAAGAGGCAGAGAGGACCCCTCCCAAGATTAATGAGAACAGACCAACACCACTTCACATAACAGTAGGGTTCGCAAATCTTAGATCCAAGTACAAAATCTTGAAAGTGGCCAGGGGGAAGAGATTCCTCACGTACAGAGGGAGGAACATCAGAATAACATCAGACCTGTCTACAGAGACTTGGCAAGCCAGAACAAGTCGGCAAGACATATTCAGAGCACTAAGTGAGAAGAACATGCAGCCAAGGATCCTTTATCCAGCAAGGCTGTCATTCAGAATGGATGGAGAGACAAGGACCTTCCAAGACTGACAAGAGATGTGGCCATCAAGCCAGGCCTACAAGAACTATTAAGGGGGGTTCTATAAAAGTAAAAAGACCCCAAGAATTATACATAAATTTAAAATCTATAGAACCAAATACTCCACAGGCAATATGACATCATTAAAATCATATCTCTCAATAATTACTCTCAATGTGAACGGCCTAAATGTCTCATAAAATGATACAGGGTTGCAGATTGGATAAAAAGACATGACTCATCCATTTGCTGTCTACAAGAGACTCATTTTGAACTGAAAGATACATCCAGACTGAAAGTGAAGGTATGGAGAACAATATTTCTTGCCAATGGACCTCAAAAGAAAGCTGGGGTAGCAATTCTCATATCAGACAAATTAGATTTTAAACTAAAGAGTGTAGTGAGAGATATGGAAGGACACTATATTTTTCTTAAAGGATGTATCTAACAAGTGGATATGACAATTATAAATATCTATGCCCCCAACAGGGTAACAGCTAGATACACAAGCCAACTCTTAACCAGAATAAAGAAACATATAATAATACGTTAACAGTAGAGGAGCTCAAACACCCCACTCTCAGCATTAGGCAGATCACCTAAGCAGAAAATCAACAAAGAAACAAGAGCTTTGAATGACATACTGGACCAGGTGGACCTCATAGATATATACATAACACTACACCCCAGAATAACAACACTCATTCTTTTCTAATGCACATGGAACTTTCTCCAGAATAGACCATATACTGGGTCAGAAAACAGGTCTCAACCAATACAAAAAGACTGAGATCATTCCCTGCATATTCTCAGACCACAATGCTTTAAAATTGGAGCTCAATCAAAAGGAAAAATTTGGATGAAACTCAAACACTTGGAAACTAAGAACAATCCTGCTCAAGAATGATTAGGTAAGCCAGGAAATTAAAAATCAATTTAAACAATTTATGGAGACTAAGGAGAATGAAAACACATTGATCCAAAATCTATGGGACACTGCATAGGCAGTCCTAAGGGGAAAATACATAGCCATCCAAGCCTCACTCAAAAGAATTGAAAAATCTAAAATGCAGTTTTCATATTCTCACATTAAGAAGCTGGAGCTGGAACAGAGAATAGGCCTAATCCACACACGAGAAAGCAGTTGATCAAGATTAGAGCAGAGATCAATGAATTAGAAACCAGGAGCACAGTAGAGCAGACCAACAGAACTAGAAGCTGGTTCCTTGAAAGAATAAATAAGATCAAAGATGTTTTCAAAATGGAACAGGAGAAAAATATTCTCAGCAGCCTTAAAAACGATGAGTATACCATGTCCACACACTGGCCCTGGAATACAATGAGAGAGAGAGATTAAGCAGTTCTACTTGGGTTAGTCCCAATTTGCTTTTTAATGTTTAGTGTTTCATTTTATTATGATTATATTATTAATTGTAATTGAAGTATAATTAACATGCAATGCTTTAGAAATTTCAAGAGTACAACATGGTGATTCAGCAATTCCACACATCACTCAGTGCTCACCACAGTAAGTGTACTCACAGTCTGTCACCAAACAATGTTATTACAGTATCATTGACTACATTTCCTATGCTGTACTTTATATCCCCATGAGTTACTCATTTTAAATACAGTATTTTTGTACTAGAAGTTTGTAAATATGAATCCTTTTTATTTATCTCATCTTCCCCCTGGCAACCACCATTTCATTCTGTTTTTAACAGGTTGGTTTTTGTTTGTTTGTTTCTTTGTTCATTTATTTTGTTTTGTTTTGTTTTGTTTTTAGATTCCATATATAAATGAAATCATATGATATTTGTCTCTCTCTTCTGACATATTTCACTTAGTATGATAACCACTAGATCCATCCATGTTTTCCAAATGGCAAGATCTCATTCTTTTTTATGCCTAAAAGTATTCTATTGTATGTATACCACATCTTTATCATTTATCTAGCAATGGGCACTTGTGTTGCCTCTGCATCTTGACTATTGTAAATAATGCTGCTACAAACTTAGAGGTGTCTATATCTTTGTGAAATAGTGTTTTTATGTTCTTTGGGTAAATATCCAGTAGTGGGATTAATGGGACATATGATATTTCTATTTTGAATACTTCCCACCAATAATGCATGAGGGTTGCCTTTTCTCCTCATCCTTGCCAGTAGTTATTTCTTGTGGCTTTTATTTTAGTCATCCTAACAGGTGTAACATAATATCTCACTGTGATTTTAATATGATTTCCTGGATGATTAATAATATTGAGTACTTGATTAATCTATTGATTTTTATTCAGGTATACTTAACATACAGTGTTATATTAGTTTCAGCTGCATAATATAATTATTCAACAATTCTATACATTTCTCAGTGTTTATCAAAGTAAGTGTATTCTTAATCCCATTTATCTATTGCAATCATCTCCCCACCCATCTTGTAACCACCAGTTTGTTCTGTATTTTTAAGAATGTGTTTTTTAGGAAGACAAGATGGCAGTGAAATAGGAGGACTAGGCTCACCTTCTCCCACCAACACAACTAGGTAAATATCAAATCATTCCAAATACTACATAAATCAATCTCAGGACTGATAGGACAAACTCAACAACTGAAAGGGGAGAAGATATCACATTGTAGAACATAGGAAGTGTGGAGATGTGTTTTGGGGGAAAATGGATTGAAGGTGCTGTGAAAGGGAGGGAGCCATGTTTGTGGAGACCGTTAAGAGAGTGTAGAGTCCACAGGGGATTGCACAAGGAGAACATTTCCCCAAAGCCATTGGCTGGGAAATTGAGAAGGGCTGATTTTTGTGAATTCTTGCAACTAGATGGGCTTAAAGCCTGGAGTTTTAAAGGTCAATGGGCTTGGCTTGGATAGAGCCCTTAGGGTGCTGCCCTGCTTATGGAGAGAAGGCAGGCAAACAACCTAGGGGTGGATGGCCCTAAGAGGTGCCTAAGACTTCCAGGGGAGGCATTTCTCACTCTTCCTGGAGCACATCTTTGAGAGGTGGCATTCAGTGAGCCAAAGGAGTCCACCTGCACCATTTCCCTTCCCTCCTCCTCAGCATAGATGCAGAAACACTTGCTGAGAGAAGCTAACCCTGACAATGGCTGCCTCACTTGCTTGCCGCAGGTCCCAGGCCACTCACTCTGATGCAACTGCCCTTCTCAATTAAATCTGCATCAATCCCAGTGTGTCAAGGCCCTCCACCAGAAGATCAGCACAGGCCCCTGTCATAGAACATCCCTAAGTTTGGAGTTTTAAGGATCAGCAGGCTTGACTGGGATAGAGTCCAAGGTGCACTCTGCTGCTTCTGGCAGAAAAAGAGCCTGGAGACATACAGTGTGAAAATGGAGATCTGAAAAGTGCATGAGACACATAGGGGAGATGATTTGCTCTTCTGGAAGTGTGTCCCTGAAAGCAGCAAGCACAGAGGCCCCTCTTCCTGGATGAAGGAGCTTAAATCAGCTTCAGTAAACAACACCACACCAACACTGGATTGCTAACCTGATTACACCAAGACCCACCCCCCTGTGCTCTGCTGGTACTGCTTTTCTGGGGAAAGTGTGCATAAGTCCCAGCCCAGTGGGTCCCTTCCCTAGAAGACCAGCAGAAACCCTTGCACACACCAGGTCTTCCAACCAGAGAGTTTTACAAGACTTCAGTTCTAGTGGAAGTAAAACCAGGTCTCATTTAATAAGCAGACTAGTGCACACCTAGCTAAAACTCAGCACACTAGCCAAGGTCTAAACACTCCCTACTTCAGGCAAGGAGAACCTATGCAGAAGATGGGCCTGAAGAATAGAACAGCCAAAATAATAGCAAAGTGCACCAGCACACAACAGAGACACACCGAGACGCACATGGCCCTGGACACTGTATGACTTCTTCATAAAGCCGTTGCACATAGAAGCAAGAAACATAACAGGCTTTTCTAACACAGAGAAGACTGAGAGTTAGTCAAATGCCAAGATGGAGGAATACATCCCAAATGAAAGAACAAGATAAGGTCATGGGCATAGATCGAGTTGTAACAGTTATAAGTAATATTCATGATGGAGAATTTAAAGCAACAATCATAGGTATACTCACTGGGTTGGCGAGAACAGGAGACTACAGGGACTCTCTTACTGAAGAGATAAAAGAATTTAAAAAAAAGTCCGAAATGAAAAATACAATAACTGAAATTCAAAACAGACTGGATGCAATAAGCACAAGAATGGAAGAAACAGAGGAAGGAATAGATAAAGAAGTGATATAGAAGATAAAATAATGGAAAACAATGAAGCTGAACAAAAGAGAAAAAGAAGAGTTATGGAACAGGAGAATTGACTTAGGGAAGTAAGTGGCACATCAAATGTAATAACATTCCTATCATCAGAGTCCCAGAAGAAAAGAGAGAAAAGGGGGCAGGGAATTTACTTGAAAAAATAATAAAACATTAATAAAATAATTGAAAAAAAACCCTGAAAACTTCACGTATCTGGGGGAAGGAAACAGATATCAAGATTAAAAAAAAAAAAAAAAGATCCAGGGGGAACAGAGAACTCCCATCAAATTCAACAAAAGCAAGCCAACACCAAGACATATTATAGTAAAATTTCAAAAATATGATGACAAAGAAGTATTCTAAAGTCAGCAGGGCAAAAGAAGTCCCTAACTTACAAAGGAATACCTATAAGGCTAGCTGTAGACCTCTCTATGGAAATTTCACAAGCCAGGAGTGGCATGATCTATTCAATGTGCTGAATGGGAAAAATCTGCAGCAAGAATACTACTCCATCCATCAAGGCTGTCATTCAGAATAGATAGAAGAGATAAAGAGCTTCCAAGAAAAACAAAAACTAAAGGAGTTTGTGACAACTAAACCAACCCTGCAAGAAATGTTAAAGGGGACTCTCTGAGTGGAAAGAAAAGATGAAAAGTGACAGAGACTAGAAAGGAAGAGAGAAAATCTCCAGAAACAATGAAAAAAATAACAACAAGTAATAAAATGACACTAAATTTATACCTATCAATAATTACTCTGAATGTAAATGGACTAAATGATCCATTCAAAAGACATAAGGAGGGCACGGATTGCATGGTGCACTGGGTGTTATACGCAACTAATGAATCATGGAACTTTACATCAAAAACCAGGGATGTACAGAATGGTGACTAACATAATATAATAAAAATATTATTATTAAAAACAAATAAATTTCTCTTTGCATTAATTTTAAAAACACATAAGATGTCAGAATGGATAAAAACAAAACAAAGCAAAACAAATAAACAAAAAAATAAGACCTATTTATGTGCTGCCTACAAGAGACTCATTTTAGACCTAAAGACAACTGCTACATTGAAAGTAAGAGGAATAGAGAAACATTGATCATGCAAACTGACTTCAAAAGAAAGCCAGAGTAGAAATATTTGTATCAGAAAAACTAGATTTTAAACCAAAAACTGTAACAAGACATGAAGAAGGGCACAATGTCATAAAAAAGGGAACCATCCAAAAGGAAATCTAACAATTGTAAATATTTATGCCCCCAATGTGGGAGCACCCAAATATATAAAATAATTAATAACAAGCATAAATAAATTCATAATACTACAATAATAGTAGGGAACTTTAACATCTAGTTACATCAATGGCCACATCATCTAAGCAGAAAATCAACAAGGATGCAATGGCTTTGAATGAGATAGTGGACCAGAAGAACTTAACAGATATATTCAGAATGTGTCATCCTAAGCATCAGAATACTCATTCCTTTTGCATGAACATGGGACATTCTCATATTCTCCAGAATACGTCACAATCAGGTCATCAACCAGGCTTCAACAAGTACAAAAAGATTGAGATTATACCATGCATATTTTTGACCACGATGCTATGAAACTTGAAGTTAAACACCAGAAAAAGTTTGGAAAGACCACAAATACCTGGTGGTTAAACAACATGTTACTAAGGAATTAGTGGGCCAAGCAAGAATTCAAAGAAGAAATTTTAAAAAACAGGGAAACAAATGAAAATGAAGCCTTTCCCTTAAGATCAGGAACATGACAAGGATGCCCACTCTCGCCATTATTATTCAACATAGTGCTAGAAGTCCTTGCAATAGCAATCAGACAACAAAAAGGGATAAAAAAGTATCCAAATCGGCAAAGAAGTCAAACTGTCTCTCTTCGCACATGACATGATACTCTATATGGAAAACCCAAAAGAATCCACACCCAAACTACTAGAAGTTATAGAGCAATTCAGTAATGTGGCAGAATACAAAATCAATGCTCAGAAATCAGTTGCATTTCTATACACGAACAATGAGACGGAAGAAAGAGAAATTAGGGAATCCATTCCATTTACAATAGCACCAAAAATCATACATTATCTTGGAATTAACTTAACCAGAGATGTAAAGGATCTATATTCCAGAAACTACAAATCACACTTGAAAGACATTGAAGACAACACTAAAAGATGGAAAAATATTCCATGCTGATGGATCGGAAGAATTAACATAGTTAAAATGTCCATGCTACCCAGAGCAATGTACACTTTCAATGCTATCCCGATCAAAATACCAATGACATTTTTCAAAGAACTGGAACAAATAGTCCTTAAATTTGTATGGAACCAGAAAAGGCCCCGAATCGCCAAGGAAGTGTTGAAAAGGAAAAACAAAGCTGGGGGCATCACGATGCTGGATTTCGAGCTGTACTACAAAGCTGTGATCACAAAGACAGCATGGTACTGGCACAAAAACAGACACATAGACCAATGGAACAGAATAGAGAACCCCAAATGGACCCTCGGCTCTTTGGGCAACTAATCTGTGATAAAGCAGGAAAAAACATTCAGGGGAATAAAGACAGTCTCTTCAATAAATGGTGCTGGGAAAATTGGTCAGCTACATGCAAAAGAATGAAACTTGACACTCTCTCACACCATACACAAAGATAAACTCCAAATGGATGAAAGACCTCGATGTGAGGCAGGAATCCATCAAAATCTTAGGGGAGAGCATAGGCAGCAACCTCTACAACATCGGGCACAGCAACCTTTTTCATGACACATCTCCAAAGGCAAGAGAAACAAAAGATAAAATGAACTTGTGGGACTTCATCAAGATAAAAAGCTTCTGCACAGCCAAGGAAACAGTCAAAAAAACTAAGAGGCAGCTCACGGAATGGGAGAGGATATTTGCAAATGATACTACAGATAAAAGACTGGTATCCAAGATCTAGAAAGAACTTCTCAAACTCAATACATGAGAAACAAATAAACAAATCATAAAATAGGCAGAAGATATGAACAGACACTTTTCCAATGATGACATACAAATGGTTAACAGACACATGAAAAAATGTTCAAAATCATTAGCCATCAAGGAAATTCAAATCAAAACCACACTGAGATACCACCTTACGCCAGTTAGAATGGCAAAAATAGACAAGGCAAGAAACAACAATTGTTGGAGAGGATGTGGAGAAAGGGGATCCCTCTTACATTGTTGGTGGGAATGCAAGTTGGTACAGCCACTCTGGAAAACAGTGTGGAAGTCCCTTGAAAATTTAAAAATTGAGCTACCCTATGATCCACCCATTGCACTACTAGGTATTTTACCCAAAGATACAGATGTAGTGAAGAGAAGGGCCATAATCACCCCAATATTCATAGCAGCATTGTCCACAATAGCTAAATCATGGAAGGAACTGAGATGCCCTTCAACAGATGACTGGATTAAGAAGTTGTGGTCCATCTATACAATGGAGTATTACTCAGCTATCAGAAAGAACAAGTTCTGAACATTTGC
This sequence comes from Ursus arctos, assembly GCF_023065955.2. Lineage (NCBI taxonomy): Eukaryota > Metazoa > Chordata > Mammalia > Carnivora > Ursidae > Ursus > Ursus arctos. The sequence goes on along the minus strand of NW_026623067.1, from coordinate 7,850,986 downwards.
AGCAACATGAACGGCACTGGAGGAGATAATGCTAAGTGAAAGTGAACTATTTTGGCTAGTATACCTAGAGGGAGATGATGTAACTTTGACAGAAATCAGAATTATAAGAAGTGACTTCTTCCACACACAGTAAAGGGGATAAAGATGAACATAATCATCTTTTGCAATAACAAAGTAAACAAACAAAAATACTCACATGATTTTATTAATTTGATTCCTTTTTCTTTTGGATAAGTCTGGCCAGTGGTTTATTGATCTTATTATTTCTTAGAAAGACCAAGCCTCTAGGTTCATTGATCTGATAAGATTGATAAACCGATGGCCAGACTTACCCAAAAGAGAAGGAAAAGGACCCAAAATAATAAAATCATGAATGAGAGGGGAGTGATCACGACTAACACCAAACAAATAAAAACAATTATTAGCAATTATTACCAGCAACTATATGCCAACAAATTAAGTGATCTAGAAGAAATGGACACATTCTTGGACTCTTTTAAACTACCATGACTGAAACAGGATGAAATATACAACTTGAACAGACCAATTACCAGCAAAAAAATTGAAGCAGTAATCAAAAATCTTCCAAAAAACAAGAGTCCGGGACCAGATGGCTTCCCAAGGGAATTCTACCAAGTATTTCAAGAAGAAATAATACCTATTCTAGGGAAGCTCTTTAAAAAAAAACAGAAATGGAAGGAAAACTTCCAAACTCATTCTATGAGGCCAGCATTGCCCCAATCCCAAAACCAGACAAAGATCCCATCAAAAAGGAGAATTACACACCAATATCCCTGATGAATATTGAGGCAAAAATTCTCAACAACATATTAGCTAACTGGATCCAACAGTACATTAAAAGGATTATTCACCATGACCAAGCTGGATTTATTCCTGGGATGCAGGGGTGGTTCAACATTCACAAATCAATCAACATGATACACCACATTAATAATTAAAAAAAGGATAAGAACCACATGATCCTCTCAGGAGATGAAGGAAAATAATTTGACAAATACGGCATCCATTCTTGATAAAAACCCTCAAGAAAGTAGGACTAGAGAGAACATACACCAATAACATAAATGTCATATATGATATATAATGATATAATGAGCACTGGGTGTTGTATGCAACTGACGAATCACTAAATTCTACCTCTGAAACTAACAGTACAATATATGTTAACTAACTTGAATTTAAATAAAACTTAAAAAAAGAAATTAAAAGTTATTTGACCACATAGTTGTGGATCAATTTCTGGGTTTTCTATTCTGTTCTACTCATCTATGTGCCTGTTTTTATGCCATTATCTGCTTCTCCCTCTCCTCCCTATTCATGCTCTCTCTTTCTCTCTCTCAAATAAATAATTTTTTAAATTAAAAAATAAATATTAATTTATTTGTTTTAGAGAAGGGACTGGGGAAGGGGGGTAGGGGGAGGGAGAGAGAGAGAGAATTCCAAGCAGACTTCCTGCTGACCAAGGGCCTGATGCAGGGCTTGATTTCATGGACCCCAAGATCATGACCTGAGCTGAAATCAAGAGTCAGGTGTTTTGTTTTTTTTTAAAAAGATTTTATTTATTTATTCAACAGAGATAGAGACAGCCAGTGAGAGAGGGAACACAAGCAGGGGGAGTGGGAGAGGAAGAAGCAGGCTCGTAGTGGAAGAGCCTGATGTGGGGCTCGATCCCAGAACGCTGGGATCACACCCTGAGCCGAAGGCAGATGCTTAACCGCTGTGCCACCCAGGCGCCCCAAGAGTCAGGTGTTTAAGCAACTGAGCCACTCAGGTGCCCCTTTCCTTATATTTTCAAAGTAAAATACTTCCTTTTCCAGTATTTGGCTTGTTTATGTATTTTGGCTTGAGGGCCACCAAGAGGTAAACCCAGTTTGGGGTTACAATATAAATGTGATTGTATTCATTTTGTATAATGATAGCAAAACTGTATTTCCACATTGTGTGAAGTCCTATGTGTTTTAACCTCTGTCTTCCATCCCCTCCTTGTTTCATACCAACTGGAATTGATGTGTGCATCACTGTGTTCTACTTTAAAGGAGGCTCCCTGGAGGGTAGATATTGAGCCAAGAACTTAGGATTTAAGGACTGTTGGGATCCCTGTTAGGAGCTGCACCTGTAGCAAGTGAAAAAGCAGGCATAGGACAATAGTGAAGCTGCCCCACAGTGCAGTCGTACCTGAGGCCTTGGGCATTCCATGGAAAACTAGGGCAAAGGGACAGGTCTTTTTATCCAGTTAGTAGTTACAGAATGCACCTGGGAGGGGCATAAACTCAAATTCAGCAGCCCAGTGCACATCCCATGGAGGAATGCAGGTGAGGGCCATCATCAGTGATGGATGTTGTGGCCTGAATTGGGATCCTGTAGAAAACATCAACATATCCATGCCATAGAATAGTCCACTAGTTATAGATTACCTAATATATGCAGAGATCCCTCAAGGAATTTAAATAGAAACTACTATGGGGTGAATATTATTTTTCTTCTTTTAAAATTTGACTTACTTAAAGGTGACCTTGATTAAATGGTGCATGGCATCCCATGCTCCCTGTGTGTGAAAGAGCTAGAATTTGACCAAATGACTATCCAATTCACAACATGTCTTTTTGACCACCATGTTATGTAATGTCTTCACTTTTAACACTGTGCACTAAATGAATGGCAATCTAATCAGCCCAGCTCCTTTGACAGATATGACAGAGGTTATAGGAAAATAGGTCAATCAGAAGGACGCTGTGGACAGGTATAGGGTTACCAGTAGCTAGTCTCTCCTGGCTCTCTTCTCTGGCCCTTCATCTGTCTCTACATGCTGCCTGTTGAGAGTATGACCATAAGTTAAAACCGGGGATAAAGTCATAGTCCTTGTTCTCAAATGACCGATTTAGCGGTAATTGATCTTCAAGAAAACATATTAAGTCATGTGATCACATAAAAATGGTTCAGGATCTAGCTGCAACCATTGGGGGTTTAAGTTACTTTTGTTCTGTGTTTGTTAGAGATAGAAATGATCAAATGTCAATTTCCCTTTTCTTCACAGTCATGATTATTGGTAAAGTGGTATATTAAAAAATGATGTGTACATCATAAAGAATGTTATTTTTATTGTGTACAGTTAATAAATAGATCAACCAAGTGATTATACAACCAGGAAAATTATATATTGTTTGTTTCCATTGGTAATATATCTACTTTTAGTAATTTATTTGCAGTAGTAGGGATGAATTTCATTCAAAGTTTTATGTAATTTTCCTAGTCTATGCTATAACAAATTACTGAAATGATTCCTTAAAAATATAATACCCTTGAGTGTATGATAGTTATTGAACAAGCAAGAATAGAAGTAAATAATCAACAACACATGTAACATTGGCCCTTTTAATTCCACAACACAATGGTCTAGAGACCCCTTTAAAAGGAACTGAGAATCAAATTGTGTTTAATTTAAAACATGGTAAATGCACTTCCATTGAAGATGGGGTCTCTGAAATATTCCACCTGGCATATTCCACACAAGGCTGGAGTGGTACCTAAAGAGAATGCACACTACAAGAGGTCTTGGAAAGCTGGCAGCCCTGGGTCAATCACAGTTAAGCCTCCCTTTGGAACTCATGTCTCTTGTTCAACCACTTCATGAATCTTATCCCAACTTCTTGCCTGAGTGGGAACTGAGCACTAATTGTCCTAAGTGGAACTGCTTAGCATTCCCTTTCCTGGTATCTCAGGGTCAGTCTATGCCACTCCTTAAAAAAAAAAAAAATATATATATATATATATATATAATATTTTATTTTATTTATTTGACAGAGAGAGACAGCCAGCGAGAGAGGGAACACAAGCAGGGGGAGCGGGAGAGGAAGAAGCAGGCTCCCAGCGGAGGAGCCTGATGTGGGGCTCGATCCCAGAACGCCGGGATCACGCCCTGAGCCGGAGGCAGACGCTTAATGACCGCGCTACCCTGGTGCCCCAAAAAATATATTTTTTAAGGCTTCTGTTGAAGAGGTAGTGAACCCACTCTCCCTTATTGAGATGATTTACTAAACTACTGACCACCTCCTCTCATTTACAAAAGACACCAGGACCATAACTCTTTTTTTTTTTTTTTTTTTTTTTTTTTTTTTACTGGAATGTTTGTCCTATGACCATGCCATGTGACCAATCCATCTTTCTTTACATGACCTGATTTATCTTTCTTATTCTTATGGCCATACTTTTGGCTTTGTTATCTCCTAAAACTAAACCCTGTCCTAAATTACTATTTTAAGCCACTAAATGTCTATGTGTCACTTCTTATCTATCCATGTAGCAAAGATAGTCCTATAACAAATAACAAAATCCTATTTATTTTTTTAACTATGGACTTCTGGTCATTGTTTGCTTCACCTCCCTCCTATATTGATTTCTCTTCCTGACAAGCTGTGACCCTTAAATCCATTGTGTCTTTGCCTTTATTTCTGACTCTATTCACAGAGCTAAGTTTCAACCCAGAATGAACTATTTTATTGTATGTGCCTGCGCACAAAAACTGAGTGGTCTTAAAGCAGAGCGTACAAGCAGGAAGCTCAGCATCACAATAAATCAGTGATACCCTACTTCATCTAGGCACTCATTTTTGCTCTCAAATCCACCTGTTTTCATTTTTATTTATTTATTTTTATAATAATTTTTATTATGTTATGTTAGTCACCATACAGTACATCCTTAGTTTTTTGATGTAGTGTTCTATGTTTCAATGTTTGCGTATAACACCCAGTGCTCCATGCAATACGTGCCCTCCTTAATACCCATCACTGGCCTATCCCAGTCCCCCACCCCCCTCCTCTCTGAAGCTTCGGTGTGTTTCCCAGAGTCCATAGTCTCTCATGGTTCATTCCCCCTTCTGTTTACCCCCCTTCATTCTCCCCTTCCTTCTTCTACTGATCTTCCTGCTATTTCTTATGTTCCATAAATGAATGAAACCATATGATAATGATCTTTCTCTGCTTGACTTATTTCACTTAGCATAATCTCCTCCAGTCCCATCCATGTTGCTGCAAATGTTGTGTAATTCTTCTTTCTGATGGATGAGTAATATTCCTTTGTATATATGGACCACATCTTCTGGATGTGGTCAAATCCACCTGTCTTCAGATGTCTATCAATCCCATTTTACTAAATGAGTTTGGAATGCATTTACCACTTCATTCAAACCTAGAGCTGCATTTTATATGGTAAAGAAGAGCTGTTACCTTATCTCAGAAACATAAGCCCTATAAGTCCACAGGTGAGGATGTCTAGAAATCCTAACTATTTATTTGAATACCCATTATATTGCAATATCCTCTCCCTTCTGTCTCTTAGCAGTAAATAAGTGCTTTTCCTGTTGAATGCTGATTTGAGTCACATTTGCCTCAGATCCCTCCCTCTTCAACTTTAGGCTGTCAGTTATCACCTCCATGTCCATTCCTCAAATTTTTGCTCACTACTGGACTCTTACTGGAAGTGTTCAAACTTACTCAGATGCTAAAATCTTACCTCTTTTGAAAACACAATGACCCATGCAATATAAGCACTTTTATCTCACTCTTTCATAGTTGCATTTCTCAGGGTATACACACAATCGCATGCACACAATTGCTTCCTTGCAAGCCATTCCCATTCCAAAGAAGCTGCCCTTTCCAGGAACAACAGTCACTTCTAGATTGGGCACATTGATGAAAGCCTGTTAATCCTTACCTTTCATGCTCATCACCTCTTCCTTCCAAAACACTCTCTTCCCCTAGAAGAGTCTGTACAACCACCTTACAAATGTCCTTCCATTTATGTGGTTGTTCCTCCTTAGTTCCCCTTCAGCTTCCTCTTCTCTACTGAAAATTATGTTTTGAAATTTCTCCATGCTCTGTTGTTTTCAAATAAGATCTATATGTAAAACAAAACAAAACAAAACAAAACAAACCCAAAAAATCTTCCAAATATTGACTTTCATCCAGGCTACTACTCTGAGCTCCAGATTTATGCATCCAAATGACCATTTGACATCATTTTTTTAATCTCTCATATGTGGTCAATAATCTTTCTCCCGTTATGCAGAGCCAATTACCTATCAAGTTTAAAATTAGAAAGAAACTATTGGTAAGATAACTTAAGTCCGGTTAAATGTAAGTCTTATTCAATATATTGATCAGCAATGGCCATATGAAAGATAGGATAATTGATTGTTTCTTGATCTTCTATCCAAAAGCCCAGAGCAATGATACTTCTCTCTTATATCATCCAGTTCCTGTCCTATCTCAGATTCCAATGTATCATTTTACTTTTATTCAATAGTTGAAACAGATGGCTCTGATAAGGACTAACAACAGTCCTCATAGGTCAAATTCTGGAGGAAGAGGAAACAAGGGTTGGAAGGAGGGTAAAAAGAACTAAAAACATGTGCCAAAGGGTCAAAGTGCACTTACCCCTAAAGCTCAGGGATTGAGGTGGAACATATCACAAATCGAATACTGACTCTGAAGAGATTACAAACTGGCCCCACTGCATAGTAATGAGTGAATGAGTCCAGAATTTTCACTCCTAACCTCACCATCTGTGAGGTATCATAAAACCTAAAATCAAGCCAAGCTCCTCTCCCATGTGCGTTACTGCTACAATTCCAGCAACTCTTGTTTTCTTTCATTCATTTCTCTAAACAGCAGTGAGATTTGCAAATGCAAAATATATCATGTCATTTCCTATTTGATACCCTTTGATAATCCATTATTTGTCTTAGTATAAAATCCAAAAACCCTTATTTTTAATGACCTGCAGGAACTAACTCTTGCATTTCTCTCCAAATTTATTTCCTTCCTCTATCCCCATGTTCCCCAGGCTGCTTCTCCTGACATTCATGCCATGTCCTCTGCCTGGGATACTACTTCCATTCTTATTCTCCTCAACTGTAAAGTATAGGTTAAAGTACAACATAAACATAGAAAGCTTTCCTAATCCTCTATGTTGATTCAGACCTTATTGTTCCATGTAAATGCACCAGCTTATACTTTATTGTTTCACGGCAAACATCACAAATAGACATAAATTTATATATCTATCGATAGATAGATAGATAGATGATAGATAGATAGATAGATAGATAGATAGATAGATGATAGATAGATAGATAGATAGATAGATAGATAGATAGATGATAGATAGATAGATAGATAGATAGATAGATAGATAGATAGATAGATAGATATCTCCTTCAAACTAGAAGCTCCACTCAGGGAAAATCTTCTTTGTCCATTTCTTTACCATCATGTCCCTGGGCAATCCAGACTGCAGCATGAGGACTGGCACATATAAAGGATTTGAGAATAATTGTGGAATTAATGAATGAGATAGAAGGTAAGATTACTAGAGGTCTTCTAAATATTGGCTGAATAAAAGAAACATTGACTCCTCTCTTCTTTCCTTCCTCCCCTCCCATCTTTTATCCTTCCCTTCCCTTTCCTTTCTTTTTTACCTCTCTCTCCCTGCTTGCTTTCTTGTTTTCTTTATTTCCCTTCTTCCTTCCTTCCTCCCTCCCTCCATCCCTTCTTTTCCTTCCTTCCCTTTCTTCTTTTCTTTTCTTTTCTTTTCCTTTTTTTTTTCTTTTCTTTTTTCTTTTCTTTCTTTCTTTCTTTTTCTTTCTTTCTTTCTTTCTTTCTTTTCCTTCCTTCCTTCCTTCCTCTTTCTTTAGTCTTTCTCTGTCTTCCCACTCCACCTGTCCCTCTCCCTCCACTTATGCCTCCCTCCCTCTACCTTCCTCCTTTTCTTCCTTCTTTCATAGAATTGTATTAAATAAAAAGCATTAAAAAGTCTAAATTCCTGTAGATAAATCCTTGGCACTTCAAAAACCCTTCTTTGTTCTTGTCACTAGGAGATAATTTAGGTCAACAATCATTTATACATCTTCATTCATTCCACAGACATTTAATAGACACCAATAGCAACAGGAATTGAATCTATAAGGCCTGTCTCCCACCAGTACTTAAAAGATGTATAATTTTCTAAATGTATGCTTTATGAACTCAGTCCTACTGTGAAATCTGAAAGTAATGTGTGATATCATCATGCCCTTAAATCACACAATTAGACTATTATCAGATGAAAGAAAGTGTCAAGGGATAAAATTGCCCCTAAAATGATTTGATAGAGGCTATTTGCCTTCTGAACAGTTATTGGCAAGGGACCATGATGAAACTCTTTATTATGGCTTGTGAAATTCAACATAGTGCCAATGATGACATTCTGGTTTGAAGGCTCCGAGCCTGCCCTTCACATATTCCCCAAATTAATCCACTGTGTATTCTTGTGCTAATTTTTCTTACCCAACAAAGAAACTCCCCTTCACTCTTACTCCATAGATACCACACTTTTTTCTCAAGACTTTTCTAACAGCATCTTTGAATTCTTGGTTCCTCAAGCTATAGATAATCGGGTTCAGCAGTGGAGTGACCACAGTGTAGAAGACAGAAATAATCTTGTTGATTTCAGGTGACAGATGGTCACTGGGGCGAACATACATGGAGATCATGGTCCCATAGTAGATAGTGACAACAGCCAAATGGGAACCACATGTGGAAAAGGTCTTCATCTGACCAGAGGCTGAAGGAATTCTCAATATGGTAGATACAATGAAAACATAGGACACAAGTGTAAGAAAAAAGCAAATGCACAGCACTGCAATTGACAAGATAAAGATGACCATCCTGGTGATATACACACTGGAACATGAGAGCTGCATGAGGGGAGGGAGGTCACAGAAGAAATGATTGATCTGGTTAGAACCACAGAAATCCAACTTGGAAATCATTAGGGAGGGGAGAAATCCTGTGCCAACACCTGTCAACCAGGAGACTGCCACCAACTTGGTGCAGATCTCAGGACTCATCAGGGAAGAGTAGTGGAGTGGGCTGCAGATGGCCAGATGACGGTCATAGGCCATCATGGCCAGAAGAAAGCACTCAGTAGCCCCAAAGAACACAAAGAAATAAAGCTGTGTCATACAGGCAGGGAAGGAGATGGCTTGGCCGTGGGAGAACAGGTTGGCTAGGAGAAGGGGCACAATGGTGGATGTATACCAGATTTCCAGAAAGGAGAGGTGTTTGAGAAATACATACATGGGTGAGTGCAGTCGCTGGTCTTGGCTCACTACTGCAATAATGACAACATTCCCTGTGACTGTGAGAAAGTAGATGAACAGGAAGATGGCAAAGAGCAGTGTCTGCCATTCAAGAAGATTCTGGAATCCTAGCAGCTGAAACTCAGTGACACTGGACACATTTGGGGGCTTCATTGCCTGTGGAAGAGAAAATATTTTGGAAAAGCACTATATAGAAGCCATACAAATATTTGTAGCTATTGATGTTATTGATGTTTAGCAGCTCAGAGACTAATTCTTTAAATAGTTTAGATCTTTGTGTACAACCCTTTATAGGAACAAGCACTTTTATAGCAACATTTTCATCTTGTTTTTATAAGAAAATATTTTGATATTATAAGCTGAATGTGGATGTTAGTTCTTGGAAAGAACCTCAGCAAATTCCATTTCTTGTGTTCTCTGAAATTTAGAAGTCTAAGATCCAAAGATAAAAATAAAAACAGAAACAACAGAACAAAACAAAACAAAACAAAAAAATCTCTGATGGAAAGCAAACTTGGAAACTAAGCATAACAACAACAATTTTTTTTTTTTTAAAGCAGGCACATATGGAAACAATGACTTTCCTTTCTCCCTTTTACAAGTCAGGTTGAGCATATCTCCTATGACATCTTGGAGAAGTTTATTCATTCTCCTTTCAAACAATATTTATGGATACCTTGCTGTGTGTGTGTGTGTGTGTGTGTGTGTGTGTGTGTGTGTGTGAAGCTTTGAGCCGAGTTAACCTTTACCTGTACCGGAGTCCTTTCTTGCCCAGTTGGATACCATGTCCTGCCACTGAGGATGTACCCTGTATACATTCAACACGTCACCTTTCCTTTGCTTCCATTTCGTTCATTGTCAAAGCTCATCCTGGGTAAAGGCAACATCCACTGCCATATATGAGCTTCCATGCAATAAAGGAGATGAGAGACAACACATAATGTTGTCCTTTTAAGATTCATAACCAATAACTTCAGTGTGTCTTTAACGCTGTGGAACAATGACTCCACCTTTCTTTCATCTATTTACTCTTCCATTCTCCTGAGTGACTAGTTATTATATTTTTTTTCTCTTTTCAAACTTCCAACACTTCCATGTCTATCTATGCCTTCAGCAAAATCCTATTGTTCTGAAGGAAAACCTGAAGTTCTCCAATGGGAATATCCAGATACTCAGGCTACTAAATTCCCCACCTCCCACCTTCAGTTCTTCTTCATCTGCTTTCTATATATCACTCCAAATAAAAGGTCTATTCATGGGTTAAGGTAAATCCCCCCACACATGCTTTAGTTCCTACACCCTCCCACATAGTGGAAGTTTTTGCAGGTATTATACTTTCTTACTTCCCTGAATTAACAATGGTCCCTCTCTGCTAGATCATTTCCTCAGCATGTAAACAGGTGGTTTTCTCTCCCTGTAAAAAAAATATACAACCGATGGGGTGCCTGGGTACCTCAGTCAATTGGGCATCTGCTTTCATTTTGGTCATGCTCCTGGGGTCCTAGGATTGAGCCCCAAGTCAGGCTCCCTGCTCAACAGGGAGTCTGCCTCTCCTTCTCCCTTTGCTCCTTCCCTCCCTACCCCCTGCTTGTGTCTCTCTCTTGCTCACTCTCTCAAACAAATAAATAAAATATTTTTTAAAAATAACAAAGAAGATATGGTCTTGATGTTATTCTGTTCTCCAAAACCTACTGCTTTCATCTGTCTGCTCACTTGTACTCCTTCCCTTCTTGAGGGTGTTGTCTCTGTCAACTGCCTGCACCCCCCTTGAATCCACTGCAATCAGGGTTTTTCCCTCACCACTCCACCAAAATAGTAATGCCACGTTTCAGTGGCTCTTCAAACATCCCTAATGGTCTTAATCTGTTGTCCACATGGCTGAGTTTATTCTGTCATCTTCTGGGTCTATTCTTGTCAGTTAATATGCCCAGCTATGTGCCCTCTGAATTCCATTACAGACATGTCTTTCACATTGTATCCATTTATTTGATTAGCATCTCTCCACATCCTCCAACCTTTTAATGTAGGCCCTCGGGGTTGAATACCTCTTAATACACCCTCATTTCCCTTGAGGCTTGATGCAGACTCTTGACTGTAAATGCTATCACCTGGCCCTCAGCACCAAAATGTGTGTATCAAGCTTCACTATATGTCTCATGTAAACAATTTCTCTATTTGAAAGAACCCTGACATGTCTAATTAGCATCTGGAACTTAACACTAACTAACCTGCATTTCTTTCTCACCTAAGAGTCTCCCCTTAGTCTGTCTCCCACATCTCATCAGTGGTTACTCCATCCTCCCACTTGTTCAGATCAGAAAACTTGACTTTTGTTTTTCTCACACCTAGTATCTGATTTCTCACCCAAATCATCTGGCTCCACCTGAAAATATATGCAGAAGTGCCACTTCCTCTCACCTGGATTGTTCAATAGTCTCCTTGTAGCCCATCTGCATCCATCTGTCCTTGTTCAGTAAATACTCAATAAAGCAGCCTGAATGAAACTTTTAAAACAGGGAAGGAAGGAAGGAAGGAAGGAAGGAAGGAAGGAAGGAAGGAAAGAAGGAAGGAAAAAAAGAAAGAAAGAAAGAAAGAAAGAAAGAAAGAAAGAAAGAAAGAAAGAAAGGAAAAGAAGGAAAGAAAGGAAGGAAAAGAAAAAAAAAGAAAGAAAATTAAGAAAAAAGAAAAGAAGGAAGGAAGGGAGGGAGGGAGAAAGAAAGAGAGAGAGAAACAAAGGCAAAGAGAGGACAACGTGTGTCATTCGTCTTCTCAAAGCCCACAGTGGCACCCAGCTTACTGGGTATGCTGGGAGCACATGGTACTGTGAATCATTCCTGATAAGTGAATAAATCAGTGTGGCCAATCCACTTATGCACACATCGGGAATCTACTGTTAATTCATTGTTGTTTTAGTTCACTATTTTTGCTGTGTTCTATTTCTTCCTCTCATACTTGAGTGAAATAATTGAGAATATTATCTTCATTTGACTATGAAAAATTCATATGGAATGAAAATAATATCTTGATAAAATCAATGCACTTGTTATCAGGGATACAATATTAGATGTCTCTTATACATATTGAACTATGTGGTATATGATTTCTTAATGCTTAAGAAAGAAAAAAAAAGCCAAATCCTTCACAGTGTAGCAGACCCTACTTTTCTCTTCCTATCTCCTCTGCAATCTCTTTGTCCACTTTTCTCCTACCTCATTCTGATCCCAGCACTCCAGCTCCCTTAGTATTGTTCAAACAGTGTAAGCCTTGACTCCATTTCTATTCAACACATTCAGTTTCCTGGGATATTATCATTATTTCTAAGTGGCTCATACCCTACTCTGCTCAGATATCACCTTCTCCATGGTATCTTCTCTGGCTACTCTATGGCTATTCTGGGAGGTTAGGACTTCAATGTTCAGTGCTAGAACTAATTATATTGAGCTAAAAATAAAACAAAAAACAAATCAAATCAGAATGAAAACATCTGCCTCCCAAAATGCTGAGTCCTCTTTAGAGGCCTCTTTAGAGCCACCGGCATAACTTCAGATCTAATTTTTGTAGCTTTCCTTGAAATTATATGAAAATAAACATAAAAATGTTATTGCAATCTTGCCTAGAGTCAACTAAATGGCCTTTGACTCCTTAAAAATTCTTTCTTGGTTACTTTCCAGTTACTGAAGATTTGTATGCTAAACAACGTGCAATGGCATGTGCAAATGGCACGACCATTTACTTAGTTTTCACACAGAGCATCAGAAAAGGCTAAAATTGCCTTGATAATGAGGAAGAATTTATTGGAGTCTGTGTAATTTTAGAATTCGAATTCAACAACCAAAGCAAACAACACAACAAAGTTTGTCACTCGACACTAAAACACACACCATGTTGATTTCCTTCTGAAAACCTTTGTGTCTGTCTACACGAGCCTCTCCTACCTGTCTTTCTTCCCAGCATGGAGAGCCCTAAAGTGTCCCTGCTCCACGATCTGCCTTGTCCTCCTTGAACCCAAATGTGGGCCTTGCTTTCCTCATACAAGTGGAAATTTGCCATCTCCTCTGCTGGGGTTTGACCTTGGATGAAGCAGGCTTCTCCTTTTAATAACTGGGTTTCTTGGGGACCTGGCCCTTCTGAGAATCCTGGTCCCCAGATATTTTTTCTGTAATTTGTCAATCGAGTTAGTAAACAATGGAACCAATCTTCTGAGATTCAGCTCTACCTTCTGAGGCTTAGATGTCTGTAACACATTCGGGATAAATAAATTTTTACATTCTTTTGGAAGTTTTTTTTTTTTTTTTAATTAGGATTGGTCTCAGAAATGTTGAGATAAAAATTGAATCAAAAGAGTGTTTTCTAAAATATAGCAAGCAGACCATTAGTGAATCACCTATCCTGAGAACTGGATATACGACAGCTGCTTTTTGTTGAATGTCATTTTGCCATCATATTTTAATTGCAAATATAACTAAATGAAAAAACAAAAACAATTCATGACTAAAAATTAATTAATTTATGCAATGAGAGCAATCTGTACCCAAGCTCATTCTAAATGTGAATCTGTCAATTTATCAAAAAAAAAAAAATGCAACATCTGAGTTTATATGAAAGGCTGTTTTATTTTGAGTTTTGGAAGATAGGTTGAAGAAGAAAAAGTTTCTCAAACCATCTATAATGTAACAGTATTAAAAACAAAGCAAAACAAAAAACACACAGAAAAAAATAAACAAAAAATTCAAGCGTATGAAAGGTCATTATAATCTGATGCATTGATGTTTGCATTAACTAATATTTTTTAGAAATAATATTATTCATGCCTATACTTTTCAGAAAACTTGAAAATGGAAAGAAGTAGACAAAAATATCAGTACATTTATTTTGGTGTGATATACATAAATTGGTGTTTATTTTAACTCAACAACATAATTCTTAAATAACATGAAATAAATTCTAGTAAAAAAACAATTTCTGAGTAAACTGTGATGAAATAAAATATGCAGCAAATGACCACAACTGTATGTTCCTTAGGATATGTTGTATACTGCAGCATCAGAAACCATTGTGCTTATAGGTAATAAAGGCTGTTGGGAAGAATATCCAAGTTATTTGGGGGAGGGATCCATAGTACTGTCTCCCACAGTTAGGCACTTGATGTCTTACCCTCCAAATTTTTTTTTGTGAGTTCTACATATGGGGAGATGCAATTAGGTTAATACTGTATAACCTGTATCCAGGCTATTTTTATAGCTAATTATATAGCCTGGATCATCTTGGCATTTTTTTGCTACTACTTTTATAACAACTTTCTATCATAGGTCTTTGCTCATGCTATTAAATTTGGGGGGACAAAATTAAACACCATAGATAGACTGTGTATCTTGTGTGAGGTGGACTTTTCATATCTAATTCAAACCTAAATTTGTAATTCCTGCATGTTTGCAGGAAAAAAAAAAAGTTGTGATAGGGTCTTCACGGCAGATTATTTACTTAGACAGTTTTCTCTGGCACTTTCATCTGTACACATCAGCCACACCTCCATTTACGGAGATGGGAGGGTGTCCATGCCTACAAAGATCATCACTGCCTACACATGAGGGACAGACAGCCGGAAGGCAAATGGAATATATATATACAATCTCCACAACCAGAAAGTGTCAGGCTTCACAAATCAACCTGGCTTCCTGGTGAGAGCAAATCATGGACCATGGGAGGTAGGGGGCGATATGAAGCTTCCTTCTAATATTCAAGCATGTGGTGACGAGGGTGGGTGTCTCTTCTCTGCAAAGAGAAGATATTAGAGTACGGGTAGATAAACATCACCTCTAAGACTAAACTGGATAATGAGGATTAAAAGCATATCATGAAATATATAAACTGCAAGCTATGGTGCACATTTGTAGGTTTTGAAGGGTCTTAATGACAGAAACACTTAGAAGCCTACAAATGTGTACTATATAGAACATACATAGGGTCTCTTTTTGTGCCTCTCCTTCACTGGGTCATCTTTTCCTCACTACTCCTGGCCATCAATTATCTTGGGTATTCTTTTCACTAGCCTTTTATTTCCCATCAGTATCATAGCTTCTGATAGTGCAATATGAAATCAAAGAAATCAAAGGAATGTTCATAACAGTCATTTGCTCTGTATTTTATTTCACAGTGCAGCAAGAATCCTGTTATTGATTTCTTACTTCAAACATTATAAACTTATTTTTACTAAAGTTTATTGCATATTAATTAAGAATTATGTTATTGCATTAAAAATAAATATCCTTTTAGATGTATCACATCAAAACAAATTTACAGATAATTTTAAATATTCAAGTTTTCATTTCAGGAATGGTATTTTAAAATCCCTCTTTTATATGACCCAGTAAAGTTGATATTTTAAAGTTTTCTTCATTGTTGTATGATGAATTCATTTATCAGTGCACAGAGAATTTTGAAATTGGGTAATTAGTTATCACTATGATATGAAGGATTATATAAAAAATATAATTATTTAATAGTAAGCTTAAACCTAACCAAATGTTGCTGAAAGTCATTTCAAATTAAGATAATTAATATTTCATTTTAATAACAATCTAATTTCAGTGTAAAATGCAAAATAATGATACTCTTATTATAATAATATAGCCAACATTTCTTGAGCATTTATTTAATTGGGGTCATGGTGCCATACATGTAGTTCTTCATCCCACATTTACAATAGCTCTACATGTTGGACATCAATGTATAAGTAAGAAAGCTAAGGCCTAGAAAGTAAGTGATTCATTTAAGGTCACTGAGATCAAGGTCGCTACGGAACAATTAGCTCCCCCCAGAATATCTGGATATAGAGGCCATGTTGGCACAGAGTTCTTTCCTGCTTCTCTAGGTAAGAGTGGTGGATTCTTGTCTTACCAAATATACTTGTTCACAAAATAGTAGGGTGGGGGAGTAAGCGCACGTCAGTCAATAGAAGTCTCACACAGTAAGCATGGGGACAGACAGCTTCATTTGCAGCCTTCCTGGAGCACACTGCCTTCACTATTGAGGGCCGTGCTTGGGAAGCTCCTAGCCAATGTGGTATGTGCTCAGTGGAGGATGTTGTGATGCTTTAGAATTATGCCAAGAGAAAAGTAATGAGGGGCACCTGGGGGTTAAGCATCTGCCTTCGGCTCAGGTCATGATCTCTGGTCCTGGGATTGAGCCCCGCCCTGGACTTGCTACTCAGCAGGGAGTCTGCTTCTCTCCTCCCCCTCTCTCTCTCAAATAAATAAATAAAATCCTGTAAAGAAAGAAAAAAATAATAATGAAGAAGAAGTGGAGGTATCTCATCTGATTCGAAGAAGATAAACATGGATGCTTTTATAGATTAAATAGTTTTATAAGAGAAATTAAAATTGCTCTGTTTCATCTTAAAAGTAGAGATGACATTAACAGATGAGGCATCTTTAGAGAAATATATTTTGGTTCAAAAAAAGAAGGGCATTCTATAACTCAGATATGATATTGTTTAAACACAGGGAATATCATCACTCGCTTAGGTATTATACAAGCAAATATTTATTGAATAGATAGGATAACATCCAAATATTTTGAGAAATGTAATTCTTATTTTGTCTCATAGACAAAAGTTATTTCAAATTAAGTTAGAGGCACACTTTGCTGACAACATCTAAATTCAACTTTGTCAATATCATATTGCCTTTGTAGAACTGTAGAAATGAGGGGGATTTTCCAGGATGCATTCATCACAGACCTTTATTTCCAAAGTCAAGTCACCACCGCCCTCAAATCCCATTCTAACCCCTTAACATTGCTTACCTCTGTTAGGGGCTTGATGTGTGTGATGGGTGGATACAGAATTCTTAGTCCATCAATTTAAATTATATGCAGAGTTATTTTCGAATTCTACTTAAGTTTTTCATAATGCTTGTTGCATTCTCTACATATTTATATGATGTGGTGGGGCCATTGCAGTTATAAGGAATGCTTTGTGCTACCCATGCGAAACAGTTATTGATATTTGTATTTTTTAGAAATCCTTAATGTTCAAGGACAACTTGGGCAATGCGTTATTTTTTTTTAATAACTTAAAACTACCCTCTAGAATCAAGTAACCAAAAACAGCTGATGAAGTCATTGAAACAACCAGCAGAAGATAACACACAATGTATAAATCAATAATTATTTTTTTCAAGAAAGCCATGTTTTGAAATTAGTAGTTAATTTGCTATTACCTTGATAAACCTCCTGGCATACAATTATGAAGAAAACCTTCACTTTTAAACTTCTCCATGTTGACCACACAGTGGAAATACGGAAATTTAGAACAATTAGCCTCTGCACACAATTGAACAGATGATGTCCCCAAAGATTTGCAGTTTCCTTTCTTTCTCTCAGGTGCATTATAGGAGTGGATGGTGAAGGGTTAGGATAAGCATTTATTGAGCATGTGTTAGATGTCAGGCCCTCTATACACAAAAACCCATATAAGCCTTATAAAAGAACCCATTTCACCCACAAAGACACAGAGAGGCTTACATAACTCACCAGGGGCACCTGCAGGGTATTTGAATGACATGATATCACTCACCAGGGCCAGAGCACCAGTGTTTGAATACAGGGCTATTTTAGCTTCAAATCCACTGTCTTTCACTGTCATGCTCTGCTTTTCGGGCAATTCCGGGAATTGGGTATGCTCTATCAGTGGAATCAAGCTCAAAGGACACCAAAGGAAATGAGTAAATGTTAGTTACACTAATGATAGAAGGTGTGTTATCCTGCTCGGGAATTCAGGAGCTAGCATGAGAGACGAATGAGGAAGAGACTTATTATACCTGCATGAAAGAGAATTTCCAGCATGGAAGTGGTGGGGTGGGGTCCGAACAGGATGGGTAGTTGGGAAAACCCTCCTCAGGAGATTAGGAAGAGTGTTCAGACATAGCCCCTGGGGCTGATACCACAACATTCATCTACCAAAATCTGCTTTCCAGAGAAATTTCACTTTACCATTGCTTTCAGTCTTTTAAACTTTACTCTTAAAATGCCCAGCTCTGCTATTACAGGTATTTCCCTGCTTTTTGAAAGTTCCCATTACTCCATTTCACTTTTGTGAGAGACTTACATTAACATCAGCTTTTGCAAAGGGAAAGAAATCTGAAGAGGATGTTTGCTTTTACCAAAGAGGGCTCAGTGTTTGTTTTTGCAGGGAGCAGTTAATGACCTGGCATGTACCTTGAGCAGTAAGTGTGCCCCCCCCCAAGCTAGCTCCCCAGGAGCTACACTCAGCATCAAGCCACCATAGCTTTGCATTTTGTGAGCCTCTGTGCTTAATCTTGATTTGTTTGGTGCATTTTTCAGCAAGATTCATCCCTAGGTATCAGAAAAGCCTAAGAGAGGTTATTTTGGGGTCTGGAAATGCTCAAAAATGTTCTAATAATGGCAATTTTTTTAAATGTATCCACTTAACAATTTTTTAAATTATGTTTAGTTACCAGCATCTAGTAAATAGTAAGTTTTTGTTGTAGTGTTTAATGATTCATTAGTATGCATTTTGGTTTACAAGAACTTTCATAGGAATGCTCCACTTTGGGGAGGAACATGTACCTTCTTTATTTATACTTGAGGATGTATTCATTTATTTAAAAAATAAGATTGAACTTTGTAATATTATCTTTTTTTTTTAATTAAGTACTTTGTGTCCAGTCATGGGAAACCCTTTTCAAATATCACCGTGAATTATTCCTGATTTCTCTCCCACCCTGCCACTAATTAAAACAACGTATATGCCCTTTTCTCTTTCTTCAAGTCTTATAGAAAACAGGAAAAATCCCCCTCTATGACTCATGCTTTTCTCTCTTATGCCATAGTGTGTTTGTAGAAGACTCTTGAATTCATAGACATTCTTAGCATGGGGCATATCATATAAGCACTAAGCGCCAAAGCCTATTTTTGTGTCAAACTAATTTACAACAATAGCACTATATGAAACACTAGATTCCATATGAGGCCATTAATTGTGTCAACGTGTGGAAGTCTGTATATATATGGGGAAATGCCTCTGCTTCTTCTTACGTATTTTATGTAGAATGGCGATGGAAAAAGGAGTGGAGATATTGCACTCATTGAAGAGTCTTTCATGGGCCTGGCTTGGAGGTATGGACAGAGAGGCCCAGAAAGAAGGTCTGTTTTTACATTTATTGGATATGCAGTAATGGGATCTATATAAGTACAGTTGAGTTCAGGCTGCCTCTAGAAGCTGGGAGAAATTCATATGTCCCATTTTACCCCATACCCCCAGCCACACTAGAGCATCCTCGAGCAGAGGCAGAGCCCCTAATTCACAGTGACCCTTAGGGCCTCAAATCCCAAAGCACTGGGAAAGACAAATACAGGGACTGGGTATAAATTCAGCGACCATCACTGAAAATCTGTCATCAGTGCCCATTCCCCACAAATAAAAAATCTAAACATATTTGTGGAACATGTAGAATTGGTCATCAGCTGGTCTTGCCCTGGCCGCAGCGGGACCAGGAACCACATCAAACTCCTGGACGTTCTGAGACACCCAATGTCCCTTCATACGTCACTGGGTTTTGTGCTTGTGCTTATTCTGACCAGATTCCACTAGAAAGACAGGGGCAGGCTGGCAGTTCCAGGTCTCCCTGGAAACTATATTCCAAGAGCAGTTCCTTTGTGAACCTTTTCTCCACATGCTTACACATCGTGTCTTCATTCCGGTTGGCCCATTTGTCCACCCTCGTGGGTGCACCTGGGAAATTCTGCCACTACCTGGTCATTTTGTCCGTGTGCCAGTTCTCTCCTTCAGCTGGACAGAAGCTCTGCATTTGATCCCGAGACCTGGTGCCTAGCTCCTAGAATCGTCTGTTGAGGGAGAATGCCATACCGGCACCAGTCCACAGAGCACACTAGGATCCTCACCAAACACTAGACATAGAAGTAAAGACAGGACTGTTTCCATTCCTTGCATTTATTACATCTCAGATTTCTCATATCTAATATATGCATGGGGTTTACACTATTTTTTTCAGAGAATGACTGCAAATCTCACATGGGACATTGTACTTATTAATTTATTCCAGAAGCTATACTGGGTCCTTACTCTGCGCAGTCTGAGTGAAGGACTTTGGAATAAAAATATAAACAGGGGGGCACCTGGGTAGCTCAGTCATTAAGTGGCTGCCTTCTGCTCAGGGCGCAATCCTGGAGTTATGGGATCGAGCCCCACATCAGGTTCCTCCGCTGGGAGCCTGCTTCTTCCTCTCCCACTCCCCCTGCTTGTGTTCCCTCTCTCTCTGGCTGTCTCTCTCTGTCAAACAAATAAATAAAATCCTTAAAAAAATATGAACAGGATACATTTTTGTCCTTAAGTCCCTCATATTACTTAAAAGAAAATTCTAATGTAAATCATTTTTTAAATATAGCATTACTACATAAATCTACTTTTGCTAACATGCCCATATGGGGAATGGAGCTCACATGTGCCGGAAACCAGCCAAGGGGTGACATTTCTCCCACTGCAACAGCCTGTGTCTCAGACACCCTTCACTCTCCCTTAGAATCATGAGAAACTTCTCTGGTTCAACTCCTCATCCCGGATTCCCTCCGTGGCAACACAGAGGTTCCCTGGATGCAGTTGCCCCTTACCTAATAGGGAAAGTTGAGGCTGTGTCCACAGAGGACGTTTGAAAACCCTAGCTCAATAAATCACCAATGCAGTCTCTGGGGGAAAAGGAACAAGTATAATGCAGGGTGTAAGTGCTGAATGAAAACCAACCAAGATCCTTTTAAAAACCACAAGCAGGAAGGAAAGTGCTGTGTCAGCGGCTGTTGCTTTTGAGGTTTTGACTTTTTTTTTCCCCCTGTGGAGTAGAAGGAGTGTGGGTCTAGGCGATTGTGAATCCCCAGAGCTGAGGCAAACGGTGAGGCCAGGGAGAAGTGAGAGTCTTGGTGAGAAGGACAAGGGACTCAGGCTAGGGAAGAAAATAAGGATACCCTGGAGATAGTTAGGGAAGGTGAGCAGGAATGAATTTGCAAAGGACGGATGTTCCCATGTTGTCAGAGAAGACAGGACACAAATGGAGAAAAGAAGTAGAGAAAGAGTATTAGTGAGAGTCAGGGTGGATTTGGACGTATGCAACCTGAAAAAGATTCAGAGGTAAGAATGTAGGAGGGAGTGCACCAAAATAGGGTTGTAACGACACAAAGAGGTATTCTATTCACCTTAGAAGAAAGATCATGAGAAAATACACATTTCAGTTAGACCAACCCTATTAAACAAAACAGGGCCCAGGCTGTCACTTCACAGAGCATTTGTAAATACAATGAAATCAAATTATAATCCATTCCACTAGTTACCTGGATAGATGCGCTGCAAGGGAAGCATGTTTTTCTAAGAACAATGATAACAATGATGTCACAGGCCTCATTCCTCAGCTAACAAGTCTGGAGACAAAACAGAGCTTAAACTCGGCTGCCCTAGAATCAGCTGGGGAGGACGTGCCCTCTGATGTCAGCTCAGTCACTCAGCCTCATCCTACTGAAGACCACTGCAATCCGCAAACCCCCAAATGGGAAACCAGCAAGCTCCTCTTAGCCTCTAGGAATTAGGAAATCTCCATTCGAGTGAGCTGTGTTATCAATTCATCTATACATTTGAGCACATATATGGCTTTATTGTGTCTCCCAATAAAATAGAGATGTTTCTTGCATCATTGAGAGTCTCAGGGATATGAATAAGAAGGAAATTAATATATGTAACCTATAGAAAAATATGGATCTCACCTTTGACATAATATAGTCATCTTTGAAATTCCTCCATCCATTAGGTTCTAAGATAAACTGTACTGATTCTGTTCATTCACTGATTACTTATTCAACTAGCATTTACTGGGTGTCCAAATGTGCCAGTCACTCTTGAAGGTACTGGGAACATAGCATTGAACAAAACAGGAAAAAAAAAAAACAACTCCCCATCCTAATGTCGCTTAAGCTCTGTCTCACCATTCTTCTCCCATCTATCTTGCTGTTTTTCTTTAATCAAATATACTCAGTCTCGCAAGAGCCTGGATCAAATGTGTGGTATCTGTGAGTCCATCTCATCCTCGGAACTAACAATGTCCTGCTATTTTAGAGGAAGTTTGGCACAGAGAGGTGGACATGCCCTTCTCTAAATCGCCTTGGCGAGAAAGTGGCACAGTCTTCAGCCTGGGTCACCATCTGCTTTTCTACTGGGCAGCCCTGTGCCCTTTTGCTTTCTTTTCTAACTTCACATCTGTGTTGCTTTGCTCATATCTGCATCTATTTGCTCTCAAAGAATCTTGTTTATTTAACCACCTAGCCTTTGGCAGATGACCTCAAGCCTTTCAGACGCTGCCCACCACCAAAGCTTCAGGCCAAACCATCATCCTTAGAAGAAGGACCCACAGGGGCACCCGGGTGGCTCAGTAGGTGAAGCATCGGACTCTTAGTTTCCACTCAGGTCATGATCTCATGGTCATGAGATCGAAGCCCCCTCCTCCCTTTTGGGCTCCTTGCTCAGCAGGGAGTCTGCTGGAGATTCCCTCTCCCTCTACCCCTCCCCTCACTCACCCTCTCTCTCTCTCTCAAAAACATAAATAAATCTTTTTTAAAAAAATGAATAAGGATCATAAACCTCACAGGAGCCCCAAAGACCTGAGTCATCGGTCCCCGCCTCTGACTGGGACCTTATCTGCTGGTCCTCATCCTCATCTGTCCCCACACACAGCCTGCCTGGGGGGCTCTGGTCACGGGGGTTCGCCCTGCTCCCTCCCACCACAGTTCATGTTTGTGTACCCTGCAGCCTCTGGGCCTCTGGCTGCTCTGTTGCTGGCTTCCGTTCCTGCTCACTGCTTGCACTGGTCCTTCAGTTGTTAGCGCAGAGACTCCCTGGGAGATTCACCCTAACCCTGCCGGCAAGCTCAGAGTCCTCTATTATATTCTTGTAGCAGTGCTGAGTAACCTTTCTCCCAGCGATTACTTTGTAATTGCTTGCATTCTCCTGATGTATCCTAAGGCTCCTTGAGAGCTGGGACGTAATCTGTCTTTTGCTTACCCTTGTGTCTGGGTACCAACAAACGTGTGCTGAGGACAGACTGGATGATTTGCTATAGGCATACACACCATCACTTCAAATTCAACAACATGGTAATTACATTTTGCTCAATGACAGGCACCCCCTGCATTTGCCACCTTTCAGGTGACCTAATGACCTCACCATACTTATCCCAAATAGGGATCACATCCTCTCTTCAAATTACCTTGCTCCTTCTGTGTCTTTCTCAGTTCTCCTCACCTCAGAAGTGCAGCAGCGTGGATGGGCTCTGCTTGAATTACTTCTTCTGAGGAAAGCGGTAACTTACAGCCTTGTCACCTCCAAAATGTGCTTTGCAACAGTAATAACAGGCATGCAGTCCTTACAGGACCCTTACTGAACTATGATAGAAATTTATATTCCAAATATTTGCTGGGCTATGTACCTGTCATTATTCTACACGTATCTATCCAGGCATCTTCACGTCAGCTCAGCTACTCAGTTCTTTATCATGAGTTAAATAAAGGCAGGCAGAAAATTAAAGTTTGGAAAAGATTTTAAGAAATTATGTTGCTGTATAAGGGTGCCTCCGTGGCTCAGTTTGTTAAGCTTCTGCCTTTCGCTCAGGTCATGATCCCAGGGTCTAGGATCCACCCTCATATGGGGCTCCCTGCTCAGCAGGACCGTCTCCAGCTCCCCCTACTTGTGCTCTGTCTCTGTCAAATAAATAAATAAAATCTTAAGAGAGAGAGAGAGAGAGAGAGAGAGACAGAGACAGAGACAGAGACAGAGAGAGAGAAATTATTATAAGGATATAAGGAGAAGAAGGCCACGGGGTATTTCAGAAAAATAATGAAAGGGAGGAGCTCAGCAATTTTCCAAATGCACATGAAAACATTAGGATACAGTGTGAGGGATTCCTTTACAAATGCTCAGTTTCCTAGAAGGCCAGGGTGACTAAAATGTTAATTTTATCCTTGTAACTGAGGGTTGTATGAGTTGTAACTTTTCACCGGGAGTGGCTTATTTGGGCTCTTGAACCAGAGCCAGCGGATAACACCCATCCTGTGCCTCTTCTCCTGATGCTGTAGGATCCCTCCCTTCTGTGCCAGACCACGAGGGCAGATAGTGCAGGCAACTGGGGAAGGCAGCGCTTCTATCAGCCCGGCCAGGCGAGGCCCGGCCAGCCATGGCCTCAGGGGCACCTGGGGAGCGACTGCGCGAGGAAGCCAGGTGCCCTGTGTGCCTGGATTTCCTGCAGGACCCGGTCAGCGTGGCCTGCGGCCACAGCTTCTGCCTCCGGTGCATCTCCGAGTTCTGCGAGAAGTCCGACAGCGCTCAGGGGGGCCTGTATGCCTGTCCGCAGTGCCGGGGCCCCTTTGGGCTGGAGAGCTTTCGGCCCAACCGGCAGCTGGCCAGCCTGGTGGACAGCGTGCGTCAGCTGGGACTGGGCCCGGGGCCCACTGGGGTGCGCCAATGCGCGCGGCACGGCGAGGAGCTGAACCTCTTCTGCGAGGAGGACCAGGAGACGCTGTGCTGGGTCTGTGACACCACCCCGGAGCATAGGAGCCACCACACGGTGCCACTCCAGGAGGCAGCAAGGTGTTACCAGGTGAGAGCCCCTTGGTGCACTCCGCCGGGCACAGGTGGAGAGGCCCGATTGGGAGTCTGGAAATGCGGCCCACACAGATGAGTGGCTAGAGGCAGCGGTGTTAGTGACTTGTCTAGCTAGGGACAAACCCAGATGATTCCATCCTGACCTGAACGACTCCGTTCAGGTTGGGTCCCCTTGCCTTGCCCCACGGTAACCCCCTTCTGGGACCTCTCTTCAGGAGCTCAAATGCACCCAATTCATTTGACCAAATGATTTTAGATTGTCCCCTCCTCTGTGAAGCCTTCCCCAGTGCCTAGTTTTTTCATCCTGGTTTTATTCTCCCGATGGTCAGTCCTGGTTCCAAAGACTCTGGTGTGGAGGCTGGGTTATCCAGTTGGTTCTTGGTTACAGGTGTACATCTTTATTGTAAATGCTTCTTAATTAGCTGTCTAATGCCTTATCTTCCATAGCACTTATCTCTATGTTAGTTAATACTGTCACCAAAACAACCCCTGGGTTTTGGACACCAGTGCCCGCGGAGCACACAGCTCTGATCGCCTTCCAATCCTACAAATGCATGTGTGCCCTGAAGTAAAAACCCAGTAGCTAAGTTTGTTCACACGTATTCGGGGGGACTGATGATGACAGCATCCCCAGTGAAGAGGTGACTCATATTGGAGTATTTGGCCCCCAAAAGTGGCGTCTGTGAAACTCTAATAGAGTTTTCCCTACTGGTGCTCTTCAAAAGGTCTTTGATCTGTTCTGAGCACATTTAAATTCCCAACATTGGGAGCAGCTTCCACCGCAAAAGAGGTGGGAGTGGTCTAAAATCTACCGACATGTTTAACTGAAGTACTGTCGCAATGAAATAAATCGTGAACATTGGACTTTCTAAAATTATTATTATTAATTATTATTATTACTTTAACTTTGTTTTAAATCAAGGTTTTGGGATATTTACCACCTCAACTTCCCTCTTGACATACCTGGAAATATCTCTGACTTTTTCTTTTTTATTTTGGTTGTCATCTACAAATTTCAGGTGCCAGCTCCTTCCTAGCTACACTTTTGAAGTATGCTGTTCCTGCTTTCTTTTTACCAGAAGTTACCTAAATGTAACGTGGCTGTATGTAATATATCTTAATTGACTACCAAATAAATATCTGTTAACTCCTTAGCCTGTCAGCAAGGACTTCATAGGACCCTAAGTGCTGTTTCTACACTTCTTGTCTCAGCCAACCATGATATCCAGCAAACCCAACCTAATCACTGTTGTCCCCAAACATGACACATCTTGTTCACCTCCTTGCTTTTGATCACAATTTCTTCTGCCTAAGCGAACTGTTTCTCTGTCTATCGGTGTCGAAGTTCTGTTTCATACAAACATTTAAAAAATGCCACTTCCAGAACACCTAGATGGCTCAGATGGTTAAGCGTCTGCCTTCAGCTCAGGTCATGATCTCAGGGTCACTGGGCTCCCTGATGCTCAGTGGGGAGCCTGCTTCTCCCTCTCCCTCTTCCTGCTGCTCCCCCTGCTTGTGCCCTCTCTCTCACTATTTCTCTGACAAATAAATAAATAAAATCTTTAAAAAAATGCTGCTTCCCCCATCTTGTCAAATACTTCTATATATTATTCTGTTAGTTTCTGTGCAACATTATAGATAAGCTTATAGCAGTCTCTTTTAAAGGCAGTTCTTGTGTAAGACTTATTAAATGACTTGGGGAAGAGCCCCCACCCCCTATTTTTTTCCTAAGACTTATTGAATGACTTAAGGAAGAAAATAAAAGTATATATATATATGTGTATCTTTATGGTTGTTCTCTCTAGATAAAATATATGTGTTTACCTCTAGCAGGGGTTGAGGGTGGAAAGGAGATTCAGTTTATTATTTTTTAAATTCCTCGTAAGGTTTATGATATTGCATATCTCCTCTCCACTTAACAATTAGTGATTTACAAGGTTTCATTTGACCAAATAATAATAAACAATTTTCTTATTATAAATCAATAAATAATTTTAAAAACCTCAAATATATAGATATAAGGAATAACATCCCTCACAACCAAGCAGTTGTAGATACAATTTCATCTATTGAACATTTATTGCTACATAGTTTTTATATATTCATTACAAGCACTTTTTTCAAAATTGGTGTTATATTACATAAAATATACTTATCTTTTTTTTTTAAAGATTTTATTTATTTATTTATTTGACAGAGATAGAGAGAGCCAGCGAGAGAGGGAACACAAGCAGGGGGAGTGGGAGAGGAAGAAGCAGGCTCATAGCGGAGGAGCCTGATGTGGGGCTCGATCCCATAACGCCAGGATCACGCCCTGAGCCGAAGGCAGATGCTTAACCGCTGTGCCACCCAGGTGCCCCTAAAATATACTTATCTTAATTGACTTTATAATTGTGAATGTTTCTTATCATTCAATATTCTGCAGCATCTTGTTTTAATTCCATCATGTTAATATAAAATGCATTTTTCTCACTCTCTCACTTTTGACAGTTGGTAAGTTACTTCTATTTTAAAGAATGAACCATGAGAGACTGTGGACTCTGGGTAACAAACTGAGGGCTTCAGAGGGGAGGTGTGGGGGATTGGGATAGGCTGGTGATGGGTATTAAGAAGGGCATGTATTGCATGGTGCACTGGATGTTATACGCAACTAATGAATCATGGAACTTTACATCAAAAACTAAGGATATGCTGTATAGTGGCTAACAAAACATAATAAAAAATTATTATAAAAATTAAAAATTAAAAAATATAATGCTGTAATGAACATATGTTTAGATTTTTTATTATATCTGGCATTAACATTTAAAATATATTTATATTTTACTTAATCATTGGTGAGGTTGAACATTTTTTTGTGCTTACTAGCCTGTTTAGTCGGTCTTTGCATTTCTTGATATCCCTGGTTGATATTAGGTACTGAATTCAGGCATCTATAATGGGTTCAGCACATGTTTCCAAACAGGCCAAGCTCCTGATGGCCCTGGAACTTGTAAGGAAGGAGATGGAGGAGACCTTCACTCAGGAGGCCAACATGGGGAAGAAAACTGTCGTTTGGAAGGTAAGAGAATCTTGGGGCTTCTGGAGGCTTGCTTGTCTGGCAGAACCAAGTTTGGGTCATTAAATTACTATGGAAGCATCTTCCCTGCTGCACACTTTTGTTCCATTTACATGGTTGCTCTAGGGAAACATCTGCATCACCTTGGATCATCGCATCCCCTCAAATTACACTGTGTATCTGTGTTCTTTTTATCTCTATTAATACTACCCCAATCCAAATTATAAATAGTTTTACTGACCTTGATTGTACTATAACTCATTGTTCCATTCCTAGTACCTACAGAAGTCTCATATTATCATTACTAGTTTAAAATGTGTGTGTGTGTGTGTGTGTGTGTTCATTGGATGAATGACATAATAAATATTTCACAAGATTGATATATATGGCATATAGCTAATATTAATCATTTTAAATATAGGAGGATAATCTGAACATTCAGCCCCTTGTCAGTAATCCATATACATATCTTCTTTTTTTTTTACACTTCAACTTTTCACTTACCTATTTACACACACACACACACACACACTGGTTCTCAATCTGTGGTGATTTTGTCCTCCAAGGGATATTTTGCAATAACTGTAGACATTTTTGGTTCTCATGGGGGGTTGGGGGAGGGGAGTTTTCTACTGGAATTCCAAGGGTGAAAGCCAGGCATGCTACCAAACACCTTACAACGCACAGGACAGCCCACAAAAGCTCGCAATGAAGACTCATCTGGTCAGGGATGCCTGGGTGACTCAGTCGGTTAAGTGTCTGCCTTCAACTCAGGTCATGATCCCGGGGTCCTGGGATCGAGCCCCAGGTCAGGCTCCATGCTCAGTGGGGAGTCTGCTTCTCGCTTTCCCTTTGACCTTCCCCTCTGCTCATACTCTCTCTCTCTCTCTCAAATAAATAAATAAAATCTTTAAAGTAAAGAATCATCTGGTCAAATATAAATAGGGTCAAGATTGAGAAACTATGTATAGAAAGTATATGTATATTTATATCTATTTATGTAACATATGATTTATAGAGTATTTCTATTATTTGGCCTTCTCCAAATAACCCTTCTTCTCTGATTGCTTTATATATATATATATATATATGTATATTTATATATTTACTTATTTATTTATTTTAAAATATATTTTAAATTATTTCCTTTCTCTTTCTTGAAAATGTTGTCTTATACTCTATCCTCAGACTGATATTTCTGTAAGGACCATTTATGCTACATTTTTCTTCTGTGCTGCATCTTATCTTTTCTATAGTTATGCATATCATATGTAAAGTTAAACATTTATTCATAATTTTTGTTCTTTTTAGGCTAATAATCCAAGTCAATTGTTTTCAATCCTGACCTGACTATAGATTTACACATCAGAAGTTCCATATGCAAGATTTTGCAAACCCTCCACTAATTATTCTAAGTAGAGATAATTCTATGATCC
The DNA here is from genome assembly GCF_023065955.2 of Ursus arctos. NCBI lineage: Eukaryota > Metazoa > Chordata > Mammalia > Carnivora > Ursidae > Ursus > Ursus arctos. The sequence continues at coordinate 7,821,662 of NW_026623067.1, read as the reverse complement.
GTGTTCTTCTGTTTGGTTTTATTTTGTTTTTTGTTTTTTTATAATAATATTTTTTATTATATTATGTTAGTCAGCATACAGTACATCCCTGGCTTCTGATGCAAAGTTCGATGACTCATTAGTTGCATATAACACGCCGTGCAGTATGCAATACATGCCCTCCTTACTACCCATCACCAGTCTATCCCATTCCCCCACCCCCTCCCCTCTGAAGTCCTCAGTTTGTTTCTCATAGTCCATAGTCTCTCATGTTTCATTCCCCCTTCTGATTACCCCCCTTTCTTTATCCCTTTCTTCTCTTACTGATCTTCCTATTTCTTATGTTCCATAAATGAGTGAAACCATATGATAATTGTCTTTCTCTGCTTTATGATCCGTGTTCTAAGCAATGTAAACTTGCATGAGCCATATAGGCCAAATACAACACACATCAGTTTAATAAAACAAACTCTAACTTCTACAAAGACACTTCTGTCTATGTCTGTAGATATAATTGTCACACTCAAAAGGAGGATGTGAGAGAAAGAAGGATTGCAACCAAACCCCTTCTTTCACCATGCCGTCCCTCAGGGTGTAACACCACTCTTTTTCCGTGGCTGAATTAGCACCACTGCTCAACAGCTCAGACTCCAACATCAGGGATACATTACATGAATTGTACCTTTCAGATCAAACTATGGAATTTAGAGTTGGTTATTTTTTTAGAAGTCAGGATTACATGAATCCAGTAATTTAGAAAGTGGCAGAAAGTGGTAGGGATGGAAAATTGCCAGATGGTTTTGAGCCTTAAGGGATTTGAGAATCATTACTAATTTTGTTCTTCATTTGTTAATTTGTTTTTAGAAAAAAGGTGTTAGTTCATGCCCTTAAATCAAACCAAGACCTTATAATGTTTTGCAATGGGCCAGGGAATCCAAAATGAGACACTATGGGAGATTATTGTGTTTCCTATACTCATTTTAAAGCTAGTTTTCCACATCCCAGGCTCAAGAGAATAAAATGTATGAATAATAATGCTGTGTCAGAGTATATTCTTTAGGTCTATTTAAAACATGTGCATGTGGGTTTGGGTGGAAATCAGGATTAATTTCCTTAAGTTAACTCTGTAATAAATGGCCTGTGGATCATTTAGCTTTATTTTGGCTGAACAGAGAACATTAGCCTTAAGGTTTCACAATTACCATGTTACGAAGTAATGTTCATGTTTCTAATGTCTAAGCCTTTTTTTTTTCTCACATTTACAATTCAGGTCTCTCTAATCTCTCTTCATAATGATTCAGTTGTTTCCACCCAGTTCTCATTCTAGTCAGTACTTTAATGATGTATTTTAACTTCATTGTGCAACTATTCTATGCTAGTCAGCCTGCTCAGCAGTTTAATAGATATTTAATCTTAATCCGCATACTCCTCCTCCCATAATTTAAATATGGTACAAAAACTTGCATGCAGAACTGCCTTGCCTGCAAGTCCATGGCCAAATGAGAACTCAAATCCAGCTGCCTTTCTCAAACTCTAAGTCTGAAGACCACTGGTCCCATAGAGTGGCCTCTGGTTTCTGCATGTTGTTAAAACGCAGCTGAACTGTGGACAGAGTTTTGGTGCTGGGGTCTTTCTGGACGTTGCAGTCAGCTTCCCTACCCCATACCTGAAGCTCTCCCTGGTTGATGATTGGATCCCCTGTGTCACTCCAGGAGAAAGTGGAAATGCAGAGGCAGCGTTTCCGGTTGGAGTTTGAGAAGTATCGTGGGTTCCTGGCCCTAGAGGAGCAACTGCAGCTGAGGCGTCTGGAGGAGGAGGAGCGAGCCACCCTGCAGAGACTCCGGGAGAGCAAGAACCGGCTGGTGCAGCAGAGCAGGGCTCTGAGGGAGCTGGCCGAGGAGCTGGAGGAGAGGTGCCAGCGCCCAGCGCTGGGCCTGCTGGAGGTGAGCCTGGGCCCCTCAGCAGAACAAAGGGTACGGGGGAGCCCACAGAGACACACAGCCACTTTCAGTCACAAACCACTTGTGCCATCATGATTTTTAGGAAAAGGGCACCCTGGCATCTGTTTGGAAAGCACCTTAATTCTAAGTCTTAGCATCAGAATGAGGAGGGACTCTCAACAATTGTATAAAATAGTTCATCTTAGAGACCAAAAATTAATTTGATATCTTACCTATGAGGTTAAACAAAAAAATGGACAATTGATGTTATGTTGGGTGAAAACCACTTCTTAAAACCGCACAGCTAATCTGTCAATGATGATAGCCGATTCCAGAAGTCTTTGGTAACCCATTTCTGTGTCAGTAGCTAAATGTATGAATAATGTCTTAAATTGTCCAGCTTGAAGCTTTCCTGTTAAATTTTGTGGCAAACACAAATTTCGTTGTCCATATTGCATGCCCATTCCAAGCATGGTGGGGAGGGATTAAATGGGTTCCTTGCCATTTGCTCACAGTCTGTTAGGGTTTGGACAGCAGAGAGACAAAATAGGAAAAAGGGAAATTTTTATTTGTTTTTAATCCTTCATGAGGTCATCAAAATCCCAAGTGAACTGAGAAAACCATTGTTGATAATGCATGTGTATTATCATGACAGAACGCATTGCAGTAGAAAAATTCTGGGCACACTTCATTCTGTCTCATCCCCAATGACTCATTCAGGAGCTTCTCAGCTAAGGAATCCATGTCCTCATTTAGCAGCTGACCCGCAGATTCCATCGTGAGTCAGCCCCAGACGCTGAAAGTGCAGTGAAATCTTCATATTAACTATCTACGTAATGTTTACAAGGACAGGAGTAAGCAGCACTGGTGACATAGTTAGGGGTTCATTAAATGAATGAACTTTCAAAGCATTTTTATTTGTCTTATTTAATTCATTTTGTCTTCAATTATCTATATCTATATCTATCTATCATCTATCTATCTATCATTTATCTATCATCTATGTGTAAGCAACACATATGTTTATTATCATTATTATTATTACTAGGCTCGTTTCCATGTGAGCAAACTAAGCATCAAAAAGGAATTCATTTTCTGAATTTCAGACAGCAAATATACATAGAACTTTAGCATTTTCAATAATGACATCCATCATCTTATTTTACCATATTTCAAAACAAAACATTGAAAATAAGCAGTTATTAGCACCAGATAAATGTTAAAATTATTTCCGCTACAAATCTTAGGGAGAATATATTCTAAAATTATTTATTTTCATTTTTATATCCACCTTTCCCTTTCTTCCTCAGTACCAGTAAGCAGCATTTTACTGCCAAAGGCCAAAAACACGGCCTGCCAGTCTCATAAAAAGTAAAGTCAATTATTTTCCTTCTTTTATGCCTTCTCAAAATTTATCTGACACGTGGTTATTTTTAGATGGAAAAAAGAAAATGTAAAACAGGGGATTTATTTAAATAATCTCCTTTGAGATAAAATGTTGCTATTAATTAATGACTTCCTTTTTTATCCAGTTAGGTAACCTACTGACACATGAGTCCATAGCTATGGTGTCGTGGTTCAAGTAATGAGGAATTTGGGGTTTTCTTACAGAGACATGGGGAGTAATATATTTTTGTCAATACCTTTCTCTGTTCCTCAAATAAATTCTGGAGATTTTTAAAGTGTATTTTTACCTTAATTCCATCTACATTTGTTACAGAATGTAACTCTTTATTAATATATCCAAATGTCAGAATTATCAATTCAGAAAATAGTTAAATTGGTTGATATCATTGGAATTAACCTAAACTTTGTGTAGTCTGATTCCATTGTAGTACAGGCAAACTGATTTTAAAATTCATGAGAAAATTCAACAGCCAATTTTTTGATTTTGTTAAGAGAGATTGATGTCTTCTATCATTTTATCATCATAATTAATTATTTCCAATCATCCCTAAAGAGATGTTCATGGTTTGTTTCCAATCTGTAAAAAGAATTTTAGAGTGTAACTCATACCTGCTTATATTTCTCTTTTACTTTCAGGGTGTGAGAGGAGCCTTGAGCCGGTATGTTTACTGTCTGAATCAGGGACGGGTTGTGGGAGGACAAGGGAGTTGGTGGATAAATCCTACTAAGAATTGTCGGTTCTGTGCCCTTCTCAGAAGTAAGGATGTCACACAGCTGGAACCGGAGACCATCCCCATGGAGCTGAGGACAATGTGTCGCATCCCTGGGATGAGGGAAATGTTGAGAAAGTTCCAAGGTAGGCTGCTTCTTTGAGCCGGGAGAACTACAATGTCTATAGTTTGGTTGTTATTACAGTTTGTTACCGTACAAATCAGGTTGCAGTAACAGAACCCAGTTTATCGTTCACTTTTAAAGATGTATTTATTTATTTGAGAAAGACAGAGAGTGGGAGAGAGTAACCCAAGCAGGATGTTCACTGGGAGTGGAGCCTGATGCGGGCCTCGATCTTATGACCCCAAGATCAGAGCTGATCCAAAACCAAGAGTGAGCCACCAGGCACCCCAGCAAAGGTCTATTTTTAGATCATATCACTGATTTACTAGTGGGTTGTGGAGACTTTTGTTTCACCTCATCTTCCTCTGGGAGTAGTGCAGATAGAGCCCCACCTCGATTCGGTTGCTGGTTGCTCTGGGAAAGGGCTAGGTTATGGTGGTTTGGGCACTGGTCCTAAAGGCATCCACACTTAAGTGGCACCCTGGCTTCCCTGAAGATTTTTTAACTATAGTGAGTCACATGCTCATGCCAAGTTATAAGGGTGGATGGGAGACAGTGCTGTATTCAGAAGAAAGAACTGGGATATTTGTGTAGAGTCATAAAGAGTCACTAACACCCATTTAAGCTACCTTTAGTTAGAACAACAGGCTTGAAAGTGTGGTTCACAGCTTATTAGCTGTGATATGAGTAACATTAGTTGCAATGAATATTCATTTCCCTGTTTATAAAATGCTGAAAAAATGTATTGTTTGGAGGACTAAATGAAACGTATTTGAAAACAGAAAAATCATCAATATAAAAGCATACATCAAATTTATTTTATTATCTGTAACTTGATGAGTTGCTTAAATCAGCTATTCAATAAAGCCAAAAATATTCAGTCAATTATTTTTATGTAGGAGTAAGTGTGGTGACATAAATGAGTTTGTTAGATCTGATAATGCTGTTTTTCAAAGAGTATAGATTCAACATTTGTATTTCTGTTTTTAACCCAAGTTATACCTAGCAATGTATGCAAACTGTGGCTAAACACTGCTTTCATTACTTCGAAGGAAGTTTCAGCCCATAATGAGAAAACCCTATGCAGCCCTGTTCAATGATGGGCAGATTAGCATACTAACTGTATGACTTCTTGCAATTTGTTACACTCCCATAATCAAAGTCCTCATATTCCCATTTTTTACTGAATAAATAATGAATCAATTCAATAAATATTCCATATTTTGTGCCAGGCACTTTTCTAAGTATTGAAATATATTATTGAACAATAACAAAAAATCCTACAAATCCATAGCTTCATATACATACAGTGTACATATTTACCTAAATTATGCAAAATGCACAGAATGTTAGAAGATGATACAGAATATTGGGGAAAAAATAAGGTAAGTGTGGCCAGAAGTTTTCAGGTTAGGGCATCTAATTTTAAATTTGACAATCCAGGAAGTCCCCTTGAGGTTAACACATCAAATATCTAACATGGAATAAAACATTCCAGGCAGCAGAAACAATGAGTGCCCAGGCCTGAAATAGAAATATAGAAGATGTGTTCCAGAAACTATGAGGAGGTCTGTGCGGCTGGGGAAGAATAAGCAAGGGCAAAGTCAGAGAGGTCAAGAAAGGACCAACTTGCACAGGGTGCTCTGGGCAGGTCACTGTGACCAGGATGCTTTATCTTTGAGTAAAACAGGAAATCAATGGAAAGTTGTAAATGGAGGAATAACATGATTAGATTAATGTTTTAAGAGTCTTACTCTGTATGTTTTATTGAGAATAAATTCAAAGGGGTAAGGCTTTAAGTGGGAAAAGCAATTAGGAGCCTTTGCAATAATTCAATCAGAGATGATTATGGATTGGATTAACATGGTAGTATTATCAGAGGTGCTGAGATGTGGAATGTGCACAGAATCTTGGTATATTTCAAAGGTAAAGCTGGTAAAATCTGCTGTTGGATTAGATATGAGTTGTCAGAGAAAGAGAAAAGTCAGAAATGATTCCAGAGTTTGAATCTCCAGAATTTTCATAATGAAGTTGTTGTTTACATTGGTGGTTAAGGCTGCAGGTGTGGCAGAAGGAGGGAGTTGGATTTTGAACATACCAATGGTGTGATGAATGTTATATATCCAAAGTTTGATGTCAGGTAAGCAGATGATTCTGCAAATACAGTTTCAGAAGAAAGGTTTAAGGTAGAGATTTGCATTTGGAATCAGTAAGCATATGAGTGGAATTTAATTAAAGCAATGATCCAGCCAGCCCAATAACACATTGAGAGTGAGCTGAGAAGGAAAGAAGAGGTCCCAGTCCTGAAACCACTGGATGGAGAAGTGGGGAAAACAGTAAAGGAGACCAAATGAGTGATGAGTGGAGAGGGGAGGAAAGGGTGAGGATCAGCGTCTCTGGGAAAGAGAAAGGAGGTTTTCCAGGACAAAGGTGGGGGGGCGAAGCATTGACTGCTACAAGAAAGTGATTTAAGGTGACCTCGAATGACTACTCACCAGTGTGGAGGTCACTGGGAAGTTTCATTAGAGTATTGTTATATCATGATGAGCAATTGAGTATAAGAGAGAGGGGTGGGGGAGCAATTGGAGATAGACCATATTAACTCCCTTTCACAGATTTATATTCTTATAAATGGAGCAGGGAAGTGTGCTGGAGTGGAAATAATGTGTAAAGACAACGTGCATTAAGTAGGCCTAACAGAGTTCCATGGAAACCAACATTCCAGTCTGTTATTTATGACCTCTAAAGTTTGGGGAAATCGCATAAACTATGACTCTGAGTCTCCTCGTCTGTAATGTGGGGATGATAGCAGGCACCTAAATGGGTTAGCGGCAATGATATATCATGTACGTGACCCACTCAGGTTAGGGTATCAACACAAGATCACCAGAAGTGGATTTAGAGACAAATAGTAGTAAGGGTCATTGTAATAGTATTTGTTATTATTATGATATTAAAAATGAAACTGTATGAATAAAATTTATTATTTTTGAATGTTTATAAAGAAAAGACGCTGAATATTTTACATCCTGCCTTCTTCACTGAGAATATTTTACATGTAAATGTATTTATTAATTACGTGTATAAGTAAAATTTCACATCAATCTCCCTGGGACTTCACAGTATCAGTATTGGTTTTCTGTTGTTGTGGAACAAATTACCACGGACTTCACTGCTTAAATCCACATGCATTTATTAGTTCATAATTATACAGACCAGACATTCATGTGGGATCAGCTCATTTCTTTGCTTAGTTTTCACAAGATCAATATTAACGTGTTGGCCAGGTTGGGCTCCTCTGAAGAGTCTAGGGAAGAATCCACTCCCAAGCTTATTCAGTTTATTGGCATAATGTTGTTCTGGCAGTTGTGGGAATGAGATCCTCGTTTCATGGCTGGCTGTCAGTTGGAGGTCACTGGCCTTTCTCCTCATGTGGCTCATTCTGTCTTCAAAGCCAGCAATGACACATTAAATTCAAATCTCTCTGACTTCTTGTTCTGCCATCAGCCCAATAGCCATAGAAACCTTTCCGGTTTTAAGGGTTCATGTGATTAGATGAGATCCTCCCAGATCATGTTCCTCTTGTCATAAAATAAAATCATGAGAGTACCACCAAGGTCTGTAGGTCGTGGGGCTCATCTTAGAATTCTTCCTACCAGAGCAAAGTAACATTGAAAGTGGTAGATTTCAAATTAACAAATTTGTTCTATGGATTTTGAGAAAAAAATAAATACAGAGGATTTTCCTAAGAGCTCCCAAGTGCTCTGAATATAGGCAAAAGGAATCTTAAATAGGTATGCTTATGGTTCATCACATCATCAATTGTTATGCTTTTATTGGGGTAAGAATGAGTCCTGAATTATGCAGAGGTAGCAGTGGGATACACAAGGAAGTAATGAGGAATATACGAGTGACCTGAAAGATAAAATATTATTTTGCTTTCTCTAGGAGTTATTTGAGAGAGAAGAATGAGGAATGGTGTGACTATTATACATATTATTGTGCTTCCTATATTTTTACCAGTCTTCTCTGACCTTTCACATGTCTCACAAAATTCTTCCCACAGTTGATGTAAAGCTGGACCCTGTCACAGCGCATCCTAGCCTCCTCTTGACGGCTGATCTGCGCAGTGTGCAGGATGGAGAGCTGTGGAGGGATCTCCCCAACAACCCTGAGCGATTTGACACATGGCCCTGTATCCTGGGTTTGCAGAACTTCTCCTCAGGGAGGCATTATTGGGAGGTCATGGTGGGAGAAAGAGCAGAGTGGGGTTTAGGTGTCTGTCAGGAGACAGTGCCAAGGAAAGGGGAGACCACACCCTCTCCTGAGAACGGAGTCTGGGCCATGTGGCTGCTGAAAGGGAATGAGTACATGGTCCTTGCCTCCCCATCGGTGCCTCTCCTCCACCTGGAACGGCCTCATTGCATTGGGATTTTTTTGGACTATGAAGCAGGTGAAATCTCATTTTACAATGTAACAAATGGGTCTTACATCTACACGTTCAATCAACTGTTCTCTGGTATTCTCCGACCTTATTTTTTTATCTGTGACACGATTCCTCTTATCTTGCCATCTATGACAGATGCAGAGTCAGAAAACTGGGCATCCAGAGGTCATCTTGACTCTGCTTCTAATGTGAGACACGATCATTCCTAACATTCTGTTCCTGAGAATTTTACACCTAGCAAAAGTTCCTGGGGTGGAATGAGGATGCAAACATGCTAAGCCCCAACAAATGCCCCCATTCAGATCAGCACTTTAATCCTTCTTGCTATGGACATTTTTCCATCAGGACAAAACAGAAAATATTACATATTTACATTTGGGGGAGAATTATAGAATATATATATATATATTTAATTTTGTAAGTGATGATCTCTACAGCCCATGTGGGGCTTGAACTCACGACCTGAGATCAAGAGTCACAAGCTCTTCTGACTGAGCTGGCCAGAAACCCCTATAGATCACAATTTTAGAAATGGAGCAGGCTCCTCATGTCTTCCAAATGATGCTACACATTTTCTTGATGAGGCTTTGTCCAATCCTTAACTTGTGTTAAGGATTTCTATACATTCATTATAATTTCTCATTCCTTTTAGTCTCCTTTCATTCCAACTCTTACTAAGAATAAGAAATTATTTTTTTAAAGAAATGGCAGTTCTTAAATTGGTGGAGAACAGTCCAATATCCCTCCAGCTTCAGATCTGTAATTCTATTTCTCTTCCTTTCTCATTCTGTCTCTGTCTGCCTCTGTCTCTTTCTCTCTTTCTTACTCCTGACTTTTTATTTTTTCTTTATACCTATTATTGATAACATTCCATTTCCTTCTTGATTAACAAATCCAGAACGATTTCTTTTTACATTCAATTTTCCTATGACTATATTCATTTACTTTCTAAATCCTCTTTATACTGGACTAATTTCTAAGGATTATGAAATCCATTCCTCAGATTCTACTATAATTGATTATGATCCAAGACCCATCTGGGACTGCAAATTTTCCTTTATCTTTAGAGATATTTTTTAGAGTAGAGATTTCTCAGAATTCTGATTCAACTAGTTCTTTGACTTAGCCATTTACTAGTGGCAAGACCTCAAATAAACCCTTTGTCTTTAGATCTCAGCAACTTAATATAATAATGATATTGACCTTACAATGCTATGGCAAATATTTAAGATCATGATTGATAAGATTGGTTTTAATTAAACTTTTCTACTTAAATATGATATAAAGATGATGATGATGATGACGATGATAATGAACTGATAATGATATCTGACTTATTTTTAAAGAGTACTCTGTACCTTCCTAAAAAAATTCTTGTCATTGAAGGTTAACTTTGCTGCTACATTACTCTATATCTGTGTCTAATAAATAATTGCCAGACAAGTGCCAAAATGCTTAAATGCCAAATGTTCAGGTATCATAAAATTATTAATTAATGAGAAATTTAGTTAACATTACTTTAATAATAATCTGCCAACACTTTAATCCTCCACTTTAACTCTAACCTGAACCTTACGTATTTTTCTCTTTCTGAAAGATCTCCTTGACTAAAATCTCTCACTTACTTTCCAATAACATCATTAACATAGTTTTCTTTCTAGAGTTTTTAAACATTTTTCTTTCCAGGCTTTTTACATTTAGAGGACTATCATGAAGTATAATAATTTTAGAAATGGAACAATCTCATAAACTGTATTTCCAGATGGCTCTACATACTTTATTGATGAGTCCTTGCATTGAACTAAGATTTCTGTACATTCATGTGTGATACATTTTTGTTTGATCATAAGCAAACAAGCCCTCTCTCCATTTCTCCTTTCCAAATGTAGGTAATAATAATGTAGTCTTATATGCCTCTTGTTGATAGTTTTATAGACCACGCATACCCGAGGCCTCTTCCATGCATGGTCTGAATAGAGAAGAGGCTCATGCCCTGGATTTCCATGCTTTCCCATCATCAGGGATTAAAGAGGAGCCAGCAGTTTAGTGTAACACCTATTCATGTCACTGCAAGGCCAGGGATCCATGACAGGAGGCCATACTGAGAACACACCTCCCCAGGGGGTTCTACCCATTCTCTTAAGCTTAACAGGCAGAAGGACACCACAGCACAGTTTCAGTCTGTCTACCCTCTTCAAAGCATGAACAGAGAATGATTAGTCCCCTAGACAAAGTTAACATCCTGGTTTCCACTGTCTCCCTCCAATCCTGTTACCTCACTTTGCATCTTATCATGATTTATATCAATCATTCAAGCAACTGAAGTCTTCCTTCATCCCTTGCTTCCCAAACTTCGCTAAGTTGTGTGCATCCGCTGTTATAATTCTTTCTCCTTTCCCTCCCAGTTCCTAAAATGTCTCTTCTGTTCTCTCTAGAATTCTGATTCATCAATGGCTAACTTCTTTAAATCATCTTTAAAGATCTTTCCTATTCCCTGAACTCTCCCTTACTCTCTTCTCTGTTCTTTCTCCTGACATCTACACACACACACACAGGCTTCTCCATCTCAGTGGAAGGGAATTCCATCCTTTCAATTGCTCAGGCCAAGAATCTGGTTGACTCCTCTCTTTATTTCGTTAGCCCTCATCCAGTCCATCAGTAAACCCTTGGCTTTAACATCAGAATACATACAAAGTTCAACCAGTCCTAACCACTCTGCTGCTATAACTGTGGTCTGAACTTCCATCTTTTTCCACTGGGTTACTATATTATTTTCTTAACAGTAATCTTGGCTGTACTCCAGCCCCTCCCATGTCCATTATCAATGCAGCAGCTGGGCTGATCCTTCAGTTCCCAAGACAGTAGTGCCAGTGCAATGACTTTCCATTCAACTTAGAATTAAACCCATAATCTTTACAGTGAGGCTTCAAACACTGAAGTATCTGAACACCAGTTCCTTAACTGATTCTGATTTTGTCTCTGTCCACATACTGCTGGTTTTATCCTCCTCCCTCTATCATTGCATCTAAGTTGGGTTTACACTAGACCAAGCACTTCCCACCATGGGACCTTTCTCCCATCTGTGACTTCTACCTGAAATTCCTTTTTCCTACATGTCTCCCTTACTCAACTTCCTCCCCCCTCTTTTTTTTCCCCATTAAGCCTCCTAAAACGCAGCTTCTCAGTCAGAACTATACAGACTGAACCACCTCAGAGTCCACCCAGAGCCCACTCTCCCAGGTTTTTTACCAGACCTAATGGAGGCTTCCCCCCCAATAGTATGCTTAACAATTTCTAAATGTATTCTATTATATTGTCATCTTATTTATTGTGTTCATTTTTGTTTGTTTGTTTAGCTTTTTCTTGGTAGAATGCAAGCACTCTGAAGGAAGGGGTCTTTGTCTATTGATATTTTCTGCATATCGTAAGCACCTCAAATACTGGTTTGTACATGGTTATGACTCAATACATATTTGCTCAATAAATAAATGATTGACTTTCAGGGGACAGAATTCAATGGTGGATCTAAAAGTGTTTTGCAAAATGTAATTTATTATTATTATTATTATTATTATTATTAATTTATAACTATACAACCACTGACCAATAAAGTTTAATGTCAAATGTGAAATGAGTAGAATCAATTTTTAGGTATAGAGAAAATTTGAATAGAAGTATCAATTTGAGCTTGTAGTTTCCAAGATGGCATAGTAGTAGGGGTACCTTGAGCTTGCCTTATCCTTTGAATACAACCTTCAACTCTTTTGAACAACTAGGAAAAGTATTAGAGGAGTACATAAACAATCTCCACATTCCACATTTGGAATGAATGAATTTGTCAGAAACAAGGCTCATTATTTAGTCTTCTATACGACTGACTCTCTCTTCTATCTTGTTTAACCCAGTGGTTAGAGCCTCCATTTTTTACTACATCTCAGTAATAGAATTTTTAATTTCAGCCTGATTAGATTTTAGTTCTGTTACTGTGATAAAAAAAAAAAGCTCTGCAAGAAATATTAAAGGGGATACTTTAAGCAAAGAGAGAGCCCAAAAGTAACATAGACCAGAAAGAAACAGACAATATACAGAAAGAGTGACTTTACAGGTAATACAATGGCAATAAATTCATATATTTCAATAGTTACTCTGACTGTAAATGGGCAAAATGTTCCAATCAAAAGAAACAAGGTGTCAGATTGAAAAAAGAAAAAAATGAAAAAAAAAAGACCCATAAATATGTTGTCTCAAGAGATTCATTTTACAACCTAAGACACCTTCAGATTCAGTTAGGGAGTGGAAAACCATTTTTCATGCTAATGGACCTCAAAAGAAAGCTGGGGTAGCAATCCTCATATAAGACAAATAAGATTTTAAACCAAAGACTACAATAAGAGATGAAGAGGGACACTGTATCATATTTAGAGGGTCTATAAAACAAGATCTAACAATTGTAAATATGTATGCCCCTAACTTGGGAGCAGCCAATTAGGTACATTATTTTTTTAAAAAAATTAAAGAAACACATTGATAATAATACAATAATAGTAGGGGAATTTAACACCCCATATCACAGCAATGAACAGATCATCTAAGCAGAAGATCAACAAGAAAACAAGGGCTTTGAATGACACACTGGGCCAGATGGACTTCACAGATATATTCAGAGCATTTCGTCCTAAAGCAAAAGAATATACATTCTTCTCAAAGATACATGGAACATTCTCCAGAATAGATCACATACTGGGTCATAAATCAGGTCTCAACTGGTACCAAAAGACTGGGATTGTTACCTGCATATTTTCAAACCACAGTGCTCTGAAATTTGAACTCACGAGTTCTAATACTTGGAGGATAAAGAACATCCTATTAAGAATGTATGGGTAGTGGGGTACCTGGGTGGCTCAGATCATGACCCCAGAGTCCTGGGATTGAGCCTGGCATTGGGCTCCCTGCTCAGTGGGGAGTCTGCATCTCCCTGGCCCCTCGTCCTGCTCGTGCTCTCTGTCACTCACTCACACACACTCTCTCTCTCTCAAATAAATAAATAAAATCTTAAAAAAAGAATGAATGGATCAGTAATAAAAGAGTAATATAAGAGTAATTTAAAAAATTCATGGAAGCCACAGAGAATGAAAATGTAACAGTTCAGAACCTTTGAGATGCAGCAAAAGCAATACAGATCTTTCTCAAGAAACAAGAAAAGACACAAATACACAAGCTAACCTTACACCTAAAGGAGCTGGAAGAAGAATAACACATAAAGCCTAATCCCAGCAGGAGAACATAAATAATAAAGATTATAGCAGAAATCAGTGAAATAAAAACCAAAAGATCAGTAGAACAGATGAAAGAAACTAGAAGCTTATTCTTTGAAATAATTAATAAAATCAATAAACAACTAGCCAAACTTTTCAAAAAGAAAAGGGAAAGGACACAAATAAAATCATGAATGAAGAGGAGAGATCATAACCAACACCAAAGAAATGCAAACAAATACAAGAACAAATTATGAGCAAATATACAACAAATTTGGCAAACTGCAAGCAATGGATGCTTCTTAGAAATGTAAAAACTAGGGGCACCTGGGTGGCTCAGATGGTTAAGCATCTGCCTTCAGCTCAGGTCATGATCCCATGGTCCTGGTATCAACCCCACATTGGGCTCCCTGCTCAACGGGGAGCCTGCTTCTCCCTCTCCTTCTACTAATCCCTCTGTATGTGCTCTCTTGCTCTCTCTGTCAAATAAATAAATAAAATATTTAAGAAGAAAGAAAGAAAAAGAAAGAAAGAAAGAAAGAAAGAAAGAAGAAAGAAAGAAAGAAAGAAAAAGAAAGAGAGAATAAACTACCCAAACTGAAGCAGGAAGAAATAGAAAACTTGAACACACCTATAACCAGCAAGGAAATTGAAGCAGTAATCAAACAAAACCTCCCAACAAACAAGAGTCCAGGGCCAGACTGCTTCCCAGTGGAAATCTACCAAACATTTAAAGAAGAAATAATGCCTATTCTTCTGAAGCTGTTAAAAAAAAGAAAAGAAGAGAAATAAAAGGAAAACTTTTTTATAATTATTTTTTTATTAAATTATGTTAGTCACCATACTACATCCCTAGTTTTTGTTGTAAAGTTCCACGATTCATTACTTGCGTATAACACCCAGTGCTAAATCGTGGAATGAGCCGAGATGCCCTTCAACAGATGACTGGATTAAGAAGATGTGGTCCATATATACAATGGAATATTACTCAGCTATCAGAAAGAACGAGTTCTCAACATTTGCTACAACATGGACAGGACTGGAGGTGATAATGCTAAGTGAAATAAGTTAAGCAGAGAAAGACGATTATTATATGGTTTCTCTCATCTATGGAACATAAGAACTAGGAAGATCGGTAGGAGAAGAAAGGGATAAAGAAAGGGGGGTAATCAGAAGGGGGGATAAAACATGAAAGGCTATGGACTCTGAGAAACAAACTGAGAGCTTCAGAGGGGAGGGGGATGGGGGAATGGGATAGGCTGGTGATGGGTAGTAAGGAGGGCACGTATTGCATGGTGCACTGGGTGTTATACACAACTAATGAATCATCGAACTTTACATAAAAAACCAGGGATGTATTGTATGGTGAATAACATAATATAATAAAAATATTATTATGGAGAAAAAAAAAAAACACCCAGTGCTCCATGAAATACATGCCCTCCAACCCAGAAGGAAAACTTTTGAACTCATCCTATGAGGCCAAATACCTGATGAACATGGATGCCAAAATTCTCATCAACATACTAGCTAATAGGATCCAACAGTACATTAAAATGATTATTCACCATGACCAAGTGGGATTTATTCCCGGACTGCAACGGTGGTTCAACAATGGCAAATCAATCAACATGATACATCACATTAATAAAAGAAAGAACATGAAACATACGATGCCCTCATCTGATACAGAAACTCTCCACAATACAGGAATAAAGGGAATATACCTCAATATCATAAAGCCATCTATGAAAAGCCCACAGTGAATATCATTCTCAATGGGGGAAAATATGAAAGCTTTCTCCCTAAAGTCAGGAATATGACAGAGATGTCCACTCTCAACACTGCTGTTCAACATAGGACTAGAAGTCCTCACCTCAGCAATCAGACAACAAAAATAAATGAAACCAAATTGACAAAGAAGAAATCAAATTCCCACTCTTCCTAGATGACAAGTTACTTTTTATATGGAAAACCCAAAACACTCCACCCTAAAATTGTTAGATCTCATACAGGAATTTAGCAGCATGGCAGGTTATAAAATCAATGCACAGAAATCAGTTGCATTTCTATACACTAACAATGAAACAGAAGAAAAAGAAATTAAGGAGTCAATCCCATTTACAAGTGCACTAAAAGTCATAAGATACCTAGGAATAACCCCAACCAAAGAAGTAAAGGATCTGGACTCTGGAAACTACAGAACACTTATGAAAGAAATGGAGGAAGACACAAAGAGATGGAAAAACATTTCATGCTCATTGATTGGAATAACAAATACTGTTAAGATGTCTATGCTACCCAGAGCAATCTACACATTTAATGTAATCCCTATCAAAATACCATCCAACTTTTTTCACAGAGCTGGCATTAATAATCCTAAAATTTGTATGGAACCAGAAAAGATCCTGAATAGTGAAAGGCATGTTGGAAAAGAAAACCAAAGCTGAGGGCATCACAATGCCTAACCTCAAGCTATACTACAAAGCTGTGATCATCAAGACAGTATGGTACTGTCACAAAAACAGACACATGGATCAATGGAAAGAATAGAGAACCCAGAAATGGACTCTCAACTCTATGGTCAACTAATCTTCAACAAAGCAGGAAAGAATACCCACTGTAAAAATGACAGTCTCTTCAACAAATGGTGTTGAGAAGATTGGACAGCCACATTTAGAAGAATGAAACTGGACCATTTTCTTACACTACACACAACGATAAAGTTAAAATGGAAGAAAGACCTAAATGTGAGACAGGAATCCATCAAAATCCTAGAGGAGAACACAGGCAGCAATCTCTGTGACCTCCTTGGCAGCAACTTCTTGCTAGACATGTCTCCAAAGGCAAGGGAAACAAAAGTAAAAATAAACTTTTGGGACTTCATCAAGATAAAAGCTTTTGCACAGCAAGGGAAAGAGTTGACAAAACCAAAAGACAATGTACAGAATGGGAGAAAGATATTTGCAAATGTCTTATCTGATAAATGGATAATATCCAAAATCTATGAAGAACTTATCAAACCCAACACCAAGAAACCAAAGAATCCAGTCAAAAAATGGACTGAAGACATGAACAGACATTTCTCCAAAGACATACAAATGGCCAACAGACATGAAAAAATGCTCAATGTCACTCGGTGACAGGGAAATACAAATCAAAACCTCCATGAGATACTACCTCACACCAGTCTAAATAGCTAAAATTACAAGTCATGAAACAGCAAATGTTGGTGAGGATATGGAGAAAGGGGAACCCTCTTACACCACTGGTGGGAATGCAAGCTGGTCCAGCCACTCTGGAAAATAGTATGGAGGTTCCTCAAGAAGTTAAAAATAGAGCTACCCAAGACCCAGCAATTACTTTACTAGGATACAAACATTGTGACCCAAAGGGGCACCTGCAAGCCAATGTTTATACCAGCAATGTCTTCAATAGCCAAACTATAAAAGAGCCCAGGTGTCTATATACAGATGAATTGATAAATATTTATACCATTTTTTATTTATCAATTCATATATATATGGGAATATTACTCAGCCATCAAAAAGGATGAATTCTTACCATTTACATTGACATGGATGGAACTGGAGGGTATTATGCTGAGGGAAATATATCAAGCAAAGACAGATAATTCTCATTTGGTTCCACTCATATGTGGAATTTACGAAACAACAGAGGATCATAGGGGAAGGGAGGGAAAAATAAAATAAGACAAAATCAGAGAGGGACACAAACCATAAGAGACTTTTAACTGTAGGAATCAAACTGAGGGTTGCTGGAGGGAAGGTGGGGGTTTTGGGTAACTGGGTTATGGGTATTAAAGAGGGCAAGTGATGTGATGAGCTCTGGGTTTTATATGCAACTGATGAATTTCTTTACATCTGAAACTTATAATACACTGTTATGTTAACTAATTGAATTTAAATAAAATAAGTTAAAAAATAAAAATAAAGAAAGATCAGTTTGTAGATATAATGGATTCTAGGAACATGATGACTTACCATGTCCAGGTAATGGTCCCATTGATGACAACACAACAGTACTTCTGTATCATATTGTACCTCATATGCACTCTATATGCCACATCTTGTACCGCTAAGAATGTGGGGATCATTCTATAAAATTATATGGATGAAAACCTTTTTTTTAATTGAGTTTTTCATGCTTTTTGAGCCCCTCTTCATCTGAGCTGTAGAGGAGAGCCACCTCCTACACGTGTAGAATGTCTTGGATCTTCTCTCCTCCCCATCACTGCCCTACTACTGTGCATATCTCTGTTATTATAAATTGGACTTTTTTTCCTAGCTCAAAGCATTATAAAGAATTACTGTAATCACAAAGAATGATTAAAAAGTAACCACCAACTTTAGATTCTAGTTTTTCTGAAGCTATAACTCTTCAGAGCTATGTTTACATATTAACAGAAGACTGGATAAGTCAAATAACAAAGTTGGGCATTTTCCTAACCAACCAGGTAACTGGTTTGTCAAGTGAATTAATAAGCTAGTGATTGTAACATGTTAAGAAGGTCCTGAATGCTGGAAACTGGGAGGAGAGTGATATGTGGGGCTGGTTGGGAGCAGGGAGTAAAATAGCTGTGTTAGCAGGGGGAAAGAACTTAGCAAATTTAGACCGGTGATTTCGATTCTTAGTGTCCCCAAGGGCAGAGAAATTGGGAACACTGGGATTTATTAAACCTATCTGGTCTTCAAGTATGGACTTCACCATGCAGGTTTATTGGGTGCTACTGGGGCCCTCTGCCTATTTGCTCTCCTGCCATATTGGGAAGAGGGAACGATGGATGTGGTCTGAATATGTATAGAATACACCTTCTACAAACCTACAAGTTATATGTATTGGTTTATATGGAATATTCTCTTTATTCCCTGATTCTGTAACTGTATGTATGCAAAAGTACTCAAATCATCCTTTTGATAAATTATCTTGCTAATTGACTCAAACTAGTCTGATTATTCTCTGATATTGCTTGGCTGATTGCAGGAACTCAACTTCAATGTATTTATTTATTTTATCATTAAAAAAAAATCCAGCCTCATGATGTCATATTTGCATCTACAAGAGCTTTATAAACATGGTCATATGCACACAATCTAATAAAATTAGGGGTTCATGATACCTGTTCAACTTTCCTCTAGTTTTAAAACTATGAAGTATAAATCAATATATGCTGACATCTTCCTTTCAGATCCAAAAATCAGTAAATAAATGAAACAAAATAGTTCAACCAATTAGCTCCTTAAATTAATAATAAAATATCTATTAATCAATGCACTTAAGTCATTGTTTTCACTATCTGAGACAATGGGTTCTTTCTTAGCATACATTAAATTTTTAGTAAAAAAAAGTCAAAATACTTTTGCCCTATTTTCCATAGATCTAAGGAAAGAAAAAAAGAAAGAAAAGGTAATGCATGATCCTATTCCAGGTTGTATGGGACTGATTATGCATAATTTGTTTTTTAGACACATAAAAATCCTTGGTAACAGGGGAGCAAATGGCCCATCACTATTTATGTTTATAGAACAACAATGGATTGAGTTTCCAGTTTTACTTATATGAAGGAATAAATACTTTTTATATCAAGGGACAAATTCTCCTGGTCCTCATTTTTTGTCTAGACCCTATGGGGGATTGAACAGTTTGATGTGATACATGCGTACAGCACACCTCAGTGTGTGTACTAATGACCCCTGTGGGCTTAGAGCTTCCCCAGAGCTTGGGGCTGTTGATGAATCTAGACCACCATTACAACCCTTCCTGTCTCTCTTCAGGAGAGCTGCATCATACTGGCATTGCCCTATGCACAAATATTGTGGTCCTTTGCATTTATAGAGGTATGGGCCAAGCCCAGGAGAGGTGTCTACATTTCCTCCCATATCTGGAATTGCACCTGGCTAGAGCACACATGTGAACCCATAGTTAGGGAGAAGGCATTGCACAATCCCATGGGGGTTGTCCACCTAGATCTGCACCTTCTGACTTCTGACTTTTAGTGGTACCTGGTGCATTCAAGTAAAAATGGTGAGTAGATTTCTGGATTTAGGAGCTCAACTCATAAATCTGTACTTCTCTTTTGTTTTGTTAAAAAGAAAAGGCTGTATGAAGTGAATCAAAGGAACAGAAAAATAGGAAGCGAGGAGCATCCTCCTTGCAGTTGGAAAGTTTATGGATTATGACCGACACACCAAGACAAAAGCTGCACACAAACACAGACATCACAACTCATGCTATTTAATCGTAATAGAGCAATAAACCTACCAATGCAAAATCCTTTTAAAGGATAACAAGTAAAAGTGCTAATGAGACAAAATGTGAAGAAACGCAAAATGTGAGTTCCTTTTTTTAAATGTTGGAATTGGTGTTAATAAGGAAGACAGATTTGTCAGGCAGACATGAGAAAATGAGATCTGAGGCGTGGGTTTCATTTTGGGGGAAAAAAATTGAAAAAGGTGTTCTCAGCTTCCTGGTGGGAGATGGGGCAATGTCAGCCCTTGCCTGGAGATCTAGGCTTGCCCCAACACCTCCTCAAAACATCAATTGCATTCTCTATCATTGGCCATTGTGACCACACTTCTTGTGAATTTTAAACTCTTTAAGATTAAAAATACTTGGAAAATAAACTAAAATCTTTGATCATACCCCCAGAAACAGCACATTTCTTTGACTTGTAGTTTAAGTAAGGGTACTTCTGCAGTAGAATGGTGCATTTAGATGTAATGGTATTCCCAGTCTTTGACCCGCACCTACAGGAAGAAATATATTATACCTTTTCATACATCATCAGAACACACACTCCCAAACACATAAGTTGAAAAATTCTTTTTTTTTTAAAGATTTATTTATTTATTTGACACAGAGACATCCAGTGAGAGACAGACAAGCAGGGGGAGTGGGAGAGGAAGAAGCAGGCTCCCAGCAGAGGAGCCTGATGTGGGGCTTGATCCCAGAACGCTGGGATCACGCCCTGAGCCGAAGGCAGACGCTTAACGACTGAGCCACCCAGGTGCCCCTATAAAATTCTTTTACATAGTAATAGTCTCGATTGTTCAGGCAAGCTGCTCTTCTCTCTCCAATTTCACACAAAATCGTGCCTGAAAAGCTGAGTCATCAGTCATTGGGTTAATTTCCTGACCTTTCCATGAGTCATCACCCACACATGTGGGGAGAGGTCAGGTTTTTCTAGTTGGGCACTTGATACTGCCTTCCAGTTTCTCTAGCTTTGAGCAATGGAGAAGAAATGCTTCCCCGAGGTAAGGTAAAGTTGAAATGCCACCTTAAGCAATTAATTGTTTATTTTTTGAGTTACTAAGTTGTGTCCATATATAAAAGGTAAAATGATGGATGTTGCCCAATCTCTCCCTGACCAAGAGAGTAGTGGCAAATTTGCATGACATACAGTAAAATTTGCTCTGTGCAGGGACAGGTGCACAATTTGGTGGAATATGAAGATATTCACAGTGGCTCTAGAGGATACTAATAAAGTGTAAACTGTGTGTTGGGAGGTTGCTAATGCTGAACTAGTGTGCTGGGAAGGATCTTTACCCAGAGAAAAAAGTGATTATATTCCTTCCAATGTTTGAATTTAAGGGAAGAAAATATGTGTCTCTTCCCCAGAATCATTCATAAAATGACTGTATTGCATGTTCTCCATGAAAACTGGTTTCTTCCATGGAGAGAAGCCTGTGCTAGCGGCAGGGCTCATGCACACCCCCTCGCAGAGCCTGAGGCAGGGCAAGTAACTCCTGTCATTTCAAAGACAAGACAAGAGGTAGCTTCTTGGTTAAGAGCTGGCAAGATGAGATACAAAAACATGAACTGTGTCTTTTGATTGTCACAAATCTTCCTGTGGAGTCATTCTTACCTGCGCATAGAAGTTGTGAACACAATTCAGAAGGAGATTGGAACTCAAATTATCCTGAAAGAAAATGCATGCCCTTTCACTGCATTTGGATTATTTTCAGCTCCTCATTTTTACTTTTCTCTTATTTCACAGGATTCATAATTTTAGGACCGTGAAATTGTGCAGCAGTTTGATGTAAAACGCTGACATTACTATGGTGATTGAATATATGTTTCAGTCTTATATGCCTCCCTATCTTCTGCCTTTCTTCCTACATTTATGCCCTTTTTAGTTTGTTAATTAATGGGACAATGATCTCTGTAAAGGAGGAATGTCAAAATTAAAAAGACGTCTTAACAAAGTCAAAAAAAAGCACTCATGGGGAATTTCCTAAATATTATACTTTATATATATAGTATATACTATAATATGTATCCTAAATATTATATATATTTATTTATAAATTTTATATTTATTTACAAATAAATGCATTTATTTATATAATATGATTATATAAATCATATATGTTATTATATAAACATTATTTTATATAATTATACATTATATAAATATATAAATATTATACTTATTTATATTTACTTATAAATTTATATATATCCTTTTTAATTTCATACTACGTGATTATCTTTTAAAGGAAAGCAGAATTCATGCTTTAATACTGAAAAGGGAATGACTAATGATTTTACATAATTAAGTTCAATAACAAAAACATTTTTTCAACAGTAAAATGCATCTGAAGAAGGAAAAGTTTCTTTGCATGTTTTCTTTTCTCCTTAATTTCATAAACCCAGAGTGTTCCAAGTCTCATTTCAGACGTCTTTTTTTTTTAATAATAATATTTTTATTATATTATGTTAATCACCATACAGTACATCCCTGGTTTCTGATGTAAAGTTCCATGATTCATTACTTGTGTATAACACCCAGTGCACCATGCAATACGTTCCCTCCTTAATACCCATCACCAGCCTATCCCATCCCTCCCCCAAAGCCTTCAGATTGTTTCCCAGAGTCCATAGTCTCTCATGGTTCATTCCCCCTTCTGTTTATACCCCCTATCTTCTTCCCTTTCTTCTCCTACCGATCTTCCTACTTCTTATGTTCCATAAATGAGTGAAACCATATGATAATTGTCTTTCTCTGCTTGACTTATTTCACTTAGCATTCATTATCTCCTCCAGTCCCGTCCATGTTGCAGCAAATGCTGAGAAATCATTCTTTTTGATGGCTGAGTAATATTCTATTGTATATATGGACCACATCTTCTTAATCCAGTCATCTGTTGAAGGGCACCTTGGCTCCTTCCACAATTTAGCTATTGTGGACAATGCTGTTATGAACATTGGGGTGCATAAGGATCTTGTCTTCACTACATCTGTATCTTTGGGGTAAATACCCAGTAGTACAATTGCTGGATCATAGGGTAGCTCAATTTTTAACTTTTTAAGGGACCTCCACGCTGTTTTCCAGAGTGGATGTACCAACTTGCATTCCCACCAACAATGTAAGAGGGAGCCCCTATCTCCACATCCTCTCCAACAATTGTTGTTTCCTGCCTTGTCAATTTTTGTCTTTCTAACTGGCGTAAGGTAGTATCTCAACGTGTTTTTGATTTAAATTTCCCCAATGGCTAATGATTTTGAACATTTTTTCTTGTGTCTGTTATCCATTTGTATGTCTTTATTAGAAAAGTGTCTGTTCATATCTTCTGCCCATTTTTCAATTGGATTATTTGTTTCTTGTGTATTGAGTTTGAGAAGTTCTTTGTAGATCTTGGATACTAAGCTTTTATCTGTAGCGTCATTTGCAAATATCTTCTCCCATTCCATGGGCTGCCTCTTAGTTTTTTTGACTGTTTCCTTGGCCACGCAGAAGATTTTATCTTGATGAAGTACCAGAAGTTCATTTTTTCTTTTGTTTCTCTTGGCTTTGAAAATGTGTCATGAAAAATGTTGCTGTGGCTGATGTCAAGGAGTTTGCTGCCTATGTTTTCCTCTAGGATTTTGATGGATTCCTGTCTCTCATCGCGGTCTGTCATCCATTTAGAGTTTATCTTTGTGTATGGTGTGAGAGAGTGGTCAAGTTTCATTCTTTTGCATGTAGCTGTCCAATTTTCCCAGTACCATTTATTGAAGAGACTGTCTTTGTTCCACTGGATATTTTTTCCTGCTTTGTCAATGATTAGTTGTCCAAAGAGCTGAGGGTCCATTTCTGGGTTCTCTATTCTGTTCCATTGCTCTATGTGTCTGTTTTTGTGCCAGTACTATGCTGTCTTTGTGATCACAGCTTTGTAGTATAGCTTGAAATCTGGCAAAGTGATGCCCCCAGCTTTGTTTTTCCTTTTCAACAATTACTTGGTGATTCGGTTCCTTTCCTGGTTCCACACAAATTTAAGCTCTGTTTGTTCCAGTTCTTTGAAAAATGTCATTGGTATTTTGATCGGGATGGCATTGAAAGTGTAGATTGCTCTGGGTAGCATAGGCATTTTAACTATGTTAATTCTTCTGATCCATGAGCAACATAATAGATGATTATTGATTATTACTTAATAAAGAAGGGCTCATATACAAATTAAAGTCTTTAAAATCCATCACACTCTCTAGAAGGAAGTCTTTTTAACAGTTCTGTGTATACTTCCAGATATTGTTTCTATTTTAATATAAACATAATACTTAGAACAGTATTTTTTAAGATTTATTTACTTAATTTAGAGAAAGAGAGAGAGTGCATGAATGGAGGGAGGGGCAGAGGGAGAGATAGACTAGGGAAGCAGACTCCCCACTGAACAGGGAGCCCTGCTGTGGGGCTGGATTCTAGGACCCTGAGATAATGACCTGAGCCAAAACCAAGAGTCAGAAGCTTAACCTACTGAGCCACCCAGGAGCCCCAAAGAAATATTTAATTCATAGAGAGTTTGTGACCAAAAAATTGGTATCAAGCTACATATAATCTCATTATGCATTATATTTCACTGTCTACTTGTTTGAAATTGATATGGCTTTTGAAAAAAATGCAGATGAAGTCATGTACATATACTTATTTCTAACTTTAAGCATATATATTATTTTCTGAATATTATCCATTCATCCAATGCTACAATGAAGATTCTTGATTTTTATTTACATAATATGGGTTAATAAACACTGGATAGTTTCTTAGATACACATTAATGAGTCAAAAAATGTAATTTTTAATTCTATAGAAGATAGGTGTTTCCATTGTTAAAATGACATGTACAATGTCAAGATAAATGTATACTCTTAATTAATGATCTTTATCCTTCGAAAGATATTACTCCCATTTAATTCCTATCAAAACTTATTGCGTTTATTTCTCATATTTCCTAGCTCTGTATGTACCACATCTTTAAATACTTACCTATCTAAAAAGTAAATAACACTATATTTTAAATCCTTAATCATCAGTGAGAATGATTTTAATGTTTTTATATCAGTTTTCTTCAAGTCATTACCTATTTCTCATTACATGTTTTTGCTCCAATTTCTCAAAAAAAAAATAGTAAACAAGGTTGTCTGCCAATTGTCATGTTGAGTTGCTGTAGTATTATCATTCATTAGGTTTTGTTAGTAGTAGCTCTTACAGATTTTTTAAAAATATGCAATCAGATTTATTTGTATTTTGCCTCACAGCTTTTGAGAATTGCAACTTGTTTTATGAAACCTAACTAAATCCAAGATAATCAGGGGGAAAAAAAAGAGAGAACAACTGTCATTATTTCTTATATAGTAGTTGCGTTTGATTTGAATTTGTTTTTGTGAAAGGAGTGAATTAGAGACCCACAGTGACCCCACTCAAATTCCTTGTCAATGATCCTATTTATTATCTTTCCAAAGTATGTCTGGATGTACATTACAGGTAGTTTCTTCTCACTAGAATATTTTTTTTTTTCTTCAGAATTTCCTTGTCCAGTCCCATGGGCTTGTTTTGCCATTCCCTGTTCATATGAGACATAACCTTTATGTAACATACATATAGACTTTCACATTTACCAACTTTCTTTCATATTAAAAAATCCCAAAACTTACCTACAAAATAAATAAGGTAGTTTGATTATTACCATTTTAGATGAGAAAGCTATGAAGAAGGTGGAGGAACTTTCCAAGATCGCAAAATTGTCTCTTGTTGGCTAAGGGATTGTAACAAGGGAAATTGGAGCTGTAGACCAAGATATTTTACATCTCTTCCTCTGCATTGATATGTGAGAGCTGTGGTTTATAGTCCTTTGATTGTGATCATTTGGAATTCAAATTTGATAGATGTTTCTGCACATGTATGTGAATTATCACCTTAAAGCTTTATTATCTGTTGGATAATGTGCTATTTCTTCCTCAAACACTATATAATGCTTTTTATAATAATTTTTTATTGTTATGTTAGTCACCATACAGTATATCCTTAGTTTTTGATGTAATGTTTCATGATTCATTATTTATATATATAATGCTTTGAAAGAAAAAAATACTCTTATTTTTTTCTTTTTAAAGATTTTATTTATTTGAGAGATGGAGAGAAAGTGCATGAGAGAGAGCATGGGGAGGAGGGGCAGAGGGAAAGGGAGAATTCGGCACCCTGCTGAGCAGGAAGCCCACACAGGGCTTGATTCCAGGACCCCAGGATCATGACCTGAGCTGAAAGCAGAAACTTAACTGACTGAGCCACTCAGGCACCCCAAATACTCATTTCTTGAATACCATCCTCAATTGAGAGAAAGAAAGAAGTGTGGAGGGGTAATTTTATGTGTATGTTGCTTTAGTAATATTCTGTCTCATACATTATTTATTTACTCAAGTACTCCAAAATCATCGCAAGAACAATAAAAAGAATGAGGTTTATCCTTTGGATAAAGAGCGGAGAAAGTATTCTACATATAATGAATATTTTCTAAATACTACTAATTGGTTATTCTGGAGCTCCATTTGGGGCCTTTGAGGTTTGAGCAGGAGCTTAGGAAGTTGGCTCTTGAGAGGAATCAATGGTTGGGCCATAGCAGCATTTCGTTTTTTGTCATTGGAATTAGAATCTGTTCCAGCAGTAAAGGATGAAGATTCTAAATTCCATTTCCTGGATTCAAAATCAACTGTGCTCCTTTCTAGAATATGATAATTTGCTTAACACGCATCTGTCTGTTTCCTCTTCTGTAAATCACAGATAAAAGGAATGCCAACTCCATATCACTGTTGTTGGGGGTTAAATGACTAAGTGTAAAATGCATAAAGGAATGTTTGGGTCATTATAAGTGTTCCATTATAGTTGATAACTACTATTATTAGTATCTATATTCCTCTTCAGGTACAGTAGAGATGGATGGGACCAATGAGAGCACCCAGGGAAATTTCATCCTTTTGGGGTTTTCTGACCGCCCCCATCTGGAAAGGATCCTCTTTGTGGTCATCTTGGTTGCATATCTCCTGACCCTTGTGGGCAACACTACCATCATCCTGGTGTCCCGGCTGGACCCCCACCTCCACACTCCCATGTACTTCTTCCTCACCCACCTATCCTTCCTGGACCTCAGTTTCACCACCAGCTCCATCCCTCAGCTGCTCTATAACCTGAATGGAAGTGACAAGACCATCAGCTACATAGGCTGTGCCATCCAGCTCTTCCTATTTCTGGGTCTGGGTGGTGTGGAGTGCCTGCTCCTGGCTGTCATGGCATATGACCGGTTTGTTGCAGTCTGCAAGCCCCTCCACTATAGGGTGATCATGAATCCATGCCTCTGCAAAGGCTTGGTGTCAGTGGCCTGGGGCTGTGGGGTGGCCAACTCCTTGGCCATGTCCCCAGTAACCCTGCATTTACCCCGCTGTGGGCACCACAGTGTGGACCACTTCCTGTGTGAAATGCCTGCCCTGATCCGAATGGCCTGTGTCAACACAGCTGCCATCGAGGTCACCGTCTTCGTCCTGGCAGTGGGCATTGTGCTGTCACCTCTGGTGTTCATCTTGGTGTCCTATGGCTACATTGTAAGGGCTGTATTACACATTCAGTCATCCTCAGGAAGGCACAAAGCCTTCAACACCTGTGGCTCCCATCTCACAGTCGTCTCCCTTTTCTATGGAAACATCATCTACATGTACATGCAACCTGGAAACAGCTCTTCCCAGGACCAGGGCAAGTTCCTCACCCTCTTCTACAACATTGTCACACCACTCCTGAACCCCCTGATCTACACCCTCAGAAACAAGGAGGTGAAGGGGGCCCTGAGGAGGCTGCTGCTGGGTAACAGAGAGGTGGGAAAGGATTAGAAGTGAATGAGAGACAAGCATTTCCATCTGGTTGTCAACTCCTTCAGAAGCCAGTGATGGCATTTGGAACTGTTGGATCAGACCTGCTCTTAACCTGTCCTTTCAAACCGACATAACTTTCCCTAGACTTCTATATCTGTTTCAGTTCCAAATTATGTTTTAATGAGTGCACTGCTCAACACATAGCATTCAAAAACACTCAAATGATCAATAATACAGGTCTGAAGAACAAAGTGTGAGGAATAGTTATAAAGATTTTTCACAATTTATACCAGAGTGCCAAATAGGAAACTACTTTTCTTAATCAGAATTTTGCCTTTGTTGTGGTTTGTTTTTAATTTGTTAACAGCTTTCTGGGTCTTTTAGTCAGAATGATCATGAACTGATAACTTCTCTTGGCTGACAGCCATCAAACATGGGCTATTTTAACACATTGTGTTGTTTGTTGTTGTTTTTGTTGTTGTTTTCAAATACTCATCGAAAGCCTTTCATCAAGTCGTGTTTGTTTGTTTTTTCCTATCCTTTGTCCCTAACCTTTAGCATTTCCCCCAAGTCTGGCTTAAATTGTAGGCAAAATAAGAAGGTAGCCTATAAAAAAATGACATATGGGTCATTTTAGTCTTAATGCATCATTATTTTTCAGGTATGTTTTCATATCATTAGTGAGAAAAACCTGACGTTTATTAAGTTCCTGCTGTGAGTCAGTTGCTCTTAAACCATCTAATCCTCTCTGGGTTTGTCAGAAATCAGAATGATTTTCATTGTCTTTGTTATACTTACGTGGTACTTGAAGCTTCGCGTTAAATCACTTGCTCATGAAGAAATGAACTAGAAATTTACTCCAAGTTTTGTTGACTCTCAATTCCTGCTGTTTCCACTGCTACATTAATTCTTAAAGAGCAAAAATCCTTAAGCATTTAAGTAGTGTTAAAACCCTTTAGGTCTAAGGAGCAGGACTTACTGTCATTCCTTGCATAATACAGCACAGAGTGTAGGGGAGAAAAAGGTTTTCCTGGACCCTTTTCATGTCCTGACTGGGTCTGAAAATTAAAGATATATTAATTAGAGAACAGCATACAAATTTGTTTAATATAAGTTTACATGTCATGGGAGATTTCATAAGGAGATAAAAACCCTGAAGAATGATTGTTATGCTAGATTTGATGAAAAGTGGATAGTGATGGAGAAAGATGATAGGATAAGTGGGGGTATAAGCAAAATGTAATAAACTGGGGGAAACCTAGCAAGGCCCGTGTCTTCAGATTCCTCTCAGAGTCCCTCCATCTTGGGAATAATGATGTTCCTGTCCTCTAGGAATAGGGAGCGATCCCACATGAGGATCTTATGACTTGCTTCAGGGAGAAGATCAGAAAGTCCTTCCATGGGGCACCTGGGTGGCTCTGCCGTTAAGCGTCTGCCTTCGGCTCAGGTCATGAACCCAGGGTCCTGGGATGGAGCACCACATCAGGCTCCCTGCTCAGCGGGAAGCCTGCTTCTCCCTCTCACACTCCCCTTGCTTCTGTTCCCTCTCTCGCCGTCTCTCTCTGTCAAATAAATAAATAAATAAAATCTTTTTAAAAAAGTCCTTCCTGCACATTTCACAAATTCCTTCATCTCAAAATATTCAGTACACCAAAGTGCCACATTTGAGGTAGTGTGTCCTAAACCCCATCAAGGGCTTCTTCCGCTTAATGTGCAAATGAATGATCTGTGATCTTGCTAACATGCAGATTCTGACCCAGCAGGTCTTAGGAGGGGCTGAGACTCTGCATTTTTGCAAACCTCCCAGGGGATGCCCTAGTTCACAGCTGGTCCTCAGACCACACTTTAAAAACTTAACATATAGATTACCCTCGGCTCTCTTTGCAAGTATTTGGAGGGCAGACAACTTCTAGAATAAGCTGAAATGGGATGCATAACCAAGGGGAGATAAGGTGCAGAGGGAATGAGGAAAAGAACCTGGCTAAGGGATGTCATTACTTCTATTCTCAGTGACTAAGCTTCATAGTCTATCCTCTTTCACAATGGCCCTCTACTCCCAACTTCCCTTTCTAACCTCCTATTCCCTCACCTCACCTTATCTCGAGTGGCACCAGCCACAATGAGATCATTTAATTGTAGACAATCCAGGGCCTCTTGAAAGAAGGCATACCACACTTCAAGGTGACCCTGATATGAATATTCGAAACTGCTATTTTAAAGTAGTGATGTCAGTGGATTGATGAGAGTTACCTGTATGACAGGGTTTCCTCCAAAGAGTTATAGAACTCCACAACACCTCCTTAATAAGCAACCTATTGGGCAGTGCTCCCAGGGCTTCTTCAAACCCATCTTCATCTTGAAAAGGACTTGCTGGATGCCCTGAGTAGACCTGAGGTATAGTCACATGGCTCTGAGGTTGCCCGTGTCTCTATCTCTAGAAAAGTGTCCCAGAGAGAACAAAGAAGGTTTGCATAACTCTAACAAATAAAAGGAGTCCTGTGCACTGTGGTGAGTAGTTTTGTTGTTTTGTCTGTTAAGAGCAAAATCCAATTGAGTAAATTATAGAGATCTTATTGCTTTATTCAGCAATTCATAAATTGGGCAGCATTCAATCTAACAGATGGAAAGGAGCCCCCAAAGAGCTCTACAAAATGAAATGTTTTTATAGGCAGAAGGGAGCAGGAACAGGGAGGTCGTACTAGGCAAAAGTGAACTGATTATTGCAAGGTGGCTTTCCTTATAGTAGATGGCAGAGGTTTCTCAAGCAGACCTTCTAAAAATGCTGACCAGGCAATTTCTGATTGGCCAGTGTAAGATTCCATTTCTGGGAGGACTGAAACTGTAATTAAATCTCAGTTTGGTGATATGGGTTTAATATAAGTAACTCCATTTGGGAATCATTGTCTTGTCTTTAACGCATTCAATTATCTTGTGACAGAGTCACCCATAAAGGTAGTTGTGGAATTGTGTAAAACACTCAAGTTCCTGGATTTATGCCAGAATGAAGTTGATTTTATCTGAGCCCTGTGCTCCTAGAAAACAGTTACACTAAAGAAATTTCTCCATTCTTTCTCCTGTGCCCCAGGAGAAGACTAATGGTAGAGAACAGACCTTCTCTAAATGACTCAGGTATGTCCCCTGCTCCTCTTCTTTAATTCAATATATCCTTAAGTCTATAGGCCCCTTCCTTTTCTAGGTGACAATCCGTGTGTTGAAATAAATTTCTAGGCCCAAGATGGAGCTATTCTTGCCCAAGGTGCCGTGTTAGCAAACCCAACTTGAATATTCCTATAAATACTCCACTTGACCGGAAACACCAGCCAATCCCCAAATGCCAGGCCAACTCAGTTAAAAGGAAACAACAGGCTTCAAATGGAGTCACTTGGGCTAAGTGCATGTCATCAAACCAAGGCTTAATACTTAATCTAATTGCAGTTTCATACTTCCCCAGGAATGTAGTCTTAACTGGTCAGTCTGGAATTTTCGGCTCAGCACCAATGAGGTAATCTGCCACAGAGACCCCATCCCCCAAAGAAAAATGAGCTCATCTGCTCTTTCCTTATCCCTTTTCCCTTCTGTCTATAAAAGCCTTCCACTTTGTAGAACTCCTTGGAGTTCCTTTCCACTTGTTAGGTGGGATGCTGTCTGATTCATGAATCATTAAGAAGGCCAATTAGATATTAAAAATTTACTCCATTGAATTCATGTTATTTAACAGATTTGGGGCAATGATGGTGAGAGCCAAAAGAAACTTCTCACCTTGTTTCTATTTGGAGACAACAAGAAGAACAGGTATGGTGCCTGTGAACCCTTTTGAGTTCTCTTTCTCACCATTTCTGAGCACTTTTGGTAAGTTCCCCTCAGTTCTGAGCTCTGTTCTTTTTGCATCAAGCTTTCCAAATTAATTGGCTTTCCAGTCAGTTCCCCACTTGTTTGAAATCAGTAGTTCCACATTAGGAACTGCTGGAAGTTTGGACCACAATTCCCCATTTGGTCGGAACCCCAGCCCTTGCTTCTCTCCCAGAGTCTACCTTGGGAACTGCTGGCTGCAGTTCCTCATTTGTTTTGAAACCTTCCTCAGATTCCAAATTGAGAACTACTGGTGGCAGCTGCAGTTTCACATTGGTTTGGAATCAGTCAGCGGTCCTCATTTATTAATGTCTCCTGGAAATAGAAATGCAGCTCCTTCTATGTTCCCCAGTCCCAAATTCTATGTTGGGAATTATTGGCTGTTTACACACAGACTGCTCTTGGTCAGGATGCAGTAACATCACTTGGTTCCTGCTGATATGTTAAGGTGCACATGTTTGTTTGATTTTGTATAAATAATGGCTAGCTAAAAGATATGGGATCTAAGAACTATGGTCCCAGATGCTATACATATCTATTAAAATGAAAAATTTTACTAAACTTGCTTTGTTCTCGAGAGTTTGGCTTGGTAACCATCAGGCTGGGGGCCCCAAATATGACTGGACAGAAATGTGGGTTGCACCCCATTTGTAGCCAGATATGTCTGGACAGAAATGTGGATTAAACTCCATTTACAACTAAGGGTCCTACCAATCTGCTGCTGGCTCTCAGGGGAATTATAATGGCCATTATGAGGAAAACTCCAATTAGATAAGATTAGTGAAGAAGTGCACTTGAAAGTAAAGGTTCCCAATTTAAACAAAGAAAATGGGATACCTACTCTAACTGGCACACAAATGCCTCCAAAATGCTTCAAAATTGCAAAATAGACCTCATTACAAATGAAAGATTTATTACAAAAGGTTAACAAAAAAATAATAATAAAGATGTGGGGCACCTGGGTGGCTCAGTCAGTTAAGTATTTGCCTTAGGCTCAGGTCATGATCGCAGAGTCCTGGGATCAAGAGCCCTGCATTGGGCTTCCTGCTTAATGAGGAGTCTGCTTCTCTCTCTTCTTCTGCCCCTCCCCCTTCTCAAGCTCTCCTCACTCTCTTTATCTCTCAAATAAATAAATAAAACCTTTAAAAAAGAAACCTTTAAAAATAAAGACGCAAGAGGTACCTAATAAAAAAGAGTGTAAAACTGAAGTAATTCCTACTGTTCCTTTATGTGAATACTCATCTAAGTAACCCTCTGAGTTGTCTTTCCACTCTGAAGACACTACAGGTCTATAATCATAAGTCTGCCAAGTTAATGGCCTTACAGACGACCCCATATCTACCTTTGGAAGGTGGTCTCTGTGAGCACCTTCCTGATTTGATGAGACTCTGAAGGATTTTCTGGTAAACTGCTACATTATTCCCTTAAACAGCTGAGGGAAACTAAAATTATAATGAAAACCTTTCCAAATTCTGCTAAATATTGAAGCCATAATTCTCCACTAAAACTCCACTCAGAACCTACAGATGAGATCCTTGACAAACTGATGAAAAATATCTAAGTGTTCTTACAAGTCAGCCCTCCCAGATCTGCCTGTAGTTGTTCTGGCTAAGAACTGAAAGACCTTTAAAAGAAATTTGTAAGTGGCTCTGTAGTCTACTCTTGGCCAAATTAGAAGCTGATATTCAATAGTAACATTTTTTAAGCCTTTCCCCTAGGCAAACTGGAGGCTCAATGGATGGATGCCATTTATGACGTCAGTTTGTCTGCAGTTCAAATCTTTGAGGAATTGCGAGCAACTGACCTTTCTTACAAATCTTTGCAAAAATAGAAATGCAGCTGTAGAGGCAGTTCAAAGTTTACCTATTTCTTTTTACCACTCCTACAACCTCCCTTTGACCTTGGGAAACCAAAGTCCTATTTGAAGAACTAGCATTCCTTCTACTTGATTCCTTCAGGAATTCTTATCTAGAGTATCCCCAATTACTAAGACTAAAGAGAAAATAATAATAAAGGGAAAAAGAGGTTAAAAAAATTGGTCCATAGCTTCCATAAGATTACGTGTCAGAACTATACAAATCTTAAGTGTCCTTTCCACAAACAGTGATAAAAAGAACCTATGAGGATTTTGCGTCTGCCCGTATGTTCGTGTACGTCTGCCTATACGTCTAGATGTGTGGCATTTTCTACATCTGGATGATACTGCAAAAAGTAAGTTGTAAACGGGTGGCATCTAATTGGCTTAAAAACAAACAAGTGGTTATATGAATTAAGTACACTCCAAATTCTCAGAAATATAATAAAAACTAACCCAAATGCTTTTGAGGTTCACATGATCTGGGAAAATATTCAATAGGAGCTAACATAAGTTTGTTGATTTAATTAAAATGGACATGTCTAGAGTTATCAACATTGACTATAATGTAGACATATAGCTGCTGTTAATCTATTTCTACTGATTTTTTCAAATAAGTTTGTATCATTTCTGCCAAAAAAATTGTCAAGAGGGGCGCCTGGGTAGCGCAGTCGTTAAGCGTCTGCCTTTGGCTCAGGGCATGATCCCGGCGTTCTGGGATAGAGTCCCACATCAGGCTCCTTGGCTGGGAGCCTGCTTCTTCCTCTCCCACTCCCCCTGCTTGTGTTCCCTCTCTCGCTGGCTGTCTCTCTGTCACATAAATAAATAAAATCTTTAAAAAAAATTGTCAAGAAAAACAACTTATTATGATGAAATTTTCATAAGTAATCAAAACATAATTGTTGAGAACAAGTAAATGAATGTGATATAAATAAAAGTTTTTAAGTGATTTTTAAACTTAGTTTCCTCAAATCTTTTGGTAACCTGAAATCTTAAAGTTTTACCAAGTTAAATTAAATGGTGGATAATCATTAAATAACTAGATCATTTCCAAAAAGTATAAAACAATGAAACATTAATTACCGAAATTAGCATTATCTACTTTTGACTTTTCACTACAGAGAAGTAAAGATTTTGGGTCTGTTAGTAAATATATTTTTAATGCCATACTGAGAAATTTTCATAAAAAAAACATGTTTCTAGAAATTACACAAAGTATTTATGTTTGCCAATCTACAGGATGCTAATGTAAAAGACAACTCAAAATTGCTTACTCCTTAGCTCCCACTAGAAATTAAAGATCTTTAAGAGTAAAAATTATAATACATGTAATTAAAACTACTGGAAATAATAAAGAAAATATAGAGCTGGCTAAGATTGGAATAAATTTAAGTGAATTTAGGTAAATAATTTTTAGTATCAAAAACAAGGCGGAGGGGCACCTGGGTGGCTCAGTCAGATAACCATATGCCTTTGGCTCAGGTCATGATTCCAGGGTCCTGGGATTGAGCTCCACACTGGGCTCCATACTTAGCAGGGAGTTAGCCTCTCCCTCTTCCTCTGCCCTGTCTTTCCACTTGTGCTCTCTCTCAAATAAATAAATAAATAAAATATTTAAAAAAAGAGTAAGTTGGTTTAAAATTACAATTTGGTTTTCTCTGTGTTAAAAGGACAAAGTTTTCTTAGAATGTTTTCTCTGATTTTAATGAAGAATTGAAACAAATATTTTTTGTTGTTGTTTTCTTTACTTTTTAAATCATCTGCCTAGAAAGCACATATTTTGTGTTTAGTCAAAATAATTCCCTGCATTATTATTTTTTTTTAAAGATTTTATTTATTTATTTGACAGAGATAGAGACAGCCAGCGAGAGAGGGAACACAAGTAGGGGGAGTGGGAGAGGAAGAAGCAGGCTCATAGTGGAGGAGCCTGACATGGGGCTCAATCCCATAATGCCGGGATCACGCCCTGAGCCGAGGGCAGATGCTTAACCACCGTGCCACCCAGGCGCCCCTCCCTGCATTATTTTTATCAGGTCTCTGATTACCTTAGAAAATTGAGTATTCCCTATTATAAAAGATAAGTATTATTTAACAGTTACCTATGATCCTGTTTGATCAAGTGTTTTAAAACCTTGTGATATTTAAACAGACTTCCCCAAATCAAATTCTAAATGGAGTCTTTTTGACCTCAAACAACTTTGAGAATTTTCAGAGGGTCCCTGAAACATTTCCAAAGACTTTATGTCTTTCCTTTTATATTTATCTATTTTTTAAAGGACATGTTAAACTAATTAGGCTTATTGATATTTTTAATTATATAAGAAGCATTGTCAAATAAGAAATGATACTAAGTTGTTTTTATGTTGTATTTGTAGAACTGTTATAAGAGTTTTAGGAATTGTATGAAATTCCTAAGGTTTGATATGTCCTTGTATAATGTTATCAGTCATAAGTCCAGTTATTATCTTAAAATGTGGTATGTTACAGAAATAACAAAGCTTCGTTTTCAATTTCTTTATAATGAACTCTTACTAGATCTCTAGCAATGGACATGTTAAAAAGTCTTGCTTAATTGAGAGTTATTGTTTTACTATGATAGTTGTAAAAGTGTTCCTATGAAAAAGTGCTTCATCTTCAAAGACATTCAGGAAAGGGGCTTTTGACAAGTAAGGTTTTCTTGTAGCTTTAAGATCATAAAACTGGTTAAGAATTACCAAAATTAATAGAAATATTTGATTCAAGGGGAGCAAGAATTAATCACATGTGACTGAGTGAACTGAGGGAAACATTATAATTTTTATGACTTCTTGTTTGAAACATTCTTCGTTCTTAAAGTTTTGCTTTTCCAGATTTAAGGAAACTATCATATTAAGCTATCTATGACTACAGCTTGCATTGTATTGCAATCATATTAAAATATGTATTTTAAACAAAAGTAATGTATTTACTTTTTCCTAACTGCTCCTAACAGATTTCAGAAATGTTTTTGAGTATTCTTTTCAGGGCAATATGGTAAGCTATTTTTATAAGTGCAATGAGAGTCTCCTCTCCTTGTAACAGGGCATAATTGACAATAGCAGTTATATTGTCAAGAGTTTAGCTGAATTGTCATATTTAATAAAGATGTGTGTAGACTCAGATATGACCAGAGAGTTTTCAGAAATTAATATTGACTCTATAAAACCAATAAAGCCCCTTGAAAAATTTGCCTGGTAGCTTATTAACAAGTTTTTAGCAAAAAAATCTTAAAAAGAGCTTCAAATGTGTCAATCACTATTCCCGTTGCATTTATGTAAATAATCAGGCCAAGTTGGAGGCAATTTATTATTATTTTTTATGGTGACAATCTTTTAAAAATGTAGGGTAATTGTAGAAAGAAAAACTACATGTCTTTCAAGTTATTAGATTATAATCTTGTTATTTGCTTTTGACATTTTGTTACATATCTGTAAACTGGGTTAGATCCTGAATTCTAGTTTCCTCAACTCTCCAAACTAGCATTTCCAATTTTCTTTCACTGTTCTGATTTGGAATCGCTAAGAATAAAGACTGCCCTTGAATATCCTTGGAAGGGACTATTCAAGGACCTCCTCACAACCCAGATGGCAACCAAACTCCAGGGACTTGACCCCTAGATATACATCTCACAGCTGAAGAAGGCATTGAATGACATCTGACTCAATGTTATTGCCAGAAACCTCTAAATCAAATTGACTGGGAAGAGAAGTAGCTGACATGAACATAGACTGCTTACTTCCAAGACATTGTATCAAAACTTCATGCTTTAAAAAACAAACAAACAAACAAACAAACAAACAAACAAAACCCCACAAATTCCCATTTATCTTTCTTTTCTTTACTCTGGCATTGGCCTGGAAAGATAATGCCATTTTCTTCCAGCCCATTGCTAATGAGGATAAACTTTTGGACTGTTGGATTTGTCATAAAATCTCTGATCTATTTATGATGATAGAGACCCTCTGAGCTATTTCCCTGCCTCTGGTTAAGAACCCCAAACTTGGGGCATCTTGTGTCAAGCTCTGTTCTAAGAAGGAGATGCAAGTCAAGGGTAACCAGAATAAAACTACCTGTGTTGTGAGTGACAGATTCAAATGGAAATTTAAGGAGGAGTTCATGATTCAGATTCACTTTATCAGGACCATATTTCCCTGGTAAGGAGTAAGTGTAAATGAGGTTATGATCAGGAACCTCTTCTTAATTCCTTAAAATATTGTGAAATTTATCACTAAGACAATATTTGCCCAATTAAGACTCAGATTCTCTGACCAAAGTTATTTTTGAAATGTCTGAAGCAGTCCAAATGGCCATCCATAGATGAATGGATAAAAAAGGTGTGGTATATATATACACAACATGGTATTATTCACCCATAAAAATAATGAAATCTTACCATTTGCAATTACATGAATGGAACTAGAGAGTATTATGCTAAGAAATGTCAGTCAGAGAAAAACAAATACCATATGATGTGACTCATATATGGAATTTATGAAACAAAACAATGAGCAAAGAAACAAAAGAGGGAAACAAACCAAGAAACAGTCTCTTAACCATAGGGAAAAGAACTGATGGTTACCAAAGGGAATATGTGTGGGAGATAGGTGAAATGGGTGATGGGAATTAGGGAGTGCACTTGTTGGGATGAGCACTAGGTGATGTACGGAATTGTTCTGTGCACCTCAAATTAATCTAACCCTTTTGGTAACCCTACTGGAATTTAAATTTATAACAAAAGGAGTGCCTCTCTCTCTAAAAAAAAAATGCTGCAAAAAACACAGGGATACAAAAATTTTTAAATAAGTGTTTTCATTATCTTTGTGTAAATAGACAGTAGTGGAATTACAGGATTATACAATAATTCTATGTTCAGTTTTTTAAGGAATATTCATACTGTTTTCCGCAGTGCCTACCAGCTTGCATTCCTACAAACAGGGCACAAGAGTTCCCTTTCTTCTGCATTCTCACCAAATCTTTTTTTCTGCTTTTTTTTGGCTTTAGTCAATTTCTTTAACAAGCAGTGATATCTCATTGTGGTTTTGATTTGTATTTCTTAATGATTAGTGATGTTGAAAATCCTTTCATATGCCTGTTGGCTATATGTATTTCTTCTTTAGAAATGTCCTTTCAGGTCCTCTGCCCATTTTTTAATTGAATTAGGTGGGTGTTTTGTTTGTTTGTTTGTTTGTTTGTTTGTTTGTTGGGTTTTTTTGGTTTGTTTTTGTGTTTTTGTTTTTTACATTGAGTTGATAAGGTTTTCCTTTTGTTTGTTTGTTTTAATTTTTTTATTTTAATTCGAGTATAGTTAACATACATTGTTGTATTAGTTTCAAGTATACATTATAGTGATTCAACAATTCTATACATTACTCGTTGTTGATCTAGACATTCACATATTTCACCCATCCCCCTACCCACCTCTACTCTAGAATCCCATCACCCATTTCACCTATCTCCCACACATAATCCCTTTGGTAACCATCAGTTCTTTTCGCTATGGTTGAGAGACTGTTTCTTGGTTTGTTTCCTTCTTTTGTTTCTTTGCTCGTTGTTTTGTTTCATAAATTCCATATATGAGTCACATCATATGGTTTGTTCTCTGTAGTTAAAAGATTTTTTTTGTTTGTTTCTCTCTTGTTTTTTCTTTGTTTCCTTTGTTTCTTAAATTCCACGTATGAGTGAAATCATATGGTATTTGTCTTTCTCTGACTGACTTATTTATCTTACCATTGCACTTTTTAGCTCCATCCACATGGTCACAAATGGTAAGATTTCATTTTTTATGGCTGACTAATATTTCATTTGTTACATATCACATCTTACTTATCCATTAATCTGTCAATGGACAAATATACACGGGCTGTTTCCATAATTTGGCTATCATAAATAATGCTGCAATAAATATAAGGGTGCCTATATCCTTTCAAATAACTGTTTTTGTACCCTCTGAGTAAATAATCAGTAGTAAGATTACTGGATTGTGGAAAATTCTACTTTTAACTTTTTGAGGAAACTCCATATGTTTTCCACAGTGGCTGCACCAATTTACATTCCCACCTTTTTATTTTGTACATTCCTTGACTGATTTTTACGGATAGAATTGATTTTACTGCTTTCGTGCTTTAACCTCTCTACTGGTTTTCACAGTGATTAATCTACTACTTTTATTATGTTTGTAAGTACCTGTGATTTTTCTGTTTGTTTCCTAATATTCTTACTCCTGATTGTGGCCTCTCCTTTCTACTTAAAGAATTTTCTTTAACATTTCTTGTAAGGCTGTCTTACTGGTGATGATTTTTTTAAAACTTTTCTTTGTTGGGGAAACTCTTATTTCTCCTTTTATTCTGAATGATAACCTTGCTGGGTGGTATATTCATGGTTGTAGGCTTTTTCCTCTCAGCACTTTGAGTATATTATGTCACTCCCCTCTGTCCTACAAATTTTGTACTAAAAGTTCGGTTGATAACTTTATGGTGTTTCCCTTATATGTAATTCCGGGTTTTTTTCATGCTTTTAAAAACTTCTATCACTATTTTTGCCATCTTAATTATTATGTGTCTTGTTGTGGACCCCCTAAGGTTGATTTCAGTGGTGGCTTTCTATTCATCCTGGAATGTCTTTTTCTTTACCCAGATAAGGGAAATTTTTAGCTATTATTTGTTTGAATAAATATTCTTCCCCCTTTGCTCTTCTCCTTCTGGGACCCGTATAAAGCAAATATTATTACACTTGATGATGTTGCTGACTTCCTTTTACCTATTCGGTATTATTAGTATCATTAATATTTCTGTTCAGCTTGGCTGTTTTCAATTACTGTGTCTTACAACTCACTGATCTGTTCTTTTGCTTCCTCAATAGTATTGATTCCCTCTATTTGTAATTTCAGTTATGGAGTTTTTCATCTCTGATTGGTTCTTTTTTAATATTTTCTATATCTTTGTTGAGGGTCTCACAGAGATCCTCCACTCTTTCGTCAATCCAGTAAGTATGTTTATGACCATTTGAATTATCTATCAGACATATTGCTTTTCTTCATTTCATTTAGTTGTTGGGTATGATTTTGTTCTGTTCTTTTATATCATTGTCTGTCTCCTCATTTTGCCTAACTCTGTCTTTGTTTCTATGTACTAGGAAAGTCAGTTGTGTCTCTTGATTTTGAAAGCAGTGACCTTATGAAGAAAAGGTTCTGTTGTGCAATGTCCCATATTCACCAGAAGCAGATGCCCCAAGAGTGTCTCCCAAGTGTGTTGCATGTGCCTTACTTTTGTGATTGAGACATGTTTTTTTTTTTTGTGTGTGTGTGTGTGTGTGTGTGTGTGTTTTGTTTTTTGTTTTTCCAGTTCAGTCAGTAGCAACGGCCCTCTTCGCCTGGTGTGAGCATGTTTTGGTCCTTGTGCTCTTAAGGAGTGCAACTTGGGCTACATTGGCCTGGTATTTGCTCAGACATCTGCCCTCAGCCAGTTTGCTAGAACGATGGTAACACTCAACTGCAGGGTCTATTTCCTGTCTTGTCCCCCAAGAGGCTTTCACTGGGGGCAGAGCTGGCAGTGAGACAAATTGTCTGCCCCCCTGTCTGTCTGTTAGGATTGCAGTGACCCTGAACTACAGGGCTCTCTCTTCTTGCTTCTCCCTGTAAGGTTTTTGTTGGTAGATGGGGCTAGCAGTTTAATCAGATGTCTTCCTCAATCCACTGCTGAGGCAATAGTTAAACAGATGTGTGTGGTTATCTTCCCTTCTAACCAGTCTAGGCTCACTTTAGAGTTTTGGGGTCACTGTCGGGACTGCTTTCAGAATGAAAGGAGTCATGTTCTGCTTTGGAGAGGCTCCTCCTGAGTATAGAAGGTTAAATGGGGTGTGTCCACAGGAGAATATGGGAATGGGGCTCATAGTGTTAGCAAGGCATGCCTAGATTCCTACCAGGGCTGCTTGAAGAATGAGGTCTGGCTGGAGCAGCATTGGAGAGACTCCTACTGAGTATGCACAGGTTGGATGGGGCAAGTCCACAGGAGATCACAGGAGCTGGGTGTGGGCTTTTAGCAAGGTCTATTGAGAGTGCTGGTTCACACAGGTGTCAGGGTATCTATATTGGGGCTGGAGAAAAGAAATTGTGTCTGCCAGCTGTTTTATTCTTGGAGAAGTCTCCTAAACATCCCTGCCCCTTCAGTGCACATTCTGAGATTAGTAATAATTCTCCTTGTATACCCCAGGTGCTTTTCAGGGTGCTGCTTCCATGTTGTAGTTTGGAAGAGTTGTTTGTTATGCTCTTTCTTTAATGGTGAGGACTCATTTTCCTATCACCCTCCAGCTCCCCTACAACCAAGCGTGCTGATTTTTAAAGATCCTGGTGATAAGCTCCACTGATTATGAGAATTCACAGTTAAGCCTCTCCCATTTTCAAAACCCAATGTTATGGGGACTGCAGGTCCCCTATGTCTGTGGTGGAGTCCCCATACTTTAGGTGTCCCCCCTTTTTTGTGGTTAGCCTTGAAGATTAGTTTGGTTCCCAACTGGGACTCCACCCTATTCATGTGGCCTTCTCTCCAGGATTAATTGTGAGGAGTCTGTTCTGTGGTATTTGGTTGATTTTCTGGATTAGTTGCACCAATATGGCTATTATCTAGGTGAATTTGTGGGATGAATTGAGATTAGGATCCTCGTACTCTGGCATGTTCCCAGGCTGCAATTTTGTTTTTTGTTTGTTTTGTTTTTTGTTTTTTTTTTTTAAAGATTTTATTTATTTATTCGACAGAGATAGAGACAGCCAATGAGAGAGGGAACACAAGCAGGGGGAGTGGGAGAGGAAGAAACAGGCTCATAGCAGAGGAGCCTGATGTGGGGCTCGATCCCATAACGCCGGGATCACGCCCTGAGCCGAAGGCAGACGCTTAACTGCTGTGCCACCCAGGCGCCCCCCAGGCTGCAATTTTGAGATATTTTTTGGAAGGTCAAAATCTTAGGAGATAGTTCAAAAATAAAACAAATACTTCCAGAGGTAAATATATATCTGAGCATATTAGCTAAAAACAAAAGGGAAGATGCCAATGAATAAATTCACTTACTATTTGACTAAGGAGAAATAATCAGATTTTTAAGTGCTATAAAATGGGGTTTCTGTAGTTATGTTAATTAAGTTTTGGAAACTAGTATTCTGGATAAGATGAGATGCATCATTAGGTCTATACATAGTTTGTTAAATCAAGTCTTATAGATATAACTCATCAAGAATGTTCAGTTCAGTTCAGTTCAGTAAAAAATGGCTTACCAGATTCCTGGAAGCCCATGTTCTTTTATCTGTTTGATCTGGTTATACCAGCTTGTTAAAACACAACATCCATGTTTGGTATCTCTTAGGCAACTACTATTATAAATAAAAAAGTTTTTATTTCTAAGACAAATGTTATATATATATATATATATATATATATATATATATATATATATAATATTTCAGAGCCAACTGAATAGAAAAATTAAGGTTGAATTAAATCAATCTTAATTACATAGGCAAAAATCCCTTCATTTTTTAAAAGATTTTATTTATTTATGTGAGAAAGAGAATGAGAGAGAGCATGAGCGGGGGAGAGGGAGAAGCAGACTCCCTGCTGAGCAGGGAGCCCAATGTGGGGCTTGATCCCAGGACCTGGGATCATGACCTGAGCTGAAGGCAGAAGCTTAACCAACTGAGCCATCCAGGCACTCCAAAAAATCCCTTAACTTTTGACATAGCCTAATTATGGGGTTAATAACCAGTCATAATCACTAAAGGAAGGTGATTTACTATGGAATGGATCATTTGTGGTTATCTTAGAATTCTGACTGCCTGACACTGATTAGACGCTGCAACACACAGCACTTTCTATTGTTTGTTACTGTCCTTCAGTTTTAGTATGGCCCCCAAAGTTGACTT
This sequence comes from Ursus arctos, assembly GCF_023065955.2. Lineage (NCBI taxonomy): Eukaryota > Metazoa > Chordata > Mammalia > Carnivora > Ursidae > Ursus > Ursus arctos. The sequence continues at coordinate 7,778,038 of NW_026623067.1, read as the reverse complement.
GGTTGTTTTGTGTTTATTTATATGCTAACATAAAATTTGGGTGGTTTTAAATGCTTTTGTTTTTATTGCTTCAATTTTGGAGAACATATGAATTGATTCAGGTTTACATGGCTGACAGGATCATATGAAAACCCAAAGCTTTTCTTTTTTTTTAATTTTTTTTTTATTATATTATGTTAGTCACCATACAGTACATCCCTGGTTTCTGATGTAAAGTTCGATGATTCATTAGTCGCGGATAACACCCAGTGCACCATGCAATACGTGCCCTTCTTACGACCCATCACCAGTCTATCCCATTCCCCCACCCCCTTCTGAAGCCCTCAGTTTGTTTCTGAGTCCATAGTCTTTCATGCTTCATTCCCTCTTCTGATTACCCCCCTTTCTTTATCCCTTTCTTCCCCTACCAATCTTCCTAGTTCTTATAAACTCCAAATGGATGAAAGACTCGATGTGAGACAGGAATCCATCAAAATCCTAGAGGACAACATAGGTAGCAACCTCTACGACATCGGCCAAAGCAACCTTTTTCACGACACATCTCCAAAGCTTTTCTTTAGAGACTTTAACCAGAGGGTATAGCAGTGACAGCTGCAGATTCCCAAACTGACAATAGAAGTGTATGTAATCATCCTCATCCTGAATTGGAGACCCAATTCTTTCCCATTTGTTTGATAATACTTGCAGCCATCTTCATTACCCCTAGAGAAGAAACTGAAATATCCTATCCATAGAAGATGGCCAGCTGAAAATAACAAAGCCACAGCCCCTAGTGTTTTCTTTTACAGCCCCTAGTGTTTTCAATTTCTAACAATAAAGTGAAATCCTCACTTGATAACTTATATTGGCTACTTTTCACAAAGGCTTACCCCTCCCCAGAACTTTATTTGAATGGCTCACTCATATAATGAACAGAGAAGGATTATTAGATATATGAGGAAATTCATTTTTATGAAAAATATAAACCCAATTCAGCAAAAGATTGAAACTTTGACGAAATATACACAGGATAAGAAGAAAATTAATCTTAGAAAAATTAATTTTAAGACATATGAAAGAAGATCTAAAGTGAAAAATAGGATATACAGAAGTATTAATTCATAAAATCAAAATATATTCTTGCTAGTTAAAAATGTGATGGTCAATTTTAAAAATATCGATAGAATGGTTAAATGTTCAAAATGAGAAAATATTCACGATGGTAGTATAAAAACACAAAAGAATAAAAATAAGAGATAAAAAATAGAAATTTAGTATAGGAACTCCAGCACTGAGTAATAGCAGTTTTATAACTGGAGAACAGAGGAATTAGAGGAAAGGTATAATCAACGAAATAAATCAAGAACATTCCTCAGAGCTGAAAGTCATGTGTGATCACATTAAAGGGCTTCCTGAAATCCTTCAGGTCAGTTGATGAAAATATTGTAGTATTTGGTATGCTCAAAACACATAACAGATTCACAAGTTTCTCTAAAGGGAAAAATGTGTCAGAAACCAGAATGACTTCCAACTTCTTAATAACAAACTGAAAGACAATTGAGCAATTTTCAAAATAGAATATTATAGCTACGTATAATTTCATTCATGTAGAGGTCTCAATAATTTGATATCTCCAGCAAACTTTAAAAGATGTGCTCCTCTAAAAATAAATAGTAAACAACGAAGGGAGAAGATGAGAGTCATTGGAGACCCAATACAACAGGTAAAGGTGGAGATTGGGGGTCAATGATACCAGTTTTGCATCTGATATGGGGAACAACCAGTTCAGATTGGAGCAGATCAACTCTCCCCAACCAGACACAGATGTCTCAAAGTTTCTATACAAGATGCCTGCTGACTTACATCATATTTTTAGGCATATAAAAGTTGTTCAATATGTATTTTCTTAATTTCTTGCAAGCAAGGCATGACTTTAGGAAAAATATGTTTGTCATAAACTAATATGAGAATCTCATTTCTTTCTTCCAAAATAATGAAATAATACATTCTCCACCATCATTGTACAGGTTGGTTTATTTTACTTTTTGTTATTTTACTTTTTTTAGGAATTTTCATTTATTTATTTGAGAGAGAGTACACAAACAGAGGGAGGGGTAGAGGGAGAGAGAGAAGCAGGCTCCCCACTGAGTATGGAGCCCAATGCAAGGCTCAATCCAGGAACCTGAGATCATGACCTGAGTTGAACACAGATGCTTAACCAACTGAGCCACCTAGGTGCCCCTTTGTTAATTTACATTTTTGAATCTTTTCTTTTATAAAATTAAAATCTCCATTTTTGCATATTCTAGTGATTTCCTATTGATACTAATATTTATTTTATATCTGACTTAATCTTAATATCTGCTATTGGTATTGCTACCATTTCCTTATACCCTAATATCAGTAGAAATGGAGATGGGCTTTGGATTTTCCTAAGTTATATTTTAGTTCTTTGTTATCAAGTCTACCAAAGAGAAGAGAATGGAATGGCATTGTTTACATGAAAAATGTAGAAAGATTTGCATTATTTGTTTACATTAAATAAATACACCAATTATATCTCTTTGTGGGAACTCCAGCCCACAGATACAAGGCAGTCCGCTATGTGTGAGCCTGTATGGGGAGAGTAAATTAAGATTCTTTCTTTAAGGATGGAATGTGCTGAGCAAGTTTAGAATCGTGAATGTGCAGTCTCCTGGGCAGAAGAACTGCCAGCCCTGGGACTCATTAAACTGTTCTTGCTTCCCTTTGTCTCTGTCAAGCAATTAGTATATTTCTCGTGTGCTCCATCACTTATCGTAAAAACTTTCTTTTTTACGAACAGAAGGGAGAAGGCAAAGGTCTCTTTTATTTGCTTGAAAGCATAAGACTAACTAAATGAAGATTTTAAATGATTTATCTGCTTAGTTTTATTTAAGAAATGATTTGTTTATTTCTTCGCGAAATTATTAGGTTGATTGATATACCACATTATCAAATTACATTATCTCTTTTGTTTTCACAAGCCCTATAAGAAAATTAGGGATATATTTGCATAATAAAAGTTACTACGTAACAGGATAGATTGCTAGTTCAAATTTACTCAGTGAGGTTTTGTAGTTAAAGCTTTAATGCATGTGTGCTGGCACTCCTTTTACCAATCCAGAAAAAATTAAACTCAGTAATTAATATTCTTTACTACAGTCTATGAAAATAGATGCTATGCCATTTCCCGTAAGCTGCTCCACGGAAAAGCTCCAGATGCCCCTTGAGCCTTCATTCTACTGGATATGTGATAAAAGGGAAGAGAAATGAGACATTGCTGTGCTGTAATTTCTGGTATGGGAATGGCTAGGTCTTGCTTGGCTGTGATATTAAAATACTGCTTGGAGAAGAAAGAAGAGCTAAATTGGTTTATTAGATTTTGTAGAAATTTTGAATTAATTTCATATTTTTGACTAAAATGAAGTTATAAGGGCATTTCCTATCATGACAGACAAAACAGAACAACAACAACAAACCCTCAGATTTCCTCATTTGTGTCATAAGCAGAAATATATATATATACTTACAGTTATGTATATAGTTACAGTTATGATTATTATAGCACAGAAGTATGGTTGATTTCCCTCTTGACTTCTGCTTCTGAATCTTCCAATTTACACACTAATGATTCCTGGGAATTTGAAGTCCCCTGAGGCATCAAAATCCCTATTATTCTATATCCTCTCTGCACTGTCTCCCAGGCTTCTCTCCAGAGTAACTATCCTTCCCATGTTATCTCCATAAAAACCATTCTACAGGGCAGTTGAGGTCCTTCAGAGTTAAATAGAAAAGGACAAAGCTCAGAAGGTATGTCTTTTATCTCTCTCTCCCATGGATTGCTGTCATGGTCTGTGATATTGGAAAGAGTCATTCACAACCCACCAGCTTTAAGCTATACCTCCTCTGGGGACAGGGCCAAGATGATAAATGACAGGTAGAAATCACAAAGCAGAGTGATTTGCTGGAGTTAAACCATCTGTCTCTTCTACTTCTGTAATCAGACAACTTTAGCTACTTTGATTCTACACTTGGCAAGATGCCACCAAAAATAGTGAGTAAGGATCTGGTCTGCATATTGTATTTCTTTTGACACTTCCTTCACTTCTCAGATTGTCCATTAGTTTGCTAATTAACAATCTTCCTTGAAATCCTTCAGCGGGTGCAAACACACACACACACACACACACACACACACACACACACAGAAAAATTAACTTATTCTTAAAGAATTTAATTTAATAATCCAGAACACACTTGGAAATGAACAAATGGCACACATTGGCAAATTCAAAGTTAAATAGACAGGAATATCATTTAAATGGTATAATTATAATTTATTTCTACTGAAGTTATCTAATCAAATACTTAACATAAAATAAATATTGAACTACACTTCAAATAAAATAATAGGCAGGCATATGCAAACTGATACAAAATAGAGTGAGTAAAAGGTAATCATATCAATGACCCATAAAGATTTTTAACTGTGTAATTTAATCAAAGAAAATGACCTGCAGAAATAGTATGAATTAAATTTGAAATCAACTGATAGGTAAAGATGTAGACAGAAAGTATAAAGGCAGTCCCAGGTGACAGGCAATGTGAACGAAAAACAACAGCAACAACAAATACCAAAACAAGATATTGTAATCAGTGTACTACAAAAACTGGATGTGGGAAAGTAAAAAATTGAGGTGGTAAAAATTGAAAGTTACAGTAATATGAATGTATAATCAAAACATTGTATTGATATGATGGTAACCAGGCACCAGGAATCCACTTCTGTCACTGTCACCAAGTTAATTATATTCTACAAACATAGTGAAATACAGTATTTTTTTCTTTGAGAGAGAGAGAGCAGGTGTGCATGCACATCAGTGGGGGAGCGGCAGAGGCAGAAAAAGAGAGAGAATCTTAAGCAGGCTTCAAGCTCAGTGCAGAGCCCAATACAAGTCTTGATCTCATTACCCTGAGATCATGACCTGAGCTAAAATCAAGAGTTGGACGCATAACTGAATGAGCTACCTAAGCACCCCTGAAATACAGCCTTTTTAAAATTACATGTATAAAGACAACTGTGATGCTCACAATGTAGTCCAAATAATTAGATTTCCCGGCACAAAGTGACATATTATATATAATAATATCATATCATATCATATATCATATAATAATATATAATGTATAAATAGGAAATTCACAGAGGATGATTGAATCTTGAAAAACTTATGTGACACAATTTCCCAGTAGTAATAGAACAGATAAGGAAATGATAAGCAGACATAACAGCATACGTGACACAGAGTTTGAAGAATGTTTAGCTCCAGAGAGTATTAACTGGAAGATATCTAAGATATTAGTAAGGGATTATGTTTAAAAGTAAACTAGTGCAAATTGTAGGGCTTTTGAAAACCAAGCTATATCTGTAGAATGTTCAAAAGAAATAGGCTGGTGATGGGTATTAAGGAGGGCACGTATTGCATGGTGCACTGGGTGTTATACACAACTAATGAATCATGGGACTTCACATCAAAAACCAGGGATGTACTGGATGGTGACTAACATAATATAATAAAAAAAATTTTAAAAAAAGAAATATTCAAATATTTTTGGAAGAGAGGGATAATTCAGAAGAGTGACTGTGGATCACTAACAAAGGCAAGGGCAATTTAAAAAGAGGAGGGGTTGGAGAAAGGAAAAGGAGGAGGAGGACGACAGTGGACATAAAACAAGGCCAGGGCCCAATGCATGGGTAGACCGAGTCAACAATTATACACACTATGATTAGACAGGGAATTAGATGAGATTCCTCAATACAAGTTACTAAACCAATATGTTACTCTTCTACTATAGGTTTATTCTTTAGGAACCAAAAGATTTTGTCTTCAAGTGTTTTCTTGTTGAATACTAATAATATGGAGTTTAAAATCCTATTTTATTTTATTTTTTTAATAATAATATTTTTATTATGTTATGTTAGTCACCATACAGTACATCCCTAGTTTCTGATGTAAAGTTCCATGATTCATTACTTGCATATAACACCCAGTGCACCATGCAATACGTGCCCTCCTTACTACCCATCACCAGCCTATCCCATTCCCCCACCCCTCTCCCCTCTGAATCCCTCAGTTTGTTTCCCAGAGTCCATAGTCTCTCATGGTTGGTGAGATTTAGATTTTTTAAATGACAATTTAAAAAAAACCACTTTAACCTGTATGAAATTTAAAGATAGTGTTTTAGTTAACTGGAGTTTGAGCTACTACCACATTGACAAATGGTCAAGTCTTAGGAAAAAGCTCTTTATAGCCAAATGGAACAAGCAATGGGAAACCAGAAAACAAACAAACAAAGAATAAAAACCAAAGATTGCCCCAATGTAGAGAAAATTGGCAGTGATAAGAAAGAAAAGAGGTGCAAAAGAGCAATTTCCCCACTTTTGTGGAAATGAAAGCTAAGGGCTTTCATTTCACTCAGATATATGAAAAACAACAACAAAACAAGGAAGAAACAAAAAAAGGGGGTATGTTTGAATAATTATTTCACTTAGTCTGTCATTAATTTGCATAATAACATTTTATCTAACTTTCCCAAATTTTATTTTATTTCATTTTTTAAAGATTGTTTACTTATTTGTTTGTTTATTTATTTATTTTAGAAAGAGAGCACATGAGGGGGGAAGGGACAGAGGGAGAGACCAAATCCTCAAGCTGACTCCATGCTGAGTGTGGGGCTCTATGTGGGGCTGATCCCATGACCCTTAGATCATGACCTGAGCCAAAACCAAGAGTCAGATGCTCAGCCAACTGAGCTACCCACATACCCCTAACTTTCCTCCATTTTTAAAAAGCAGGTTAAAAAAATCCTCTAGAGTCATTGGGAATTTAATAAACTCTTGCAAAAATTAATTAATATGTGAATCACTATGGTTAGGTTCTCCTACTGAATACAGGGCAAATACCAGGGATTGGAGTTGTAGGATGAATGTGACTATAATCATTTATATCTTCAAAAACTGGATTTGGAATGGAGAGTGAGGGTAATTCAAGAGAGGTAAATACACAAGACACTGTATTACCATGTGAAAAGTGTGGTATATGGAAGTGACTATGTTAGGTACTCAGTTTCTAAAAGATTAATCATAGAGGACAACTGTTACCATGATCTGTGGTGGTTATCTACCAGGTGGATAAATTCACGTATCACCCTGCTAATTAAAGATCACAAAAACCAGAGAACCCAAAATATGCTCTCTCAAACCTGAGATTTTTGGGAGAAGTTTGGGAAAAGGCAGACTTTGACAGGAATTACTAACTGCTAATAGCTATCAAGCACTTCTAATCAGCTTCAGGAACATTGAGAAAATGTATTCACAGAAAAGGAGAGAAAATGAATTTACACTGGGATAATGTCCCAGCTTTTGCCCTAGGGTCAGGTCTAATACAAATGGACTCATTTTGCTTGTTCACATGTAGCCTCGTTTGGGTGATTTAAGAGCTAGAGGAAGAATATACAAATTTTCCATCAAAAACACAGAAAAACAAAACTATTTCCTTAAAATTTTGTAAGATATTTATATATTCTAAAGATTTTGTCCATCTTTAGGAAAATGTCTCCAGTATATTGCCAGTTTACTATTTATTCTTTTACCTTATTAAAAAATATTTTATTTAGGGGTTTCTGGTTGTTGCAATCAGTTAAGTGCCCAACTCGGTTTCAGCTCAGGTCATGATTTCAAGGTCTTGAGTTTGAGTCCTGCATCAGGCTTCATGCTCAGTGCAGTCTGCTTGAGACTCTTTCTTCCTCTCTCTCTGCTCCTCCCACCTGCTCTTTCTCTCTCTAAGATAAATAAATAAAATCTAAAAATATATATTTTTTAAAATTTTCACCAAAAATGTTGTTCTTCTTAAAGTGGTGTTCAGGTTTTATGTTTTGTTTTCAGTAGATTACTATGACAAATTATAAAAATTTCCATCCAATTGTCTCAATTTTTAAGGTTTTAAGCTACACACAGACACACACACACAGACACAGACACACACACACACTTTTATTAGAAGTTTCAAATAGTGTTAGTATGATGGACATCTGGAATGATTAGTGGTTGTGAAATACTTTTTTTTTTTTTCGATTTCCCACTCTCCTGAGGACAGTAGAGATGGATGGGACCAATGAGAGCACCCAAGGAAATTTCATCCTTTTGGGGTTTTCTGACCACCCCCATCTGGAGAGGATCCTCTTTGTGGTCATCTTGATTGCATATCTCCTGACCCTTGTGGGCAACACTACCATCATTCTGGTGTCCCGGCTGGACCCCCACCTCCACACTCCCATGTACTTCTTCCTCACCCACCTATCCTTCCTGGACCTCAGTTTCACCACCAGCTCCATCCCTCAGCTGCTCTATAACCTGAATGGAAGTGACAAGACCATCAGCTACATAGGCTGTGCCATCCAGCTCTTCCTATTTCTGGGTCTGGGTGGTGTGGAGTGCCTGCTCCTGGCTGTCATGGCATATGACCGGTTTGTTGCAGTCTGCAAGCCCCTCCACTATATGGTGATCATGAATCCACGCCTCTGCAAGGGCTTGGTGTCCCTTGCTTGGGGCTGTGGTGTGGCCAACTCTTTGATTATGTCCCCAATGACTCTGTGGCTACCCCGCTGTGGGTACTGCAAAGTAGACCACTTCCTGTGTGAAATGCCTGCCCTGATCCGGATGGCCTGTGTCAATACGACTGTCGTTGAAGGCATCGCCTTTATTTTGGCAGTGGGCATTGTTCTGTCACCCCTGGTGTTCATCCTGATCTCCTACGGCTACATCGTGAGAGCTGTATTAAGTATCCAGTCATCCTCAGGGAGGCACAAAGTCTTCAACACCTGTGGCTCCCATCTCACAGTGGTCTCACTTTTTTATGGAAACATCATCTACATGTATATGCAACCAGGAACCAGCTCCTCCAAGGACCAGGGGAAGTTTCTCACTCTTTTCTACAACATTGTCACACCACTCCTGAACCCCCTGATCTACACCCTCAGAAATAAAGAGGTGAAGGGGGCATTGAGAAGATTGGTTTTGGGAAAACTAGGTTTAAGGAAGAGATTATAATGAAACACAATGATAGCAATTCCTCCTTATGTTAAAATCCTACAGAAAAATGTTTTTCCATTATCTTGCATGATTACCACCTGCCAGAGTTTGGGCATATTTCATCACAGAGTTTATGGCCCAACCAGTTTTCTTTTGTGCAAGTCATGCAGGAGTACATAAATTATGATATCAAATATAATAGTTCTCAAAGGAACATCTGTTAATCATTGCTAATCCACAAATGTCTAGATGGTCCACATACTGTGCTGAAAAGCTAGGGACAGTGAATAGAGCCATTTTTTCTAGAAAGGAAAGAGAGGAAAATAAAAATGAAATTTCTTTTACCTAAACTTTCTGAAATATTTAACCATTAGAGCATATTGAATATTTTATTATAATTATTCACTTTTGCAAATCTTGATAAGATCTGTCAGCATGGACAAGCATTTATATTTCATTTCCATTTTCTTACAAGAAAACTAACAAAAACAAAAACAACACTCCCATAGCAAAATGTGGCTGTTATTCCTTTTTATCTGTTTATTCATTCAACAGCAATTAGTGAATGGCAAATCTCTTGCAGGCACTATTCTAGGTGCTGGGATTAAACTTCTGATCAACAGTGACAAGGCCCCTGATTTTGTGAAATTTACCTATTAATGTGTATGCTGGTGACAATAAATAACAAAGAATAAAGCTATCATTTAGTGATAATTGCAAATAAAATTTAAGCATATATACATATATATATATTTAATATATATATATATATATATATATATATATTTATATATTTATATATATTGATATTGCGGGAAGTAACAATGAAGTTGGGGAAGATGGAATCTCCTTGAAGGTCTTTTACCTGCACCCAGATAATGAAAAGGAAGACCTACCACAGTCACTCCAGGAGAAGGCATGTTAAGTTTAAATTCTGTCAGGTAAGAGTAAGCTTGGCATGCTTTGAGATCAGAGAAATAGCCATTGTGCATAGAGTGGGGTTCTAGAGAGATAGAAATGGAGAGAGAATCAGAGAGGTAGAAAAGGCCAGAGCATGGAGAATCTGACAGGCAATGTGACAGACTAGGAAGTTTACCTGCAACACAGGAATTGCTGAGAAAGTAAATAATACTATTTTTAATTTTACAGGTCTACTCCATCGGTTCTACAGAGAGTGGATATTTTGGGACAAAAGCGAAAACACAAAAGACTACTGCAGTAAATGAGGCAACAGTAGCTAATGGTTTGCAATAAAATTATCAGTGGAAAGAGTAAATTTACAATCAGAGATGTATTTTAGAGATCAAGCCAAGAGTATTTTCTAACGGCACTTGTGGACTGAGAAATTATTAGGAATTAAGAATGATGTAAATTGTAATTTGTAATTTTAACAAATAGGTGTTTATTGGAACATTTCCTGGAATGGAAGTGACTAAAGTAAAAGCAGATATGCAGTTGGGGTAGGGATTCAAATGTTCCGCTTTAGACAAATTATGTTTGACATAAATAATAAAATAGTCAAGGATATAAATGTGTTGGCTATATAAAAGGTCAGGAGCTCAGGTTAGAAAGGCAGGTTTGGAAATATTAATTGGAATTCACCAGAATACAGATGTTATTTAAATGCTTCAGATTTAATTGCCCATTTATGGGGTAGAAATGGAAAAGAAAACTGAAGTAAACAAGTTAAAGGAAAAGAAAAATAAAAAAAAAGAAAGAGACTGGAACTAAATCCTAAAATGAATTAATGTTTAGAAATCAGGTAGAGGAAAAGGGACCAGCAAAACATTAGTATTGGGCAGTGTGGTCAATTGTTTGCAAAGGTGACTATTACCAATTACTTCCATCCTATGCATGTCTGTAGCCCCCTCCATCCACAGATGACTCCTTCAATATGATCTGGTCATGTGACTCACTTTGGTCAACAGGGTTTGGTAGTTATAATGCTGTACCAATCCTGGGCCCAGTTCATCAGCGGCCTGGCTGCTACTTTTTTCCTTGGGATCTAGGTTCCATGTAAATTAAGCTCACACTGCACTACTGAATGCTGACAGGCAATATGAACAGATAGGTCCAGTTGGCATGAGCCAACCATTCCAGCCTCCAGCACTGGTGAATGAGGTCATCCGACCAGAGCCAGAAACCCAGCCAGTACAGCCTTGCAAGTGGTCCACACAGCCAGAACATGGAACAAAGATGAGCCATTCCTGCGAAGTCAAAACTTGTTACTCATAAATGACAGCATAATAATGTAGTTTCCACTAGGTTTGATGATGGTTTGGTTGGCAGAAATAAATAATGACCAACAATTGAATGGAAAATAAATAGTGGGGTTTTGTTTGTTTTTGTCTTTTGAAACCAAGCTCTAGATGGGGTCATCAAGTGTTTGGAATACTACTAAGAAACTTACAAGAGAAAGCATGTAAGTGACCCAACAAAGAGATGTTGGTGATGTTGACAATAGTTTAAGAGGATCAGTTGAGTATGAAATCTCATTTACAGTGTGGTGAAGAAAGAAAGAAGGTGAAAGAGTGGAAGTTTTGCTAGAATACTCTATTGTATAAAAAAGGAAACACATAAGTGAGGCAATGCCTCATGTTTTGATTCATTTAAAAATAGGATATACTAAATGGGTTTGTAAATTGAAGCTAATATGTAAATGCAGAGGAAGGATCTATTGATGTCAGAAGTATCTAGTATAAGAGTGGGTCTTTAAAAATGACAAATGTTGGTGAATTCAAGGCTTTCAATAGGAACCAGTACATTTCAGTTTTGATAGGGTAAAAGATAGTGTATATATAAACAGATGCAAGACTGTGTATTTTTATGGAGATAATATATAGAGTTCTTCACTGTTTCTATGTCCTCATTACAATGTAAGAATTAGTCACCAGTTGAAGCATAGTGAGAGGTTGAATCGTGGCAGAGAATGCCTGTTGATGAAGAGTGGAAAGAAGGTAAAATGCAGTTTTGAACTGGGAAATTGAAATATCATTGTAGACATAACCCATAATATTTTGCTATGGTTTCTTGTCCTTTGTCATTTTTGGACAAACATTTAAAATAAAACAAATTGGCACAATTTGAAAATTATTCTCCAAAAGTATGAAGGTTTTCTTTTTTTCTTTTTCTTTTCTTTTATTTTTTTAAGATTTTATTTATTTATTAGAGCACAAGAGACAATGTGGTCCAGTTTCTTTCTATTATATGTTGCTGTCTAGTTCTCCTAATACAATTTGTTGAAGAGACTATCTTTTCCCCACTGGTTATTCTTTCCTGCTTTGTCAAAGATTAGCTGACCATATAGCTGTTCATTTCTATTAGCTGACCATATAGGGTTCATTTCTATGTTTTCTATTCTGTTCCATTGATCTATATGCCTATTTTTATGCCAACACCATACTATTCTGATCCCTAAAGCTTTGTGATATAATCTGAAGTCCAGAATTGTGATGTCTCCAGCTTTGCTTTTCCTTTTCAAGGTTGCTTTGACTATTCAGTGTCTTTTTGTATTTCCATAGAAATTTTAGGATTTTTTTTTCTTCTAGTTCTCTGGAACATGCTATTGGTATTTTGTGGTATTTTGATAGAGATTGCAGTGAATGTGTAGATTGCTTGTAGTATAGACGTTTTTTTTTAAATTTCATTATGTTATGTTACTCACCATACAGTACATCATTAGTTTTTGATGTAGTGTTCCATGATTCATTGTTTGCATAACAATATTTGTTTTTCCAATCCTCGAGCATGCAATATCTCTTAAATTTCTTTCATCAGTGTTTTTTTTTTTTTTAAAGATTGTATTTATTTATGTGACAGAAAGACAGCCAGCGAGAGAGGGAACACAAGCAGCGGTAGTGGGAGAGGAAGAAGCAGGCTCCCAGCGGAGGAGCCCGATGTGGGACTCGATCCTGGAACGCCGGGATCCTGCCCTGAGCCGAAGGCAGCCGCCTAACAACTGCGCCACCCAGGCGCCTCTCATCAGTGTTTTATAGTTCTCAAAATACAGGTCTTTCACACCTTTGGTTAGATTTAGTCCTTGTTTTTCTGAGAAGCTCTTTACCTTTCCTTTTATTCTGAATGATAGCCTTGCTGGGTAGTTTTCTTGGTTGCAGATTTTTCCCATTCAGCACATAGAATATATCATACCATTCTTTTCTGGCTTGCCAATTTTCTTTGAGTAATCTCCAGCTAGTCTTATGGAACTTCTATTGTAAATGAAGGATTTCATCTTCTCTTGTTGCTTTTGAGGTTTTTTTTTTATTATTCATCATTATATTTTGCAAATTTAATTACAATATGTCTTGGTATTGACCTGCTTTTGTTGATGTTGCTGAGAATTCTTTGGGACTCCTGGATATGGATGTCTGTTTTCTGCCCCGGTTAGGGAATTTTGAGCTATTATTTCTTCAAATAAATTTGTGCACACTTTTCTCTCTCTTCTTCTGGAACTCCTATAATGCAAATGTTATTAATTTTGATGGAGTCACAGAGTTCCCTACATCTATTCTCATGTCCCATAATACTTTCTCACTTTTATTCAGCTTCATTATTTTCCATTATTTTCTTTTCTTTTTTTTCCTTTAGATTTTATTTATCCATTTGAGAGGAAAAGAAAGAGAGCAGAAGAGCACAAGCAGGGGGAAGAGCAGAGGAGAGGGAGAAGCAGACTCTCTGCTGAGCAGGGATCCTGATATGGGGTTCTATCCCGGAACTCCAGAATCATGACCTGAGCTGAAGGCAGATGCTTTACTGATTGAGCCACCCAGGTTCCTCTATTATTTTGTCATCTATATCACTTATTTCTTCCTCTGCTTCTTCTAGCCTTGTGTTCATTACATCAAGCTTTTCTTCCATTCACAGTTTTTGCATTTGTCATTTCTGACTGATTCTTTTTTTTAACTCTTTTATCTCTGAGGTAAGGAAGGCTCTTACTAATGTCTTCAATTTTTTTTTCTAAATCCCAGTGAATATCATTATGATTGTTGCTTTAATTCTCCATCAGGCATGTTACTTCTATCTGTTTTGGTTAGTTCTCTGCTGCTGGCCCTATCTTATTCTTCAGTTTGTGATGGATTCCTCCATGTTGGCATTTGTCTAAGTCTCTGCCTTCTTCTATGTGTAGAAAAGCCTTTTATGTTTCCTGTCCCTAAGAGTAATAGATTTATGAAGAAGAGGTCATGTGTTATCTTGGGGCTGTCTCTTCAGGGAATGTCTCTGGATGTGCTGTGTGCACTCTGCTGTAGTGTTTTGGATGCTGTATCCTTCAGGTCAGTCATCTGAAGAGGCTCTCCTTGCCTGCATTGTGTAATATTTGGTCCTTGGCCAGAATGTGGTGAGTTTTAACTAGGTGTGTTTTGGTCTGCTTGTTAAATGAGACCAGATTCTACTTCCAGTAGAACTGAAGTACCTGCAGAACTCTCTGATTCTCAGGTACATACTCCAAGAAGATTGAGTAATACTTTGAGATTACAGATTCAATTTCATTGCTAATAATCACACTGTTCAAAATTTCTTTCTCTTCATGATTTAGTTTTGGAAGTTTATATGCTATAAGAATTAATCCATTTTGGGGTGCTGGGTGGCTCAGTCAGTTGAGCATCTGTCTCCAGCTCAGGTCATGATCCCAGGTCCTGGGATCAAGCCCTGCATTGGGTTCCCCACTCATTGAGGAGTCTGCTTCTCCCTCTCCCTCTGCTCCTCTCACACTTGCATTCACTCTCACTTGCTCACTCTTTCTCTCTCTCAAATAAATAAATAAAATCTTTTTTTTAAAAAAAGAATTAGTCCATTTCTTCTAGGTTGTCTAATTTGTTGGTACATAATTGTCCATAATATGCTGTTATAGTCTCTTATATTTCTGTGGTATCAGTTGTTATTTCTCCTCCTTCATTTTTTTTATTTCATTTATTTGTGCCCTCTATATTTCTCTCTTTCTCTCTATTTGAAATATTGATGAGGCCAGCTAAAGGTTTATTAATTTCATTGATATTTTCACAGAACAAGCTCTGGGTGTCATTGATCTATTATATTTTTAAAAATAATCTATTCAATTTATCTGTATTGTCATTTTTCTTTTACTGTTTTAGGTTTTGTTTGCTCTTCTTTTTCTAGCACCTTTAGTTGTAAGGTTAGGTTATTTAAGATTGTTCTTGCTTTTTGAGGTAAGCTTGTAATGGTGTAATATTTCTTCCTTGAACAGATTTCACTGCATCTGACATATTTTGGGACTATTGTGTTTTCATTTTCATTTGTCTCCATGTATAATTTTATTTCTTCTATGACTTATTGGTTGACCCATTTATTGTTTCATAGCATGTTACTTAGCCTTATGCATTTTTGTTTTTCCCAGACTTCTTGTGGCTTGATTTCTAGTTTCATAGCACTGTGTTCAGAGAAGTTGTGTGATATAATTTCAGTGTTTTTGAATTTGTTGAGACTTGTTTTATGGCTTAACATGTGATATATTCTGGAGAGTGTTCCATATACATATGATAATAATGTATATACTGTTTTGGGTTAGAAAATTCTCAGTACATTTGTTAGATCCATCTGGTCTAATGTGTCATTCAAAGCCACTCTTTCCTTTTTATTTTCTCTGGATGGTAAATCCATTGATGTTATTGGTGTGTTAAATACCCATATTATTATGTTATTACTGTTACTTTCTTCTTTCATGTCTGTTAATTGTTGTTTTATAAAGTGAGGTGCTCATGTGTTGGGTACATAAATTTCTGCCTAACTGCTTTAGGCAACAGCCAGAATCACCATAGCAGCTACTCATTCCTACATACATCACAAAGAAAAGGGGGGACTGCAATGATCTCATTGCCAGACTTGCCAAAAATTAGTTATCAAAGTGTATTTGTGACTTTTGAAATCACCTCTTTCTGTCCATTTCCCATTTATTGGATAACTGCAATCTCAGTTCCAGAAGGTAGAGGGAAACTTAGTATTCTGATTTTTCCCTAAAGAATGCCATCCTCTGCTTTATCAAAGTGGAAAGTTTCACTTAACCCTAACTTGAGGCTATATGCTCTTTGAAAATGTTTTAATGTATCAGGATGTTAAAAACTATGCTATCTTAACATTTATTAGTTCCCTTTTTGTCTCTCTTATCCTCATTGGCTTATTCCAAAGGAAAAAAAGTGATATTTAAAGAAATCAAGTATATGTGAAATTTAGAGGAATACAAAAACAGCATAAAAGAACCAAAAACTTATTGTACAACCTACATATTTAAAAAAGATCAACTGTCTAGAAGCAGATCAATATCTAACCTAGGGGCTCCTGGGCAGCACAGTCAGTGAAGCATCCACTTCTTGGTCATGATCTCAGGGCTGTGAGATTGAGCCCCATATCAGGCTCCATGCTCAGCAGGGAGTCTGCTTGACATTCTCTTTCTCTCTTCCTCTGACCCTTCTTCCCTTGTTCTCTCACTCTCTCTCAAATAAGTAAACAAATCTTTTAAAAAAGAAAGATTTAACATAATTCAATACTTAAATATTACAAGAATTAACGGTCAGTTCTGTGATATGACTTCTCTCACCATCCAGAGGCGTTCCTGGCTATCTTTGTAATCTTTGCAGATATTTCATAAAGATGATGTTAACCCATCTTCCCTCATCTGATTCATGGAATGCTTCAAGAAAGGGGGACTCTTGAGGAACTTCATTAAAATAAATGGCTGTTGGACCTTTTAGTTTGCTTAGTGAATGGGCTAAATTGTTACTCTGCATTGATAACTTTTCTTCACCTTGTTTGTTAGCCATGCACACACTCCCACCCTATACCCAAAATTCTGTGTTAATTATTAATTTTTGTCTACTAAGATTTATTCTCAACTTTCGGCCTTCAAAAGAACATGTTTGGTCTTCCAGAGAATGACTTTTGTTCTGGCATCAAGAATTAGGAGGTAAAATATCTGAGGAAAACTTTGGTATGTAGACCAAAAATTATGGGTTTTCCTTCCTTCCTTCCTTCCTCCCTCTCTCCCTCCCTCCCTATTTTCTTTTCTTTTTTTCTTTCTTTCTTTCTTTCTTTCTTTCTTTCTTTCTTTCTTTCTTTCTTTCTTGTTTCCTTTTCTTTATTTTTTCTTTCTTTCTTTTTTCTTCGCTGGTTTGAGTACATATTATCCTTTTTGTTGTCTGATTCCTGTTGCAAGGACTTCTAGTACTATGTTGAATAATAATGGTGAGACTGGGCATCCTTGTCGTGTTCCTGATCTTAAGGGAAAGGCTTCCAGCTTTTCCCCATTGAGGTTGATATTTGCTGTAGGCTTTTCATACATGGTTTTTATGAAATTGATGAATGTACCCTCTATTCCTACACTCTGAAGGCTTTTAATCAGGAAAGGATGCTGTATTTTGTCAAATGCTTTTTCTGCATCAATTGAGAGGATCATATGGTTCTTGACTATTTTCCTGTTGATATGATCTATCACACTGAAAGATTTGCGAATGTTGAAACACACTTGCATCCCAGGGATGAATCCCATTTGGTCGTGACGGATAATCCTTTTAATGCACTGTTGGATCCTACAAGCTAGGATCTTGTTGAGAATTTTGACGTCCAAATTCATCAGGGATATCAGCCTATAATTCTTCTTTTTGATGGGTCTTTGCCTGGTATGGGGATCAAGGTAATACTGGCCTCATAGAATGAGTTTGGTAGTTTTCCTTCTGTTTCTATTTTTTGAAGCAGCTTCAGGAGACTAGGTATTATTTCTTCTTTGAATGTTTGGAACAATTCCTGGGGAATCTGTCAGGCCCTGGACTCTGGTTTTGGGGAGGTTTTTGATAACTGCTTCAATCTCTTCATAATTAATTGGTCTGTTTAAATAATCAATTTCTTCCTGTTTCAGTCTTGGCAGTTTAAAGGCTTCCAGGAAGGCATCCATTTCTTCCAGATTGTTTAATTTATTGGCATAAAGTTGTTGATAAAAGTTTCTAATGATCCTTCCTATTTCATTGGTGTTGGTAGTGATCTCTCCCCTTTCATTCATAATTTTATTAATTTGGGTCCTTTCTCTACTCTTTTAAATAACTCTGGCCAGTGGCTTACAGATCTTATTTATTCTTTCAAAGAACCAGTTTCTAGTTTTATTGATCTGCTCTACTGTGCTCCTGGTTCTAATTCATTGATCTCTGCTCTAATCTTGATCAACTGCCTTCTTGTGTGTGGGTTAGGCCTGTTCTTCTGTTCCAGCTCCAGCTTCTTGAGGTGAGAATATGCAAACTGCATTTTAGATTTTTCTATTCTTTTGAGTGAGGCTTAGATGGCTATGGATTTTCCCCTTAGGACTGTTTTTGCAGTGTCCCACTGGTTTTGGACCAATGTGTCTTCATTCTCATTGGTCTCCAAAATTGTTTAATCTCCTTCTTAATTACCTGGTTTATCCAATCATTCTTGAGCAGGATGGCTCTTAGTTTTGTGTTTGAGTTTATTCCAAAATTTTCCTTGTGATTGAGTTCCAGTTTCAAAGCATTCTGGTCTGAGAATATGCAGGGAATAATCTCAGTCTTTTGGTATCGGTTGAGACCTGTTTTGGGACCTAGTATGTGGTCTATTATGGAGAAAGTTCCCTGTGCATTTGAAAAGAATGAGTATTCTGTTGTTCTTGGGTGTAGTGTTCTGTATATATCTATGAGGTCCAGTATTTGGTCCAGTATCTGGTCCAGTATCTCATTCAAAACTCTTGTTTCTTTGTTGATTTTCTGCTTAGGTGATCTGTCTACTGCTGAGAGCAGAGTGTTGAGGTCCCCTACTCTTAATGTATTATTATCTATATTTCTCTTTATTATGGTTAAGAGTTGGCTTGTGTATCTAGCTGCTCCCCTGTTGGGGGCATAGATATTTATAATTGTCATATCCACTTGTTGGATACATCGTCTAAGGATAATATAGCTTCCTTCTGTATCTCTAACTACAGTCTTTAGTTTAAAATCTAATCTGTCTGATATGAGAATTGCTACCCCAGATTTCTTTTGAGGTCCATTGACATGAAAAATGGTTTTCCATCCCTTCACTTTCAGTCTGGATGTATCTTTACATTCAAATGAGTCTCTTGTAGACAGCAAATTGATGGGTCATGTCTTTTTATCCAATCTGCAACCCTGTGGTGTTTTACGTGAGCATTTAGGCCATTAACATTGAGAGTGATTATTGAGAGATATGATTTTAATGATGGCATGTTGCCTGTGAAGTCTTTGTTTCTATAGATTGTAAATTTCTGTTCTGTATCACTCTTGGGGTCTTTTTACTTTTATAGACCGCCCCCCTTAATATTTCTTGTAGAGCTTGCTTGGTGGTCACACATTCTTTCAGTTTCTGTCAGTCTTGGATGGTCCTTGTCTCTCTATCCATTCTGGATGACAGCCTTGTTGGAAAAAGGATCTTTGGCTGTATGTTCTTCTCACTTAGTGTTCTGAATATGCGTTGCCAAATTTTCCTGGCTTGCCAGGTCTCTGTAGACAGGTCTGATGTTATTTTGATGTTCCTACCTCTTTAGGTGAGGATTCTCTTCCCCCTGGCTGCTTTTATGACTGTATCCTTGGATCTATGTTTGTGAATTGCACTATTATGTGACGTGGTGTAGGTCTGTTCTCATTCATCTTGGGTGGGGTCCTCTCTGCCTCTTGGACATGAATGCTTGTTTCCGTTGCCAGATTAGGGAAGTTCTCAGCTACAATTTGTTCAAATATCTCTTCTAGACCTCTCTCTTTCTCCACCACCCGGGGATGCCAATGATTCTGACATTGGAACGTTTCATTGTGTCAGTAATCTCCCATAATCTACATTCTTGAGATTGGGTTTTTTTGAGCCAATTTTCTATTTTTTCCTTCTTTTCTATCACCTCATCTTCCAACTCACTAATTCATTCTTCTGCCTCATTTACCCTGGCCATCAGAGCATCCAGTTAAGAATGCATTTGATTCATAGCGTTTTTAATTTCTGTCAGATTCACTCTCCTTTCTGCCATAGAGATTCTATATTCTCATTAATATTTTCATTAATTTTTGTTCAAGCCTGTACATCATCTTGACCATTGTTACTCTGAACTCCATTTCTGACATTTTGGTTATATCCATATCCATCAGTTCTGTGGCAGATGCCACAGTCTCTGTCTCCTTTCTTTGCTGAAGATTCCGTCTCCTTGTCATTCTGATGAGGAGAGGTTGTGGTGATGCACAGAGCCCAAATTATTGATAAGGACCCAGGTGGTGTGCCCTTATTTTATAGGGACCTTAGGGATGTGGGTTTCTTGATTTTTTCAGCCTACCTTCTGGGGGGGGTGTCCTGCCGTGCTGATACTCAGGCAACCCTGTTTGGGTAGAGTTGCCTGGTCCCCTGCAAAGGGAGGTGGGGATGGGCACAATATGAACTGTTATTTCCAGGTTTTGTTCTCTGCTGGCTTTCCCTGGTTGTTTTCTGTGACTCTTCTGAGAGTCAGAGTAGCAGTGGCCGTATCCTAGACTCTGTCTCAGAACAGAGAGATCACAGTCTGCTCTCAACTGAGCTCTCCTGGCCACTTTAACTCTGTTTCTGTCTGGTGCTGCTAAAAACCCCACAGCATCCCAGTTTGTGCACCCCACACACACTGTCCCAGCCCTTGCTTCCAGGGCCAGCACGTCTCTGTCTTTTGTGCTTCTAACACCGCCAGCCATCCCCCGATTCCCGCGTGTGCTCCTGAGCTACCAGTTTCAGTGTGGTTCCAGTGAGTGTTCCAGAGCTCCAGTTTTCAATCTGGTTGTGCGCGTGTTCCTGGGTTCCTGGTCTCAGTCTGCTTTCTCACAGGTGCCCATCGGTGAGTCCAGCCTGCTCCCCAGTGCAGGTGACTACTGCTTCCCAGTGCCCGAGAGCTTCACCTCCCTCCCCCTTCTGTTTATCTTCAATATCTATGTGCAGATTCATGGCTCCCCCTTCATACCTCAATACTCAGCACAGAAGATTTTTGTTTGTAGAGATCCAGATGTATCTTCCTACATCTCAGGCTGATTTCTTGGGTGTTCAGGATTATCTGGTAGATATCCAGCTTGATTCAGGGGACCAGCTGGAAAAAAGTTCCCTTACTCCTCCGCCATCTTTTTTCTCCCTAAAAAAATAAATAAATAATATATATATGTATATGTATGTATATATATATATATATATATATATACACACACACACACACACACACATATATATATATACATATATATATATATACATATATATATAATCCAGTTAAGAAATGGGGAGAAGACAGGAAGATACATTTTTCCAAAGACATCCAGATGGCTAAGAGACACATGAAAAGATAATCATCAGTCATCATCAGGGAAATACAAATCAAAATCACAATGAGATACCACCTCACATCAATCAGAATGAAAAAATTAACAACTCAGAAAACAACAGGTGTTGGTGAGAATGCAGAGAAAGGGGAACCCTTTTGCAATGTGGGTGGGAATGAGAACTGGTGTGGTCTCTCTGGAAAACAAAGTATGGAGGTTCCTCAAAAAGTTAAAAATAGAGCTATCCTATGACCAGCAATTGCACTACTAGGTATTTATCCAAAGGATACAAAAATGCTAATTTGAAGCAGCCCATGCACCCCAATGTTTATAGCAGCATTATCAACAATAGGCAAATAATGGAAAGGGCCCAAATGTCCATCAACTGATGAATGGATAAAGAGTGGTATATGTATACAATAGAATATTACTTGGTGATCAAAGAGAATGAAATCCTGCCATTATCAACAACATGAATGGACTAGAGTGTAGTACGCTAAGCGAAATAAGTCAGAGAAATAAACATCACATTATTTAACTAACATCTGAAATTTAAGAAACAAAACAGATGAACATAGGAAAGGGAAAGGAATTTCTTTTAAAAAGATAAAAGTAGGGAGGCAAACCATAAGAAAATCATAAATATAGAGAACAAACTAAGCATTGCTAAATGGGAGGTAGATGGGTGGGGATGGGCTGAATGGGTAATGGGCATTAAGGAGGTCACTTGTAGGGATGAGTACTGTGTGCTGTATGTAGGTGATGAATCACTGGATTCTCCTCCTGAAACCAGAGCTGCACTGTGTGTTAACTAACTTGAATTTAAAAAAAAAAGAAAGTATGGTACTAGCACAAAACCAGACACATGGATCAATGGAACAGGACAGAAAATCCATAAATGAACCCATAACTATATGGGCAATTTATATTCCATGAAGCAGGAAAGGATATCCAATGGAAAAAAAAATGTCTCTACAACAAACAGTATTGGGAACATGATAAAGAATAAAACTGGACCACTTTCTTACTCCGTATACAAAAATAAATTCAAAATGGATTAAAGACCTAAAGTGATGCAGAAAACCCTAAAATCCTGGAAGAGAACACAGGCAGTAACCCCTTTGACATTGGTCTTAGAAACTTCTTACTTGATGTGTCTCCTGAGTCAAGGGAAACAAAAGCAAAAATAAACTACTGGGACCTCATCAAGATAAAAAGCTTCTGCACAGAAAAAGAGACAATTAAGAAAACTTAATGGAAATCTATAGAATGGAAGAAAATATTTGCAAATGACATACCTGATAAAGGGTTAGTATCCAAAACATATAAAGAACTTATAAATCTGACGTGCAAACCATACAATCCAGTTGAAAAATTAACAGATGACATGAATAGACATTTTGAAAGAAGGCATATACATGGCAAACAGACACATGAAAAGATGCTCAACATCACTTATCATTAGGGAAATGCAAATTAAAACTACAACGTGGTATCACCTCATACCAGTCACAATGGTTAAAATTAACAACATAGGAAGAAACAGGTATTGGAGAGGATGTGCAGGAAAGGGGAACACTTGCACTGTTGGTGAGAATGCAAACTGGTGCAGCCACTCTAGAAAACTATATAGAGGTTTCTCATAAGTTTAAAAACAGAACTCCCTTATGAGCCAGGAATTGCACTACTATTTACCCAAATGATATAAAAATACTTATTCAAAGAGAGACACACACACACACACACCAATGTTTATAAATAGCCAACATGGAAACAGCCCAAGGTTCCATTGACTAATGAATTAAAGTAGATGTGGTATAATATACAATGGAGTATTAGCCTTAAAAGAAAATGAAATCTTGCATTTTGCAAGGATATGGATGGAGCTAGGAAGTATTATGCTAAGCAAAATAATTCAGTCAGAGAAAGACAAATACCATATGATTTCACTTATATGTGGAGTTTAATAAACCAAAAAATGAGCAACAGGAAAAAAAAAAAAGAAAAGAAAAAGAGGGAGAGAGAGAGATGGGGGGGGGGCAAGAAACAGACTCTTAAATATAGAGAACAAACATGATTACCAAAATGGAGGTGGGGGGATTGAATTAAATGTGATGGGGATTAAGGAGTGCTCCTGATGTGATGAGCACCATTGTTGTATGGAAGTGCGAATCAGTATATGGCACACCTGAATTTAATATTATACTGCATGTTAATGAACTGGAATTTAAATAAAAACTTCAAAAAATTGCTATGCTGGAAATTTGTAAATCGTTTAGGAATAATTTTGAAAAAAAATAAATGAATGAACGAGTGCATGAGTAAAATATAAGTGTTATCTGAAAAATAAATGAATTATAATGCAAATCTTGATTTGCAGTATAGTTCTATAAATTCAAAATTGAAGATTTTGCTTTGAACTACTTTTGTATGATCACAGTACTATTTTCCTCTGGAGCTTCAGTTTACTCCAATACTGAAATTCAAATTTATCTGACTATTGTTGGTTGAAGATCACTTATAATTCATTTTTCTTATATAATGTTTTTATTTTTATGTATATTTATAAAATATACAAAACATAAAATTTACCATGTTAATGATTTTAAGTGTTCAAAGCAACTGTTATGTATATTCAGATTGCCGTGCAACACATTTCCAGGACTTTTTCATTTTCCAAAACTGAAACTCTATATACATTACACAACTCCACATTTCCACCCCCACAGCCTTTGATAAATGCATTGTACTTTTGGTCACCATGAATTTGAATACTTTATTTAAGGCAAATAAGTGGAGTCACACACATTTTGCCTTTTCATGACTGGCATATTTTACATAGCATGATACCCTCAAGGTTCAAAACTCTTACAGCATATGTCAGAATTCCTTCCTTTCTGAGGTCGAATAATATTCCATTGTATGTGTATGCTACATCTTATTTTCTACTCATCTATCAATAGATGCTTCAGTTTCATCTACATTTTGATTATTATGAAGAATGTTTATAGAACATGGGTGTATACATGTATCTTCAGGACCCTGATTTCATTTCTTTTGAATATATAATCAAATTGAATTACTGGACCATATAGCTTGTTTCTTTCTTTCTTTCTTTCTTTCTTTCTTTCTTTCTTTCTTTCTTTCTTTCTTTTCTTCTTTCTTTCTTTCTTTCTTTCTTTCTTTCTTTCTTTCTTTCTTGGAATGTCCATTCTATTTTCATAGTAGCTACATCATTTTACATTCTCAAAAACAGTGAACAGAATTCATTTGAAGAAATAAAGGCTAAAAATGTCACAACCTTGGGAAGGAAATAGATATCCAGGTATAAGAAGCAGAGACTTCCAAAGAGGATGAATCCCTAAACAGCTACAACAAGACGTACTGTAATTGAAATGGCAAAGGTTTAAAAATATAGAATCTTAAAGGCAGCAAAGGGAAAAAAATATCACATACAGAGAACTAGATTATCAGCTGATTTTTTTTATCAGAAATTTTGCTGGCCAGAAGGGAATGGCAAAGTATATTTGAAGTGTTAAAAGGGAAAAATGTACAACGAAGAATCCTCCAACTGCAAGGTTATCATTCAAAATTGAAGAAGAGAAAATTATTCCCAGACAAGCAAAAGCTAAAGAAGCTTATCACCACCAATATACTAGCCTTACAAAAATGTTGAACTATCTTCTTTAAGGAGAAGATAAAAGGCCATAATGAGAAATCAGAAAACATATCAAAGAAACAAATCTCATATGTAAAGGAAAATATATAGTAAAGTCAGAGATTCAGACACTTAAGAAGCTACTATAAAGATTTTCTTCCTTACCAATTCAGCTCTCTTTTATTTATTTTTCTTGACTTATTGCTGTGGCTAGAACTTCCAGTACTATGATGAATATACGTGGCGACAATGGACATCCTCAACTTTTCCTGACCTTACTGGGAAAGCTCTCAGATTTTTTTTTTCTTATTGAATATGATGTCCTCTGCGGATTTTTCATATATGGTCTTACTATGTTGAGGTATGTTCCCTGTAAAACTACATTGAGAGGTTTTATCATGAATGGATGTGGTACTTTGTCAAGTGCTCTTTTTGTATCTTTTAAGAGATCATATGATTTTCATTCTTTCTCTGGTTAATCTGATGTATCATCTTGATTGTTTTGCAAATGTTGAATCATTCTTGCATGCTTAGAATAATCCCATTTCATTGTAGTGAATTTTTTAATGTATTGTTGGATTTGGTTTGATACTATTTTGTTGAGAAATATTGCTCCTATGCTTATCAGCCTCTCTCTCTCTCTCTCTCTCTCTCTGTGTGTGTGTGTGTGTGTGTGTGTGTGTGTGTGTGTGTGGTGTTTTTATCTGGTTTTGGTATTATAGTAATGCTTGCCTTGAATAATTAATTTAGTGGATTTCCTTTCTCTTCTATTATTATTTTTTCTTTAGAATAGTTTGAGGGAAATATGTGCTAACTCTTCTTTAAATATTTTGTAGTATTCACCTGTGAAACCATCTGGTCATGAGGTTTTCTTTTTTGTGTCCCCCCCCCCAATACCATTTCATTACTCATTACTTATAATCTGTTCAGTTTTTAATTTTTTTTCTGATTTGGTTATGGAAGGTTATATGTTTCTAGAAATTTATCCATTTCTTCTGGGCTGTATAAATTGTTTGCAAATAATTTTTCATAATATTCTCCAAAAATTCTTTGTATTTCTATGGTGTCAGTTGTTATTGCTCCTATTATATTTCTGATTTTATTTACTTGAGTTCTCTCTCTTTGATGAATCTTGCTAAAAGTTTATTAATTTTGTTGATCGTAAAACAAAACAAAACATGGGGCACCTGGGTGGCTCAGTTGGTTATGCATCTGCCTTCATCTCAGGTCATGATCTCAGAGTCCTGGGATCGAGCCCCACAGCAGGCTCCTTGCTCAGTGGGGAGTCTGCTTCTCCCTTTGCCTCTCGCCCCCTCTCATGCTTTCTCTCTCTCTCTCTCTCAAATAAATAAATCTTTAAAAACAACAACAAACAAACAAGATAACAGCTCCTGAATTCATTAATCTGTGCTACTGGAGTTTTGTTCATTTGTTTGTTTTTTAGATTCAATTTCATTTATTTTTTATTTAATCTTTTTTTTCCCTTTCTACTGGCTTGGTTTGTTTCTGTTTTCCTAGTTCTTTTAGGTGTAATGTTATGTTGTTTATTTGAGATTTTTCTTGCTCTGTGAGCTATGCCTGTATAGTTATATTTTTTTCTTCTTAGGACAGATTTGCTGCATTCCAAAGACTTTGGATCAATTTTTTTCATTTTTCTCCATATTGTTTTTCTATTTCCTCTTTTATTTCTTGTTTCATCTATTCAATGTTTAGTAGAATGCTACTTAGCCTCCATATATTTGTGTTCTTTCCAAATTATTTTCGTGTAATTACTTCCTAGTTTCATACCATTGTGTTGAGAAAAAATGCATGACAAAATTTCAATCTTTTTGAATTTGAGATTTTTTTTGTGGCCTAGCATATGATCTATTTTGGAGAATGTTTCATGTACTGAAAAGATTGCTTTTTTCCATGTTTTTTAATGGAAAGTTCTGAATATATGCACTGAATATATCCAATTCAAAGACATTGTTTCCTTGTTGATTTTATGGCTATCCATTGATGCGAGTGAGGTCTTAAAGTCCTCTATTGTATTACTGTGATTACCTGTCTTTATGTCTCTTAAGAGTTGCTTTATGGGGGCGCCTGGCTGGCTCAGTCATTGAGCATCTGCCTTCGGCTCAGGGCGTGATCCCAGTGTTCTGGGATTGAGCCCCACATCAGGCTCCTACACTGGGAGTCTGCTTCTTCCTCTCCCACTCCCCCTGCTTGTGTTCCCTCTCTTTCTGGCTGTCTCTCTCTGTCAAATAAATAAATTAAATCTTTAAAAAAAAAGAGTTGCTTTATGTATTTTGGTGCTTCTATATTGCATGCATAAATATTTATATTTTTTAGGCTTTCTTGTTCTTTTCAGCATTTTGAATTAACATGCCACACCCCTCTGGCCTGCAAAGTTTCTGCTAAGAAATTTACTGATAGTTTTATGTTGTTTCCCTTCTATGTAACTGTTTTCTTCCCTAATGCTTTTTTTTTTTTTGTAGATAATTCTCTCTTTATAACTACTTTTTGCCACTTTATATATCATTTATATATCTTTGTTTGGACCTCCTTGGGTTGATTTTGTTGGGGGGGCAGGGGTTCTTTGTGCCTCCTGGATCTGGATACCTTTTTCCTTCCCCAGATTAGTAAAGTTTTCAGCTATTGTTTCTTCAAATAAATTTTCTGCCCCTCTTTCTCTCTCTCTCCTTCAGGATTCTTTATAAAATGAATGCTATTACTCTTGATAATATTGCTGAGTTCTGTTCACCTAGTCTCATATTTTATTATTTTTATTTTCTTTCTTTTCTGCTGTTCATCTTTGTTGTTTTTCATTACTCTGTCTTTAGCTCCCTGATCCATTCCTCTGCCTCATCTTATATGCTATTGCTTCCCTCTACTGTATTTTATTTCAGTTACTGAGTTCTTTGTCTAAGACTGGGTCTCTTTTCAATATTTTCTCTCTTTGTCAAAGGTCTCACTGAAAGCCTGCAATCTTTTCTCAAATCCCATGAATATCTTATAACCATTACTTTGAATTTATAAGTCATATTGGTTATTTCTGTTTCATTTAGCAACTTGATGTGGTTTTGTCCTTGTTCATTTGGGACATACAGCTCCACCTCATTATTATGTGTAATCCCTGTGCTTGTTTCCTATTATTTGGAAAATAGTCTACATTTCTTGACCTTTATGAAGAAGAGGTCCTGTGGTGTCCAGTAGCACAATGCCTCTGTTCACCAGAACCAGGCACTCTAAGGAGGTCCCTATGTGGGTTGTATGCACTTTACTATTGTGACTGAACTATATCTTCCTTCGGTCCATTTGGCTGCAATCGACCACTGTGCTTGTTACACCAAGAAGGTTTTTGTGCCTGTGCTGTTAAGGGACCAGTCTGCTCCACCATGGGCTAGAAGTTGAATGGTGTCAGCAGTCAGCCAAATGCTTGCCCTAAACTCATGTGCAGGGCCTA
This sequence comes from Ursus arctos, assembly GCF_023065955.2. Classification (NCBI taxonomy): domain Eukaryota; kingdom Metazoa; phylum Chordata; class Mammalia; order Carnivora; family Ursidae; genus Ursus; species Ursus arctos. The sequence continues at coordinate 7,749,563 of NW_026623067.1, read as the reverse complement.
CAGTTGCAGGGGCTTGAAGGTTAATATCCTTGCCTTGTTCCCTGAGGCTCTCATAGTGGGCAGTAATAGCACTCATACCTGCTAGGTCTGCAGTTGCACTGATTGGCAGTCCACTCTTCCTGTGCTACTAGCCAACATTTGGCTGCTGGGACTGTGTACACACTCTTGTGCATATGTATCTTCCCCTCTCCCCAGGGCAGAAGTCAGTTTGGAGTGTCACATCTCACTGTTGGGGCTGTTTGTAATGTGTTTTGTGGCAGGAGATGCTTTGGATGGACCTCTGTGTAATGGGAGGGGTTGGATAGTGTGAATCTGCAGAAAAATGTGGGGGTGGAGTTCATGGTGCTCCCTAGACAGGTAAAGAGTCTTCACACTTGTTCCTGCACATATGGTGCTATCTTGGCTTGGGGTCTGGGAGGAAATGTCACCTGCCAGCTCTTTTGTTCTTGCAGAAGTCTCCTATAGATTTCACACACACACACACACACACACACACACACACACAAATATGTTATGGAAATAGTAAATAAATGTCCTTCACTTATGTCCCAGGTGCCATTCAAAATGTTGTTCATATACTCTTGTGCTAGCTCTTTAGGGATGGGGACTCAGTTTCTTCTTGCCCTCAGGCTCTTTCAGAGTTAAGCCTACTAACTTTTAAAATATGGAGTTATTCCCAGCAGATTGTAAGGTTCAGAAAGTTAAGCCCTACTATTTTGCAAAGCCATATATTACAGGGACCCATGCTCCTGGTGTGGGTGATTCTTCCTTAAGGTGCTTGCTATGGGTTCTGATTCTCTCTCTTCTACATACTTGTAATGTACCTCCCATTTGTTGCTAGTTTCATGACGAGTTTGGTTCCCAACTGCATCTCCATCTCTTCTAACATTCTTTCTTTCTTTCTTTCTTTCTTTCTTTCTTTCTTTCTTTCTTTCTTTCTTTCTTTCTTTCTTTCTTTCTTCTTTCTTTCTTTCTTTCTTTCTTTCTTTCTTTCTTTCTTTCTTTTTCTTTCTTTTTTTTTTTTTCTTTTTTAATGTGGCCTCCTCTCTATGAGTAACTGGAGAGTCTGTTCTGCCAATCTTTGGTTTGTTTTCAGTGGTAGTTGCATGGATATGTTTGTTATCTTGTGTTCTGGGACTAGCTAAGCTCAGGATCCTCCTACTCTGCCATCTTCACAGAGCCTCGAGTTGACAGTCTTTTTAAATGAGAACTTTTACAACTTTAAATTTCCTCTTAATATTGCTTTTCCTGTGTCTAATAAATTTTAGTACATTGTATTATTTTCATTTGTGTCAGGATATTTTATAATTTCCCTTGTGTTTAATTCTTTGGCCGGTTCGTTGTTTATGAGTAGGTAATTAAATTTTCTCAGATCGTCTTGATTTCCCAGATTTGCTTCAGCTAATGATTTTTAATTTTATCTAATTATGATAAGAAAAGCTAGTTTGTATGACTTTATTCTTCTTAAAATGTTAATAAATGTTTATTGGTGTTATATAAGGTCTATCTTGGAAAATGTTCCATGTTCACTTCAGAAATTATGTACTCTGATGTTGTTGTGTGAAGGGATCTCTCTCTTTCTTTCTTTCTTTCTCTTTCTTTCTTTCTTTCTTTCTTTCTTTCTTAAATTGATCTAGAGTATTGCTCAAGTCCTTTCTTTCTGTTGATTTTCGTTCTGGTTTTCTGTCCATTTTTTAATATGATATATGTAAATCTTCTAACCTTATTATAGGACAGCCTATTTTCCTTTTATTTCTGTCAAAGTTTCTATATATATATTTAATATCTCTGATGTTTGGTATACATATATTTATAACTATTATATCTTCTTGATGAAGTGTCATTGTTATTATTATAAATGTCCTTTTCCTTTCTCACTGCTTTTGTGTGTGAAAGTAGTATAAATGCCACTGATATCCAATCAGAACAATCTTTTTTTTTATCATTTAATTAACGGTCTATCAACATCTATCCTTGGAACTAAGGATAGTCTCCTGTAGGTAGCATAGTTATTTTTTTCTTTTTAAATCCATTCCATTCTGTCAATCTTTCTTTTTTGAGTGGGACATTTAATGTGATTACTGGTGGGAAAATAATTGCCAATGCTCTTTTATTAAGTGTTTTCTTGATATCTTATAACTATTGCTGTCTCTCATTAACTTTTTTAATCCCTTCATTTTTGTTTTGTTGATTTTTTAAATAATGGGATGTTTTTATATACCTCTTATTTCCTTTTATCTATAACTTATTGATATTTTCTTTGTCATTACCATAGTGTATTTGTTTGCTAGGGCTGCCATATCAAGGTATCATAGCCTGGGTTGTAATTAATAATTGAAATTAATTTTCTCACTTTTCTGGAGGCTACAAGACAGATGTCAAGGGATTGGCAGAGTTGAATTTTGGTGGAGACACTTTCCTTGGCTTGTAGACAGCCATATTCTCTCTCTGTCTTTACATGGCTATAACTTTAAGAGTGTCTGTATCTTAAACTCCACTTTTATGTAATCACACATACTGGATGAAGATGACCCATATGATCCATGTTGACTTAATTGTCTATTTGAGCTACTATTTCCAAATACAGAAACTATATCATAAACAGAAATAATAATACTATTATTAATACAGAAACTATTATAATGGAGGTTGGGATTTTAACATACAAATTAAGAGGGGACACAATTCAGCCCACAACACATGTGGATTACATAAAAGACTATCTCTACAGCTCATTATGTTATGGATATCATAGATGAGATTTTATATGTGTGGGCCCATTAATATGTACTTACAATAATTTTTGGTTTTCATCTTTTGAATCTTATAAAAGAAGTAAAGGTGGACTTCTGTGTGTTTTGGTCAAGTTCCCCACATACACGACACTTTTAAATTCCCTTAGAGTCTCATCCCTTCAGGTTTTTTTTTAGAAGCCTTGGATTTGTATTAAATGTCTCTTTGTTTAATCTCTTGCTTCCCCCCACAAACTGTAGCTCACTGATGTTCCAATGCTCCACTGCAGCTGTCACTGTTGTTAGAAGACCCCAAACTATGCCACTTTCCCCATCAGGATCCTGAGCCAGGTGAGACAGACCCTAATCACTTGGGCAGTCCTCACAGAAGTCAGAACTTTATGAACAAGTACAATCTTCTTTTGTCTAAAGAATGGAACTGAGAGTTAAGAAGTGTCCTCCTGACTAAACCACGCTGCTCCAAGGAGGGATACAGCAAGGGGAGGCAAAATGCCACAAAATGTCCTAACATTTTGAATAAGGCCTTTTCTTGGTTAAGCACTAACTTGGTTTTTGCACCTTTTTAACTGATTTCTGGAGTTCTGACACAACTATGTTTGTCCATATGTTGTTCTTTATGAGCTATCTGTGGGAAATGAGGGCTGATACATTCTAGTCCACCGTCCCGATGTTCTATACAGGGTTCAAGGGACAGATGTGTCAATAAGGTGTTAGTATGCCTTAAAGAATGTCAATAGATATGTTTAGTTATCTAATCTGTTCTCCTCATGACACATCTGCTCTTACTCCCTTCCTAGGACTTGATCAAAGGAAATTGGATACTGTTCCATGTCTACATTGTCATTATTTGTGTGAATTTAAAGGGCCGTCTGTATCCAAAGTGATCTCCTGACTTTCACTTGGTGCTATATTTAGGCTTAGACACCCATATGTGTGGATTTAGATTGCATCTTATGTGGTGGAAAAACAGGCATTTGTTAAGTAAGGTTGGGAGTCTACCCTCCAGCTGGGAGATAGTCAGCCATGAACAATGCCATGTGATTGCATTGGGCTGGTTATGTGGTTGGAGAAATTTGCTGTATTACAGGTTTCATTTTAAATTACTCTGTCTGGATAGTTTGTTCCCTTTTTGCTTCTGAGTCTTTAATCGAAGCAGGTCAGTGTGGGACAACTATTAAAGGGTTTGAATACACACTAGAGCAAAGCAATAACAGGCATGCTCCCTTTCTGAATCCAACTTAGTTTATGTAGAATGTAAATTACAAAAAGAAGAAGAAAAACAATAAAATCAACAGTCAAAACAAAGACTAGTATGCATTGAGTATTTACTGTGTGTCAGGCAATATTGTGAATTGCTTGCCTGTATCTAGTAATTAATTAACCAAAATAACCCTCAGCTCTATGTGCAATCACCATTCACAATAGAAAAATAAGAGTAAACCTAAGAATAAAGAAATCTAACAATAATTCTGATAATCCTGTTAATGCAGAGTAAGCAATTCTCCCCTAGCTCCATTCCATCAGTACATTGCACTTATACCCTGTTGCTGAATGTTGGAAAACTAAGAGCATATCCTCACTTTTATACTACAAGCAGGTTTTTTTTGGTGGATTACTAACTTTTTTGTAACTTTCCTAAGTGTTTACTTTTGTTGTGCCATAATACATTGGAAAACTTTTCCCACACTATGTCAAGTGAAAATAAAACGAAAACAACAACCACAACAATAGTTGTAACCATTACCATGAAGTGTTAGACCTAAATTCGGAGGCTGATTTAACTTGAAGGTAAAGAAATTAGCCTTAGTGTCTCTCCCTTGCACAGGTCCTTCAAATGCCATATCTTAGCTGTGTATCACACTTTTTTTTCTTAAGGTAATCTCCCCAGACTGTACATGTCAGGCTACTAAAATTGTAGGTTTGTCCCATATTAGATTAAAATTATTTCCATCAGTGGCTAACCTTGAGGGAAATGGTGACTACTTATGGGACTCAAACTTTATTTAAATTCAGAGATCTGGATTCCATACTCGAAAAACAAATAAACAAATCAAAAAATGGGCAGAAGGTATGAACAGACACTTTTCCAATGAAGACATACAAATGGCTAACAGACACATGAAAAAAATGTTCAAAATCATTAGCCATCAGGGAAATTCAAATCAAAACCACACTGAGATACCACCTTATGCCAGTTAGAATGGAAAAAATAGACAAGGCAAGAAACAAAAATTGTTGGAGAGGATGTGGAGAAAGGGGATCCTTTCTACATTGTTGGTGAGAATGCAAGTTGGTACAGCCACTCTGGAAAACAGTGTGGAGGTCCCTTAAAAAGTTAAAAATTGAGCTAACCTATGATCCAGCCATTGCACTACTGGGTGTTTACCCCAAAGATACAGACATAGTGAAGAGGAGGGCCATATGCACCCCAATGTTCATAGCAGCATTGTCCACAATAGCTAAATCATGGAAGGAGCTGAGATGCCCTTCAACAGATGACTGGATTAAGAAGTTGTGGTCCATATATACAATGGAATATTACTCAGCCATCAGAAAAAACGAATTCTCAACATTTGCTGCACCATGGACGGCACTGGAGGAGATAATGCTAAGTGAAATAAGTCAAGCAGAGAAAGACAATTATCATATGATTTCTCTCATCTATGGAATATAAGAACTAGGATGATCGGTAGGGGAAGAAAAGGATAAAGAAAGGAGGGTAATCAGAAGGGGGAATGAAACATGAGAGACTATGGACTCTGAGAAACAAACTGAGGGCCTCAGAGGGGAGGGGGGTGGGGGAATGGAATGGACCGGTGATGGGTGATAAGGAGGGCACGTATTGCATGGTGCACTGGGTGTTATATGCAACTAATGAATCATCGAACTTTACATCGGAAACCGGGAATGTACTTTATGGTGACTAACATAATATAATAAAAATCATTAAAATAAATAAATAAATAAATAAATAAATAAATAAATAAATAAAATCAGAGATCTGGATTCCATACTCATATTTTCCCCTCTTCAGACTGGAGTTCAATGATTAATGCTGCACTATTCTTTGTGGAGAAAGTCTTTTCACATCTAAGGTATTTTTTAGAAAAATAGACTAAATTTTATATATAAAATAATTGGGAGAAATGAAGATAAGAGATGGACTCATTTTAATAAGAACTTACTGATATAACATATTTAAACTACATAAAGTATAATGTAGACCTCTGCGTATTCCCTGTGAACTCTAGAGTACGTTACCTTGACTTTCAATTCTTGCAATTCTTTTCCCCTTTATTTTATTGTTGTTGGTGGTGGTGTTGATTTCTTTTTTCAAATCTGTATAGAATAATTGCTATATTTCATTCCATAAAGTTAGTTAAGGGGATTGATGGGTTAAAACCCAAAATCACCTTAATTTATACAGATTCAATAAATATTGTTGATATAAAAAAAAGATTAAACTAGCAGCATGTTATTATATAAATTACTCTCTCTGAACTTAGGCACAATTTACCCATTTTGGAATCTAAGAAACTTGAGTTCTACTTTATAACCATACCCATATTTTTTAAGATTTTCTTAAATTTATTTATTTGTCATAAATAAATACATAAAGAGAGAGCACACACAGGGGGAGTGGCAGGCAGAGGGAGAAGCAGGCTCCCTGCTGAGCAAGGAGCCTCATGACTGACTTGATCACCAGAACTCTGTGATCATGACCTGAACTGAAGGCAGACACTTAACCAAGTGAGCCACCCAGGTGTCCGCATAACAATATTTTTAAGATTGTTGTGTCAAAGACAATGCACTATTTACCTAGAACATTTGTCATATCATGTGATTCCTCAGAAATTCTTACCTTTTGTATACACACAAAAATCAAACTGTGTATCAATTAATAATTAATTATGCAAAATCTAAATCCATATACACATTTTAAAGATAAAATTCAGTTAAGTAAAACTTTTTGAAGCCCTATCAGATAAATTTGGTGATGTGATTGTTTCTCACTTTGATGAATATATGAAAGAATTGCCCAGAACTCAATTTTTTTTTCTTTTGGAACTCTGACACCAGCTCTAATGAAGCATCATATGCAATGTAAAATATGTGCTTAATTGTTGACTGGAGACCAAGTTTTCCCAAAAGGGCTGTTGGAACCAAAATATGAAATTCCACCCTGAGAGTCACTTTGCTTTACGAGATTAAAAATCTTATAAGAAGAAAATGACTATGTATGTATAAATTATATTTTCTACTGAGTTTATCATGCTAAATGCCTGAAGAAATATTTCCTAAGGCAAAAAAAAAAAATCACCAAAACCTTACAGATTTTTAGTACATTAATGGCTCCTAAAACGTGCTTCAAATTAGAGATTTAAATATATTTTATTACTTTTGGAATTTGTTGTTTTTGCTTCTCTTTTTTTTTAATTTTTTTAAAAAGATTTTATTTATTTATTTGACAGAGATAGAGACAGCCAGCGAGAGAGGGAACACAAGCAGGGGGAGTGGGAGAGGAAGAAGCAGGCTCCCAGCAGAGGAGCCTGATGTGGGTCTCGATCCCATAATGCCAGGATCACGCCCTGAGCCGAAGGCAGACGCCCAACCGCTGTGCCACCCAGGCGCCCCATGATTTTGCTTTTCTGCTGATGTGCCATGTTAAGTCGTTTAACTATTCAGATTATTTGTAGTTCTGCCTAACTCTTCATATACATGATTAACAAATACTATTATTTCATTAAAATTGTTATTAAAGAAGAAATTGTTGTAACTCTGTAATTACTACCCTTATATGGGTGTAAGGATTTCTTTCTATATATACTATTACAGATACATCTTCCATTCCTTTTTAATGTTTTATTTTTAAGAACAAAATTCTAGAAAAATGTGATACGGCTCTATATAAGACACTATATGCCTCAAAGGAAATGACTTTTATATTAATTATTTTATAAAATTAAAGAAAATGTGTATGTTTACTCATCTAGAAGAAGATATAGTGTTTTAAGGAAATATCATCTTCTTTAGTTTCAAAGACATTGTTTGGTGGAGGGAAAGAAATCTTCACAATAACAATCACTCAGCTATCAAATTGGTGTTTAATCTGCCGAGTCCTCTGAAGTAAGTGAAAAGAATTTGGTGTGGCTTGATGAGTTTCCTACAACTTATATTGAAAAAGAAAACATGCAATTAGTCTCAGACAAACTAAAGAAATGCATTTCATTTTGATGATTATATCCTGTGAATCTGTGAATTCTTTTTTGTTGTTGTTGTTTTTGTAAAATTATGTAAAACATAAAACTGTATTTGGATTTATAATGGGGATTGGCCAAGAATATCACTTTCTTTTTCTTTTTCTTTTCTTTTTTTCTTTTTCTCTTTTTCTTTCTTTTTCTTTCTTTCTTTTTTTAATGTTAGCCACTGTGGTGTGAATTCTATTATGCATCTAACATGTGCATAGTCTCAATTGGTATATTTCTTAGTTTGCTATGTTATCAACATATTGTTAAAGTGATTTATGTGAAAAGAATATAGAGTTAAGTATTTGAGACTTGTTTGGTCTTATATTGAATATAAATCATCCCAGGTTTAAACGATAAAGTGGATGAAGGCCACCTTGTCACAGTGAAATAGGGCCAGAGTTTGGTAGCAGTGTGTACTTCTTATGTAATAAAGCATGACCTTGGAACATCCTTGTATTTTTGATTGGGCTAGTGAACATTTTTGTTTCCTTCTTTTTAAACCATATCATTTTGCATTATGTTAGGCACAAATTTATATCCAAACTTATTTTTGAAATAATGAAAATTAGTAACCATAATTTATGTAAAGTATTTCAGGAAATTAAAAAAAAGTTACATGGTGAGAATTTTATGCATTTCTAATAAAATAAAATATTTTGTAAGTTGTATAGTTCCATACAGGTCCTGGTTATTATTAATAATTCCATTTTGATATTTACCTTATTACTGACTGAAAATGTGAAGGAGCTAACACATTTTCTATATGTATGGCTTCCATTTCTACTAATTTCTTTAGTTTCTAACTCCTGACATCAGTTACCTAATATCTTTACTTTAAATAAAATTTACACCAAAGATTTTTAATAAAAGCAGAATTCAATATTCAAGGGAAATGTGGCAGGAAAACAATGCAAAAATATATGTGGACTATGATATAAATCATGAAGTTTTATTATGATGAAAATATATATAATTGCATATTTGATCAAGTTTTTTTAGGTAGAAATTTTGACTTTCAGTTTATGGATCTAATAACGTATAACTTGTTCTGAAATCCATCATCATAAATATAAACTTTAATATTGCTTCCTTTCTCTTGCCAAGTTTCCAGTTTATTTTTAAAACAAACTTTAAGATGGTGTTATTTTAAATTTTTTACTTCATCTTGAAATTCCAAGATATTACTTAGTGCATCAGAGCTACATGTTAATTATAGTTTTTTTTTTAAGATTGGGAATTGTAATTTTTAAATTATATTGGTGAACATATCATAAAAGTTGTCAGTCCTCAAATATATTTATTTTATACTAATGTGAATAGAACTCACATTCAGAATTTTATCTACAACTGGAAATGCTTTTGGATGTTGGAGGAAGTGTCTGGGTGCTTCACAATTTCTTTTTTGGAGGAAAGAAGATGCAAGATATATTTTAGGTGCTTCTTACCTTGACATGCATTTTCGTACCTTTTCCTCATCTATCAAATGAATTTTTTTTATTTATAATACATTAATGTGCCATAGCCTAAAATTAATTTCCTGAACTTTATGAAAATATTTTTACAGCATTCAATGTTTTTATTTTAATTTTTTAAAAAGATTTTATTTATTTATTTATTTATTTATTTATTTATTTATTTATTAGAGAGAGAGCACACAAGGAGGGGGAGCAGCAGACAGAGGGAGAAGCAGGCTCCCTATTGAGAAAGGAGCCTGGTGCAGACTCCATCCCAAGACCCTGGGATTATGACCTGAGCCAAAGGCAGCTGCTTAACTGACTGAGCCCCAGAGGTGTTTTATTCAATGTTTTTAATACTTACCAAAGTATTACCTTTTGGAATCAGAGGTGGGGGGGGAAAGATTAGATAACTTTGTATATGTTTAAAAAGGCCTAAAAAATATGTATTTAAAGAGCGAAAAAGAGGATAAAACATGTATTCTTCAAATTGGACAGAAATTTAGAGTGATTTTAATACTGCCATAATTTCATTGGGTAATCAAGTGTGAGTAATACATCTGATAATCAATAAATATAGAGCTAAGGGAAATTGAATACACATACGTTCTCTAAAAGTTGACTTGTTTGTAGAGACATTGATTAAGCTCTGATCATCCAGGGTTTATTTTCTGAAAGTTACTGGAATGAGATAAATTGTTTTCCATTCATTTTTGCAAAGAAAATGAAAGTAGTGTACAGTCTGTGTATTTCACTTGGCTAGGGGAATGGTGTGGAGCCAGTTCAAGACATTTAATAGTAATCATTTTCTTTTTTCTTGAAGTGCAGTCATTGTCCTTACATGGAATCTTCAGATATGAGCTGATATTTCAGATATTTCAAATTAAACTATGAAGACAGGAAATGAAAGCATCAAAACAGTTTTTATACTTTCTGGTCTTTTCCAATATGGCCACATGGACATTTTCCTTTTTGTTGCCATTGTAATCCTCTTTGCAGTGGCTCTGATGGGGAATTTGATACTGTTCCTTCTCATTCAACTGGACACCAGACTCCACACTCCAATGTACTTTCTACTCAGTCAGCTCTCCTTCATGGATATAATGAACATTTCCACCACAGTGCCCAAGATGGCCACTGACTTTCTGTCAAATAGTAAGACCATTACATTTTTAGGCTGTGAGATTCAAACATTTGTGTTCATTGTCCTTGGTGGAACTGAAGCTCTTCTCCTTGGTTTCATGTCTTATGATCGATATGCAGCCATCTGTTATCCTTTACATTATCCTTTACTCATGAGCAAGAAAATCTGTTGGTTCATGGTCACATGTGCATGGACCAGTTGTTCTATCAATGCTTTAGTACATACATTGTATGTATTTCATCTTCCATTTTGTAGATCACGGCTCATCAACCACTTTTTCTGTGAACTTCCATCTCTATTACAACTGGCATGTCAGAACACTTCCCAGTATGAGTACACAGTCCTCCTGAGTGGGCTTATTATCCTGCTCCTGCCATTCATGGCCATTCTAGCTTCCTATGCCCGTGTACTTACTGTGGTGTTCCAGATGAGCTCAGGTAAAGGACAGACAAAAGCTATCTCCACTTGTTCCTCTCACCTGATTGTGGCAAGCCTATTTTATGTGACTGCTCTCTCCACCTATACAAGGCCACACTCCTTGCATTCTCCAGGACAGGATAAGGCAGTGGCAGTGTTTTACACCATCATCACACCTCTTCTGAACCCATTTATCTACAGCCTGAGGAATAAAGAGGTTATTGGGGCCATGAGAAGACTGTTGGTATAATGGATATTTGTACAGGAAATATCACTTTGGGAAACCCTTATTGATTGAGATTAAATAACATGGGTCATTTTCTCTGGAATACTGTTTTAGAATATGTAAACTCTCAGAAATATTAATGAAATAAATAAACTGGTAAGTATCTTGAATCCTGCTGGTTTCAGAATGGCTTAAAAATAGTTTTTGAAACTGGATGCATTGCCAATCTGCAAGCTGGAAAAATGTGTTATTATCAATATTATTTAGCTTCTAAAGCAATAGATTTCATTCCTGTCAACTCAGTATTTGCATGTCACAACACATATTTTGTAATATCCTCCTTAATATCTGAAACACAATGAAAAGGAGATATAATCTATTCAAACACATAACATTAAAAAGTTCTGTATAAATATATACCACAATGTGGAGCAGAGTACATAATTCATTCATTAATGCATTCATTCAACAACTGATTTAATGTTTTAACTACATATGACACTGCTATAGGCATTGGTGTTATAGGAGTAAATGATGATAAGAACTGACAAAAAACTTTGATCTCATTAAGTTTGCATTTCAATGTGGGGATATTTAAAATTAATAAAATGAATATGAAAAAACTACAGTATATAAAATAAGAGTAGTTAGTGGAAAAATAGCTGGAGATTGGGATAAGGAAAGCCAGAAAATTTTGTAATTTTATTTAAAACAATCCTTGAACTTTACATCAAAAACTAGGGATGTACTGTATGGTGACTAACATAATATAATAAAAAATATTATTATAATAAAAAAAAGAAAAAGATTCCCAGAAAATAACACCAAGGAAATCCCACAGGCTTCAATATTCAAATGTCATAAATAAGAGCAATAAAATGTGATTGCCTGTTCATAAGAGGAACTACACTAGCAACCAGCAGCATCTTCTACCTAAGCATGCTACAGTTGCTTTAAAGAAAACAAGTTATATTCAACTCAATGAAGCCAACATTTTCTTGTTCAAATGAGAAATGATGAATTTGTATCTTTCAATTCAACAAAATTTTAATATAGAATTAACTCTAATCTTTAAACTGAGATGTAAATTGTTTCAGAAAGCAATTATCTTCTTTGGCTCTGGCAAGGTAAACTAAATATAGACCCAAAACTAAAAAAAAAAAAAAATCCATGAAGTGGCAACTATAAATATTTGGTCAAAAATTCGACTGAGATGAGTAAATAATTCAAATTGATACTTCATAAAGAATGTTCTGGGGGAAAAAGAATGTTCTGGGCAAAAGAAGGAGCAAATGAAAATTCCTTGAGAAGGGACCATGACTGACAGGACAAAGAAAATTAAAGAGTAAATTGGTGGACTCTAATAGATGAGTAGAGTTAATGGATACAGAATTTGAAATGTGATGTTGACCATTGTGAGAAGCTTGGTTTTTAATACAAGAAAACTGGCAACCATTGCTGGGCTTGCAGAGAGGATTGAAATGGGCAATTAGGAGAGTATTGCAGTAGTGCAGTTGTTACAAGATACTGCTTGGAGTAAAGTAGTAATGTTAGAGAATCATGAAGTGACCAGTCTCCACAGATTAGTAGAAGGCAGACATTTGAATCTTATGGATTGATATGATGTGAAATGTGAGGGAATCATAAAAACAGAGAATTGGGCTAAGATCTTGGAATAAAAAGTGGAAGTGAGAAATCATCATTATTACTGTTGAGGAAAATAATAAGGGCAACCTTTTTATCATCCAATTGTGCTCCTTCACTATTAGCACTCAATTCTAATATGGTCATCATTCTGACTTCAATCAACATAAATAAATAAAATAAATAAACAAAATTCTCTTGTGCACCTGGCTTCTTTTTCTTAATGTTTATACATGCAACTTCAATAATGCAAGCAATGATGCTATTATTTTTATTGCTGTCTAGCATTGCATTGTACAAATATATCACTATTGCTTTCATTGGATGCTTTTGCATTTTCAGCTATTAAAAATAAAAATGCTGTAACACTCCCTATATAAAACTTTGCTAATAGACACATGCATTGAATTCTTTTTTTAAGATTTTATTTATCTATTTGAGAGAGAAGGAGAGGGAGAGAGAGCAGGAGGGAGAGCAGAGAGCATAGGCAGTGAGGGGAGTTGCAGTGTAGAGGGAGAAACCAACTCCCCACTGAACAGGGAGCCTGATGAGTGGCTCAATCCAAGGACCGCAACATCATTACCTGAGTCAAAGGCAGGCACTTAACCAGCCAACTGGTTCTTTAAGTATAGGAACCCCATACTGAATTCTTTAAGTATATACCTAGGAATAAAATTGTTTGGTCATAGATAAGGTGTATGCTTAGCTTTAATAAGACAATTTATTTATGGTATTAATATCAAATATTACAATCAGGAATATGTAACAGCATCCTAGTGCTTATGTGTTGGTGTATGTAATGCAATGGATTTGTGCTTAATTTAAAATATAATTGTGATGAGTCCTACATGTTGTATGTAAGTGTTGAATTGCTATGTCATACCCCCAAAACTAATATTATACTGTATGTTAATTAACTGGAATTTAGATAAAAACAAGACAATATAAAAAAGGAAAAACAACAAAAAATACATATTTTTTTTCATATAAGTTAAAGACTCATTGACATCTATGTGCCCATTCAATGCTTTTCATAACAATTTTGTCTTAGGGGCACTCATTTTTGATTCAAAATAAATTAAGTATTTGGTCCATGGGTATCATTCTTTATTTAACTTATTTGTTTTTAATATATAGTGCATCTATAAGCCCACCACCAAGCCAGAAATGAAAACAGTAAAATGCTTAGAGCTCTTCAGAGCTTCTATCCTGTCCTCATACCTCCCTCATTGTTCTAAATTTCTAGAGTATCATTGTCTTGCTATATTATTGTATTGCCAAATATACATTCATGGAAAATTATAGCATGTTTACCATCAGGGTTTTGAACTGTATAATAGAAAGGTCTTATGCTATAGTTATTTGTTTTAGAACTTTATTTTATCTTATTTTACTATAATAATACAGTTGAATGTAACTGTGGAACATACTTTTTTACTGTTAGATACAATTCTTTTGTTTGGCTTTATCAAATACCTGTTTATATTTTGTTTGGTGGATGATAGACAATTTTCAATTCTATGCTATTACATATGTTGCATTTATGAATATTAATTAATGTATATGCCCCCTGTTTCCCATGGATGAGAGCTTATATTGGATTTGCATATATGACTGGAATTGTTGGTTCATAGGATATGAACATTTTCATATGGTCATGGTTTGGAACAATGTGAAGTAGTTTCTGAAATAGAAACAAATTACATTTGTAAGAGAAATATATTATCCTGATAATCAACATCTCCAAAATTCAGATTGGTCAGTTAAGACATCTTAATTCTTAATAATTCAATGAATCTAAATACTATTTAATTTTGAATGTTTTCCTTGTTTGAAATTCATACATGTGAATGATGTGTATGTTTTATAAAATGATCATTGACATTGCTTGCACTGTCATTAAATTACACTTAGTATAAAGCGAAAAAATAAATAAATTTTTGTAGGAGAGGATAAATATATTATTTTACTCTTCTAAATTATTTGCTTAAATCCCTATAACAAAAGACAGATTGACGAAAGAAAAAAATACAAATATTTGATAAGCATTTTACAGAGCACAGGAGCTTTCATAAGGAAATGAAGAACTATAGATATAGTTAAACCTCAGTGATTTTATATTAGGGGCAATGAAGTGTGAAGAGTCATGGGAAGTTTTATAGGACAAAAATGGGTATGAAGCTACATGTAGAAAATGGGGGAAACCTATCAGGTTTAGAATACTCTCAGTGTCCTGCTGTCTTGTAATTAAGGTTGTTTCTTCTATGTACGGGAAGGGCACCTCTCCCAGGAAGGACTTAGGACTTCTTTGGGGGAAAGTCAGAATGTCTTAACTTATACCTGAAACCTCTATATTCTTTCAGCTTGAAATATTCAATAAGGTAAGGTGCCATATTTCAGGCAGTGTGTCATAAACTCTGTCATTACATCAGAACATCAAAATATAAAATCTTGTGGTATTTTAATATTTTCTATGCTGATTACTCATACATTTGTATCTGTAGAACACATCACTTCTCCACATATATTAGTTTATATCTAATTGCTACTTTCACTTTCAGCAACTTATTATTTTTAATGATTTGCTCTAAGTGATCCATATATGTTTTTTCTATTTATTGTTCTTATTTAATTGTTTTTACAGTCTGTTCACCTGTACATGAACATGTACTTTTTTTTACTCAAATATATTTAACATGTGTTATAATAGTTTCAGGAATATAATATAATGATTCAACAATTCTATACATTTGTAATTGCTCATAAAGATAAACATACTCTTAATTTCATTTGTCTATTTCACCCATCAACACACCTACCTCCCTTCTGGCAACCACCAGTTTGTTTTCTATATATGTGTCTGGGTTTTTTTCCCCTCTTTGTATATTTTTTTGTTGTTATTTTGCTTCATTTCCTGAATTCTAATGTGAGTGAAATCATAGGGTATTTGTCTTTCCCTAACTGGCTTATTTCAGTTAGGTTTATACCCTCTAGGTCCATCCATGTTGTTGCAGATGGTAAGCTTTCATTCATTTTTATGGCTAAATATTCCATCATATCTATCTATCATCTATCTATCATCTACACAATAGGTATACCTTTTTGTGCATTCCTTTATAGATAGAGAGTTGATTTACTTCCATAACTTAGCTATTGTAAATAATGCTGCAATAAACATAGGGGTACATATACCTTTTCAATAGTGTTTTTATTTTCTTTCTGTAAAGGCCCAGTAGTGGAATTACTGAATCGTACCCTAATTCTATTCTGAATTTTTTTGAAGAACTCCATACTGTTTTTCATGGTGGTTTTACCAATTAGCCTTACAGCCAACAGTGAATGAAGCTTTCTTTTTCTCCACATCCTTGTCAACACTTGCTATTTTTTCTATTTTTGGTACTAGCCATTTCACAGGTGCAAGGTGATATCTCATTGTGGTTTTGATTTGTATTTCCCTGAAAGTTAGTGAGGTTGAGCATTTTTCATGTGTCTGTTGGCCATCTGGATGTCTTCTTGGAAAATGTTATTCAGGTCTCCTGCCCATTTCTTAATAAGATTATTTGCTTTTAATGGTGTTGAGCTGTGTAAGTTCATATATTTTGGATATTAACTCCTTGTCAGTTATACCGTTTGAAAAAATATTCTACCTTTCCACAGGTTGCCTTTTTGTTTTGTTGATGGTTTCATTCACAGTGCAAAAATTTTTATTTTGGTGTAGTTCCAACAGTTTATTTTTTGTTTTTGTTCAACAATAGTTTGAGAAGAATAGATATTAATTCTTTAAATATTTGGTAGAATTCACCTGTGAAGCCAGGTGAATTTTTTCAAGTTTCTAATTTTTTAAAAAATTTCTCCTCTAATCTTTATTATTTCCTTCCTTCAGTGAGTTTGGCTTTTGTTGGTTCTTCATTTTCCAACTCCTTTAGGTGTAAGTTCAGGTTGTTTATGAGATTTTTCTTGTTTGTTGAAGTAGGCCTGTTTTGCTATAAACTTCCTGCTGAGGGCCACTTTTCCAGCATTCCAAAGATTTGGAACTTTGTGTTTTCATTTTCATATCTCTCTATGTCATTTTTTAAAACTTTTTCCTTGATTTCATGGTTGCTGAAAAATTCATGGATAGACTTATAGGGTTTCCCTTGTATGGAACTGTTTTCTTCTGTTGATTCCAAAATTATCTCTTTATCATTACGTTTTGCCATTTTAATTAATATGTGTTTTGGTGTGGACCTCTTTAGGTTGATTCTCTTGGGAGATCATTTTGTTGACTGGATCTGGATTTCTGTTTCATTCCCCAGATTCAGGAAATGTTCAACTATTATTGTAGTTTATTATGTAAAAGTGCAATAGATTTATAGGGAAGAGTTAATGCACACTATAGTAATCAGAGAAAACTCACCATCTTTGGCAACATGCCATGAGATAGCTATCTATCTTTCTATCATCTATCATCTATCTATCTATCTATCATCTATCTATCACGTGTCTACCTTTTAACTACATGGACTGTGTGATATGGATGCTTATCATTGAAAATTTAGGAAAGAAATCACATGGACATTGCATAAAGTTTTTTTCCTTTTTAAGATGATTGACTCTATTCTATCTCTGAAACCAGTAACAAAATATATTGAGTGCATTTTACCCTGATTGCCACAGGGAAAAAAAAAAAGAAAGTATGTATTTTTCGTGATATTCAACCAGGTAAGCTATGCACCAGGATGTTCTGTAAATATTTTTTTTTAATTGTGAATTACCATGTTGCAATTCCTTTTTTGTTTGTTTGTTTCTCCAAACATTTATTTAAATTTCACTTACTCAACATAGAGTGTAATATTAGTTTCAGGTGTAAAATTTAGTGATTCATCACTTATATATAGCACCCAGTGCTCATCACAAGTGCCCTCTTTAATACCAATCGCCTATTTAACCCACCCCCCAGCCACCTCCCCTCCAATAACCATCAGTTTGTTCTCTATAGCTAAGAGTCTGATTCTTAAGTCAACTCTTTTTTCTTCCTCCATGCTCATTTGTGTTGTTTCTTAATTTCCACATATGAGTGAAATCATGTTATTTTTCTTTCTCTGACTGACTTACTTCACTTAGCATAATACTAATGTTGTTTAGCTCCATTCATGTCATTGCAAATGGCAAGATGTCTAGATAAATAGATATAGATATAGATAAATAAATATATATATAATATATGTATAAATAAATATATATAAATATCTATACAAATCTATATATCTATATAACCCTATATATAAGATATATATCAATATATATCAATAAGATATTTATCTATAGGATATAAATAGAACATCTATCTATCTATCTATCTATATATCCCTATATACATCTCAGGAAAGAATATTATATATAATTCCATAATACTCCACAAATTTTATATATATATATATATATATATATATATATATTCCCATTATTTTTTAGAAGAGAACCTTTCATGCTTATATTATTTTTTCCATACAAATGGCTAACAGACACATGAAAACATGACCATGTTCATCTTCTTCAGACATTTCTAGGGAAAAAAGTGTTGCCGTGTTTAACACAAAACAACTCCTGATTCATGTACATCTCTGGTCTTTATACATATTTAAAGGTAAAACAGAATTAACTAATACTTTTACAAACCTATGAGTTAAAAGTTATTGAATTTGTTTTGAACAAATATATTTTGAGAATTCACCCTGATCTCTCTCTCTCTCTTTTGTGTGTGTGTGTGTGTGTGTGTGTGTGTGTGATAGTAGCAGATCCAACAAAAAAATCATCTGCAATGAAGACAATGCACTTAAATGTGCCCTAGAGATGGAATTTTCCATAAAGGTCTTATGCAAGCAATATGAGATTTCACCATGATTAGGCAGTGAGTTTGTATCATTTAAGATGTTAAATATCTTACATTATGGTTGAAAAAGTTACTTTTATGTTTAAATTCTACTTTCAACTGAATTTTTATGCTAATGATTGAAGGCTTATCGTCTTAAAAAATAACAGCAATCTTACAAATTCATCATGTGGTAATATTTGCTAATGTGTTTCAAATTATATATTATAAAAGTTTTCTTTCCCAACTTATTGTGCTGTTTCTTTGCAGCAGTGTCATTCATTAAATAGCTTAATTATTAAGAATATATGTGGTTTGGGGGCCAGGGTGGCCCAGTCAGTTAAGCATACAACCCTTGGTTTCACCTCAGGTCATGATCTCAGGGTCTTGAGATGGAGCCTCCCATTGGGCTCTGAGCTCATTGTGGAGACTGCTTAAACCTCTCGCTCCTAGGCATGCAGTGGCTCAGTTGGTTAAGCGACTGCCTTTGGCTCAGGTCATGATCCCAGAGTCCCAGGATGGAGTTTGCTTCTCCCTCTGACCCTCCCTGTTCTCTTGCTCTCTCTCTCACTCTCTCTTTCTCTCACATAAATAAATAAAATCTTAAAAAATAATTTTCTCTCTTTCTCTGCCCACCATCCCATGTTCATGCATTTTATTTTCCCCTCTATAAAATGAATGAATACATTAAAAAAAAAGAAAATACATGTTTTTTTCCATATAACTCTTTGATATAGGTGATCCTCAAGAAATATAATTTTATTAAAAATATATTCAAACAAGAAATTGCTGTGACTTTCTTGTTACTACACTAAACTGGTAGCAGGAAATCATTTTTATATCTAATTTTGCACATCCATTTTTTATTTCTTGATTAATATTTCATTTCAAGTAAAATATCCTTGAAGAACAGACTTTATATGAAGTAATATATCTCAGTGGAAATGAATTCTAAATGTTTTATAAAATGAAATACAATTTATATGTCTATTTTCTATTTCTCTGGTGGAAAACATGTTTTCAAGTCTAGATCTTTTTTTTTCAGTATCAAAGACATGGTTTTATGAAGGCAAAGAACTACCATTCACAAGAACAACACTTCAGCCATCCAATAACTGTTTAACCTGCTGATTCCATTGAAGTAAGTTAGAAGAAATTGCAGTGCCTTGATGAGTTTACTACAACTCACATTTAGAAGTAAAACCTGCCACTAGTCTCAGACATTATATGTAAAAGAATGTGTTTCATTTCAATGATTTTGTAGACTGAAATTGTATCATTTTTATATGCCCATATTTTTACCTGAACTATTTCTGAATTGGCTAGGTTATAGTGATATTACCTCAGTGATTTCTGTAAAAAGCATAGAGGACTATGCCTTTTAGATTTATTTGGTTGTATATTGACTTTGAATAATCTCACATTTATGAGGACAAAGGGGTTGTGGGTCATCTTGGCAAAGTAACATAGAATCAGGATTAGGTAGGTAGGCCAGTGTGTCCTCTCCCTGAGAGAACATGACTTTCAGGACTTTTTTTTTTTTTAAGATTTTATTTATTTCTTTGACAGAGATAGAGACAGCCAGCGAGAGAGGGAACACAAGCAGGGGGAGTGGGAGAGGAAGAAGCAGGCTCATAGTGGAGGAGCCTGACGTGGGGCTCGATCCCACAACGCGGGGATCACGCCCTGAGCCGAAGGCAGACGCTTAACTGCTGTGCCACCCACGTGCCCCATCAGGACTTTTGTATTTTATTTTCTTTTAAGATTTAATTTATTTATTTGAGAGAGAGAAAGGAGTGAAAGAGGGACAGAGGAGGAGGGAAGAGCAGAATGGGTGGAGGGCAGAGAGGGAAGGACTAACAGACTCCCTGCTGAGCATGGAGCCCAACTCGGGGTTCAATCCCAGGACCCTGAGTCAGACACTTAACCAACTGAGCCACCCAAGCACCCCAGGATCTTGTATTCCTAACTGGAGTAGGAAACATGTACATTTTTTCCTCATTTTATCATCAAAATTTCACATTATGCATAGCAATAATCATATTCAACAATATTTTTACAATGATCAGAGGTTGTGAAATAGGTAAAGCATTTCAAAAATACAAATACATGGTGATAAATTTATGTGGTTCTTCCTTTTTTATAATTTTTATTTTGTTATATTAGTCACCATAGAGTACGTCCCCAGTTTTTGATGCAATGTTCCATGATTCACTATTTGCGTATAACACCCAGTGCACCATACAATATGTGCCCTCCTTAATAACCATCACTGGCCTATACCAATCCCCCACCCCCTCCACTCTGAAGCCCTCAGTTTGTTTCCCAGAGTCCATAGTTCCTCATGGTTCATTCCCCATTCTGTTTACCCCCCCTTCATTCTTCCCTTCCTTCTCCTACCAATCTTCCTATTTCTTATGTTCCATAAATAAGTGAAGCTATATGATAATTGTATTTCTCTGCTTGACTTATTTCACTTAGCATTATCTCCTCCAGTCCCCTCCATGTTGCTGCAAATGTTGTGAAATCATTCTTTCTGATGGCTAAGTAATATTCCATTATATAAATGGACCACATCTTCTTAATCCACTAATCTGTTGAAGGGCATCTCAGCTCCTTCCACAATTTAGCTATTGTGGGCAATGTTGCTATGAACATTGGGGTCCATATGGCCCTTCCCTTCACTACGTCTATATATTTGGACTGAATACCCAGTAGTACAATTACTGGGTCATAGGGTAGCTCAATTTTTAACTTTTTAAGGGACCTCCACACTGTTTTCCAAAGTGGCTGTACCAATTTGCATTCCCACCAACAGTGTGAGAGTGATCCCCTTTCTCCACATCCTCTCCAACGTTTGTTGTTTCCTACCTTGTCCATTTTTGCCATTCTAACCGGCCTAAGGTGGTATCTCAATGTGGTTTTGATATGATTTTCCCCGATGGCTAATGATTTTGAACATTTTGTTCATGTGTCTATTAGCCATTTGTATGTCTTCATTGGAAAAGTGTTCATATATTCTGCCCATTTTTTGATTTGATTATTTGTTTCTCTTGTATTGAGTTTGTGAAGTTTTTTGTAGAACTTGAATACTAGTCTTTTATCTGTAGTGTCATTTGCAAATATCTTATCCCATTTGGTGAGCTGCCTCTTGGTTTTTTTGACCGTTTCGTTGGCTGTGCAGAAGCTTTTTATCTTGATGAAGTCCCACAAGTTCATTGTTTCTTTTGTTTCTCTTGCCTTTGAAAATGTGTCATTAAAAATTTGCTGTGGCTGATGTCAAAGAGGTTGCAGCCTATGTTCTACTCTATGATTTTGATGGATTCCTGTCTCACATCAAGGTCTTTCATCCATTTGGATTTTATCTTTATGTATGGTGTGAGAGAGTGGTCAAGGTTCATTCTTTTGCATGTAGCTGTCCAATTTTCCCAGCACCATTTATTGAAGAGACTGTCTTTTTTCCACTGGATGTTTTTTCCTGTTTTCTCAAAGATTAGTTGCCCAAAGAGCTGAGGGTCCATTTCTGGGTTCTCTATTCTGTTCCATTGGTCTATGTGTCTGTTTTTGTGCCAGTACCATGCTGTCTTGGTGATCACAGCTTTGTAGTATAGCTTGAAATCTGGCAACTTGATGCCTCCAGCTTTATTTTGCCTTTTCAGCAATTCCTTGGTGATTCATGGTATATTCTGGTTCTACACAAATTTAAGGGCAGTTTGTTCCAGTTCTTTGAATAATGTCATTCGTATTTTGATTGGGATGGCATTGAAAGTGTAGATTGCTCTGGGTAGCATAGACATTTTAACTATGTTAATTCTTCTGATCCATGAGCATGGAATATTTTTCCATCTTTTTGTCTCTTCTTCAATGTCTTTCAAGAGTGATTTATAGTTTCTAGAATATAGATCATTTACGTCTCTGGTTAAGTTAATTCATGTCATAGAGGAATTCTCAAATATTATATCCAAGGATACAATATTGAAAGTGGCCAGGAGGAAAAAAATTCTTACCTACAGAGGTAAAAATATCAGAATAACGTTAGACCTGTCTACAGAGACCTGGCAGGCTAGGAAGGGTTGGCAGGGTATTTTCAAAGCTCTATTTGAGAAGAAAATGCAGCCAAGGATCCTTTATCCAGCAAGGCTGTCATTCAGAATGGATGGAGAGATAAGGACCTTCCAGGACTGGCAGAAACTGACTGAATTTGTAACCACCAAACCAGCCCTACATGAGATATTAAGGGGAGTTCTATAAAAGTAACAAGGCCACAAGAGTGATACAGAACAGAAATTTACAATCCATAGAAACAAAGACTTCACAGGCAACATGACATCATTAAAATCATATCTCTCAATAATCTGTGTATGTGTGTGTGTGTATATATACTAATTTGACAGAAAAATTTTTTAAAGATTTTATTTATTCATTTGAGAGAGAGTGAGAGAGAGATAGAGCACAAACAGAAGAGGTAGAGGCAGAGGGAGAAGCAGCTTCACTCCTGAGCTTGTAGCCTGATGCAGGGCTTGATCCCAGGACCCTGAAATCATGACCCAAGACCTGAAGGCAGACATTTAACCCTCTGAACCACCCAGGTGCCCCAATTTGACAGAAATTTAAAGTATATTTAATTCTGTCAGGACGTCATGGGTAATTGGGTGTGGTTGATATGTCTGATGATCAAAGAGAGCAGAGCAATAAGAAGGCAAGTGGCTGAATAACCACCCTCTGAACATTGTATTGTATGTAAAGATTCAGATTATGCACAGAACACCCATGTACTAGTCAATAAAATAATAAAAGAACTACATTAAGAGAAGTTTTTTATCATTATATTTTGAAGAGAGTAAGTCTAAGATATATTCTAGAGCTTTTACTTGGCTGAGGGAAATGGTTTGGGGGCATATGTTGATTCAGAAATTTAGTGAGATAGTCAGTATACTGAAAGCCAAGTTACACATACAACCACAACTGCTGGTATGTTTCCATTTTAGATTATGTCATTTTTGTCAATTAAACATTTAACATTTTTGAATGGGTTATGATCAATAGGCAATAACACTGTGTATGTGAATTTGTGTGTGTTATAAGTGTGTATAAAATCTGTAACCAGTTTTCATAACTCCTTTTGGAGTACATTCATATTATATTATCAGGTCATTAATTTTTTATTTCCTTTACACTTTTTATAATGTGTTGATAATACCAAATTACTCTGATAAAGGATACTATTATTAATGTAACTATACCAAAGATGTGTTTCAAAAATAGGATTATTTACTAAAAAAGTTACCAATTATAAAGGTATTAGTTGAAAAATATGAAAATGATTTAAGTTCATGATAAATAATTAAGGAGATTTTAAAAATATCTATGTTACCAAAAATGTGTTACTGCACATTTAACCATGAAAGGAAGAAAGAGAGGAAAGTGTTAGAGAAAAACTGCAAACACAGCCACAAAACAAGTGACAAAAATACATATATATGTATTTAGCTATAAATAAATATATTAATATATATTTATTACATATATTAAATAATAAATATATAGTAATATATAAATATATAAAACTATAATACATATAAATAATGTATTTTTATATATAAACATATATACATATATATACACATATATACATACACTATATATATATGTGTATATATATATACATATATATCAATACTACTTTGAATGTAAATGGGCTAATGGCTCCAATCAAAGGACATAGTCTGTCAGAAGGGAAAAAAAAATCAAGGGCCATTTATATGCTGTTGATAAAAGACTCATTTTAACCCTAAAGATTCTTATAGATTGAACAGAAAGGGATGCAGAAACATCTACCATGGAAATGGATGTCAAAAGAAAACTGGAATGGGAGAATATATTTACAAATGATGCTACAGATAAAAGACTGGTATCCAAGATCTACAAAGAACTTCTCAAACTCAATACGTGAGAAACAAATCATAAAATGGGCAGAAGATATGAACAGACACTTTTCTAATGAAGACATACAAATGGCTAACAGACACATGAAAATATGTTCAAAATCATTAGCGATCAGAGAAATTAAAATCAGAACCACACTGAGATACCACCTAACACCAGTTAAAATGGCAAAAATTGCCAAGTCAGGAAACAACAAATGTGGAGAGGATGTGGAGAAACAGGATCCCTCTTACATTGTTGGTGATAATGCAAATTGGTACAGCCACTCTGGAAAACAGTGTGGAGTCCCTTAAAAAGTTAAAAATTGAGCTACCCTATGACCCAGCCATTGCACTACTGGGTGTTTACCCCAAAGATACAGACACAGTGAAGAGAAGGGCCATATGCACCCCAATGTTCATAGCAGCATTGTCCACAATAGCTAAATCGTGGAAGGAACCCTGATGCCCTTCAACAGATGACTGGATTAAGACGCTATGGTCCATATATACAATGGAATATTACTCAGCTGTCAGAAAGAACGAGTTCTCAACATTTGCTGCAACATGGACGGCACTGGAGGAGATAATGCTAAGCAAAATAATTCAAACAGAGAAAGACAATTATCATATGGTTTCACTCATTTGTGGAACATAAGACGTAGGAAGATTGGTAGCAGATGAAAGGGAAGAAGAAAGGGGGGTAACAGAAGGGGGAATGAAGCATGAGGGACTATGGACTCTGAGATACAAACTGAGGGCTTCAGAGGGGAGGGTGGTGGGGGAATGGGATAGGCTGGTGATTTGTATTAAGGAGAGGATGTATTGCATGGTGCACTGGGTATTATACGCAAGTAATGAATCATGGAATTTTACATCAAAAACTAGGGATGTACTGTATGGTTACTAACATAATATAATAAAAAATAAAAATAAAAATATAAAAAACAGAAATGACACTATATAATAATAAGAGGGATAATCTAGCAAGAAAATATAACAATTGTAATTATGCACCCAACATGACAGCACCCATATACATAGAACACTTAATAATAAACATTAAGGAACTGATTCATAGTAATACAATAATAGTAGACGATTTTAAAAATCCATTTACATCAGTGGACAGATCATCCAAACAGAAAATTGACAAGTTGAGGCTTCTGGGTGGCTCAGTCAGTTAAGTGTCTATTTAGGCTCAGGGCATGATCTCAGGGTTGTGTGATGGAGCCCCGTGTTAGGCTCCATGCATGGATCTTGATGAAGATTCTCTCTCCATCTCCCTTTGCCCCACTCTCATTAAGGAAAAAAAAAAATCAACAAGGAAACAATGGCATTGAATGAACACTAGATCAGATGGGTTTACCAGAATTTTTCAGAACAGTCCATTCTAAAATAGCAGAATACACATTCTTTCCAAGTGCACATGGTATATGCTCCAGAATAGATCACATATTAGGCCACAAAAAAAAATCAACAAATTCATAAAGATTGAAGTCATACCATGCATCTTTTTTGACCACAATCTCTGAAACTAGAAGTCAACCACAAGAAAAATAGACAAACAAACAAAACCAACCACAAGAAAAGCTCTGGAAAGTCAAGGTGCGCCTGGGTGGCTCAGTCGTTAAGCATCTGCCTTTGGCTCAGGGCATGATCCCGGCATTCTGGGATTGAGTTCCACATCAGGGTCCTCTGCTGGGAGCCTGCTTCTTCCTCTCCCACTTCCCCTGATTGTGTTCCCTCTCTCACTGACTGTCTCTCTCTCTCTCTTTCAAATAAATAATTAAAAGCATAAAAAAAAGTAAAGCTCTGGAAAGTTGAAAATAGATAGAGGTTAAATAGCATGCTAGTAAACAATGAATGGGTCAACCACGTAATCAAGGAAAAATTTAAAAAGTACATGGAAACAAAAGAAAATGAAGAGGAGGGGAAAGATGGTGGAGTAGTAGGGGACCCTATTTCAACCGGTCCCTTGAATCAAGCTGGATAGCTACCAGACCATTCTGAACACCCACAGAAATAAACCTGAGATGTAAGAAGTTATATCTGATGTCTACAAAAAGAACATCTCTGGCAGTTGGTCTTGAGGTATGAAGCAAGAGCCAAGATTCTGCAGGCAGATATCAGAAGATAAACAGAAGGGTGAGGGAGCCTCTGTGCTCTCACCCTGGGAAGGCAAAAGCCTCCTGCCTGGGGACCGGACACAGACTACAGACCAGTAGTGATGTGGAAAGGACTTTAGGGCAGCCCCCTAGACTGAAACCTGGAGCTATGAGGGCACATGTGTGAACTGAGGGCGGCTGGCAGTTTTAGAAGCACAAAGAGCAGAGACAAGCCTGGCCTTGGGAGCGAGGTCTGGGAGTGCTGCTGTGGGATGTACAAACCAGGAGACAGTGGTTTTTAGCAGCACAGATAGAAACATAATCAGTGTGGACTGGAGAGCTCAGTGAAGAGCAGACTGGGATCTCTCTGTTCTGAGACAGAAGTTTGGATACAGTCACTCTGCTCCCTCAGAAGAGACACAGAAAGTCACCAGGAAAGCTGCCAGAGAAAAAAGCCACAAAAAACAGTTCTTACTGAGCCCACCCCCCCACACGGAGCAGGGCAACTCTGCCCAAACAAGGTTGCTTGAGTAAGAGCGTAGCAGGCTCCTCCCCCAGAAGATAGGCTGGAAGAAAAAGAGGCCCACATCCCTAAGGTATCTATAAAACAGGTGCAGCTTGCTTGGGTCGTGGTCAATAATTTGGACTCTGTACATCCCCTCAACCACATCTAATTGGAATGAATAAGAGAAGGAACCCCCAACAAAGGAAAGAAACAGAGACTGTGGCCTCTGCCACAGAACTAATGGATATGGACATAACCAAGATGTCAGAAATGGATTTCCAAGTAACATTTATCAAGGTGATATCGAGGCTTGAGAAAAATATTTACAAAATATAAAATCTCTAACCCTGACTGGTATGAGAACAAATCTGGCTGAACTTAAAAATGCTATGAATGAAATGCAGTCTAAACTGGATGCTTTGACAGCCAGGGTAAACAAGGAAGAAGAATGAATAGGTGAGAGGACAAGATGATAGAAAAGAAGGTAACTGAGTTGGTATGGGAAAAGTAAATCAAATTTCAAGAAATTAAGCTGAGAGATATTACTTACACAATGAAACATTCCAATATCAGAATTATTGGGATTCCTGAGAGGGTGGAGAAAAAGAGAGGTCTATAAGATATATCTGAGCTAATCGTACCCGGGAACGTCCCTAATCTGGGGAAGGAAAAAAGCATTCATGTCTGAGAGGCAGAGAGGACCTCTCCCAAGATCAATGAGAACAGACTGACACCACGACATATTATAGTACAATTTGCAAATCTTAGATCTAAGGAAACAATATTCAAAGTCGTCAAGGGGAAGAAATTTCTTATGTACAAAGGGAGGAACATCAGAATAACACCAGACCTGTCCACAGAGACCTGGCAAGCCAGAAAGGCCTAGCAAGACATATTCGGGGTACTAGATGAGAAGAACATGCATCCAAGGATACTTTATCCAGTAAGGCTGTCATTCAGAATGGATGGAGACACAAAGAGCTTCCAAGACTGGCAGAAACTGAAGGAATATGTGACCACCAAGCCAGCCCTTCAAGAAATATTAAGAGGGGTTCTATAAAAGGAGAAAGACTCCAAGAGTGATACAGAGCAGAAATTTCCAGAGACGAGCTATAGAAACATGGATTTCACAGGCAGCATGATGATGTTAAAATTCTATATTTTGATAATCACTCTCAACATGAATGACTTAATGCTCCCATAAAACACCACAGGGTTGCAGATTGTATAAAAAGCCATGACCCATCCATTTGTTTTCTACAAGAGACTCATTTTGAACCTAAATATACATCCAGACTGAAAGTGGAGGGATGGAAAACCATTTTTCATGGACCTCAAAAGAAAGCTGGGGTAACAGTTCTCATATCAGACAAATTAGATTTAAGCTAAAGACTGTAGTTAGAGATACAGAAGGACACTATATCATTCTTAAAGTGTGTATCCAACAAGAGGATCTAATAATTATAAATATCTATGCCCCCAAAATGGGAGCAGCCAACTACATAAGCCAAATGTTAACCAAAATAAAGAGACATATAGATAATAATATGTTAAAAGAAGGGGACCTCAACAGTCCACTTTCAGCAATAGACAGATCATCTAAGCTGAAAAATCAACAAAGAAACAAGTGCTTTGAATGACATACTGGACCAGATGGACTTCACAGTTATATACAGAACATTCCACCCTAAAACAACAGAATACTCATTCTTCTCGAACGCACATGGAACCTTCTCCAGAATAGACCACATACTGGGTCACAAATCAAGTTTCAACTGATAGCAAAATATTGAGATTATTCCCTGTATATTCTCAGACCACAATGCTTTGAAATTAGAACTCAATCACAAGACAAAATTTGGAAGAAACTCAATCACTTGTGAGCTAAGGACCATCGTACTTAGGAATGTTTGGATAAATCAGGAAATTAAAGAAGAACTTAAAACAATTTATGGAAACCAATGAGAAGGGAAACACATCAGTCCAAATCCTATGGAATACTGCAAAGGCAGTCCTAAGGGGGAAATGCATAACCATCCAAGCCTTACTCAAAAGAATAGAAAAATCTAAAATACAGACCCTATGCTTACACCTTAAACACCTGGAGATGTAAAAACAAAGTAGGTCTAAGTCATGCACAAGAAGAGAATTATTAAGATTAGAGCAGAGACCAATGAATTAGAACCAGAAATACAGTAAAGCAGTTCAACAAAACTAGAAGCTGGTTCTTTGAAAGAATTAATAAGATCGATAAACCACTGGCCAGACTTATACAAAAGAATAGAGAAAAGAACCAAATTAATAAAATTGTGAATGAAAGGGGAGAGATCATGACTAACACCAAGGAAATATAAACAATTATTAGAAATTATTATCAACAACTCTATGCCAATAACTTAAGCAACCTGGAAGAAATGGATGCCTTCCTGGAAACCTATAAACTATCAAGACTGAAGCAGGAAGAAATTGGCAACCTAAATAGACTAATAACCAGTAATGAGATTGAAGCAGTGATCAAAAACCTCCCCAAAAACAGGAGTCCAAGGCCTAATGGATTCCCTGGGGAATTCTATCAAACATTCAACAAGGAAATAATACATGTTCTCCTGAAGCTGTTGCAAAAAAATAGAAACAGAAGGAAAACTTCCAAACTCATTCTATGAGGCTAGCATTAGTTTGGTCCCCCAAACAGGCAAAGAACCCATCAAAAAAGAGAATTACAGACCAATATCTCTGATGAATATGGACGCCAAAATTCTTAACAAGATCCTAGTTAATAGGATCCAAAAGTACATTAAAAGGATTATCCATCACAAGCAAGTGGGTTTATGCCTGGGATGCAAGACTGGTTCAAAATTCACAAATTAATCAGTGTGATAGAATATATTAATAAAAGAAGAGACAAGAATCAAATGGTCCTCTTAATTGTTGCAGAAAAGAATCAATTAAAAAGTGTTTCCTAATTAAAACGCTTCAGACTGAGGAGATAGAGGGCACATTTCTCAATTTCAGAAAAGCCATTTATGAAAAGCCCACAACAAATATCATTCTCAATGAGGAAAAGCTGAGAGCCCTTCTGTTAAGATCAGGACACAACAAGGATGGCCACTCTTGCCACTATTGTTCGACATAGCGGTAGAAGTCCTAGCAACAGCAATCAGACAACAAAAAGAAATAAAAGGTATTTAAATTGACAAAGAAGAAGTCAAGGACTCTCTCTTCACTCAAAACATGGTACTTTATGTAGAAAGCCAAAAAGATTCCATCCCCAAATTACTAGAACTCATACAACAATTCTGTAATGTGGCAGGATACAAAATTGATGCACAGAAATCAGTTGCTTTCCTATACACTAACAATGTACCAAAACCCATAAGATATATTGGATTAAACCTAACCAATGAGGTAAAGGATCTATACTGTAGAAACTACACAACACTGATGAAAGACATTGAGGAAGACACAAAAAGATGGAAAAACATTCCATGCTCATGGATTGGAAGAATAAACATTGTTAAAATGTCTATGCTGCCCAGAGCAATCTATATTTTCAACACCATCCTGATCAAAATACTAACGTCATCTTTCAAAGAGCTGGAACAAACAATCCTAAAATTCATGTGGAACCAGAAAAGACCCTGAATTGCCAAGGAAATGTTGAAAAAGAATCAAAAAGCTGGAGGCATCATGTTGGCTGATTTCAAGCTATAATACAAAGCTGTGATCACCAAGACATCATGGTACTGGCACAAAAACAGACACATAGACCGGTGGAACAGAATACAGACTCCAGAAATGGACCATTGACTCTATGGTCAACTGATCTTTGAAAAAGCAAGAAAAAACGTCCAGGGGATAAAAACAGTCTCTTCAATAAATGGTGCTGGGAGAATTGGACAGCTATAAACAGAAGAATGAAATTTGACCATTCTGCAACACCATACACAAAGGTAAACTCTAAATGGATGAAAGACCTTGATGTGAGACAGGAATCCATCGAAATCTTAGAGGAGAACATAGGCAGTAACCTCTTCGACATCAGCCACAGAAAATTCTTTCATGACACATCTCCAAAGGCAAGGGAAACAAAAGAAAAAATGAACTTTTGGGACTTCATGAATACAAAAAGCTTTTGCACATCCAAGGAAACAGTCAACATAACAAAGATACAACCCATGGGATGGGAGAAGATATTTGCAAATGATGCTACAGATAAAGGGCTGATATTCAAGATCTATAAAGAACTTCTCAAACTGAACACCCAAAATACAAATAATCAAGTCAAAAAATGAGCAGAAGATATGAACAGACACTTTTCCAATGAAGACATACAAATGCCTAACAGACACATGAAAAAAAGTTCAACATCATTAGCCATCAGGGAAATTCAAATCAAAACCACATTGAGATACCACCTTACACCAATTAGAATGGCAAAAAATGACAAGGCAAGAAACAACAACTGTTGGCGAGGATGTGGAGAAAGAGGAAACCCTCTTACATCATTGGTGGGAATGAAAGTTGGTACAGCCGCTTTGGAAAACAGTGTGGAGATCCCTCAAAAAGTTAAAATAGAACTACTCTATGATCCAGCAATTGCACTACTAGGTATTTACCCCAATGATACAGATATAGTGAAAAGAAGGTCCATATGCACCCAATGTTCATAGCAGCAATGTCCACAATAGCCAAACTGTGGAAGGAGCCGAGATGACCTTCAACAGATGAATGGATAAAGAAGATGTGGTCCATATATATAATAGAATATTACTTAGCCATCAGAAGGGTTGATTACCCAACATTTATATCGACATGGATGGAACTGGACGAGGTCATGCTAAGTTAAATAAGTCAAGGAGAGAAAGACAAATATCATATGTTTTCACTTATTTGTGGAACATAAGCAATAGCAGGGAGAACATTAGGAGAAGGTAGGGAAAAATGAAGAGGGGGAAACAGATGGGGAGATTAACCATGAGAGACTACGGACTCTGGGAAACAAACTGAG
Organism: Ursus arctos; assembly: GCF_023065955.2. NCBI lineage: Eukaryota > Metazoa > Chordata > Mammalia > Carnivora > Ursidae > Ursus > Ursus arctos. The sequence continues at coordinate 7,717,280 of NW_026623067.1, read as the reverse complement.
GGTTTTAAAAGGGAGAGTGGGGGGATGTGTTACCCCAGTGATGGGTATTAAGGAGGGCATGTATTGCATGGAGCATTGGATGTTATATGCAAACAATGAATCATGGAACACTACATCAAGATCTAATGATGTACTGTATGGTGACTAACATAACATAATTTAAAAAAAGAAAGAAAGGAAATGAAGACAATGCAGTCCAAAATACATCAGCAAATCTGTTCTAAGCGGGCAGTTTATAGCAATACAGGTCTCCCTCAAGACGTTAGGATAATCTCAAACACCTTACCTTACACCTAAAGGAACTAGAAAAATAATTCAAACAAACCCAAAACTAGGAAAAGGAAGGAAATAATAAAGATTAGAGCATAAATAAATGAATTATATAGAAAATGAATATATAATAGAACAGATCAATAAAACTAGGAGTCGGTTCTTTGGAAGGCTCAATTAATTGATAAATTTCTAGGGGCATCTGGGTGGTTCAATCAATTAAACATCTGAATCTTAATTTTGGCTCAGGTCATGATCTCAGCGTTATGAGATTGAGCCCTGTGTGTGGCTCCCTGTTCAGCGGGAAGTGTACTTGAGATTCCCTCTCTTTCTCTTCCTTCCCCCCCACCCCAGCCTCTCACTCACTGTCTCAAATAGCTAAATATAATCTTTTAAAAAATTGGCAGAGGTCTAGCCAGACTCATCAAAAAAAGAAAAATAAAAAGAACAGACACAAAAGAACAATAATCAGACATGAAAGAGGAGAAATAACCAAAAACCACAGATATACAAAGATAACATTATGAATAGCAACATGCTGACAAATCAGCAAAAACAGAAAAAAATGGATAAATTCCTAGAAACATACAGTCTACCAAAACTGAAGCAGGAAGAAATAGAAAATGTGAACACATTGATTACCAACAAGTTGACTGAATCAATTATACATGCACACACACACATACATACACATAACAACAAACTCATGAGAAACAAAATTACAGGACCAGTTGGCTTCACAGGTGAATTCTACCAAAAATTTTTTTTAAATGTTATCTTTAATCTTTAAAATAATTCTAAAAAATAGAAGAAAAGGAAAACTTCTAAATTCATTGTATGAGACCTGCATTACCTTGATACCAAAACCATACAAAGAAAACACTAAAAAAGAGAACTACAGGCCAATATCTCTAATAAACTAGATGCAAAAATCCTCAATGAAACACTAGCAAACACAATCCAATACATTAAAAATATCTTTCACCACAATCAAGTAGAATTTATTCCCAGGATGCAAGTGTGGTTCTGTATTTGCAAATCAATTAACATGATACATAACATCAATAAGAGACAAGATAAAAACAATATGATTATTTCAAAAACAGAGAAAAAGCATTTGACAAAGTACAATATACATTCATGATAAGAAACCTTTACAAAGTAGGTTTAGAGGGAATATATATATAGACATACTAAAGGCTATGTATGAAACCCCACAGCAAACACCATACTCAATGAATAAAAACTGAGAGCTTTTTTCCTATGGTCAGGAAGAAGACAGCAATGTCCACCCTCACCACTTTTATTCAGCATGGAAGTGGAAGTCTTAGCTACATCAAGTAGACAACAAAAAGAAATAAAAACTATCTGAATTGGTAATGAAGTAGTGAAACTACTGCTATTTGCAGGTAACATGGTACTATATACAGAAAACCTGAAAAAACACCAAAAAATACTAGAACTGATAAATTACTTCAGTAAAGTCAAAAGATACAAAAGCAAGGAGCAGAAATCCATTGCATTTCTACATACTAACGATGAAGTAACAGAAAGAGAATTTAAGAAAACAATCCCATTTACAGTTACACTAAAACCAATAAAACCTAAGAATAAACCTAACTAAAGAGGTGAAAGAACTTTACTCTGAAAACTATAAAACATTGCTGAAAGAAATTGAAGACAAGACAAAGAAATGAAAAAACATCCCATCCTCATGGATTGGATGAACAAACACTGTTAAAATGCATATATTACCCAAAGCAATCTACACATGTAATGCAATCTAATCAAAATGCCAATAGTATTTTTCACAGAATGGGAAAAAAAGTCCTAAAATTTGTATGGAACCAGAAAAGACCCTAAGTGGCCAAAACAGTTTTGAAAAAGAAAATGAAAGCTATAGTATCACAATTCTAGACTTAAAATTATATTGCATAGCTGTTGTAATAAAGACATTATGTTACTGGCACAAAAACAGACACATAGATCAACAGAACAGAAAGAAAAACCATAAACAAAGACAATTTCATAGTCGGTTAATCTCCAACAAAGCAGGAAAGAATGTCCAATGGGCAGAATAACATTTCTTCAACAATGGTGTTGGGAAAACTGGTCAGCTATGTGGGAAAGAATGAATGGGACCAGTTTCTTATGCCATACCAGAAATAAATTCAAAATGAATTAAAGACCTAAATGTGAGATCTGAAACCATAAAAATGCTCGAAGAGAGCACAGGCAGTGATGTCTCTGACATAAGCTGTAGCAACTTTTCGTAGATACGTCTCCTGAGCAAGGGAAATAAAAGCAAATATAAACTATATGGACAACCTCAAAAGGAAAAGCTTCCATAAAGCAAAAGAAACAATCAACAAAGATTAAAGACAATGTCCAGAATCAGAGAATATATTTGCAAATCACATATCCAATAAGGGGTTAATTTCCAAAATATATAAATAACTTACACAGCTCAATTCCCAATAAACAAATAATACAATTAAAAATGGACTAAAGAAATTACATTTTTTCCCCAAAGAAGACATCCTATTGGCCAACAGACACATGAAAAGATGCTCAAAATCGTCATCATCAGGGAGATTCAAATCAACCTATAATGAGATACCACCTCATACCTGTCAGAATGGCTAACCCAACAAAAGAAAAAGTGTTTTTGAGGATGTGAAAAAGGAACCCTCTTGCACTGTTGATGAGAATACAAACTGGTCTAGACACTGTAGAAAACACTATGGAGGTTCCTTAAAAAGTTAAAAACAGACAACATACAATACAGTAACCACACTATGGGGTGCTTACCCAAAAAATACAAGAACACTAATTGAAAGGTATATATACAGTCCTATGATTACAGCACCATTATTTACAATTGCCAAATTCTGGAAGCACCCCAAGGTTCCATCCACAGATCAGTACATAAATAAGATGTGATATATATGTAAATATACACACACACATATGTACATATATACCATATATATATATGTGTATATTAAAATGGCATATTATACAGTCATAAAAAAGAATGGGATCTTGGCCATAGGCAACAACATAAATGGAGCTAGAGTGTATTATGCTAAGTGAAATAAGCCAGTCACTGAAAAACAGATACCATAGGATCTGTATGTTAACTATACTAGAATATTTTTAAAAAGTAATAATAAAGGGTCTCCTGGGTGGCGCAGTCGTTAAGCATCTGCCTTCAGGTCAGGGCGTGATCCCAGTGTTCTGGGATCAAGCCCCACATCAGGCTACTCCCCTAGGAGCCTGCTTCTTCCTCTCCCACTCCCCTGCTTCTGTTCTCTCTCTCGCTGGCTGTCTGTCTCTGTCAAATAAATAAATAAAATCTTTTTAAAAAAGTAATAATAAAAAATAAAATTAAACTGGGAATAAAATGAGATGGCTTTATTTATTTCTAATTTTATTTGAGTACAGTCAAATGTAATGCTACATCAGTTTTAGGTGCAGAACTTGAGATTCCACAAGTTGAGATTCCACAAGTTTAAATATTATGTTGCTATGTCACCACAAGTGCAGACACCACCAGTGACCACACAGCAGTACTACAATATCAATGACTATATTCCTTACACTGTGCCTATTAATCAAAATGTGTTTATTTATTATTGTAGTGTGGGGAACACCCATCTTAGTGGAATCATAGGACATCTCAGGAAGAAAATTATAGAAAGAATATGTAATATTTAGGTTTGTGTTAGGTGATTGTGCAAGGGTTTTAGGAAGTGGGGTTTGCTTTGGATTGCTGCTGTCAGCAAGCATGAATAATTCTATGACAGGCTGCCTTAATAACTCCTACATAAAGGTGAACTGTATCAGACCAAGTCTAATGCAGTCATTGGTAACAAAGCCACAGTCATTCATTTGTAGGGAAGGGAAATGCTCAGTAGTTTTTGTGACTTGAGTTATGTTCATGCAGCAGCCCCTGGCCAAGTGCTTAAGTTAAGGATATGATAGGAAAACGTGTTTGTGACCTTGAGGGCTTCAGTGTAAATGTCAGAGCCAAGTGCCCGGGAACACCTGGCTTGTCCAACAGTTGGGAACGCCCAACTGTTTCAGGGCAGAACACTGCTGAAACCTGATTGCTCTTGACAATAGCCCACAGGGTCCACAGAAACATGTTTAAGAATAGGCCTCACTTGCTAAACGTTACATCATCTGATCCCGTGATGTACCACTATCCTGTGACCTTCCCCGTGATGCACTACTATTCACTAGAATGTAATAGGATTACTACCTTGACTGATAATAGGATTACTCCCTTGATTGTGACTGTGATTGCTTTTGATTGTTGCCAATAAATACGCGAGATTGCAGCTGTTCCGGCGATCACTGGTGGCAGTCGTCCCCTGCACCCACGCTCTCTTTCGCAAGCTAAACTGTCTGTGCCTAGTCCTTCTCCCAACTCAATGAATCAGTGGTGCTGCAGCTGCCGCGCTGCAGGCGGTGCTGCGGCATGTTCATGTTGTGTCCATGTTCAGACAGGATTGGGCAGGGTCTTGTTTTTGCCTTGGTCCATTGTGGTCACAGAGTTGCTGTGTTTAATGTTGATGGTATTAGTTTCCTATTGCTGATATAACACATTGCTATATCCTTATTAGCTTAAAAACACCAATTTATTTCCTTACACTTCATGTGGTGAGAAGTCTGAAATTGATCTCACTGAGTTAAAATCTAGTCATTGTCAGGTTGTATTTCCTCTGGAAAATCTAGAAGAGAATAATTTCCTTGTCTTTTCACTTTCTAGATGTCTCCTGTGCTCCATGGCAGGTGCCCTCCTTCACTGACCTTTGAAGTCAGCAACGTTGAGCTGAAACCTCACACTGCCATTTCTCTGATTCCTTCAGTTTCCTGCTCCCACATTTAAAGACACTCATGATTAGTTTGGGTTCATATTGATATCCCTCATAATCTATTTTAAAGTCAAGTGATTAGCAACCTTAATTCCATCTGTAACCTGGACTTTGCTTTCCCATATAAACCAACATATCCACAGTATCCAGAAAATAGAACACAGACATATTTTTGCCTCATTTTTCCATTTTTATGGTCACCATAGAGCTTTCTGTGAACTTATGTATATTTAATAGAAGAACACCAAGGCCAGCTCCTAGCAATACCAAGGCATACTTATAGTGCCTGGTCAACTATGAATATCAGAGGCTGCCTATCTCAAGTGAACAATATTCTATTTATTTACCTAGATCATTTTTATAACATTTGGTGGGTGGATTTTTTGGGTAAATCTATCATAGTGTACTACTATAAATTTTTCATGTTGTATCCATTCGTGCACTTCAGTAAAATTAAAAATGTTAACTGCTTCAATAAAAATTGAAAATGTCTTTCCACTAATTAATAATTAAAGAAGTGTAATTTTACAATGATTGCAGTGACATATTGGGTGCTATTGAATTATGTAATTGAGTTTTTTTCCTTAGTCCTATTTATGTAGAATCATGAATATACACCTTTAGGCACAAGGCATATCACTCAGTAATTCCTCAATAAAAATAATACTTTTGATAGTTTTTAGTGCAATTATTAATATCATTGTTAGTCAATATTGCTGTCTTTTCTTATTTAATTAGCTTATCCAGAATCACCAGACTTTGGTGGGGGGATACATTTCACTCTGTCCCCTATGTAATTACCAGATTTCCTTGACACATGGGTTATTACTGAAATATAGGCTAGCAGGATTGAAGGCACTCCTGGGTAGTTTACATACGTTACCTCATTTAACACTATTATGTAGCAGATATCGCTTTCAAGTTCATCATATCTTGATTTTAGCATTATGTGAGTCAAACAGGACATATCTTCAGGGATCAACTACCCTGAGATTTTAAAATAAGCCACATGGACTTGATAAATGGGGAAGGTGTTTTGTCATCTGTTTTCTTTTAAATGCCTTCCTACTGGCATTTCCAGAGCCTGGAGCTCAGAACTCCATAAGCTTCAGCCAGGTGACATTTACTTTGTAGTAGAATAGAAGCACCCTCTGAATTCCAAATAGTGATTTGGGTGTCAGAGCCATGGATCATTATGCACCTTTTTACGGTGGCTTCCCCTGAACCAGGTGAGTTCCAGGACTTTAAAACTGGGTGCATAAAAAGTAAGGTCTTCTTCTCTAGTGTTTTTGGTTTTATCTATTTAATTCTATAATTTTAAGGACTGATAATCCATGGAAAAGCACCCATAGAAAAACAGAGAAATTAAAACATGAGTATTTTAGTCAGTGACAGCTTAAATATTTTCTATAACTCCCTGCCAAAAACATTTTATAAATTCTCAAAACATGGATTTGCTTCTCAATTAATAGAATATACAATACCATTCTGGATGTTATATTGTGTTGCATAGTGGTAATTTTAATACTTTCATGATATAACTTCTTATTACGCATTGTAAAGGAATAGAAAAATCTTTTGTGTATATAGGGTGTTTTTCACATTCTTTTGGGTTATATTTTAGAACATATATCAGTGATTCCAAGGGACTAGTGTAGTCTTACAGTTCTCACTTAACATTTTCAAATGGAAATATAGACAATTCTCATTATTACCCTGCAGTTATTTATTACTATATTCTAACTGGTAATTTATGTTACAAAGAAAAACTTAAATCCAGTAGTGAAGATATTAAAATAATTATTTTGTTTAATCTGTGTTTCTTTAATTTCCTCTGAGAATATACATTTTCTATGCTTACATAAATCTGTCTTTATCAAGTATTAATTATGCACAGTATATTGATGAATTTTTCAGGAAACTTGAGATTTGGTTCCTGCTCCACCCCCAAGTTAGATGAATGTATCGATTTCATTATATACCTCCTGTATTCATCAGTTCCCCCTAGGAAAATTGTGTTTTTTGAGTACATGAAAGCAGTAGTGACTGCTATTTACTGATACTTGCTAATTTCCAGTGATGAATTAAGTACTTTATGTACACTATCTTATTTTATTCTTGCAGTAACCATGTCATATAATTAAATGACTTACTTTTATTTGTTTTTATTCATTTCTTAAGGACCACCTTTTAAAACACAAATTTGAGACCCATAGGAAATAAGAGTGTGCTTTTACTTCACAGAACTTGCAATTGTTGGAATACATCCTAAAGTGTGCTCTGACTGAGGCACAAGGCCATGTGCTTAACCTTCTCAATTCTCCCTGCTTGAATTGTGCATGACGTGGAACCTACTGAGGGGGTGGTTTATGTAGCTTGAACTGTAGAGAGGACAAGTTCATGTGTTCCCTTGGTTTAATCAACATTCTTACAGTTACTTTATATGTGTTTTAATACACTCACAAATTTATTAAAGATATATTTATTCTGTATTTCCTGTTTGTAATGAGATTTATTTTGTAGGAAAACTGAGCCTGGGAATGCATCCATCCAGAAAAGTATTTAAAAAAAAGTTCCCTTTTTTGAATCCATTCATCAATTACATGAAAGATAAAAATGTAGTGTAGCCTATGACTTTGAGAGTCATTTATTTATTTAATTTTGTTTGTTAGTGTGTTAATCCTCTCACTATCAAGATAAAAAACTGAGAGAACTAACATGAACTTCAAAGGTTAATTTCCAGAGACTGGGTTTTTGATTGATGATACTTCATTGGTACCTGGTTTCTCCCCCTTGATTTTCCAGATAGAAATCATCTTCTCACGTCTCAGCTACTTCATGTGCAGTTCCAAAGTAATACTAGTGTCTACTTCTTTTAGTTGTTGTTATCCTGGATGATACATTGCATATTAAAGGGTTCTCAAGTCCCTGGAATATTATTTTCTACAACTTTTTTTTTTATCATCCTCTTTATGTCTGAGTTGCTACATCTGTAGTACACACATGAGAGTCAGGGTCATTCAGCTTTAATATATAGGATCTAATTGAAAAAAGAAGGACCACATTAGGACCAGCCCAAAATATTGGTGGGTGAGGTATTTAACATAAACATATAGATGGGAATGTTGAAGCTTTTCTATTTCTGAGAAAACCACATTGTAGTGTGGATAGAAATGAAGCAATGAACCTAAAAGGATGTTAGATTCTGTGTAATCATAGATTTTATACAAACAATATAAGAGGATATGATTTCATCCTATTTTTTTATTAGTTTCAGAGGTAGAATTTAGTGATTCATCAGTTGCAAACAACCCCCAGTGCTTGTCACATCAAGTGTCCTCCTTAATGACCATCACCCAGTAATCCCATTCCCCTAATCACTTTCCCTCCTGTTTTTAATGTGCAATAAAACAACACAGATGATTAGATATACTCTTGGATTGTAAATGTACCTTGTATTTTAAACCTGTGGATTTAAACACAATTGAATTAAATCATTGACAGGAAATAAGAAAGAATAAGTTTGTATCTTTTAATCTTTCTGCTTACTTTTTCTTAAACAATGGAAGATATTATTTTATGTCATAGTACAATTTTTTAAATATGTTACATTAAAACATAAGAAACTTTTTTTATTTTTTTATATAATTTTTTATTATGTTATGTCACCATACAGTACATCCTAATTTTTGATGTAATGTTCAGTGATTCATTCCCTGCGTATAACACCAAGTACACCATGCAATACGTGCCCTCCTTAATACCCACCACCAGCTTATCCCAGTCCCCCACCCCCCTCCCCTCTGAAGCCCTCAGTTTGTTTCCCAGAGTCCATAGTCTCTCATGGTTCATTCCCCCTTCTGTTTTAAAATTAATAATCAAAGAAACTATTTCCTTACAATGATTAAAATTACCATAGTCATGTGTTTGTTCTGTTTTAAAAATTCATAAATGGTGGTTTGAATGCAATGTCTAATCCAGACCTATTGTAATTATATGTCACTGAAATTATTCATAGATTTAAAAAAATGTATAACTTAATTGCATGCTAGTTTTGAAATAAATATTCATTTTACTTGAAAATGTTTGGGTGGGAAATATCTATTTATAGCTAATACATATAATAGTAAGAAAATTATTAAGGATAATCTTTGTAGAGATATTGTATTGTGTCATGTACTGTGCATTTATATGTATTATTTCTTAATTCTTAAAGAGAAAGATACTATGTTTCATTCCATTTTGCACATAATAAGACTGAGATTTAAACAGATGTAAATTTAAATTATCTAAATGTATCCAACTTCTAATCAGTAGAATAGGTATTTAAGCTCAGGAAGTCTAGTCCTCAAATCTGTACTTCTATACTCAGTGAAATTAAAGAAAATCATTGTATTGAGGGAAGGAGTAGGAGGATCAATAGTGCTATTAGTTCTCTAATTTTTAAAATGTGCATTATTAAATAAGTCACGTAACTTTCTGAACTTTAATTTCCTGCTGGATAAATATTTGTTGTAAAGACATTTAACATGACTTTTCATTTGGAAACACAAGATAGAATGAATGAAATGTCTGATATTATCACAATTTTTATTTTAAAATGCTGTTAGTTTAAAGTAATTTCTTCTTCAATCATAAATCCACATAGGATCTTCAAAATCATAATTAAGGTAACTTAACATCTGAAAATATGTATTTACGGGTAGTTTTAAGCATAGACACTAGATGATAGTTTCCAATACAAGGATACAATTAAACCACAACAGAAACAAATGAAGCCAGAGCTAGATAACTCTCTAGCAAATTATGAATTTCCTGAATCCAGAAACAAGGAGACTGACTTAAGAGTGATGATAACATGTCCAAATCTTACTAGTGTCTATCAATTAAGTTAGAAGAAGACTTTAGTGTTTTATCTTCCTATCCTTGTTATTGAAGCAATATGTAATTCATGTCTCCATCTCCAGAATACCTTGACTCTGGGGTGGCTGAATTGAAGAATGTTTACACCACTTTCCTGTGATTCAGGAAATCCATTAACGTGTGGATCTGTCTATTGACATCAAAAAGTAAAGAGAACTCTAGAATGCATATTGTAGGGTTAATATATATGAACACCATAGATGAAAGAGTGTTTAAAAACAATACCAATCTTACCATGGTTACAGTTTCAAACAATTTACATATCAAAACTAGTAGTTTTATCAGAATGATACAGAGATGGCTTATCATGAGAAAATCAATCAGTGTAATACAGCCCATGAACATGAAATGAATAACTTTTAAGCACCCAAATATATGCAATATAAAATGTAAACCTCAACACAAAAATAACATAACATTTTTTTTGCAAAGTATGTAAACAAAAATTTAGGACAATTTACATAAATAACAATTTTGTTATGAAAATTACTTAAATCTATAAGAAAAATTCAAAAACCCAATGAAATATGAACATAATATTTTTTTAACAGACACATGAAAAATGTTCAAAATCATTAGCCATCAGGGAAATTCAAATCAAAACCACACTAAGATACCACCTTATGCCAGTTAGAATGGCAAAAATTGACAAGGCAAGAAACAACAATTGTTGGAGAGGATGTGGAGAAAGGGGATCCTTCCTACATTGTTGGTGGGAATGCAAGTTGGTACAGCCACTCTGGAAAACAGTGTGGAGGTCCTGTAAAAAGTTAAAAATTGAGCTGCCCTATGACCCAGCCATTGCACTACTGGGTATTTATCCCAAAGATACAGACATAGTGAAGAGAAGGGCCATATGCACCCCAATGTTCATAGCAGCATTGTCCACAATAACTAAATCATGGAAGGAACAGAGATGCCCTTCAACAGATGACTGGATTAAGAAGCTGTGGTCCATATATACAATGGAATATTACTCAGCTAGCAAAAAGAATGATTTCTCAACATTTGCTGCAACATGGACGGGACTGGAGGAGATAATGCTAAGTGAAATAAGTCAAGCAGAGAAAGACAATTATCATACTGTTTCTCTCATCTATGAAACATAATAGCTAGGAAGATCGGTAGGAGAAGAAAGGGATAAAGAAAAAGGGGTAATCAGACGCGGGAATGAAGCGTAAGAGACTATGGACTGTGAGAAACAAACTGAGGGCTTCAGAGGGGATGGGATGTGGGTATGGGATAGGCTGGTGATGGGTAGTAAGGAGGGCATGTATTGCATGGTGCCCTGGGTGTTATACGCAACTAACGAATCATAAAAGAACTTTACGTCAAAAACCAGGGATGTACTGTATGGTGACTAACATAATATAATAAAAAATATTATTATAAAAAAAGTAAATAAATTTAAATATAAGTAGCAAACATACAGTACATCTTCAGATGTAAAGATTAGTAATTTCTCAGTTGCATATAACACTCAGTGCTCATCACATCACTGTGCCCTCCTTAATGCCCGTCAACCAATTGCCCCATCCCCCCCCACCTCTGTTCCAGCAACCCTGTGTCTCTCCCATAGTTAGTCTCTCATGGTTTGTCTCCCTCTCTGATTTCTTCCTGTTCTATTATTCCCTCTATTCCCCTATGATCCTCTGCGCTGTTTCTTATATTCCACAAATGAATGAAATCATATGGTAATTGTCTGTCTCTGATTAAAGTATTTCACTTAGCATAATACACTCCAGTTCCATCCATGGCAATACAAATGGTAAAAATTCAACTTTCCGATGGCTGAGTATATATACATACATATATATCAGATCTTCTTTATCCATTCATCCACCAATGGACGTCTCAGCTCATTCCATAGTTTAGCTATTGTGGACATTGCTGCTATAAATATTGGGGGCAGTTGCCCCTTCGGATCACTACATTTGCATGTTTGGGGTAAGTACGTAGTAGTGCAATTGCTGGGTTGTAGGTTAGCTCTATTTTTAACTTCTTGAAGAACCTCCATACTGTTTTCCAGAGTGTCTGTACCAGCTTGCATTTCCACCAAAAATGTAAGTGGATTCCCCTTTCTCTACATCCTCACCAACATTTGTTGTTTTTGGACTTGTTAGTTTCAGCCATTCTGACTGGTGTAAGGTGGCATTTCATTGTGGTTTTGATTTATATTTCCCTGATGACAAGTGATGTGGAGCATTATTTCATGTGTCTGTTGGCCATTTGTATGTCTCCTTTGGAGAAATGTCTGTTTATCTCTTCTTCCCATTTCTTGACAGGATTCTTTGTTTTCTGGGTGTTGAGTTTGATAAGTTCTTTATACAACTTGGATACTAACCCTTTTTTATATGTCATTTGCAAATATACCATTCTGTAGGTTGCCTTTTAGTTTTGTTGACTGTTACCTTTGCTGTGCAAAAGATTTTTATCTTGAAGAAGTCTCAATAGTTCATTTTTGCTTTTCTTACCCCTGCCTTTGGATACATGTCTAGCAAGAAGTTGCTGCAACTGAGGTAAAAAAAAAAAAGGTTGCTGCCTGTGTTCTCCTCTAGGATTTTGATGGCTTACTGTCTTTTATCCATTTGAGTTTATCGTTATGGATGGTTTAAGAAAATGCTCCAAATTCATTCCTCTGCATGGGGCTGTCCAATTTTCCCAACATCATTTGTTGAAGAGACTGTCTTTTATCCATTATATATTCTTGCTTTGTTGAAGATTAGTTGACTACAGAGTTGAGGGTCCATTTCTGGGCTCTCTATTCTGTTCCACTGATCTGAGTCTGTTTTTGTGTCAGAACTATACTGTTCTGCTGATTACATTTTTGTAATACTGCTTGAATCAGGCATTGCAATGCCACCAGCTTTCATTTTCTTTTTCAACTTTCCTCTGGCTATTTGGGATCTTTACTGGTTCCATACAAAATTTAAGATTAATTGTTCCAGCTCTGTGAAAAATGTTGGTGGTATTTTGGTAGGGATTACATTGAATGTGTAGATTGCGCTGAGTAGTTTAGACATTTTAACAATGTATATTCTTCCAATCCATGAGCATGGGAACTTTCTCCATTTCTTTGTGTCTTCCTCACTTCTTTCATAAGTATTTTGTAGTTTTTAGAGTACAGATTCTTAACCTCTTTGGCTAGGTTTATTCCTAGGTGTCTTGTGGTTTTGGGTCCAATTGTAAATGGAATCAATTCCATAATTTCTCTTTCTTCAGTCTCATTATTAGTACATAGAAATGCAACTAGTTTCTGTACATTGATTTTATATCATGCCACATTGCTGAATCCCTGTATGAGTTCTAGAAATTTTGGGATGGAGTCTTTTGGGCTTCCACACAAAATATCATGTCATCTGCAAAGAGTGAGAGTTTGGCTTTTTCTTTTCCAATTTGAATTCCTTTTATTTTATTTTATTTTATTTTATTTTATTATTTTATATTTTTTGTTTTCTAATTGCTGAGGCTTGGACTTCTAGTACTATGTTGAACAACAGTGGTGATATTGAGCATCCCTGTTATGTTCCTGACATTAGGGGTAAAGCTCTCAGCTTTGAGAATGATATTTGCTGTGGGCTTTTTGCATATACCTTTTATGATATTGCAGTATGTTCCCTCTATCCCTACACGTGTTGAGTTTTAATCAAGAAAGGATATTGTATTTTGTCAAATGCTTTTGCCGCATCACTTGAGAGTGTCAAATGGTTCTTGTCCTTTCTTTTGTTAACGAGATATATCACATTGATTGATTTGGAAATGTTGAACCACCCTTGCAGCCCAGGAATAAATCCCACTTGGTCATGGTGAATAATCCTTTTAATGTCCTAATGGATCCTATTGGCTAGTATCTTGGTGAATATTTTGGCATCCATGTTCATCAGGAATATTGCTCTGTATCTCTCCTTTTTAATGGGTCTTTGTTTGGTTTTGGGATCAAGATAATGCTGGCCTCATAAAATGAGTTTGCAAGTTTTCCTTCCATTTCTATTGTTGAAATCATCTTCAGAAGAATAGGTATAATTTCTTTACATATTTGGTATAATTCCCCTGGGAAGCTCTCTAGCCCTGGACTCTTGTTTATTGGGAGATTTTTGGTTACTGCTTCAATTTCTTTGCTGCTTTTGGGTCTGTTCAGGTTTTCTATTTCCTTCTGTTTTAGTTTTGGTAGTTTATATGCTTCTAAGAATGCATCCATTTCTTCCAGATTACCTAATGTGTTGGAATGTAGCTGCTCATAACATGTTCTTATAATTGTTTGTGTTTCCTTGGTCTTGGTTTTGATCCCTCTGAACACTGAGTGTGCAGAGTTAATCCAAAAGTTTAAGTTTAAAAGAGTTTCTGCTCAGTATCAATAATAAACTTGAAATTTAAACAAAATTAACTTTCACTTTTCTATGATTGATTATAATTATTGCCCTTAAAAATAACTAATAGTACTACATGGAAGAACTGAAACAAAAATTAACAGTTGGTGACAGTTATAAAGTTAGGGATTCAGTTATCTAAGAGCCAAAAAGCACTACATTTATATTATTTACTAGAGAAAGTCTTGCTGCATGTATGAGGCCAGAAATTATATTAATAGAAAATTAGAAATATCCTAAATACTCATTCATATATTATGCTATATGTAAATTGTGTAATAAAATGGAGCAGTATATAACTTACTAAGCCAAATATAAATATATATAACTGAAATAAACCATGAGAGTGATAATCTCATTATAATATCTTATTTATAGCTATTTTGATGAACAGAACATCTATATCATTTAAAGATATAATGGTTAGTGGTCATATGTGCTAGACACTGAAAACAATGCTAATATTTACAAAAGATCCTGCCCATTTAAAAATTTTGAACTGCTCACCAATTAATTTACATAGAAGCTAAAGAACGATTCAATATCCTATATATTATGAATAAATCACAAACATAATTTTCTTGGTAATCACTAATCTAATGCTGTCTTTAAAAGAGCGAATTTCTAAGGAAAAGAGAAATGTCACATAAATTTTGAAAGAAAAAGTCATTTGCATATACATCTAATTCTACTCCATAGATACTTAAAAATAAGAAAAATTAATGTTTGAGGCTTTGGGGTAAAGAAATTAAAGAAGATGTTTCATTTTTTTATTCACCAGTGATGCTGTGCTTCAGAGTAATTTGGGACATAAATTTATTTAAACATGTCATAATTAAACAGTTAGTTAATTAACCAACTAACTAGATAAGTAAAATGTAATCAATTTGCTGATTAATAATGTAATCTGTTAAAAAATAAATTTATCTCCTATATTTAAAGATATGTGACTACTGTTAATCCAGAGTGTTTAAGGTTGCAAGTGAAAACATTTTTTTAATATTCTCTGTGGTTATATGCATTTATGATATTTTTTAAATAATGCACACATTTAATTAAATTCAGCATTTTGTGAGTACATATTAAGTGTAATAATTAATTGTTGCAAGATCTCTGAACTGAGACAAATTCCCTGGCATCACAAGTACACACTATGATGACATGGCCAATGTGGTAGTATTGATACTGAAGCAATATCTGTGGTAGCTGTGAGCCTGGTATATGGAAACCATGTGCTGAATACACATGTAAAACAGAGACATATAGCCATTTTGTGTCCTTCACCTGCAAACTGAGTTATAGTAGTTCTACATTTAGTTTTGTGTATTTTTCTACATTAAAATATTCCTCATGGCATTGAAGGAAATCTTGAGAAACTAATTTAAGCACATGAGAAACATGAAAAAGTCACAATTAAGAGATATATCACGTCACTATTGACTAAAATGTGGGATTATCAGGCTCTTTCAACACAGAAATACAAACATCTTAGAAAACTGGAATTTCATAATATTTCCTAACACCATGAGTAAATTATGTGTGGCATACTAACAAGACATACAGAAGTAATAGAAATGTAATGTATACTGCAACAATACTTGTTATGCACTTTTCATAGGATTAAAAATACTGTGTAAGAACAGCAGAGATGTATGATAGGATGGTAAGGCAAATATTCTGTCACAAAGTGAATGATTAAAGATGTAATTATTTCTCCAAGTGTCATTCTATTTTCTCGTCATTTGACCACCTCTTCTTAAGTAAATGCCTAAACTTCCCTTCAAGCAACTCTCATTCCTTATCATTCCTTGTCTTCCAGGCATGACTGGAGCCATGGAAGATGCAAATGACACCACAGAGATAAACTTCATTCTTGTAGGGCTCTTTAACCACACTCTGACCCATGTGTTCCTCTTTTCCATGGTGCTCATGATCTTCCTCGTCTCCCTGATGGGCAATGCCCTCATGATCCTGCTCATCCATGAGGACCCCCAGCTGCACAAGCCCATGTACTTCTTGCTTAGCCAACTCTCCCTCATGGACATGATGCTGGTCTCCACCATAGTCCCCAAAATGGCAACCAACTACCTGATGGGCACCAAGTCCATCTCTCCTGCTGGCTGTGGAGCTCAGATCTTCCTGTTTCTCACTCTGGGAGGGGGTGAGTGCTCCCTCTTAGCGGCCATGGCCTATGACCGCTACGTGGCGATATGTCACCCCCTGCGCTACCCAGTCCTCATGAATCAGAAGCTCTGCTTGCATATGACTGCAGGCTCCTGGCTTCTGGGAGGAGTGGATGGACTGATGCAGGCTGGTGCCACTCTGAGCTTCCCTTACTGCCATTCTCGAGAAATCAACCACTTCTTCTGTGAGGCGCCCTCACTCGTGCGCCTTGCCTGTGCTGACACTACATTTTTTGAGTTTTTCATGTTTGTATGCTGCATCCTGATGCTTTTGATCCCTCTGTCTCTCATTTTGACTTCCTACAGTCTCATCTTGGCTGCCGTGCTTTGCATGAAGTCCACAGCAGCTCGGAAGAAAGCCTTTGCTACCTGCTCTTCTCACCTGGCTGTGGTGGGGCTCTTCTATGGGGCCATCATATTCATCTACATGCGGCCCAAATCCTACCATTCAGTGGCCCGTGACAAGGTGGTCTCTGCTTTTTACACCATCTTCACACCTGTGTTGAACCCCCTTATATACAGTGTGAGGAATAAAGAAGTCAACGGGGCTTTGAGAAAATGGCTGGAGAAACATTTTCTGGGACGTCTATAGTGAGAGTAATTTGATAAAGTGGCAGCAGTCAAACTGTATCTATATGAAATTTGTGTTATATCAATATATTTTTCTCTCACTTGGCCAATTTTCACTATTAAAAAACACAACTATTTCTTTAATATTTGGTAAATTAAAATTTACATTTGTCCTGCTTTCATACATCATTATGTATTTTTGTTCTGGACTTTGGACCTCAGCAATAATAGTAAGTGATTGAGGCACTGTAAATTAACGATAAGTGAGACATTGATAAAATAAAGGAGATTTTCAACTTTTAATGTCCTTGGGCCCTGCTCATGGAATCTCAAGGAAGCCAAACGTTAACTATTACCAGGTCAGGAAATTCAATCTGACCTGGGGACAGACTGTACATCTGATTCATTTATAAATAAAGCTAAGGGAGTTGAACCTCCCCAGTTCCCATAGGACTGAAGTCATACAGTCCTTCAGATAAAGTAAGTGCTTAGGTTATAGTCCTAAGATAAGGTCCATAACTTTCTAAAATGTCTTTCATCTAATGATTTGCAACATTTCTTGTTTTATGTCCTTAGTGAAGACTGTATCCCAGATAGTTGTCCTAACCTGGGCTGGGGAAACAAAAACAAACAAAAACAAAAACAAAAACAAAACAGAACAGCAACAACAAAAATCCTTTGTTTTAGAGATTCTAAAAGATTTGCTCATTTTGTGTCAATAACACCAACTCTGTGTGTGTATGTGTGTGTGTGTGTGTGTGTGTGTAATTTTGAGGATGAATTATTTAAAGAGTGAATAATTAATTTAAAATATATCTTACCTTAATGTAATTTTGGTAAATTTCAAAAATATGTAGTTAAATGACTATGAAAATAATAGAAATCCTGTATGAAATATTGTAAAAATTTTTGCTTGAAGAGGATTTTGTGTGGGTATACATGAGTTAAAAAATCATTATGTACAAAGTAAGCAGATTGAACTATATACATTTAAATATTGTTTATATATCATAATCACTGGCTGGCTCAGTCAGTTAAGCATATGACTCTTGATCTCAAGATCATGAGTTCGAGACCCATGTTGGGTATAGAGCTTACTTAAAAAAATATACAGTAATCATGAAGCATAAAAGTGAACATCTTTATCTGAAAAAAGTAACACTAATTAAAAAATAATTCACACAGGATCAAATTAACCACATAAATCAATATAGACAATAGATTTATTCATAATAGTAATTAAGAAAAATTTCATTTTTCCATAGGTTAAAATAAACATCTATTTTATATTGACTTATATAGATAAAGTAATCTTTGATCACACCGAAAGTCTTAGGGCTTAAGCTATCACCTTCTTTAGTGGTTTTAAATTAAAGGAAGTAAATCTAATGACTTGGGAAAAGTCTTATAATCTTTCTACAACTTTTGAGGTGCAAAGTTTAGGATAATTAACATTTCAAAAAAAATAAAAAATATAACAAAGACCTATACCCTACATATTTTGATTTTAAGGAAATGTCACTTTAAAAATGAAGAAACCACAGTTTATTGTAACATTTCAGCTTCAGAGACGAGATTTTAGAATTTCTGAGAAATTCAGAATTCAAAAACAAACTAATAAACCAAAAGCAAACCAAAACAAAACTCAAATAAACTGTTAGCAGAAAATTAAGGGCCTTTAGAAGGCCATTGCTGAAACTAATTTAAGGCTAAATGTTCATTGAACTTGAACTAAAAAATGCGTAAAAACATCACTCATCATCAGGAAAATGCCAATCAAAACTATAATGATATATTACCTCACACCTGTCAGAATGGATAAAATCAATAACACAAGAAGTATCAATTGTTGGTGGGGCTGTGAAGGAAAAGGATCTGTCATACAGGATTGGTGGAAATGCAATCTGGGTTAGTCACTCTAGAAAACAATATAGAGTTTCCTTAGAAAGTTAAAAAAAGAACTACTCCATGATCCAGCAATTGCACTGGATACCCAAAGAATAGAAAAATAGTAATTCAAAAGGATACATGCAGCCCAATGTTTATAACATCATTATTTATAATTGCCAAAATATGGAAGGAGCCTATATGTCCATCGATTGATGAACGGATAAAGAAGTATATATAGAACTAGAGGCATTATGCTAAATGAAATAAGTCAGTCAGGGAAAGATAAATACATGATTTCATTCATATGTGAATTTAAGAAACAAAACAGATGAAAATGGAGGAAGGGTGGGAATACTCAAATAAGATGAAATCAGAGAGGGAGAAAGGCCATAAGAGACTCTTTACTATAAGAAACAAACTGAGGGTTGATGAAGGGGAGGTTGGTGTAGGTATGGGGCAATGGGCATTAAGGAGGGCACTTGATGTAATGACCACTGGGTGTTATATGCAACTGATGAACCACTAAACTCTACCTCTAAAACTAATAATACACTTTATGTTAATTAATTTATTTTAAATAAAATTTAAAAAAATGAAATCTTGCTATTTGCAACAAATGGATGGAGCTAAAGAGTATAATACTAATAAGAAAATAGGTCAGTCAGAGAAAGACAAATATACACTTGCACTCATATGTGGAATTTAAAAACAAAAAAAATGCACAAAGGGAAAATATTGGAGAGAGAGCACAAGCAAGAAACAGACTTAATTATAGAAAACAAATTGATAGTTACCAGAGGGCAAATGGGTGGGTGGATGAACGAAATAGGCAAAGGGAATTAAGAGTGCATTTACCTTGATGAGCCCTGACTAATATATAGAATTGTTTTTGTTTTGTTTCATTTTAGAATTGTTACATCACTATATTGTACACTGGAAACTAATATAACATGTAATAATATAATATAATAATAATAAACTAATATAATAAAACTAATTTTAACTATACTGGAATTAAAATTAAAAGAATAAAATAAAGCCTTATAGGATATAATCAGTATCTGTGTTCCTTCTTTACCTCCCAGTCATTTTTCATTGGGGTTCCAGGAAATGGCTGAGACTTTCCATGTTTCCAGTTCCTATGAGACAACTATTCTTTCTATGGTTCTATATATTGCCTGCCAGTCCCCATCCTGCTTTCATATTTTAAATGAAGGTCCCATTCATGAGCTACAAGAAGGCACATTGTCCAGATGTCTCCATTTCTCAAAGTGATGGAAACTTCCTGTGGTTGCTTGTTTCTTTTCTCTACTTAGCTCTTGGGTGTTGCCATCTCCTATGAAATTGATTTTCTGAAACCCTTTATCTCTGTTTGAAAATACATAAAGTGGTTTCCATTTTTGTAACTGGACATTTCGTAAGAACTTTCTATTTGAATGGAGAAGAAATCAAGCACAGAAAAAAAAAATGTTTGGAAAGTGACAAGCTTCTCAAGCATTTACTTCTCATGGTTATGGAAGAAGCAGCCATAAAAAAATGGGGAAAAAATAAAGCTATCTCTAAAGTCCTTAGCTTAGAATTGATAAAAAGATATTTCAGACCACATCACATTGAAAAAAGCACATAATTACATATCCTGCCTCATACATATGGAGTGGAAACTTCACTCCTCTCATGGAGATCAGAAGAAATCAGTGAATATTTGGAAAATTATATTTTTATGCAAAGATTCCAAAATATTCCAAATATACACCCTCAAGAAGGTGACTGAGAAAACCACTTAGCCACAAGAAAATCATTTTGTACAATTAACATGGTAAGTAGGCAATGAAGATATTGGAAAGGAAAAGAAAAATATTCCGGAGGAATGAGCCAAGTGTAATAATGAGAAAAAGTGGCGAATATGGTCTAAGGAAACAGAAAAATGCCTTTATTTATGAATGTTCTTCATCTAAAATATAGAAAGCAGCCATAAATGTGCCCATTGAGATTTGAGAATAGCTGAGAATCAACTCCTGTGTTTCTCCTGCTCTCCACTTCTTTATAGAACTATTTATTTGTGTTATCAGGACCTTGAATCACCAAATGTTTTGTGTATTTTGATGAATTGTATTTCACAGGTCATCTAAAAAGAGAAATTTATTTCTAGACCTGCTTGGTAACTCCTCATCACATGACTAAACACACATTTTGGTTGTCTCCTTTTGAGGGGTTGAACTTACTTTGTTGCAGAAAATTAAGTGAGCCAAACACTTGTTAATCACAAAAGAGAGCTCATTGATTCATGACGCTGGTTAATAATCTGGATTTCCTTCTTCTGGACTAAGAATCATACTGCACTTCCCTTGTCTTTGAAGTATGGGATGGTCTGCAAAACATCAGGGAAATAAGCATGTGTAACATCTGACTAGATGATTTAAGATCAAAATAACTGACCTTCCGTGTCCGCTATTCACATGCCACAGACTGCTGATGTTCATGGTGAAAGAAGTGAAGGGGTGCAAGTTCCAAGATGATATATGGCACGATCAAGAATTTGATCTTTGTTATTTGATGACATAGGGACTTTTAAGCCATTGTTGGTTAAGTAGCATTTTTTCCAGTCTCTAAACACACTCATACATTCATTGATTTATTCCTGGTTCAGACATTGTGTCATTTCAATGAGAAAGTGTGTATGATCTCTGACATAACCTCTGACATAAAATATTAGCAATGCTGAAGTGAGATATGATAAAAAATGTATATGGGAAGAAAAAATTCATACACTTTTCTCAAATTTATTTGAATTACGTAGGAGTGCAATAATATAAAAGGAATTTGAAAAATCATATTTTTTATTAAGGTTTCTGTCTCTGTACTATATTTTAGTAGTCAAACTACTGCTTTGAAATGTAAACAAATTTGGGGGCGCCTAGGTGGCGCAGTCGTTGGGCCTCTGCCTTCGGCTCAGGGCATGATCCCAGCGTTCTGGGATTGAGCTCCACATTAGGCTCCTCGGCGAGGAGCCTGCTTCTTCCTCTCCCACTCCTCCTGCTTGTGTTCCCTCTCTTGCTGGATGGCTCTCTGTGTCAAATAAATAGATAAATAAATAATCTTTAAAAAAATGAAATGTAAACAAATTTTATCCCTTCAGCTTTTCAAAATGGACACTGAGTGTATCAAAATAAGCTAGGGTTTTAACTTCTGTTGACTATGTCCCTCTTTAATAAAATCCCCATGAGAGGCTGAAAGTGATCATTGAATGTAGTGAATTTCTCAAAATTGTAGATATTCTAAGCCTTTGTCTGAGGCTCCACATGACCCCCTCCTCTCCAAAATTATTCTCATTTATAAATTGCCTTCTTCTTCAATAATTTAACAACTTTTAAAGATTTATTTATTGATTTTAGAAAGGGTGGGTGGGTAGAGATAGAATCCTCAAACAGCCTTAGTGCTGAGCAAGAAGCCTGACATGGGGCTCTATACCAGGACCCTGAGTTAATGACCTAAGCCAAAACCAAGAGCCAACAACCTAACCAACTGAGCCATGTAGGCACCCCATAAAATAAATTTTTAATTTCATCAGGAATATATGGCTGAGGAAGATAGTGTAATAAGAGGTTTCCCCGTTTATACTTCCCACCAACACCAATGTGCAGCTTTCCACTTATGAACTTGTATTTAAGTGACCTTTGGATTCCAGGTATTATGTTATGAAAAACAGATGGAGTCCAAGCCTGAGAATGACCTTTTTATGAAGGCATATGTACAACCATGTGCCACATTCTCCTGTTATGGTCCTGGTTATAGACTGAGAATGACCTCTGTAGACACCCAGTCTCCAATAGACTCAGCTACAGTTGTATATGGAGTTGGTCCTTATACCAGCACCATCCACCAAGGGATTTGGGAGATACCACACCCATCCTTGTCCCCAGATGCAGGCCCTCTAACTTTGACTAGAGTATTCTGAAGCAGCCCTAAGACTTAGCTCCCTGCCCACTGATCTGTTGTCCAGGGACATTCCTGCCTACCCAAGAACCTACAAGGGGCACAATAATCCAATGATCTGTACCCCGAGATACAAGTCACAGACACTCATCACAGTTGACTCAATTTTTGTCCTGCTCAGCTATGATATGGGGCTAATCTTGCCTGAAGTAGGACGTGTCCACTTACCTGGTAAGAGCCCTCCCAGAAACTGAAGGGAGGGACTCCTATTCACAAATCTGGTTATGGTTTACCTTCTGTGGATTTTGGAGTAGAACTTTGTCTCAGTTGCATTCCTATTGACTATAGCCCTGGAAGACATGACTTCACCCAGGATTTTAGCCCAGTAATGTCCTTGGTAACAGGCCCTTCAACAAAATTATTAAAAATATCTGAGCTACAATAATTTCTTAATGGATACACAATATAAAAGGACATAAAGTCTGGCATCAATAGAATAAAATGTGAAAGGAGGGGTAGGAAAAAATGTAGAAGTTTTTATATGCTCCTGAATTTAATTTTTTATCACCTAAAATGGAGTGTTAGAACTTTAAGATGTTTTATGTATGCCTGGTAGTATTCACAATGCTAAAACCTACAGTAGATATAGAAGAGAGAAAAAGAAAGGAATCTAAGTATAACAGTACAATCAAAAAATCACAAAGGAGACAGCAAAAAGAGAGAGGAACGAATTCCAAAACAGAGAACAATTATTTACCAACATGGCAATGCAATAGTAAGACCTTAAGTATCAATAATTATTATAAATGAAAATGTAGCAAATTCTTTAATCAAGGGGTCCCTGGGTGATTCAGTCATTTAATCATCTGACTATTGATTTCCGTTCAGGTCATGAGTGGCTCAAGATCATGAGGTGAAGCCCTTCATCTGGCTCTGCATTCAGGGGGGAGCCTCCTGGAGATTCACTTTCTCTAACTCTGCCCCTCCCCTGCTTGTATTTTCAATCTCTCTCTCATAAATAAATAAATGAATGAATGAATAAATGATAAATAAATAAATAAATAAATAAATAAATAAATTTTGCAATCAAAAGATTTAGAGTGGTTAATTCGATGAAATACCAAAATACCAAGATCCATCACTATGCGGTGTATATGAGACAGACTTTATCTCAAAGGGCACATATAGACTAAAACTGAATGGATTTCAAAAGAGATTCCATGCAAATGATTGTCATAAGATAGCAGGAAAAACTATGCTTATATAAGAGAATATATGCCTTAAGACAAAATGTATCACAAGAGACAAAAAAGATCAATAACTAACAATGAAGATTTATGTATGCACACAATACAAAATATATATATATATGTATATATATATATATATATATATATATATATATATGACCAATATCAACAGATATGGAGAAAAATCAACACAA
The DNA here is from genome assembly GCF_023065955.2 of Ursus arctos. Classification (NCBI taxonomy): domain Eukaryota; kingdom Metazoa; phylum Chordata; class Mammalia; order Carnivora; family Ursidae; genus Ursus; species Ursus arctos. The sequence continues at coordinate 7,692,817 of NW_026623067.1, read as the reverse complement.
TGCAACAATAAAAGGAGACTGAAATAGCCCATTTTCAACAATGGGTGGATCGTCCACAGAGAAAATCATTAAGGAAACCAATGCCTTGTATGATGCTTTAGATAGAATTTACCTAACAGATATATAAAGAATTTTCAGTCCAACAACAGAATATGCAGAATTTGTCTCAAATCCATACACAACATTCTCTAGGATATATTATATATTAGGCTACAAAACAAGTTTTAACTCCTATAAGAAGAATGACTATAACAAGTATATATATATATATATTTTTTTTTTTGGTGGAATTTCTTTTTTTTTTTTAATGATTTTTTATTATATTATGTTAGTCACCATACAGTACATCCCCGGTTTCCGATGTAAGGCTCGATGATTCATTAGTTGCGTATAACACCCAGTGCACCATGCAATACGTGCCCTCCTTATTACCCATCACCGGTCTATCCCATTCCCCCACACCACTCCCCTCTGAGGCCCTCAGTTTGTTTCTTATAGACCATAGTCTCCCATGTTTCATTCCCCCTTCTGATTAACCCCCCTTTCTTTATCCCTTTCTTCCCCTACTGATCGAGTCATTCCTGAGCAGGATGGTTCTTAGTCTCCAAGTGTTTGAGTTTCTTCCAAATTTTTCCTTGTGGTTGAGTTCCAATTTCAGAGAGTTGTGGTCTGAGAATATGCAGGGGATAATTTCTATCTTTTGGTATCGGTTGAGACCTGTTTTGTGTCCCAGACCACGGTCTATTTTTGAGAATGTTCCAAGGGCATTAGAATAGAATGAGTATTCTTTGGTTCTGGGGTGTAGTGTTCTATATATATCTATGAGGCCCAACTCGTCAAGTATGGCATTCAAAGCCTTTGATTCTTTGCTTAGTTTTTGCCAGGGTGTTCTGTCTGTTTCTGATAGTGGAGTGTTGTGGTCCCCTACTATTAATGTATTTTTATCTATATGTCTTTTTATTCTGGTTAAGAGTTGGCTTGTGTATCTTGCTGCTCCCCTGTTGGGGGCATATATATTTATAATTGTCATATCCACTTGTTGAATACTTCCTTTAAGAATAATATAGTGCCCTTCTGTGTCTCTAACTATAGTCTCTAGTTTAAAATCCAATTTATCTGATATGAAAATTGCTACCCCAGCTTTCTTTTGAGGTCCATTTGCATGAAAGACGGTACTCCATCCCCTTACTCTCAGTCTGAATGCATCTTTGGGTTCCAAATGAGTCTCTTGTAGACAGCAAATAGATGGGTCATTTCTTTTTATCCAATCTGCAACCCTGTGGCGTTTTATGGGAACGTTCAAACCATTCACATTAGCACTAAGAACTGAGAGATATGATTTTAATGATGCCATGTTGCCAATAAAGTCTTTGTTTGTATTGGTTGTGACTTTCTTTTATGTATCACTCTTGGGGCCTTTTTACCTTTATAGACCCCCCCTTAATATCTCCTGTAGGGCTGGTTTCATGGTTACGAAATTGGTTAATGACTGGCGATTCTGAAATGTGTTCATTTCTCCATCAATTCTGAATGACAGCCTTGCTGGATAAAGGATCCTTGGCTGCATGTTTTTCTCTGAAAGAGCTTTAAAAATGCTCCCCCAACCCTTTCTCTCATTCCAGGTCTGTGTAGACACGTCTGATGTAATTCTGATGCCTTTGCCTTGGTACATGAGAACTTTCTTTGCCCTGGCCACTTTCAATACTGTATCCTTGGATCTAATATTTGTGAATTGCACTATGATGTGACGTGGCGTAGGTTTGTCATGGTTGAGCTTGGGAGGGGTCCTCTCTGCCTCTTGGACACGAATGTTTGTTTCCCTCACTAGATTAGGGAAGTTTTCAGCTACAATTTGTTCAAATATCTCTTCTAGACCTCTGTTTTTCTCCAACCCCTCGGGGATGCCGATGATTCTGACATTGGAACGTTTCATTGAGTCAGTAATCTCCCGTAACCTACATTCGTGGGCGTGAATTTTTTTAAGACCAGCTTCTATTTTCGTTTTTTCCTCTATTAACCCATCCTCCAATTCACTAACCCATTCCTCTGCTTCGTTGACCCTGGCCGTCAGAGCCTCTAGATTTGCCTGCATTTGGCTCATAGAATTTTTAATTTTTGTCAGATTCGCTCTCATTTCTGTCCTTAGGGATTCTACATTCTCAGTAACCTTTTCGTTAATACTTTTTTCAATTCTACTCATCATTTTGACCATCGTTACTCTGAATTCCATTTCTGATAATTTGGCTACATCCATATCCATTATTTCTGTGGCAGAGGCCACAGACTCACTGTCTTTTCTTTCCCGGGGGTGGGGGGGCTTCTCCTTCTTGTCATTCTGATGAGGAGAGGTTGTGGGATTTTCCAGAGCCCAAATTATTGACTGGGTCCCAGGCCGCGCCCCTTGTTTTATAGGGATCTTAGGGATGTGGGCTTCTTCTTTAAAGATTTTATTTATTTATTTATCTGAGAGAGAGACACAGACAGTCAGCAAGAACGGGAACAGAAGCAGGGGAGTGGGAGAGGAAGAAGCAGGCTCCCAGCGGAGGAGCCCGATGAGGGACTCCTTTCTGGAACGCCAGGGTCACGCCCTAAGCCAAAGACAGGCGCTCAATGACTGCACCACCCAAGCACCCCGGGTTGTGGGCTTCTTGATTTTTCAGCCTGCCTTCTGTGTTCTGGGGGAGGGGCCTGCTGCGCTGATACTCAGGCAACCCTGTTTTGGTAGAGTCTCCTAGTCCCCTGCGAGGGGTGATGGGAATGGGCACGCTGTGAGCCCATATTTCCAGGCTTTTGTTCTCTGGTGGCTTTCCCTGGTGGTCTGTTATGCCTCTTCTGAGAGTCAGAGCAGCAGAGGCTGAATTGTCACAGAACAGAGGGATTGCGGCCCATTCTCCACTGATGTTCTGGCCACTTTAACTCCATTACTGTTGGTGCTGCTCAACCCTGCAGCGTCCCGGGATGTGCGCCCCACACCCGGAGTCCCAGCCCTCACTTCCAGGGCTGGCTCGTCTCTGTCCTCTGTCCCCACGGGCTCCCAGATCTCCGGGTCTCAGTCTATGCCCCGTGAGCACACCGGGATTCCGGAGTTCTGTGAGAAGCCTGGTGGCGCTCTCCCGGCTCACCGGTCTCAGTCCGCTGTCTTGTGGGTGCCGTCCGTGAGTCCGTCCACCCGCTCCCCCGTGCAGGTGGTTGCCGCTTCCCAGTGCCCAAACGCGGCGGCTCCCTACCCCTTCCGTTTATCTTCCAATATCTGTGCGCGGTTTCATGGCTCCCCGCTTCGTACCTCAATACTCAGCACTGGAGATGTTCATTTGTAGAGATCCAGATGTATCTTCCTGCGTCTCAGGCTGATTCCGTGGTTGTTTAGGCTGGTCTGGTACCTATCCAGCTCGACTCAGGGGACCAGCTGAAAAAGGGGTCCCCTACTCCTCCGCCATCTTAGATTGTGGAATAAGTATATTTTCTGATCACATTGGTAGGAAAATAGAAGTCAGTAACAGAAGCAATATTTACAAATATATTAAATGCAAATATATTTATGGATACACTATATATATTATATATATATTTGTATTTCATATATAGTCAATATATTTGTATTTCCTTTATTTGTATATACACATATATTGCAGCAAAAGGATTTCTAACAGAACAGTTTATTGCAATAAAATCCTAGTAAATAAAAAAAGAAACATCTCAAATAAAAACCTAACTTTACACCCTAAAGAACTAATAAAACATACCAACCCCATGTTACCAAAAGAAAGAAGAAATAAAAATTACAATAGAAGTAAATGCAAATGAAAATAGAAAAACAGCAGAAAACATCAAGAAACTAATAGTTGTTTTTTAAAAGATGAAATTATTTTTGTTTGGTACACAAGATAAAAAGAGACTCAAAGAAAATTATAAAGAAAAAAGGAGACATAGCAACAGATAACAAAAAAGTACAAATGATCATTAAAAAAACTTCTATTAACAGTTATTCTAAAACAAATTGGATAACAGAAAATGAAAAAAAAGATAAATTCTTAGACACATCCAACCTACAAAGATTGAATCATAAATAAAAAATCTAAACGGAGAAAGGACAAGAAGACTGAAACAGTAAACAAAATATCCTAAAAACAAAAAGCCAAGAATTACTTACCTATCTTTATAGGTGAGTTCTATCAAACATTTAAAAATTAATGCCAATTATTCCCGAATTTTCTGTTCATGTATGCACACACACACACACACACACACACACACACAAATAGAAGAGTAGGGAACATTTGCAAATAATCTTACCAATCTTACCAGGGAAGCCTTGCTGTTAAACCAAAGCCACACAGTGACACTACAAAAACAAAACTACAGGCAAATATCCCTGATGAAGAGAGTTACAGAAATCCTCAAACCCAATTAAAGAGCACATTAAAGGAATCATACACCATGATCAAGTGGGATTTATCCCTGGGATATAAACATGGTTCAATATATACAAGTCAGTAAACATGATAAACCCCATGATAAACCATATATGTCACAAAATGATAGAAAAAATCATATTATCATCTCATTAGGTGCAGGAGAAACATTTGATAAAATGAAACATATTGTCTTTAAAAAACCCTCCAAACATTAGTTATAGAAACAAAACAAACAAAACAAAATGAAACAAACAAACAAACAAACAAAAAAACAACTCCACATAATAAAAGCCCTTTAAAGCACACCCACACTTAACAATATAATCAATACTAAAAATGCTGAAAACTTTCTCTAACATCAGAAACAACACAAAGATGATCATTCTTAAAATTTCTGTTCAGTATAGTACTGAGAGTTCTAGCCAGAACAATTAAGCAAGGAAAAAGTAGAAGACATTCAAATCAGAAAGAAATAATCTACTTTCTTCTTTTTACAGATTACATCATCTTGTAACCAGAAAAACACAGAAGAATCTATCAAATAGTTGTTAGAACTAATAATCAAATTCAGTAAAATTGCAGGATATAAAATCAATATACAATAATAAGTTTTGTTTCTATACACTATGATGAAGTATAAGAGAAGTTAAGAAAATAATCCATTTATAATAATATCTAATGAATAAATACTTTGGGAAAATTTAATCATGGAAGTGAAAGATCTCTACACTGAAAGCTATAAGGAATTGATAAATAGAATTTGAAAACTAATGAGGTACTGTATGGCGACTAACATATCATTAAAAAAAGATCAACATATTTTCAAAAGAAGTTGGAAATGCATATTGCTCTCTGAAACCTCTCCATGTTTAAAATCTGTCAATAAACTAAAATTCTGAAAAAATAAGAAATATAAAATAAAATATAATACTAAATATATTCATAATTTATTTTATATTTATATTATAAAAATATTTTATATATTTACAACTAAAGAAATGAGGAAAATTCAAGCAAAGGAATAAGTTAGTAGAAGGAGATAAATACTGAAGATCTGAGTGGAAATAAATACAATAGATAATAAAAAGAAAATAGGGGAACACCTGTCTGGCTAAGTCAGTGGAATGTGTAAGTTTCTATCTCAAGGTTGGGAAATTGAGCTCCATGTTGGATATAAAGATTACTTAAAATATTTTTATAAAAAAGAGAAAATACAAAAATTTAACAAAGTTGAAGACTACTTCTTTCATAAGGTAAACAAAATTAACAAACCTTTACCTAGACTCATTAAGAATAAAAGCATTCAAATAAGTAACATCAGGAATGCAAAAGAAGGTACATGTGATGCCACGTGAACTACAAAGTGTCATAAGATTATACCAAGAAAAATTACATGCCAATAAAATAAACAACTTAGAAAGATGGATAAATCCCTAGAAATTTACAATCTCCCCAGACTGAATCATGTAGAAAGAAAATCCAAATTGTTTCTTTATTTAGCTTACTTGTTTTTAATAAATAGTGCATCTGTAAGCCCACCAACAATCCAATCATTAAAACAGTAAAATTCTTAGAGCTCTTCAGAGCTTCTATCCTATTCTCATGCCTCCTCCATGTATCTGAATTTCTAGACTATCATTGCCTTGATATATTATTGCATTGCCAAAATATATTCATGGAAAATTATAGAATGCTATTTAAATTATAGAACCATCAGTGTTTTGAATAGAATAAAAATGTCTTATGCTGTAGGTTATTTGTTTTAGAACTTTTATTCACTTGACATTATTTTGCTATATTATTATAGCTGAATGTAACTTTGGGACACAGATTTTACTGTTAGATAAAACTCTTTTTTCTAAATTTTATCAAATACCTGTTCTATTTTTTTGGTGGGTGATAAACAATTTTCAATTTTATGCTATTATTTATGTTTCCTTTATGAATATTAATGTATATGTCCTTTGTTTCCCGTGGTCAAAACCTTTTATTAGGTATGTATATGTGACAGGAATTGCTGGTTAATAGGATATGGAAATGGTTATGGTTTTGGAATTATGTCAAGTGGTTTCTAAAATTGTAGAAATAATTTACATTTGTAAGATAAATGTAAGTTATCCTGATAATCAACATCTCAAACGTTCAGACTGATTGATTAAGACATTTTAATTTTCAACAGTTGAATGAATCTGAATACTATTTAATTTTGAATAGTTTCCATGTTTGAAATTGTATACACGTGAACTATGTGTGTATTACATAAAATGATAATTGACATTACTTGCACATCTAAATTACACTCAGTATAATGCAGAAAAAATAAATTTGTGTAGGGGAAGATAAATATATTTTCACTCTTCTAAATTATCAGCTGAGGTCTGTATAACAAAAAACAGATTGACAAAAGAAAACGTATACAAATATTTGATAAGCATCTTACAGAGCACAGAAGCTTTCATAAGAAAATGAAGAAGTATAGATGCAGTTAAACCTCAATGATTTTATATTAGGAGCAGTGAAGTGTGAAGAGTCATGGGAAATGTGATATAAGACAAAAACATGTATGAACTTCATTTAGAAAACTAACAGGTTTAGATTGCTCTCAGTGTCCTTCAGTCTTGAGTATCTTTTGATCGTTACTTTAAATTCTCTATCAAGCTGGAGAATAGACACATGAAAAGATGCTCAATCACTCATCATCAGGAAAATACAAATCAAAACTACAATGGCATATTACCTCGCACCAGTCAGAATGGTTAAAATCAATAACACAGGAAATAGCAGATGTTGGTTTGGATTCAGAAAGAAGGGAACCCTCTTACAATGTTAGTTGGAATGCAAACTGATGCAATCACTCTAGAAAACAGTATGGAGGTTCTTCAAAAATTAAAAAAAAATAGAATTAACCTACAATGCAACAATACTATGTATTTATTATATGATAATGTCAATTGAACTTTCCTTTGGAATTTCATCTAAATCAGGGAACTGACTATGGATATTGGAGGAGGATGAGGAGGATGGTTGGTAGGGAATTTCTTAACTTTTTGGAGAAACAAGGTTCAAGATGTCTTTCGAGTGGTTCTAAAATAAACACTCATTTTTGCACTTTTCCTTCATCTATCAAGTAAAATATTATTTATGTATTTAAAATGCATTATAGGTGACATAGTCTAACATGAGTACTTTAACTTTATGGAAAAGTTTTAACAGCATTTAATGTTACTGATACTTAGCAGAGTATTATCTTTTGAAATCAAAGGAAGGAGAAAAACTGATTAGATAACTTTGTATATGTTGAAGAAAAGTCCTAAGAAGTTTGCCTTTACTGAAAAGAAAAATATGTATTATTTATACTTATAATAAAATTTATTTGTATTTATATAATAACTATGTATAAACTTATATAAATAAATATGTATAAGATATATATATATATATATACTAATAGTCTACATTATATACTACATATATAGTGTATGCTAATTTGACAGAAATTTAAACTATATTTAATACTGCAGGATTTCATGGGTAATCAAGTGTGGGTGATATGTCTGATGATCAAAAACAAGTGAGAGCTAAAGGAAGGCAAATGGCTCGATAACCACACTCTCCCTGAAACTTGTATTGTATGTATAGGTTCAGATTATACCCAGAATATCCAAGTACTAGTCTCTGAAATAATAAAAGAACTGTATTAAGATAAGTTTTTATCATTAAACTTTGAAGAGAATAAGGGTAGAGTATAGTCTAGATCTTTTACTTGGCTGAGGGAAATGGTATGGGAGCATATGTTGATTCAGAAATTTAGTGAAACAGTCAATATACTGAAAGCCAAGTAAGATATATAACCACAACCTCTGATATGTTTCCATTTTAGATTGTCATTTTTGTCAATTAAGCATATAACACTTTTGAATGGGTTATGATCAATAGGCAATAATACTGTTTATGTGTATTTGTGAGTGTGTTATGTGTATAAAATCTGTAAATGTCTAGTTTTCAAAACTCCTTTTTGGGTATATTCATATATACGCATATATCAATAATTACTTTGAATGTAAATGGACTAACTGCTCCAATCAAAAGATATAATATGTCAGAATGGATTAAAAAACCAAATCCATTTATATGCTGCCTATAGGAGACTCATTTTAACCCTTAAGATACTTACAGATTGAAAGGGAGGGTATGCAGAAACACGTACCATGCAAATGGATGTCAAAAGAAAGCTGTAGTAGCAATATTTATACTGGACAAAATTGGTTTTAAAACAAAGATTGTAACAAGATACAAAAAAAGACACAATGTAATAATAAAGGTGATAATCCAACAACGAAATGTAATAATTTTAAATATTTATGCACTCAACATGACAGCACCCAAATACATAAAACAGTTAATAACAAACATTAAGGAACTAATTCATGGTAATACAATGATAATAGAGGACTTTTAAACTCCACTTACATCAGTGGACAGATCATCCAAAGAGAAAATCAGCAAGGTAGGGCTACTGGGTGACCCACTCAGTTAAGTGTCTGACTCTTGATTTAAGCTCAGGTCATGATCTCAGGTTCTGAGATGGAACCTCATGCCAGTCTCCACACTGGGCACGGAGCCTCCTTCAGATTCCCTCTCTCTCTCTTCCTCTGCCCTTCACCCCACTCTAAAAGAACAACAACAACAACATAACAATGGCTTTGAATGAAGACTGGACCAGATGGTTTTAACAGAATTATTCAGAACAGACCCAAACAGCAGAATACACATTCTTTTCAAGTGCACATGGGATATTCTCCAGAATAGATCACACATTAGGCCACAAAAAAGCATCATCAAATTCAAAAAAAGCAAAGTCATACCATGAGACTTTTCTGACCACATGGTATGAAACTAGAAATCAAACACAATGGGAAAAAAAAAAAACTCTGGAGAGATCAAAAATATATGGTAGTTAAATAGCATGGTACTAAACAATGAATAGTTCAACCAATAATAAAAAAAAAAAGTAAAAAGTACATGGAAACAAAGGAATATGAAGACAATACAGTCCAAAATCTCTAGGATACATCAGCAAAAGCTGTTCTAAGAGGGCAGGTTTTACCAATACAGGCCTAACTCAATAGGGAAGAAAAATCTTGAACAATGTAACATTGCACCTAAAGGAGCTAGAAAAATAATTCAAAAAAACCCAAAACTAACACAAGGATGAAAATTATAAAGATGAAAGCAGAAATAAATGATATAGAAAATGAATCAACAGTAGAACAGATCAATGAAACCAGGCGCTGGTTCTTTAAAAAGATCAAGTAAATTGATAAAGCTCTATGGGTGCTTGGGTGTCTCAGTCAGTTAAGTATCCGACTCTTGATTTTGGCTCATGTCATCATCCCAGGGTTGTGAGATTGAGCCTTGTGTGGGGCTTCCCACTCAGTGGGGAGTCTGCTTGAGATTCTCTTTCTTCCTCTCCCTTTGCCCCTTCCCCCACTCTCTTGGTCAGGCAATCTCTCTCTCAGATAAATAAATAAAATCTTTAACAACAGATTAATGGATAAAGAAGATGTGGTTCATATATACAATAGAATATTACTCAGCCATCAGAAAGTATGGATACCTACCACTTGCACCAACATGGATGGAATAGGAGGGGATTATGCTAAATGAAATAAGTCAAGAAGAGAAAGACAATTATATGATTTCACTCATATGTGGAATAAAGGAATAGCACAGAGGACCTAGGGGAAGGGAGTGAAAACTGAATGCAAAGAAATCAGGGGAAAAAATATGAGAAATTCTGGACTCCAGGAAACAAACTGAGGGTTACATAAGCGGGGGGATGGGGGGCTGGATGGGGAAACCAGGCGGTGGGTATTAAAGAGGGCATATGAGGTGATGAGCAACAGGTGTTATATGCAACTAATGAATCATTGAACACTACATCAAAACCTAATGATGTACTATATGTTGGCTAACTGAACATAATAAAATAATGATAAAGCTCTAGCCAAATTCATCAAAAAAAATGAAAGGAGAGAAATAAACAAAATTACAGGAGAGAGGGGAAATAACATCCAAGATCACAGAACTATAAACAATAACAAGAAAATATTATGGTAGAAGGCAAAATGGCAAAAGAATCCCCATTCTTGATGAATCACGTTTCATCCATTCTCTTGAATTTAGCTAGATAACTATCAAATCATTCTGAACACCCATAAATTCAACCTGAGATGTAAGTAAAGAATATCTGGGTGGCGCTTGGGTAGGACAGTCATTAAGCGTCTTCCTTTGGCTCAGGGTGTGATCCTGGCGTTCTGGGATCGAGCTCCACATCAGGCTCCTCCACTATGAGCCTGCTTCTTCCTCTCCCATTCCCCCTGCTTGTGTTCTCTCGCTGGCTGTCTCTCTGTCAGATAAATAAATAAATCTTAAAAAAAAAAAGAATATCTGGAACTCTATACGTGGAAAAGTGACAACTTTTTGCAAGGTAGAACATGTGGAGAAGTGAATCTGAGGGGAGATATCAGAGGATAAACAGTAGGGGGGAGGGAGCCTCAGTAAACCAGGTACCAGAAAGTGATATAGGCCCAGAGAGAAAAATCCAAAGCCTTAGAAATTCTCTCCAGTGAGAGACATCCCTGCCTGAGAAGAGCTCAGGGCATGAAAAGGGACAAAATTCTAGGTGGGACAGTGTGGTCTCAGGATGGCTGGGGTCACAGAAATGATGAGTGTGCCTGAGTGGTATAGTTCCTACGCTTTGGAATGAGAAACTGGTAATAGTCAACAAGTCTGGGAGGGGGCGTTCAGCTTGGTTCACCATAAACTGAGAGCCAGGACTCAATTGGGTGGCAGTTCTCTGCATGGGGACCATGCAAAGGATAGGAACTTGGGGACCCTCTGCCTTCCCCTGGGAGGTACAGAGTGGGTGAGCCAACAGTTTGGCAACTCTTCTCTGATCCAGGGCCCTACAAGGTGAATTAACACAGGACCCTCCTACTTTCCCCAGGAGATTGGTGTGAATGGGCACTGCAGGAGCCTTCAGAGTTTGGCACACAAAAGAGTGAAGACTGCTTATTCTTGAGGGTTTACTGAAGAGAGAGGACCCAGAACTTTCAGGTCTGTGGCTGGAGATCAGTCATGGCCATTTTTATTTTGATTCTCTAAAGAGGTACAGAAAGCCCTCAGGGAACAAACGCCACACAGTGGACCACCTTACACTGAGCCTGCTCCCCTGCCAAGGGGTGGTGCAACTATGTTCAAGCAAAGACACCTGAGTAGGAGTGCAGCAGGCCCCTCCCCCAGAAGACCAGGTGGAAAAATAGGTGAAAAGCAATTTATGGACCACACAAGATTCTAAAACACTAGCATTAGGGAAAATAGTATGCAAAACTCGAGATTTTGTCTCATGACTCTTATCTTTCTGTTTAAAATTTTCTATTTTTTTCATCTATTTTCCCTTTTCTACTATTTTTATTTTTATCAACTCTTCATTTTTAAGTCTTTTTTTTAACTTCCCCTTTTTACATTTACATTTTACAGATATATATATATTTTTTTCATTTTTGGCTTCCTTTCACTCTATTCAATTTTAGTTTGGTGTATATATAAGTTTGGTTTTCATTACAATTTTGGGACATAGAGTCCTCTAACACACAGACCAAAATACACCTAGGACCAAGATGACCACCCTGTTTTGTTGACCCTATGAGATTATGTTCTCTCCCCCCTTTTATTTCTTCTTTTTCTTTTTTTTTTTTCTTTTCTTTTTTGGTTTCTGACCTGTTTGGATTTGTCTAGTGTGGATTTTTCTTAGATCATGGTTGATATTTTTTATTCTGACCACTATTTTCATCCATTCTTCTCTGAGCAAAATGACTAGAAGGAGGAATTCACAATGAAAGTAAGAACCAGAGGTAATACTCCCTGCCACAAATCTGCTCAATATGGATATGAACAAACTGTCAGAGCTGGAATTCAGGATAACAATTATAAAGTTACTAGTTGGACTTGAAAAAAAGCATAAAAGACACTAGAGAATCTCTTAGTGCAGAAAGATCTAATCAGGTTGAAATTAAAAATGCTCTAAATAAGATACAGTTTTAGGTGGCTGTTCTAGCAGTTAGGGTAAATGACGATAAAGAGAGAGTAAGTGACACAGAAGACAAGTTGATGGAAAGGAAGGAAGTGGAGGTAAAGAGAGAAAAACAACTAATGGGCCAAGAGGAGAGGCTTTGCAAAATCAGTGATGCTATAAAATATACCAAGATCAGAATTATTGGGGTGCCTGAGGGTGGACAGAGAGAGGGCCAGAGGTGTATTTGAGCACACCATAGCTGAGATCTTCCTTAATCTGGACAAGAAAACAGGCATTCATGTGCAAGAGATAGAGAGGTCCCCTCCAAAATAAATAAAATAATAGATCAACAGCCCTACATATAATAGTGAAGCTTACAAAATTCAGAGATAAACAAAAAATCCTGAAAAAAGCTAAAGACAAGAGTTCCCTAACCTACAGAGGTAGAAACATCAGACTTACATCAGACCTATCCACAGAGACCTGGCAGGGCAGAAAATGCTGGCATGATATATCCAGGGTACTAAATGAGAAAAACATGCAGAATATTTTATCCAGTAAGGCTGTCATTGAGAATGGAAGGAGAGATAAAGAGCTTCTAGAACAAACAGAAGCTGAAAGAATATGTGACCAAGGGGGATCCTGTAGCATAGAGAGTGCCCAAGAGTCACATAAACCAGAAAGACAGAGACCATCTACACAAAAAAGGACTTACAGGTAATACAATGGCATCAAATTCATGTCTTTCAATAGTTATTCTGAATGTTAATTGGCCAAATTATCCAATTAAAAGACAGAGGGTATCAGATTGGATAAAAGAGCAAGACCTACCCATTTGCTGGCTACAAGACACTCACTTTAGACCTAAAGACATCTCCAGACTGAAAATGAGGTGTTGGAGAACAATTTATCATACTAATGGACCTCAAAAGAAAGCTGGGATACCAATCATCATATCAGAATAATTCTATTTTAAACCAAAGACTGTAGTAAAGAATGAAGGGGCTATACTTAAAGGGTCTACCCAACGAGAATATCTAACAATCTTAAATATTTATGCCATAATTTGGAAGCAGCCAATTCCATCAACAAACTAATAACCAAATTAAAGAAACACTTGGATAATATAACAATAATAGTAGGGGATTTCAACACCCTACTCACAGCAAAGGACAGCTTATCTATGCAGAAGATCAACAAGGAAATAAGGACTTTAAATATAATATTGGACAAGAAGGACTTCACAGATACATACAGAGCATTCAATCCTAAGGAAAAAGAATACACATTCTACTGGAGTGCGATGGAACTTTCTCCAGAATAGATGACATAATGAGTCACCAATCAAGTCTCAACCAATATCTTAAGATTGGAATCCTTCCCTACATATTTTCAGACCACAATTCTTTGAAACTTGAACTCAATCACAAGAGGAAATTTGGAAGGAAATCAAACATTTGAAGGTTAAAAAGCATCCTACTAAAGAATGAATGGGTCAGCCAGTAAATTAAAGAATAATTTAAACTTCATGGAAACTAATGAGAATAAAAACACAACTGTTAAAACCTTTGAGATACAGCAAAGGTATTCCTAAGAGGGAAGTACGTTGCAAAAAACATCCTCAAAAAAAAAAAAAATTATACAGTCTCCCGTAGAAAAGCTAAACTTACACCTAAAGGGCTGGATAAAGAACAGCAAAAAAATCCTAAACCAAGCAGGGTAACAGAAATAATAATGATTAGAGAAGAAATCAATAAAATACAAACCAAAACAACAAAACAGGTTAACAAAGCTAGAAGCTAGTTCCTTCAAAGAATTAATAAGATGAATAAACCCCTAGCCACTCTTATCAATAACAAAAGAGAAGGACCCAAATTAATAAAGTCCTGAATGAGAGGAGAGATCACAACCAACACCAAGGAAATACAAACAAATTTAAGAACATATTATGAGCAACTATATGCCAACAAATTAGGCAATTTGGAAGCAATGGATGCATTTCAGGAGACTTATTAATACCAAAACAGAAACAGGAAGAAATAGAAGATCTGAACACACCCATAACAAGCAAGGAAATAGAAGCAGTAATCAAAAACTCCCAAAAAAGAGAGACCAGGGCCAGATGGCTTCTCAGGGGAATTCTTCCAAACATTTAAAAAGAAATAATACTTGTTCTACTGAAGTTGTTGGGGAAAAAAAAGAAGAAGAAGGAAAATTTCCAACTCATTCTATGAGGCTTTCATTAACTTGATCACAAAAATCAGACAAGGCCCCATCAAAAAGGAGAATTACATACCAACATCCCTGAGGAACACAGATGCTAAAATACTCATCAAGATACTAGCCCAATAAAATGCAACAGTACATTAAAAGGATTATTCACCATGACCAAGAGGAATTATACCTGGGCTGTAAGCATGGTTCAACAACTGCAAATCAATCCACATAATATATCACATTAATAAAAGAAAAGACAAGAATCATATAACCCTCTTGATGCAGAAAAAGCATTTGATAACATACATCTTCCATTCTTGATTAAAACTCTCCACAATGTAGGAATAGAAGGAACATACCACAATATTGTAAAAGCCATGTACAAAAAGCCCACAGCAAATATCAGTCTCAATGGGGGAAATGATGAGAGCTTTACCCCTAAAGTCAGGAATGGAACAGGGATGTCTACTCTCACCTCTGTTGTTCAACATAATATTAGGAATCCTATCCTCAGCAATCAGACAATAACCAAAAAAAAAAAAAAAAAGGCATTCAAATTGTCAAAGGAGAAGTCAACCTCTCACTCTTTGCAGATAAAATGATATTTTATGTGGAAAACCCAAAAAACTCCACCCCAAAATTGCTAGAACTCATATAAGAATTTAGCAACATGGCAGGAAAGAAAATCAATGCACAGAAATCAATTGCATTTCTATACACTAACAATGAGACAGAAGAACAAGAAATTAAGGAATAAATCCATCTTTATAACTCTTACACACAGGTGAACTGTATCAGACCAAGTCTAATGCAGTCATTGCTAACAAAGTCATTCATTCATTCATAGGGAAGGGAAATGCTCAGTAGCTTTTGTGACTAGAGTTATGCTCATGTTGTGTCCATGTTCAGACAGGATTGGGCAGGGTCTTGTTTTTGCCTTGGTCCATCATGGTCACAGAGTTGCTGTGTTTAATATTGATGGTATTAGTTTTCTATTGCTGATATAACACATTGCTATATCCTTATCAGCTTAAAAAATAGCAATTTATTTCCTTACACTTCATGTGGTGAGAAGTCTGAAATTGATCTCACTGAGTTAAAATCTAGTCATTGTCAGGTTGCATTTCCTCTGGAAAATCTAGAAGAGAATAATTTCCTTGTCTTTTCACTTTCTAGATGTCTCCTGTGCTCCATGGCAGGTGCCCTCCTTCACTGACTTTTGAAGTCAGCAACGTTGAGCTGAAACCTCACACTGCCATTTCTCTGATTCGTTCAGTTTCCTGCTCCCACATTTAAAGACACTCATGATTAGTTTGGGTTCATATTGATATCCCTCATAATCTATTTTAAAGTCAAGTGACTAGCAACCTTAATTCCATCTGTAACCTGGACTTTGCTTGGCCATATAAACCAACATATCCACAGTGTCCAGAAAATAGAACACAGACATATTTTTGCCTCATTTTTCCATTTTTATGGTCACCATAGAGCTTTCTGTGAACTTATGTATATTTAATAGAAGAACACCAAGGCCAGCTCCTAGCAATACCAAGGTATACTTATAGTGCCTGGTCAACTATGAATATCAGAGGCTGCCTATCTCAAGTGACCAATATTCTATTTATTTACGTAGATCATTTTTATAACATTTGGTGGGTGGATTTTTTTGGGTAAATCTATCGTAGTTTACTACTATAAATTTTTCATGTTGTATCCATTTATACACTTCAGTAAAATTAAAAATGTTACCACTTCAATAAAAATTGAAAATGTCTTTCAACTAATTAATTAAAGAAGTGCAAGTTTACAATGATTGCAGTGACATATTGGGTGTTATTGAATTATGTAATAAGGGTTTTTTCCTTAGTCCTATTTATGTAAAGTCTTGAATATACACCTTTAGGCACAAGGCACATCACTCAGTAATTCCTCAATAAAAATAATACTTTTGGTAATTTTTAGTGCCATTATTAATATCATTATTAGTCAATATTGCTGTTTTTTCTTATTTAATTAGCTTATCCAGAATCACCAGACTTTGATATATGTGTGTATGTATATACATACTCCCACTTCTCACTTCATTGATGGTATCTATTAGAAAATACCTGTATAAAGACAAAATTTTTAAAAAATCTTTTATATATTGGTTTGGGGAATTCTGCTAAAACTGATTAATTTAATTTAATTAAGTTAATACTGAATACTTACCATTTGGTCATTAGTAAACCATTGTAATGATCTCCAGGTTTTAGGAAAGCGTTTGTTGCCATGTATTTTTTTTTTTAATTTCCTTCCCTCATTACTGTCTATCAATCAGAAAGAAAACAAAACTCTGCTTCAGCAAAAAGAAAGAAGAAAGCAAACATGTATTTGATATATCAAGTGCTTCCCTTTCGCTGTATAAATGAAACTCAATAAATAACACTATGGGAGTGACATTATTATCCCCCTTTTATAGATGATTAAAATGAAGCTTAGATTGCACATGTAACTTGCCCCAACTCAGATGTCTAGGAAGTTTCAAGAATACAAAGGTTGAATTTATTCTTCCCTTTTTGGAAGTTTGTTTGTTTGTTTGTTGTTTATTTTTTTGAGGGGGGATACATTTCACTCTGTCCCCTATGTAATTAACAGATTTCCTTGACACATTGGTTATTACTGAAATATAGGCTAGCAGGATTGAAGGCACTCCTGGGTAGTTTACATATGCTATCTCATTTAATACTAATATGTAGCAGATGTCACTTTCAAGTTCATCATATCTTGATTTTAGCATTATGTGAGTCAAACAGGACATATCTTCAGGGATCAACTATCCTGCGATTTTAAAATAATCCACATGGACTTGATAAGTGGAGAAGGTGTTTCGTCATCTGTATTCTTTTAAATGCCTTCCTACTGGCATTTCCAGAGCCTGGAACTCAGAACTCCTTAAGCTTTTGCCAGATGACATTTACTTTGTAGTAGAATAGAAGCACCCTCTGAATTCCAAATAGTGATTTGGGTGTCAGAGCCATGGATCATTATGCACCTTTTTACAGTGGCTTCCCCTGAACCAGGTGAGTTCCAGGACCTTAAAACCGGGTGCATAAAAGGTAAGGTCTTCTTCTCTAGTGTTTTTGGTTTTATCTATTTAATTCTATAATTTTAAGGACTTATAATCCATGGAAAAGCATCCATAGAAAAACACAGAAATTAAAATATGAGGAATTTAGTCACTGACATCTTAACTATTTTCTTTAACTCCTTGCCAAAAACATTTTATAAATTTTCAAACATGGATTGCTTCTCAATTAACAGAATACATAATACCATTCTGGCTGTTATATTGTGTTGCATAGTGGTAATTTTAATACTTTCATGATATAACTTCGTATTACACATTGTAAAGGAATATGAGAAATATAGACAATTTACATTATTATCCTACAGTTATTTATTACTATATTTTAACTGGTAATTTATGTTACAAAGAAAAACTTAAATCCAGTAGTAAAGATATCAAAACACTTATTTTGTTTAATCTGTGTTTCTTTAATTTCCTCTGAGAAAGTACATTTTCTATGCTTATGTAAATCTGTCTTTATCAAGTATTAATTATGCACAGTATGTTGGTGAATTTTTCAGGAAACTTGAGATTTGGTTCCTCCTCAACCCCCAAGTTAGATGAATGTATCTGATTTCATTACATACCTCCTCTATTCATCAGTTTCCCCTAGGAAAATTCTGTTTTTTGGGTACATGAAAGCAGTATGACTGCTATTTACCGATACTTGCTAATTTCCAGTGATGAATTAAGTACTCTGTGTACACTACCTTAACTTATTCTTGCATTAACCATGTAATATAATCAATGATTTACTTTTATTTGTTTTTATTCATTTTTAAGGACTCCCTTTTAAAACACAAATTTGAGACCCATAGGAAATAAGAGTGTGCTTTACTTCACAGAACTTGCAATTGTTGGAATACATCCTAAAGTGTGCTCTGACTGAGGCACAAGCCCATGTACCTCAATTCTCCCTGCTTGAATTGTGTATGACATGGAACCTACTGAGGGGGTCCTTTATGGAACTTAAACTGTAGAGAAGACAAGAGTTCATGTGTTCCCTTGGTTTAATCAACATTCTTACAGTTACTTTATATGTGTTTTAATACACTCACAAATTTATTAAAGACATATTTATTCTGTATTTCCTGTTTGTAATGAGATTTATTTTGTAGGAAAACTGAGCCTGGGAATGCATCCATCCAGAAAAGTATAAAAAATAGTTCACATTTTTTAATCCATTTATCAGTTACATGAAAGATAATCATGTAGTGTAGCCTATGACTTTGAGAGTCATTTATTCATTTTATTTTGTTTGTTAGTGTGTTAATCCTCTCACTATCAAGATAAAAAACTGAGAGAACTAACATGAACTTCAAAGGTTAATTTCCAGAGACTGGGTTTTTGATTGATGATACTTCATTGGTACCTGGTTTCTCCCCCTTGATTTTCCAGATAGAAATCATCTTCTCACGTCTCAGTTCTTCATGTGCAATTCCAAAATAATACTAGTGCCTACTTCTTTTAGTTCTTGTTATACTGGATGATACATTGCATATTAAAGGGTTCTCAAGTCCCTGGAATATTATTTTCTTCAACTTTTTTTTTCATCCTCTTTATGTCTAAATTGCTACATCTGTAGTACGTACAGGAGAATCAGGGTCATTCAATTTTAATATTTAGGATCTAATTGAAAAAAGGAGGACCATATTAGGACCAGCCCAAAATATTAGTCAGTGAGGTATTTAACATAAACATATAGATGGGAATGGTGAAGCTTTTCTATTTCTGAGAAAACCACATTGAAGTATGGATAGAAATGAAGCAATGAACCTAAAAGGTTGTTGGATTCTGTGTAATCATACGTTTTATGCAAACAGAATATAAGAGAATATGATTTGATCCTATTTTTTATTAGTTTCAGAGGTAGAATTTAGTGATTCATCAGTTGCAAACAATACCCACTGCTCATTACATCAAGTGCCCTCTTTAATGCCCATCACCCAGTTACCCCTTCCCCCAACCACCTCCCCTCCTGTATTTAATGTGCAATAAAACAACACAGATGATTAGATATACTCTTGAATTGTAAATGTACCTTGTATTTTAAACCTGTGGATTTAAACACAATTGAATTAAATCATTGACAGAAAATACCAAAGAATAAGTTTGTATCTTTAAATATTTCTGCTTACTTTTTTAAACTATGGAAGACATTATTTCATGTATTATAACTTCCATGACATAGTATAATTTTTAAAATATGTTATATTTAAACATAAGAAACTGTTTCAAAATTAATAATCATAAAACCTATTGCCTTAGAATGATTAAAATTACCATAGTCATGCATATGTTCTATGTTTTAAAAAATTCATAAGTGGTGGATTGAATGTAATGTCTAATCCAGACTTATGTACATATTATGTCACTGAAATGATTCCTAGATTTTAAAAAATGTATAACTTAATTGCATGTTAGTTTTGAAATAAATATTCATTTTACTTGAAAATGTTTGGATGGGAAATATCTATTTATAGCTAATAAATATAATAGTAAGAAAATTATTAAGGATAATCTTTGTAGAGACATATTGTGTCATGTGCTATGCATTTATATGTATTATCTCATAATTCTTAAAGAGAAAGATACTATATGTCATTCCATTTTGCTCATAATAAAGCTCAGATTTAAACAGATTTAAATTTAAATGATCTAAATGTATCCAACTTTTAATCAGTAGAATAGGTATTTAAGCTCAGGAAGTCTAGTCCTTAAATCTGTACTTCTATACTCATAAAATTAAAGGAAATCATTGTATTGAGTGAAGGAGCAGGGAGCCCAATAGTGCTATCGGTTCTCTGATTTTTAAAATGTGCATTATTAAATGTCACGTAACTTTCTGAACTTTAATTTCCTGCTGGATATATGTTTGTTGTACAGACATTTAACATGACTTTTCATTTGGAAACATAAGATAGAATGAATGAAATGTCTGATGTTATCACAATTTTTATTTTAAAATGTTGTTAGTTTAGGGGCGCCTGGGTGGATCAGTCATTAAGTGTCTGCCTTCAGCTCAGGGCGTGATCCCAGGGTTCTGGGATCAAGCCCTGCATTGGGCTCCCTGCTCCACTAGGAGCCTGCTTCTTCCTATCCCACTCTCCCTGCTTGTGTTCCCTCTCTCGCTGGCTGTCTCTCTCTTTCTCTCTCTGTCAAATAAATAAATAAATAAATAAATAAATAAATAGATAAATAAAATGCTGTTAGCTTACAGTAATTTCTTCTTCAATCATAAATCCACATATGACCTTCAAAATCATAACTAAGGTAACATTATCTGAAAATATATATTTAAAGGTAGTTTTAAGCATGGACACTAGATGATAGTTGCCAATACAAGATACAATTAAACCACAACAGAAACAAATGAAGCCAGAGCTAGAAACCTGTCTAGCAAACTATGAATTACCTGAATCTAGAAACAAGGAGTCTGACTTAAGAGTGATGATAACATGTCCAAATCTTACTAGTGTCTATCAGGTATGTTAGAAGAAGACTTTAGTGTTTTATCTCCCTATCCTTGTTATTGAAACAATCTGTAATTCATGTCTCCATCTCCAGAATAAGTCAACTCTGGGGTGGCTGAATTGAAGAATGTTTACACCACTTTCCTGTAATTCAGGAAATCTATTAAGGTGCAGATCAGTCTATTGATATCAAAAAATAAAGAGAACTCTAGAATGCATATTGTAGGGTTAATATATTTGATGACCATAGATGAAAGATTGTTTAAAAACAATATCAATCTTACCATGGTCACAGTTTCAAATAATTTACATATCAAAACTAGTAGTTTTATGAAAATAACATATAGATGGCTTATCAAGAGAAAATCAATCAGTGTAATCCAGCTCATTAACATGAAATGAATAATAACTTATAAGCATCCCAAATATATGCAATATAAAATGTAAACATCAACACAAAAATAGCATAACTTTGTTTTTGCAAAGTATATAAACAAGAATTTAGGACATTGTACATAAATAACAAAATGCATAAAGATTACTTAAATATATAAGAAAAATTCAAACAATCCAATAAAATATGAACATAAGATTTTTTAAAATTTAAATTCAATTAGCCAACATACATCTTCAGATGTAGAGATCAGTAATTCAACAGTTGCATGTAACTCTCACTGCTCATCACATCACATGCCCTCCTTAATGCCCATCACCCAATTACCCCATTCCCCCATCCACGTCTGTTCCAGCAACCCTCAGTTTCTCTCCCATAGTTAAAGTGGCTCTCGTGGTTTGTCTCCCTCTCAGATATCTTCCCATTCTCTTATTCGCTCCCTTCCCTTATGATCCTCTGTGCTGTTTCTTATATTCCACAAATGAATGAAACCATATGGTAATTGTCTTTCTCCGATTAAAGTATTTCACTTAGTATAATACACTCCAGTTCCATCCATGGCAATGTTAATGGTAAGAATTCAACTTTCCGATGGCTGAGTATATATACATACATATATATCAGAACTTCTTTATCCATTCATCCACCAATGGACATCTCAGCTCTTTCCATAGTTTAGCTATTGTGGACATTGCTGCTATAAATATTGGGGGCAGGTGCCCCTTCGGATCACTACATTTGCATGTTTGGGGTAAGTACGTAGTAGTGCAATTGCTGGTTGTAGGTTAGCTCTATTTTTAACTTCTTGAAGAACCTCCATACTGTTTTCCAGAGTGTCTGTACCAGCTTGCATTTCCACCAAAAATGTAAGTGGATTCCCCTTTCTCTACATCCTCACCAACATTTGTTGTTTTTGGACTTGTTAGTTTCAGCCATTCTGACGGTGTAAGGTGGTATTTCATTGTGGTTTTGATTTATATTTCCCTGATGACAAGTGATGTGGAGCATTATTTCATGTGTCTGTTGGCCATTTGTATGTCTCCTTTGGAGAAATGTCTGTTTATCTCTTCTTCCCATTTCTTGACAGGATTCTTTGTTTTCTGGGTGTTGAGTTTGATAAGTTCTTTATACAACTTGGATACTAGCCTTTTTTTTTATATGTCATTTGCAAATATATTCTACCATTCTGTAGGTTGCATTTTAGTTTTATTGACTCTTACCCCTGTTGTGCAGATTTTTATCTTGAATAAGTCCCAACATTTCATTTTTGGTTTTCTTACCCCTGCCTTTGGATACATGTCTAGCAAGAAGTTGCTGCAGCTGAGGTAAAAAAGCTTGCTGCCTGTGTTCTCCTCTAGGGTTTTGATGGCTTACTGTCTTTCATCTATTTTGAGTTTATCTTTATGTAAGTTGTAAGAAAATGCTCCAATTTCATTCCTCTGCATGGGGCTGTCCAATTGTCCCAATACCATTTGTTGAAGAAACGGTCTTTTTTTCCATTATATATTCTTCTTGCTTTGTTGAAGATTAGTTGACTACAGAGTTGAGGGTCCATTTCTGGGCTCTCTGTTCTGTTCCACTGATCTGAGTCTGTTTTTGTGTCAGAACCATACTGTTCTGCTGATTACATTTTTGTAATACAGCTTGAATCAGGCATTGCGATGCCACCAGCTTTCATTTTCTTTTTCAACATTCCTCTGGCTATTTGGGATCCTTACTGGTTCCATACAAAATTTAGGATTAATTATTCCAGTTCTGTGAAAAATGTCAGTGGTATTTTGGTAGGGATTACATTGAATGTGTAGATTGCCCTGAGTAGCATAGACATTATAACAATGTATATTCTTCCAATCCATGAGCATGGGAACTTTCTCCATTTCTTTATGTCTTCTTCATTTCTTAAGTATTTTGTAGTTTTTAGAGTACAGATTCTTAACCTCTTTGGCTAGATTTATTCCTAGGTATCTCGTGCAATTGTAAATGGAATCAATTCCATAATTTCTCTTTCTTCAGTCTCATTGTTAGTATATAGAAATGCAACTATTTACTGTACACTGATTTTATATCATGCCACATTGCTGAATCCCTGTATGAGTCCTGGAAATTTTGAGGTGGAGTCTTCTGGGTTTTCTGCACAAAATATCATGTCATCTGTGAAGAGTGACATTTTGACTTTTTCTTTTCCAATTTGAATTCCTTTTATTTCTTTTTGTTTTCTGATTGCCGAGGCTTGGACTTCTGGTACTATGGTGAACAACAGTGCTGAGAGTGGGCTTCCCTGCCATGTTCCTAACTTTGGGAATAAAGCTCTCAGATTTTCCCCATTGAGAATGATATTTGTTGTGGGCTTTTTGTGTATAGCTTTTATGATATGTGGTATGTTCCCTCTATTCCTACACTGTGGAAAGTTTTAATCAAGAAAGGATGTTGTATTTTGTCAAATGCTTTTTCTGTATCACTTGAGAGGGTCAAATGGTTCTTGTTCTTTCTTTTGTTAATGTGATATATCATGTTGATTGATTTGGAAATGTTGAACCATTCTTGCAGCCCAGGAATAAATCCCACTTTGTCATGGTGAATAATCCTTTTAATGTCCTAATGGATTCTATTGGCTAGTATCTTGGTGAATATTTTGGCATCCATGTTCATCAGGAATATTACTCTGTAATTCTCCTTTTTGATGGGTTTTTTTCTGGTTTTGGGATCAAGATAATGTTGGCCTCATAGAATGAGTTTGTGAGTTTTCCTTTCATTTCTATTTTTGGAATAATTTTCAGAAGAATAGGTATAATTTCTTTAAATGTTTGGTAAAATTCCCCTGGGAAGCCATCTGGTCCTGGATTCTTGTTTATTGGGAAATGTTTGATTACTGCTTCAATTTCTTTACTGCTTTTGGGTCTGTTCAGGTTTTCTATTTCCTTTGTTTTAGTTTTGGTGGTTTATATGCTTCTAAGAATGCATCCATTTCTTCCCAATTGCCTAATTTGTTGGTATATAGCTGCTCATAATATGTTCTTATAATTGTTTGTATTTCCTTAGTATTGGTTGTTATCCCTCTGAATAGTGAGTTTGCAGAATTAATCTAAATGTTTAAGATTAAAAGAGTTTCTGCTCAGTTTGTTTCCCAGAGTCTGTAGTCACTCATAACTGAGGGCTGTAGAGGGGAGGGGGGTGGGGGATCGGGATAGGCTGATGATGGTTATTAAGGAGGGCACATATTGCATGGTGCACTGGGTGTTATACACAAGTAATGAATCATGGAACTTTACATCAAAAACTTGGGATGTACTGTATGGTGACTAAAATAGCATAATAAAATATTTCTATTAAAAAAAGTTTCTGCTCAGTATCATTAATAAACTTAAAATTTAAACAAAATTAATTTTCACTTTTCTGTGATTGACTATAATTATTGCCCTTAAAAATAACTAACAATATCACATGGAAGAACTGAAACAAAAATTAACGGTTGGTGAGAGTTATAAAGTTAGGGATTCAGGGATCTAAGAGCCAAAAAGCACTATATTTATATTGTTTACTAGAGAAAGTCTTGCCACATGTATGAGGCCAGAAATTATATTAATAGAAAATTAGAAATATCCTAAATACTCATTAATATATTATGCTATATGTAAATTGTGTAATAAAATGGAGCAGTATATAACTTACTAAGCCATATATAAATATATATAATTGAAATAAACCATGAGAGTGATAATCTCATTATAATGTCTTATTTATAGCTATTTTGATGAACAGAACATCTATATCATTTAAAGATATAATGGTTAGTGGTCATATGTGCTAGACACTGAAAACAATGCTAATATTTACAAAAGATACTGCTTTTTAAAATATTTTGCACTGCTCACCAATTAATTTACATAGAAACTAAAGAACGATTCAATATCCTATAGATTATGAAAAATCACAAACATAATCATCTTGGTAATCATTAATCTAATACTGTCTTTGAAAGAGTGAATTTCGAAGGAAAAGAGAAATGTCACATAAATATGAAAGAAAAAGTCATTTGCATATACATTTAATTCTACTCCATAGATACTTAAAGATAAGAAAAATTAATGTTTGGGGCTTTAGAGAAAAGATTATTAATTCCTGAAATTAAAGAAGATGTTTCATATTTTACTCGACGGTGATGCTGTACTTCAGAGTAATTTGAGGTATAAATTTATTTAAGATTGTCTTAATTAACCAGCTAGATAATTAACCAACTAACCAGATAATTAAAATGTAGTCAATTTGCTAATTAATAATTTAATCTGTGAATAAATAAATTTATCTCCTATATTTAAGGATATATGATTACTGGTAGCAAAGTGTTTAAGGCTGCAAGTTAAAACTTTTTTTTATGTGCCTTAAAGTTATATTCATTTATGAAATTTATTTTTATAATGCACATATTTAATTAAATTCAGCATTTTGTGAGTACATATAAGGTGTAATAATTAATTGTTGCAAGATCTCTAAACTGAGACAAATTCCCTGGCATCACAAGTACACACCATGATGACATGGCCAATGTGGTGGTATTGATACTGAAGCAATATCTGTGGTAGCTGTGAGCCTGGTATATGGAAACCATGTGCTGAATACACGTGTAAAACAGAGACATATAGCCATTTTGTGTCCTTCACCTGCAAACTGAGTTATAGTAGTTCTACATTTAGTTTTGTGTATTTTTCTACATTAAAACATTCCTCATGGCATTGAAGGAAATCTTGAGAAACTAATTTAAGCACATGAGAAACATGAAAAAGTCACAATTAAGAGATATATCACATCACTATTGACTAAAATGTGGGACTATCAGGCTCTCCAAAACAGAAGTACAAACATTTTAGAAAACTGGAATATCATAATATTTCCTAACACAATGAGTAAATTATGTGTGGCATACTAACAAGACATACAGAAAGAATAGAAATATAATGTGTACTGCAACAATACTTGTTATGCACTTTTCATAGGATTAAAAATACTGTGTAATAATAGCAGAGATGTATGATAGAATGCTAAGGCAAATATCCTGTCACAAAGTGAAAGATTAAAGATGTAATTATTTCTCCAAGTGTCATTCTTTTTTCTACGTCGTTTGACCACCTCTTCTTAAGTAAATGCCTAAACTTCCCTTCAAGCAACTCTCATTCCTTGTCTTCCAGGCATGACTGGAGCCATGGAAGAAGCAAATGACACCACAGAGATAAACTTCATTCTTTTAGGGCTCTTTAACCACACTCCGACCCATGTGTTCCTCTTTTCCATGGTGCTCATGATCTTCCTCACCTCCCTGATGGGCAATGCCCTCATGATCCTGCTCATCCATGAGGACCCCCAGCTGCACACACCCATGTACTTCTTGCTTAGCCAGCTCTCCCTCATGGACATGATGCTGGTCTCCACCATAATCCCCAAAATGGCAACCAACTACCTGATGGGCACCAAGTCCATCTCTCCTGCTGGCTGTGGAACTCAGATCTTCCTGTTTCTCACTCTGGGAGGTGGTGAATGCTTCCTCTTAGCGGCAATGGCCTATGACCGTTATGTGGCCATATGTCACCCCCTGCGCTACCCTATCCTCATGAATCAGAAGCTTTGTTTGCACATGACCACAGGCTCCTGGCTTCTGGGAGGGGTGGACGGACTGATGCAGGCTGGTGCCACTCTGAGCTTCCCTTACTGCCATTCTCGAGAAATCAACCACTTCTTCTGTGAAGCACCCTCACTTGTGCGCCTTGCCTGTGCCGACACTACATTTTTTGAGTTTTTCATGTATGTGTGCTGCATCCTGATGCTCTTGATCCCTCTGTCTCTCATTTTGGCCTCCTACAGTCTCATTCTGGCTGCTGTGCTCCGCATGCGGTCCACTGCAGCTCAGAAGAAAGCCTTTGCCACCTGCTCCTCTCATCTGGCTGTGGTGGGGCTCTTCTATGGGGCCATAATATTCATCTACATGCGGCCCAAATCTTACCGTTCAGTGGCCCATGACAAAGTGGTCTCTGCTTTTTACACCATCTTCACACCTGTGTTGAACCCCCTTATATACAGTGTGAGGAATAAAGAAGTCAAGGGGGCTTTGAGAAAGTGGCTGGAGAAGCATTTTTTGCGACATCTATAGTGAGAGTAATTTGATAAAGTGGCAGCAGCCAAACTAGGTCTATTATGAAATTTGTGTTTTATCCATATATTTTTCTCTCACTTGGCAAATTTTCACTGTTTAAAAAAACTATTTCTTTAATATTTGGTAAATTAAAATTTACATTTGCCCTGCTTTCATATGTCATTATGTATTTTTGTTCTGGACTTTGGACCTCAGCAATAATAGTAAATGACTGAGGCACTGTAAATAAATGATAAGTGAGACATTGACAAAATAAAGGAGATTTTCAATTTTTAATGTCCTTGGGCCCTGCTCATGGGCTGTCAAGGAAGCTAGACTTTAACCATTACTGGAGTCAGCAGATTCAATTTCTGACCTGGGCACAGATTTTACATCTGATTCATTTGTAAATAACCTAAAAGGGAGCATTCCAACATAAAGCTAAGGGAGTTGAACCCCTCAGTTCCCATGGGACTGAAGTCATACAGTCCTCCAGATAAACTAAGTCCTTAGGTTATAGTCCTAAGATAAGATAAGGTCTATAATTTTCTAAAATGGCTTTCATCTAACGATTTTAACATTTCATGTTTCATATCCTTAGTGAAGACTGTATCCCAGGCAATTGTTCTAGCCTGGGCTGGAAAAACAAAAACAAAAACAAAACAGAACAAGAACAAAAACAAAAACCCTTTATTTTAGAGATTCTAAAAGGTTTATTCATTTTGTGTCAACAACTCCAACTCAACACCAACAACACAACTCATGTGTGCGTGTGTGTGTATGTGTGTTTTGAGGATGAATTATTTAAAAAGTGAGTAATTAATTAAAAAACAATATATATCTTACCTTAATATAATTTTGATAAAATAAATTTCAAATAAATACATAGTTAAATGACTGAAAAAAATAGAAATCTTGTAGGAAATATTGTCAAAATTTTTGCTAGAAGAGGATTTTGTGTGGCTGTACGTGAGTTAAGAAATCATTATGTACAAAGTAAGCAGATTGAACTGTTTAGATTTAAATATTGTTTATATATCATAATCACTGGCTGGCTCAGTCATTTAAGCATATGACTCTTGATCTCAAGATCATGAGTTCAAGACCCATGTTGGGTACAGAGCTTACTTAAAAAAATATACAGTAGTCATGAGGAGTAAAAGTGAACATCTTTATCTGAGAAGAGTAACACTAATTAAAAAATAATTCACACATGATGAAATCAGTAACATAAATCAACATAGACAATAGATTCATTCATAATAGTAATTAAGAGCAAAAAATTCATTTTTCCACATGTTAAAATAAATATCTATTTTCTATTTACTTATATAGATAAAAAATAATCTTTGATCACACTGAAAGCCTTAAGGCTTAAAGTTTCATCTTCTTTTGTGGTTAATTAAAGGAAGTAAATATAATGACTTGGGAAAAGTCTTATAATCTTTCTGCAACTTTTGAAGTGCAAGTTTTAAGATAATTAACTTTCCAAAAAAAGTTTTTTTTAAAGATTGTATTTATTTATGTGACAGACAGCCAGTAAGAGAGGGAACACAGCAGGGGAGTGGGAGAGGAAGAAGCAGGCTCATAGCGGAGGAGCCCGATGTGGGACTTGATCCTAGAATGCCGGAATCACACCCTGAGCCGAAGACAGACGCTTAACGCTTGCGCTACCCAGGCGCCCCTCCAAAAAAAATTTTTTTTAAATAACAAGGACATATACCCTACATATTTTAAGGAAATGTCACTTTAAAAATGAAGAAACCACAGTTTATTGTAACATTTCAGCTTCAGAGACAAGATTTTAGAATTTCTGAGAAATTCAGAATTCAAAAACAAACCAATAAACCAAAAGCAAACCAAAACAAAACTCAAAGAAACTGTTAGCAGAACATTAAGGTCCTTGGCAAGACCATTGCTGAAACTAATATAAGGCTAAATGTTCACTGAACTTGAACTAAAAAATGAGTAAAAACAGCACTCATCATCAGGAAAATGTCAATCAAAACCACAATGAGATATTACCTCACAACTGTCATAATGGATAAAATCAATAACACAAGAAGTATCAATTGTCAGTGACACTGTGAAGGAAAGGATCCCTCATGCAGCATTGGTGGGAATACAAACTGGGGTAGTCAGTCTAGAAAACAAAACAGAGGTTCCTCAGAAAGTTAAAAATAGAACTACTCCATGATCCAGCAATTGCACTATTAGGTATTTAACCAAAGGATACAAAAATACTAATTCACAGGTGTACATGCACCCCAATGTTTATAACACCATTATTTATAATTGCCAAGATATGGAAAGAGCTTAAATGTCTATCAATTGATGAACGGATAAAAAAGGTATAAATATGAATGTCAAAGGATACAAACATAGTGATTTGAAGTGGCACATGCACCCTAATAGTTATAGAAGAAATGTCCACAATAGCCAAACTCTGGAAAGACCCCAGATGTTCATCAATAGACGAATGGATAAAGAAGAAATGGCATATATATATATATAATGCACTATTACCCAGCGATCAAAAAGAATGAAGTCTTTCCATTTGCAATGACTGGATAGAACTTGAGGCATTATGCTAAATGAAATAAGTTGGTCAGAGAAGGACAAATATATTTCACTCATATGTGGAATTTGAGAAACAAAACAGATGAACATAGGGGAAGGGAGGGAAAAATAAAATAAGATGAAATCAGAGAGAGAGACAGACCATAAGAGACTCTTAACTATAGGAAACAAACCAAAGGTTGATGAAAGGAAGGTGGGTGGGGGGATGGAGTAATGGGCATTAAGGAAGCACTTGATGTAATGAGCACTGGGTGTTATATGCAACCGATGAATCACTAAATTCTACCTCTGAAACTAATAATACACTTTATGTTCATTAATTTTAAATAAAATTTTTTAAAAATGAAATCTTGTCATTTGCAACAAATGGATGGAGCTAAAGAGAATAATACTAAGCAAAATAGGTCAGTCAGAGAAAGACAAATATACAATCGTACTTGTAAGTGGAATTTAAAAACAAAACAAAACAATGCACAAAGGGAAAAAATTGAAGAGAGAGCACAAGTAAGAAACAGACTTAATTACAGAAAACAAATTGATAGTTACCAGAGGGCAGATGGGTGGTGGATGAATGAAATAGGTAAAGGGTATTAAGAGTGCATTTACCTTGAAGAGCACTGAGTAATATATAGAATTGTTTTTGTTTTGTTTTGTTTTAGAATTGTTGCATCACTACATTGTACACTGGAAACTAATATAACATGGTTTTAACTATATGGGAATTAAAATTAAAACAACAAAATGAAGCCTTATAGAATAAAATTCAGCATCTATGTTCTCTCTTTTCCTCCCAGTCAGTTTTCATTGGGGTTCCAGGAAACGGCTGAGACTTTCTGTGTTTCCAGTTCCTATGAGAAAACTACTCTTTCTATGGTTCTATATACTGCCTGCCAGTCCCCATCCTGCTTTCATATTTTACATGCAGGTCCCATTCATGAGCTACAGGAAGGCACATTGTCCAGGTGTCTCCATTTATCAAAGTGACAGAAGCTTCCTGTGGTTGCTTTTTTCTTTTCTCTACTTAGCTCTTTGGTGTCGCCATCTCCTATTAAATTAATTTTCTGAATCTATCTCTGCTTGAAAATACATAAAATGTTTTCCATTTTTTTAACTGGACATTTCATAAGAACCTTCTGTTTGAACGATGAAGAAATCAAGCACAGAAAAAAAATGTTTGGAAAGTGACAAGTTTCTCAAGAATTTACTTCTCATGGTTATGGAAGAAGCAGCCAAAGCAAAATGGGGGGGGGGGGGCGCTATCTCTAAAGTCCTTAGCTTAGAATTGATAAAAAGACATTTTAGGCCACATAGCATTGAACAAAGCAAATAATTACATGTCCTGGCTCATACATATGTAGTGGAAACTTCACTCCTCTCATAGAGATCAGAAGAAATCAGTGAATATTTGTAAAATATTTTTATGCAAAGATTCCAAAAGATTCCAAATACACACCCTCAGGAAGGGGGGTGAGAAAACCACTTAGCCACAAGAAAATCATTTTGTACAATTAGCATGGTAAGTAGGCAATGAAGATATTGGAAAAGGAGAAAAAATATTCCGGAGGAATGAGCCAAGTGTAATAATGAGAAAAAGTGGTGAATATGGTCCAAGGAAACAGAAAAGTGGCTTTGTTTATGAATGTTCTTCATCTATAATATAGAAGGCACGCACATATCTGCCCAGTGAGATTTGAGAATATCTGAGAACCAACTCCTGTGTTTCTCCTGTTCTTGAGTTCTTCCTTTTTTCTTTTTTTTTAAGATTTTATTTATTTATGTGACAGAGAGACAGCCAGCGAGAGAGGGAACACAGCAGGGGAGTGGGAGAGGAAGAAGCAGGCTCCCAGCGGAAGAGCCCAATGTGGGACTCGATCCCGGAACACCGGAATCACGCCCTGAGCCAAAGGCAGACGCTTAACGACCACACTACCCAGGCGCCCCAAACAGAAATCGTCATTTTCCCAGGAAATCTGCTCTTCTGCCTGTATTCATTTTCTCTTCTTTTTTTACTTTTTAAAGTAAACTCCAAGCCCAACATGGGGCTTGAACTCACAACCCCAAGATCAATGATTGCATTCTCTACCGACTGAGCCAGTCAGGTTCCTCTTGAGTTCTTTATAGGACTGTTTATTCATGTTATTAGGACCTTGAATCACCAAAAATTTTGCATATTTTGATGAATTGTATTTCACAGGTCATCTGATAAAAGAAATCATTTCTAGAACCTTCTTGGTTGCCTCCTCATCACATGGCTAAATACAACTTTTGGTTTTCTCTTTTTGAGAGGGTTGAACTTATCTTTTGGAGAAAATTAAGTGAGCCAAACACTTGGTAATCAGGAAAGAGAGCTCACTGATTTGTGATGCTGGTTAATAATCTGGATTTCCTTCTTCTGGACTAAGAATCATGCTGCACTTCCCTTGTCTTTGAAGTATAAGATGATCTGTAAATCATCAGGGAAATAACCATGTGTAACACCTGACTAGATGATTTAAGATAAAAATAACTGACCTTCCATGTCCTCTATTCACATGTCACAGACTGCAGATGTTCATGGTGAAAGAAGTGAAGGGGTGCAAGTTCCAAGATGATATATGGCACGATCAAGAATTTGATCTTTGTTATTTGATGACATAGGGACTTTTAAGCAACTGTTGGTTAAGCAGCATAGACTATCTATTTCACTGTCTCCAGACAGTCATACATTCATTGACTTATTCCTGGTACAGACATTATATCATTTCAATGAGAAAGTGTGTGTGTGTGTGTGTGTGTGTGTGTGTATACATATATATTAAATATGAAGCCAATTGGCACATAATCTCTGACATAAAATATTTGAAATGCTGAAGTGATATGTAATATATATGGGAAAAATTCATACACTTTTCTCAAATTTATTTGCATTATTTAGGAATACAATAATATAAAAGGAATTTGAAAAAATCATATTTTTCATTTTCTGTCAATGTGCTGTATTTTAGTAGTAAAACTATTGCTTTGAAGTGTAAACAAATTTATCCCTTCAGTTTTTCAAAATGACACTGAGTGTATCAAAATAAGCTAGGGTTTTAACTTATGTTGACTATGCCCCTCTTTAATAAAATCCCCATGAGAGGCTGAAAGTGATCATTAAATGCAGTGAATTTCTCAAAATTGTATGTATTCTAAGCCTTTGTCTGAGGCTCCACATGACCCTTCTCCTCTCCAAAATTATTCTCATTTATAAATTTCTTTCTTCTTCAATAATTTAACAACTTTTTAAAGGTTTATTCATTGATTTTAGAAAGGGTGGGTGGGCAGAGATAGAATCCTCAAACAGCCTTAGTGCTGAGCAAGAAGCCTGACATGGGGCTCTATACCAGGACCCTGAGTTAATGACCTGAGCCAAAACCAAGAGCCAACAGCCTAACCAACTGAGCCACATAGGCACCCCATAAAATAAATTTTTAATTTCATCAGGAATATGTGGCTGAGAAAGATAGTGTAATAGGAGGTTTCCCCATTTATGCTTCCCACCAACACCAATGTGCAGCTTTCCACTTATGAACTTGTATTTAAGTGACTTTTGGAATCCAGGTATGATGTCATGAAAAATGGATGGAGTGCAAGCCTGAGAACGACCTTTTTGTGAAGGCATACATACAGCTATGTGCCACATTCTCCTGTTATGGTCCTGGTTATAGACTGAAAAAAGATGTCTATAGACCCCCAGTCTCCCCGTAGATTCAGATACTGCTGTATATGGACCTGCTTCTTATACCAGCACCATCTGCCAAGGGATCTGGGAGGAAACTTGACCCCAGAGTCAGGCCCTCTGACCTTGACCAGAGTATTCTGAAGTAGCCCTAAGACCTAGCTCCCTACCCACTGATCTATTGTCCAGGGACACTCTTGCCTACCCAAGATCCTGACAGGGGGCACAATTATCTGTACCCCCAGATACAAGTCACAGACACTGGGCCCAGTTGTGGTTTCTGAAACAACACTGTGACTCAATTCTTGTCCTGCTCAGCTATTGTATGGGGCTAATTTTGCCTGAAGTAGGACCTGCCCACTTACCTGGCAAGAGCCTTCCCAGGAACTGAAGGGAGTGTCAACTATTCACAAACCTGGCTATAGTTTACCTTCTGTGGGCCTTGGAGTAGAACCTTGTCCCAGTTGCATCCCTGTTGACTATGGCCCTGGAGGACATGACTTCACCCAGGATCGTAGCCTAGTAATGTCCTTGGTAATAGGCCCTTCAACAAAATTGTTAAAAATATCTGAGCTACAATAATTTCTTAATGAATACACAATATAAAAGGACATAAAGTCTGGCATCAATAGAATAAAATGTGAAAGGAGGGGTAGGAAAAAATGTAGAAGTTTTTATATGCTCCTGAATTTAATTTTTTATCACCTAAAATGGAGTGTTAGAACTTTAAGATGTTTTATGTATGCTTGGTAGTATTCACAATGCTAAAACCTACAGTAGATATAGAAGAGAGAAAAAGAAAGGAATCTAAGTATAACAGTATAAAATACACGTAATCACAAAGGAGACAGCAAAAGAAGAGAGGAACAAACTACAAGACAGAGAACAATGAATTACCAACATGGCAATGCAATAGTAAGGCCTTAAGTATCAATAATTATTATAAATGAAAATGTAGCAAATTCTTTAAACAAGGGCTCCCTGGGTGATTCAGTCATTTAATCATCTGACTCTTGATTTCCATTCAGGTCACGAACGGCTCAGGATCATGAGGTCAAGCCCTTCATCAGGCTCTGCATTCAGTGGGGAGCCTCCTGGATATTCTCTTTCTCTACCTCTGCTTCTCCCCTGCTTGTGTTTTTTATCTCTCTCTCTCATAAATACATACACACATACATAAATACATAAACACAAATTAATTAATTCTGCAATCAAAAGATTTAGAGTTGTTAAATGGATAAAATACGAAAATACCAAGATCCATCACTATGCTGTGTATAAGAGACAGACTTTATCTCTAAGGACACACATAAGTTAAAACTGAATGGATTTCAAAAGAGATTCCATGCAAATGATTGTCGTAAGATAGCAGGGAAAACTAAGCGTATATAAGAGAAT
The DNA here is from genome assembly GCF_023065955.2 of Ursus arctos. Taxonomy (NCBI): domain Eukaryota; kingdom Metazoa; phylum Chordata; class Mammalia; order Carnivora; family Ursidae; genus Ursus; species Ursus arctos. Next base: position 7,657,336 of record NW_026623067.1, on the reverse strand, counting down.
ATATGCTTTAAGACAAAATGTGTCACAAGACACAAAAAAGATCAATAACTAATAATAAAGAGGTATATATGTACACAATATAGAAATAATATAGCCAATATTAACAGATATGAAGAGAGAAATCAACACAATGGAATAATAATAGGAGACTGAAATACCCCATTTTCAACAATGGGTGAATCATCCAGGGAGAAAATCATTAAGGAAAGCACTGACTTGTATGATGCTTTAGATAGAATCAACCTAACAGATATATAAGGAATTTTCAGTCCAACGACAGAATATGCAGAATTTGTCTCAAATCCACATGGAACATTCTCTAGGATATTTATTAGGCCACAAAACAAGTTTCAAGTCATATAAGAAGAATGACTATATCAAGTATATTTTCTGATTACATTGGTAAGAAAATAGAAGTCAATAGCAGAAGGAATGTTTACAAATACATGAAATGCAAATATATTTATGGATACACTATATATATTAAATATATATATTTGTATTTCATATATAGTCAATATATTTGTATTTCATTTATTTGTATATACACATATATTGCAGCAAAAGGATTTCTAACAGAATAGTTTATTGCAATAAAAGCCTAGTAAATAAAAAAGAAACATCTCAAATAAAAACCTAACTTTACACCTCAAAGAACTAATAAAAGAACATACCAACCCCTAGTTATCAGAAGAAAGAAGAAATAAAAATTACAATAGAAGTAAATGCAATTGAAAACAGAAAAACAACAGAAATATCAAGAAACTAACCATTTTTTTTAAGATTTTATTTATTTACTTGTTTGACAGAGAGACAGCCAGCGAGAGAGGAAACACAAGCAGGGGGAGTGGGAGGGGAAGAAGCAGGCTCCCAGCAGAGGAGCCTGATGTGGGGCTTGATCCCAGAACACCAGGATCACGCCCTGAGCTGAAGACAGACGCTTAACAACTGAGCCACCTAGGCGCCCTTAACTGTTGTTTTTTGAAAAGATTAAATTATTTTTTGTTAGGTACACAAGGAAAAAACAGACTCAAATAAACAAAATTATAAAGGAAAAAAGAGACATAGCAACAGATAACAGAAAAGTACAAAGGATCATTGAAAAAAAGTAACAGTTATCCTTTTTTTTTTTTTTTAAACCACTGGAGAATTTTCAGGAGATAGGAGATATGATCGGATGAATTTTTTTTAAAGATTCTATTTATTTATTTGACAGAGAGAGAGAGAGAGTCAGCAAGAGAGGGAATACAAGCAGGGGGAGTAGGAGAGGAAGAAACAGGCTCCCAGCAGAGAGCAGGGAGCCTGATGGGGGTCTCAATCCCAGGACTCTGGGATCACGCTCTGAGCCAAAGCCAGATGCTTAATGACTGAGCCACCCAGGCGCCCCTTTATTAACAGTTATTCTACAACAAATTGGATAGCAGAAAATGAAAAAAAAATAGTTCTTAGAAACATCCAACCTACAAAGATTGAATCATAAAGAAATAAAAAATCTAAATGGAGAAAGGACAAGAAGACTGAAATAGTAAATAAAATATCTTAAAACAAAAAAAGCCAAATATTGATTACCTATCTTCACAGGTGAGTTCTATCAAACATTTAAAAATTAATGCCAATTATTCCCAAATTTTCTGTTCATGTGCACGCACACACACACACACACACACACACACACACAAATAGAAGAGTAGGGAACACTACTTGCAAATAATTTTACCAATCTTACCAGGGAAGCCTTGCTGTTAAACCAAAGCCACACAGTGACACTACAAAAACAGAACTACAGGCAAATATCCCTGATGAAGAGAGTTACAGAAATCCTCAAACCCAATTCAAGAGCACATTAAAGGAATCATACACCATGATCAAGTGGGATTTATCCCTGGGATACAAACATGGCTCAACATATACAAATCAGTAACCATGATAAACCATATGTGTCACAAAATGATAGATAAAATCATATGATCATCTCAATAGGTGCAGGAAAAACATTTGATAAAATGAAACATATTGTCTTGATAAAAACTCTCCAGGGGCGCCTGGGTGGCACAGCGGTTGGGCGTCTGCCTTTGGCTCAGGGCGTGATCCCGGCGTTACAGGATCAAGCCCCACATCAGGCTCTTCCGCTATGAGCCTGCTTCTTCCTCTCCCACTCCCCCTGCTTGTGTTCCCTCTCTCGCTGGCTGTCTCTCTCTGTCGAATAAATAAATAAAAATCTTAAAAAAAAACAAAAAAAACAAAAAAAAACTCTCCAAACATTAGTTATAGAAACAAAACAAAACAACTCCACATAATAAAGGCCCTTTAAAGCACACCCACACCTAACAATATAAGCAATACTAAAAATGCTGAAAACTTTGTTTCTCTAAGATCGGAAACAACAGAAGAATGATCATTCTTAAAATTTCTGTTCAGTATAGTACTGAGAGTTCTAGCCAGAACAATTAAGCAAGGAAAAGGTAGAAGACATTCAAATCAGAAAGAAATAATCTACTTTCTTCTTTTTACAGATTACATCATCTTGTAACCAGAAAAACACAGAAGACTATCAAATAATTGATAGAACTAATAAACAAATTCAGTAAAATTGCAGGACATAAAATCAATATACAATAATAAGTTTTGTTTCTATACACTAATGGTGAAGTACAAGAGAAGTTAAGAAAATAATCCATTTATAATAATATCTAATGAATAAATACTTAGGAAAAATTTAATCATGGAAGTGAAAGATCCCTACACTGAAAGCTATAAGAAATTGATAAATAGAATTTGAAGAAGGCACAGAAAAATGAAGAGAACATATGTTCTTTGGTTGTAAGAATTAATTGTTAAAATTAATTAATATAAGATTTAATTTAAGGATTATTTGTTACAATATTCATCCACCAAATGCTATATTCAGATTGCATGCAATTCCTTCAAAATTTCAATGCACTCTTCAAAGAAATAGAAAAAAAAATCCTGAAATTCCTGAAGACCACAGAAGCCTCCAAATTTCTAAAGCACTTTGAATAAAAACAAAGCTAGAGGAGTCACAGTCTGAATTAAAACTCAATTATTAAAGAAGTTACAATCAAAACAATGTGGTACTAGATTAAAAAATGGACACATAGGCAATGAAATTGAAAGAGATCCAAGAAATGAAGCTGCTTATATACTTAACATCAATCATTTACAAGAGTGAAAAGGATACACAAATGGGGGAAAATATTCTCTTCAAAACTGGTGATTGGAAAACTGAATATCCACATGTAAAAGAAAGAAACTAGACCTGTAGCTCACACCACTCATAACAATTAAATTGAAATGGATTTAAAATTAAAAGTAAGATTTGAAATTGTAAAACTGTCTGAAGAAAAGATAGTGAAATATTTCTTTGGCATTCCTCTTGATGACATTTTTTTGATATGAGAGCAAAGTACAGGCCACAAAAACAAAAATAAACAAGCGAGGTTACATGAAACTAAAAGGATTCTACAAAGTAATGGAAACAACCAAGAAAAGTAAAAAGCAACGTATGAAATAAGAAAATATTTGCAAATCATCAATTTATAAGGGGTTGATATCCAAATTATATGAGGAATAAATAAGCTCTATGGAAAAACACAAGTAGGTTAAGAAAAATAGAAACAATTTAGAACAGAAAATATAGCAGAACAAAATCTATGGGATACAGCAAAAGTGGTTGTAACAGGGAATTTAACAGTAATTCAGGCTTGTCTCAAAAAGCACAGCGAATCCCAAACATAAAAATCAATATATATATAATATTTACATTTATATTACATTTATTATATATCATATATATCAATAAATATGATATATATTTCATATATATTTACCACATGTTTATATTATATATTTATAATATGAAATTAATATAATAAATATATTCATATATTTTATATATTTTATATATTTACACAATAAATATAATAAAATAATGAAGACTAAAATATAATAAATAATAAAATAATAAATATATAATAAATAAAATAATAAATAAGAATATTGTAAATGGAATCAAATATAATAATTTATATTTATAATCTATATTTTATATTTATATTATAATTATTTATATATATTTACAACTTAAACTAGAAAAATAACAAACAAAGGAATAAGTTAGTAGCAGGAAATAAATAATGAAGATCTCATTGGAAATAAATACAAATATAATAAAAAGAAAATAGGGGGACACCTATCTGGCTAAGTCAGTGGAATGTGTAAGTTTTCATCTCAAGGTTGGGAATTTTACACCATGTTGGGTGTAAAGATTACTTAAAATACGTTTTTTTTTTAATTTTTTATTTAAATTCTAGTTAGTTAACATATAGTGTAATATTATTTTCAGGAATAGAATTTAGTGATTCATCACTTAATCTAACAGTGCTCATCACAAGCACCCTCCTTATTCTCCATTACCCATTTAGCCCATCCCCCCACCCACCTCCCCTCCACCTCAGTTTGTTCTCTATAGTTAAGAGTCTGTCTAGGAGTAGAATTTTAAACCAATCAGTTTGGAATTTCCTGATCAGCACTTGCCATCTTTTATTGGTAAAATATTCTTTAAAAAAGAGAAAATACAAAAAATCAATGAAGCTGAAAACTGCTTCTTTCATAAGGTAAACAAAATTAACAAACCTTTACCTAGACTCACTAAGAATAAAAACATTCAAATAAGTAACATCAGGAATGCAAAAGAAGGTACATATGATGCCACAGAAATACAAAGTGTCATAAGAGTATACCAAGAAAAATTACATGCCAATAAAATAGACAACTTAGAAAGATGGATAAATCCCTAGAAATTTACAATCTCCCCAGACTGACTCATGAAGAAAGAAAATCTGAATGCATATTACTAATAAAGAAATTTAATTAGTAATCAAGAGCCTCCAGCAAACAAAAGTTCAGGAATAGATAACTTTACTAATGAATTCTACAAACATTCAAGAATATTTAATACTTATCTTTCTCAAACTCTTCCAAAAAATACTTCTAAATTCACTTTACAAGGGTAGCATTATTCAGATACCAAAACCAAGCAAGGACACCACACACACACACACACAATAATAAATAAAAATAGGTGCAAATATTGCCAACAAAATATTAACAAATTGAATTAAAGAGTACATTAATATAATCATATACCATGATCAAGTGGTATTTATTCCAGGGATGCAAGGATGATTCAACGTCTATATAGCATTCAATATGATACACCACAATTACAAAATGAAAGATAAAAATCATATGATTATCTCAATAAATGTAGAAAAGGCATCTGACAAAATTTGACAGTTATTATAACTCTCAACAGAGTGTGTGTAGAGGAAAAATACATCAATATAATAAAGGCAATTTATTACAAACCCACTGTTAAAATCTAATTGTGAAAAGCTGAGAGGTTTTACCTTAATATTAGGAATAAGACAAAAGTACCCACAAAACTGGGGTGCCTGGGTGGCTTAGTTGGTTAAATGTCTGCCTTCAGCTCAGGTCATGATCCCAGGGTCCTGGGATGAAGCCCCCAGTCAGGAGTTCTGCTCAGCAGGGAGCTTCTCCCTCTTCCTCTGCCTGCTGTTTCCCTTGGTTCAGCTCTTTCTCTCCCTTTCTCAGTCAAATAAATAAATAAAATATTAAAAAAAAGAATACTCTCAATCCCACTGTTAGTTGACATAGCATTAGAAGTCCTAGCTGAAGCAATTAAATTTTTTAAAAAAGCAATATAAAAGACATTGGCAAATTGGCAAGAAAGAACTAAAACTGTTACTACTTGGAGATGATATGATAGTATATATATAAGTATTACAACCACCAGAAACTGTTAGAATAAATAAGTTTGGTAATGTTGTGAGACATAAAATTAGTATACAAAAATGTATTCTGTTTTTTACAATAATAATGAGCTTATAGAAAGAGAAATCAAGAAAATCCTATTCATATTCATATCAAAATGAATAAAATATGAAAAATTGTTTTTCAAGGAATAAATTAAAGGATGTAAAAACACTTTTAAACTAGAAACTGTAAGATATTGGTGAAACTAATGAAAGTAGACATAAATAAATGGAAAGGAATTTCATGTTCATAGAATGGTAGAATTAATATTGTTAAAATTCCCAAACTACTGAAAGAAATCTACAGATTCAATAAAATCCCTACCAAAATACCAATCACATTTTTCACAGAAATAAAACAAATAGTTCTAAAATTTGCATGGAATCACAAAAGGCCCCAAATAGCCAAAACAATCTTGAAAAAAAAAAAGTGAAACATATTATGCTCCCTGATTTTAATGTATAATACAAAGCTATATTGTTCAAATCGGTATGGTGTTGACATAAAAATAAACACATAGATCAATGGAACACAATAGACAACCAGAAATAAACTCACACGTATATGTTTGATTAATTTACACAAAGAGGGCAAGAGTATACACTAAGGGAACGACTGTCTCTTCACTAAATGGTGGTGGGAAAACTGGTCAACTACATGCAAAGGACTAAAACTAGATTACCATTTTATATCACATATAAAATCAAACTAAAATGGATTAAAGTACTAAATGTAAGACCTGAAACCATAAAACTTATAGAAGAAAACATACGTAAAAATCTCCTTGACATTGGTCTTAGAGATGCTATTTTGGAGATGATTTCAAAAACAAGGGAAACAAAATAAAAAATAAACATATGGGGTTTCATCAAACTGAGAAGCTTTTCTGCACACAAAGGAAACCATTAACAAAATGAAAATAAACCTAAGGAATGGAAGGAAATATTCACAAAAATATATCTGAGGGGTTAATGTTCAAAATGCATAAAGAACTCATACAAATTTGCAACAAAACAATCTGACTTAAAAATGGTCAGTGGATTTAAATATAAATATTTCCAAGGAAGACAGATAGCTGACAACCACATGAAAATAAACTCGACATTGCTGATTATCATAGAAATGCAGATCAAAACCACAATGAGATGTTGCCTTACACTTGTCAGAATGTCTAGTATCAAAAAGAGAAGAAATAATTTGGTGAGAATGTGGAGAAGACAGAACAAATGTGCATGGAAATGTAAATTGGTGCAGCCACTAAGAAAATACTATGGAGTTTCCCTAAAAAAATTAACAATGGAGGTACCATATGATCTAGGAATTTCATACACAGGAAACAAAATACTAATTTGAAAAGATACATGCACCCCTTTATTCATTGTGCCATTATTTACAATAGTTAATATGGAACAATTTAAGTGTCCATCAATAGATGAATGGATAAAGAAATGTGGCACACACACACAGGCATGCATAAACGCACACAGACACATACAATAAAATGTTGCTCAGAAATAAGGAATGAAAACTTGCCATTTAAAACAACATGTATGAATATTGACTGTATTATGCCAAGTGAATAAATTGACAAAGAAAGAAAAATAATGCATGATTTCAATTATATGAACCAAAAAGCAAACAAACAAACAAACAAACAAAACCCCCAAAAAAACAAAACCCAGACTCATAGATACAGAGAACAGTTTGCTGGTTGTATGGAATGAGGTGGTTAAGGGAGATAGGCAAAGTGGAGAGGGATTAAGAAGTTCAAATTTCAAGTTAGAAATAAATAAGTCAGAGAAATATAATATACATCATAGGGGATACAGTTAGTAATATCATATTAACTTTGTCAGGTAATAGGTGGTACTTAGACTTATTGTGGTGACCATTTTGCCATGCATTCAAATGTCAAATTACTCTGTTGTACACCCAAAACTGATATAATAGTATATGTCAATTATGCACATTTAAAAAGGCAAAAGAAGAAAATATGATGATCTAATGTACAGCAGGGAATCTGTAGTTAAAATCATTGTATTGTGTAGTTGAAATCTGTCAAAGGTGTACAACTTATGTCACACACACACACGATTACAATGTGAGGTGATGAATGAGAAAATTAGCTTGATCATGGTAATCATTTCACATTTATTTATATCAAATTATCATATTGTAAACTTAAATATATACAATTTTTATCTGTCACTTATTTTATAAGATAGCTTGTGAAATAGAGAAAATATGGTTATAAGCAATAGATGATGATAGGGTAGAAGACCAAAATTTTAGAAAAATAGAAGTAAAATATAAGAAAGGAATTCTTAAAAATTCACTATTAATGTTTCTTCTAGTTTTCAGGACCAGAAAAAGAATATATACATATATATTTTTTTTCATCACTGTAACCTTCACGGAGATTGATAAATGATAAGTACATGATGATCAATTATTGAACCGAATAATCTGAAAAATATAATAATACTAATATCTCAAGATTAGTAGAAGGAAAAAATAACAAAGTTCTGAAAGGAAATACTTGAATAAGAGACTTAAAGGATAACTGAAACGATTAATTAAACTGTGAGTTCTTTTTAAATATATGTAATATATATAGCTTTAGCTAGATAAAATCAGAGAAAAAGAAAGATAGGCTGGTGATGGGTAGTAAGGAGGGCATGTATTGCATGGTGCACTGGGTGTTGTACGCAACTAATGAATCATGGAACTTTACATCAGAAACCAGGGATGTACTGTATGGTGACTAACATAATATAATAAAAAAAATATTATTATAATAAAAAATAAAATAAAATAAAGAAAAAAGAAAACTCAAATGAAGAGAATCAGATATGAAAGAAGAGACATACAGACAGGAAGATGGAAGGGGTATAGGAGGATCCTAGGTTCACCTTATCCTATGAACACAACTAGATAGCTATCAAATCATCATAAATACCCTAGAAATTGACCTGAAGACTGTCAGAACAAATTTCACTACTAAAGGGAAAGAAGGGGCCACTGTGAAGAAGGTAATAAGTGCTGACATGTGCTTTAGGCGAAAAACATATCTTGCAGGTTGCAGAGGAAGAGAGCAAGAGAAAGGAGAACATAGTGGAACACACAAACCATAACCACTGTCTTGGAAAACAAGAGGGATTGAATTTTGTGAGTTCTTGCAACTAGTGGGGCTTAAGGCCTGGAGTTTTAAAGCTCAGTGGGCTTGATTGGGATAAAGCACAGAGGGCAATTCAGTACTCTTAGAGAGAAGGCACAAAAATCACCTGGGGGGCCTACAGCATAGAAAAAGTGATCTGAAGGGCACTGGGACACATAGTAGGGAGATTATTTGCTTTTTGTGGAGTATGTCCCTGAGAGGCGGCAACAACAGAGAAACCTCTCTGAGAACAGGAGCTGGCCAGAATCATTTGCCTACCCTGCACCTCAGACTAAACGTAGAGCCACATTCAGGAAGCAGCATACCAATGACACTAGCTGCCTAACTTGCTTATACTAAGCTCCAACCCCCTGCATTCCAGTGGAACTGCTTCAAAGTCAGGCTTTTCTCAATTCCAGTGAGGCAGAACCCTCACCCAGAAGACCAGCACAGACCACTGTCCACACCATATCTTCCAATCAGAGAATTTTGCAGGGCCTCAGTTTAGGTGGAGGGGGTGACACTTCTCATTTTACAAACAGACCAAACCACACCCAGCTAAAACTCAACACATTCAGGCAAGGGACCAAACATGATTCACAGTGGGCAAGGGAAGCCTCCGCAGATGACTGGCCTGAATGATAGAACAGCCAGAACACAACAGCAGAGTGTGCACAACACTCAGTGGAGGCACTCCCTGAAGCACGAGGCCCTGAGAATTTCAAGACCACTCTTTCATAAATCCATTACTTTCAGGAGTATGAGATAAAAGTCTTTTCTAACACAGAGAAGAAGGCACAGATAAAGACAGAGAAATGAAAAGGCAGAAATGTATCCTAAATGAAAGAACATTTAAGGATAAGATCAGAGATCTAAGAGAAACAGATGTAAGTAACATGCCTGATGGAGAATTTAAAGATACTCACTGGGCTTTTGAAAATAATAGAAGACATTAGTGAGACCTTTACCACAGATATAGAACAGTAAAAAAAAGGGTCAATCTGAGATGAAAAATGCAATAAATTAGATTAGATACAAACTTGATGCAATGAAAAGCAGGCTGGAAGAAGCAGAGGAATAAATTAATCAATTAGAAGAAGAAGTAATGGAAAGCAATGAAACTGAACAAAAGAGAGAAAGAAGAATTGTTCAACACATGAATAGACAGGAAACTCAGTAACTCCACCAAATGTAATAAAATTTGTATTATAGGAGTCCCAGAAGAAAAAGAGAGAGAAAACGGGGCAGAAAATTTATTTGAGGAAATAATAGCTGAAAACGTCCTTAATGTGGGAAAGGAAACAGACATCCTGTTCTAGGAGGCATAGAGAACTCCCATCAAAATCAACAAAACATATTATAATTAAGACATATTGTAATTAAATTTGCAAAATATAGTGATAAACAACAACAACAACAAAATCTTAAAAGCAGCAAGACAAAAGGAGTCATGATCTCACCAAGGAAGACCCATAAGGCTAGCTGAAGATTTTTCAACAGAAACTTGGCAAGCCAAAGTGGAATGATATAGTCAAACTGCTGAATGGGAAAATCCTGCAGTGAAGAATACTGTACACAGGAAGGCTGTCATTCAGACTAGAAGGAGAAATAAAGAGTTTCCCAGACAAAGGAAAAATAAAAGAGTTCCTGACCACTCAAAGAGCCCTGCAAGAAATAGTAAAGGGGACTCAGAGTGGAAAGGAGAGACTGAAAGGGACAAAGACAAGAATAGATCAGAGAAAGCCTCCAGAAAAAAAGGACAAAGGAGTAATGAGGTAATGAAATGGCAATAAATGCATATCTATCAATAATTACTTTAACTGGATAAAGACACTAATCAAAAGACAAGTTGTCAGAATAGATTTAAAAAAAAAAGGAAAAAAGAAAAAACAAACAAGATCCATGTATATGCTAACTGCAAGAGCCTAATTTTAGACCCAAAGACAAATGCAGATTGAAAACGAAGGGATAGAGAAATACTTATCAAGCAACAGGATATCAAAAGATAGCCAAAGTTGTAACACTGATGTTGGACAAATAGAAAGTAAAACAAAGACTGTAACCAGAGGTAAAGAAGGGCACTATATCATAATAAAGGGGACAATCAACCAGAAGGCCTAACAATTGTAAATATTTATGCACTCAACATGTGAGCACCCAAATATATAAAACACAATAACAAACTTAAGGAACTAATTTAATAATATCAAAATAACAGTAAGGATGATAGCACCTCACTTACGTCAGAGATCACTTAAACAGAAAATCAACAAGGGGCAAATGGCTTTGAATGACACACTTTACCAGATGAAATTAACAGATAAATTTAGAACATTCCCTCCTAAAACAGCAGAACACACACACATTCTTTTCAAGTACACATGGAACATTCTCCAGAATGGAACACATTTTAGGTTACAATACAGGCCTTAACAAATTCATTAAGATTGAAATCATGCCATGCAACTTTTCTGAACAGAATACTATGAAACTTGAAATCAACCACAAGAGAAAATTTGGAAACACCACAAATACACAGAGGTTAAACAACATACTACTAAACAATGAATGAGCAAACCAGAAAATGAAAGTAAAAATAAAAATTACATGGAATCAAATGAAAATGAAGAAAGTCACCCCAAACCTTTGGGATGTAGCAAAAGCTGTCCTAAAAAAGGAAGTATATAGCATTACAGGTCTATCTCAAGAAGGAAGATATTTTCAAGTAAATAATCTAACCTTACACTTATTTTTTATTATAATAGTTTTTTTTATTATATTATGTTAGTCACCTTACAGTACATCCCTAGTTTTTGATGTAAAGTTCCATAATTCATTAGTTGCATATAACACCCAGTGCACCATGTAATGCGTGCCCTCCTTACTACCCATCACCAGCCTATCCCATACCCCCACCCCCCTCCCCTCTGAAGCCCTCAGTTTGTTTCTGAGTCCATAGTCTCTCGTGCTTCATTCCCCCTTCTGATTACCCCCCCTTTCTTTATCCCTTTCTTCCCCTACCGATCTTCCTAGTTCTTATGTTCCATAGATGAGAGAAACCATATGATAATTGTCTTTCTCTGCTTGACTTATTTCACTTAGCATTATCTCCTCCAGTGCCATCCATGTTGCAGCAAATGTTGAGAAATCATTCTTTCTGATAGCTGAGTAATATTCCATTGTATATATGGACCACAACTTCTTAATCCAGTCATCTGTTGAAGGGCATCTCGGCTCCTTCCATGATTTAGCTATGTGGACAATGCTGCTATGAACATTGGGGTGCATATCATCGTTCTCTTCACTACGTCTGTATCTTTGGAGTAAATACCCAGTATTGCAATGGCTGGGTCATAGAGTAGCTCAATTTTTAACTTTTTAAGGGACCTCCACACTGTTTTCCAGAGTGGCTGTACCAAATTGCATTCCCACCAACAATGTAGGAGGGATCCCCTTTCTCCACATCCTCTCCAACAATTGTTGTTTCTTGCCTTATCAATTTTTGTCATTCTAACTGGCGTAACGTGGTATCTCAGTGTGGTTGTGATTTGACTTTCCCTGATGGCTAATGATTTTGAACAGTTTTTCATGTGTCTGTTAGCCATTTGTATGTCATCATTGGAAAAGTGTCTGTTCACATCTTCTGCCCATTTTTTGATTTGTTTATTTGTTTCTTGTGTATTGAGTTTGAGAAGTTCTTTCTAGATTTTGGATACCAGTCTTTTATCTGTAGTGTCATTTGCAAATATATAACCTTACACTTAAAGGAACTAGAAAAAGAACAAAAAGATTCTAAAGCCAACAGATAGAAGGAAATAATAATGATTGGGGCACAAATAAATGATATAGAAACCAGAAAGCTAAAGAACAGATCAATGAAACGAGGAGATGGCTTTCTGAAAAAAATAAAATAAAATTGATAAAGTTCTAGCCAGACTTATCCAGAAGAAAAGAGAAAGGATTCAAAGAAAATCACAAATATAAGAGGAGAATAACAACCAATACCACAACAATAAAAATAATTTTAAGATAATATAGTGTAAAACCATATCTCAACAAACCCGGAAGCAATGGATAAATTCCTGGAAACATAAAGACTACCAAAACTGAAATAGGAAGAAATAGAAAGCTTGAACAGACTGATAAGCAGCAAAGAAATTGAATCCATAATTAGAAAATTCCCAAAAAATAAAAGTCCAGGACCAGGTGGCTTCACAGGAGATTGCTACGAAACATTTATACAAGAGTTAATATCTATTCTTCTCAAACTATTGCAAAATATTGAAAAGGAAGGGAAATTTCAAATTTATTTTATGAGGGCAGCATTACCTTGATACCAAAACCGGGCAAATATTCCTACAAACCAATATGCCTGATGAACAACGATGCACAAATTCTGGATAAAATAGTAGCAAATGGAATCTAAAAAATATTAAAAGAATTCACCACTATCAAGTGGGATTTATTCTTGGGTTGAAATACTGTATGGTGACTAACATAACATAATAAAAATTATTATAAAAAAAGAAAAAAAAAGAAAGTGTGGTTCAGTATTTGGAAGTCAGCATGAAACACTACATTAATGAAGGAAAAGATAACCACCAAATGATCATTTCAATAGATACAGAGAAAGCATTTGACAAAATACAACATCCATTCATGATAAAAACCCTCAATAAAGTAGATTTAGAAGGAACATACCTCAACATAATAAAGACCATATATGAAAAATCCACAGCTAATATCCGCAAAGCAGAAAAACAGAACTTTTCTTCTATGGTCAGGAAAATGGAAGATATGTCCATTCTCACCATGAATTAACAGTGCTGGAAGTCAGAGCCATAACAATCAGACAACAAAAGGAAATAATCAAAACTGGCAAGGAAGAAGTAAAACTCTTACTATTTGCAGATGACATGATACTCTATATAGAAAACCCAAGAGGCTCCAGCAAAATAATACTAGAACTGATAAATTCAGTAAATTTTCAGGATACAAAATCAACTTACATAAATATATTGGAATTCTATACAACAATAATAAGTAGCAGAAAGAGAAATCAAAGAATCAATCCCATTTACAATTGAGCTCAAAACAGTAAGATACCTAAGAATAAACTTAAACAAATTAGTGAAAATCCTGTACTCTGAGAACTATGAAACACTGATGAAGTAATTGAAGATGACACAAGAAACAGAAAGTCATTCCATGCTCATGGATTGAAAGAACAAACATTATTAAAATGTCTATACTACCCAAAGCAATCTGTATGATTAATGCAGTCCCTATCAAAATACCAACAGCATTTTTCACAGAGCTAAAACAAACAAACCTAAAATTTGTATCAGACCACAAAAGTCCCAAAGTATCCAAAGAAACATGGAAAAAGCAAAGCAAAGCCGGAAGGAACATCAAATGGGAAAAAAGACAGTCCTACAAATGGTGTTGGGAAAACCTGAAAGGAAGATGCAATAGAATGAAACTGGATCACTTTCTTACCCTATACACAAAATAAACTCAAAATAGATTAAATGTGAGACCTCATAAATGTGAGACCTGAAACCATATAAAGCATCAGACAAAAGAGCACAGACAACAATTTTTTTCTGACATTGTCCATAGCAGCATTTTTCTAGAAATGTCTTCTGAGGAGAAGATATATGTAAAAGTAAACTAATAGTAACAATACAAACAGACAAAAATCTTCTGTTCGGTGAAGGAAACAATCAACAAAATGAAAAGGCATCTTACTGAATAGGAGAAGATATTTGTAAATGACATATATGATAATGTGTGAAAATCCAAAATATATAGAGAACACAACTCAACACCCCAAAACTCTAATAATCTAATTATTCTTCTATTAAAATAGAAGACATGAACAGACATTTCTCCAAAGAGAACATGCAGATGGCCAACTGAAACATGAAAACATCCTCAACATCACTACTCACCAGGGAAATGCAAATCTGTCAGAATGGCTAAAATAAAAAACACAAGAAACAATAGGTGTCAGCGAGGATACGGATGAAAAGGAATCCCTGTGCAGTGTTGGTAGAATTGCAAAGTGGTGCAACCACTGTGAAAAACAGTATGAAGTTCCTCAAAAAATTAAAAACAGAACTACCATATAATCCAACAATCATACTACTGGGTATTTGTCCCCAAAATACAAAAACACTGACTCAATGGGATAATGCACCCCTATGTTTATTGCAGCTTTACTTATAATAACTAAACTATGGAAGCAGCCCAAGTGTCCATTGACAGATGAATAAAGAAGATATACACACATATATAACTGAATATATATAGTGAAAGCATATATCCAGCCATAAAAAATAATTATTCAGCCATAAATAAAGAATGCAATTTCGTCATTTCCAAGAACATGGATGGAGCTAAAGTATTTTGCTAAGCGAAATAAGTCAAAAACAAATAACATATGATTTCACAAATATGTGGAATTTAATAAACAAAACAAATAAGCAAAAGAAAAAAAATGAGACAAAACCAAGAAGCACTCTTAATTCTTGAGAACAAACAGGTGGCTACTGGAGGTGAGTTGGGTTAAGGAGTGCACTTCAGATGAGCACTAGGTGATGTATGGAAGTGTTGAATCACTATGCTGTACAACTGACACTAATATAACACTGTGTGTCAATTATACTACCTCATTAATGTATAGCTTGCATGATAATTATATGTAAGACCACTCAACCGTATGCTTCGTTACATTTACTTTTTTTGTTGTTGTTGTTAAAGATTCTATTTATTTGAGAGAGAGCATGAGCAGGGGAAAAGCAGAAGAAGAGGGACAAGCAGATTCCACACTGAGCATGGAGCCTGATGGGGGCTGAGCCCATGACCCTGAGATCATGACCTGGGCAGAAATCAAGAGTCAGAAGCTCAACCTACTAAGCCACCCAGGTGCCCCTCGTTACTTTTACTTTCAGGTTAATTTTTTGGTAATCATTTAATTGACTTATGAACCCAGCGGGAATATAAATAAGCATAATTGCTTACATAAAACAACTCCATCTTTTTATCTGCCTCTCTGTAGTAGGTGGTCTGTGTGACAAGAAGGTTCATTCATTGACTCCACAAACACCCAAGAGACTCTCAGTGCAGCAGCAAGTGAGGTCAGCCTAGTGGGCTTCTCTAATGCTGGTATCTAATGTAAGAGGCAGGCCATATACAGTTCCTTTAACAGACAGAGTGCTTTTAGGGCTTGAAGAATGGGAATAAAATATACTAAGAATAGAGGGTATAATGGGGAAGGGTTCAGAAAGGCAGGATTTTTTTTTTTTCTTTAACGAGTGTTTCATCTCATTCTGTTTAATCAATCTAAAATAGACTATCTCCATTCTCTCTTTGACAGGATTTTTTCTGCTCTACCCTGAGGAATGTCTGTCTGACTCAGTGCCTCCACCCCTCTCCACACAAACAATTTCCTCATGTTCCCTTCATTTCTCTCCCCAGCTGTGCTCTGGGGACACGACAGCCCATGTCACCTATCGAAGGGTGGCTATTTTGTCCTCCAGAAACTACAGAACACAGGACTCCAACATGGTAGGTGTCTTTCCTGCATTTTCTTGGTGCTTCCAAACCATTTATCTCACGTGCAAACTTTTATCTGCTTTACGGTAAATGTCTGGATTGGGACATCACACCATGCCTCTCAGTCATTCTAGAAGTGACATTGAAACAGACCCCCAAATGGTATGAGCAATGGCTAGGCACCAGTGAGGTGCGTCTTGTTGGTAGCCTCTGGGGAGCCAGTGACCCCAGTGTCTTAAATTTGAAGTAATTCATCAACAAGGTTTTGTCTTGGGTGGTGTGAAATTGATAATGTTTAATGAAGTGAGAGAAGAGGGCCCTTGGGAGACATTAGGGGCGAGGTAAGGAAGAGATGAGTAGGTCACATTCAGGGTGCAGAGAGCAAACATAAACTCAGCGCAGCTCTAGATGAAACAGGATGCTGTGACAGAGCTGTCCAGTTCTACACAAGAAAGAGAAGCTAGGAAGAATGGTCTGAAGAGAGCAAGGAAGTCTCCATAGAAGGATATTTTTACATGAAACTCTAGATATTGGAAGACTTCAAAGATGTTAGAAATGGTAGGGAAGACTGTTTATGTGGAAGAAAGGATATGGGTGTGGCAAAGATGCAAGAAAGACAATGTCATGTAAATATAAATAAATTCAACGGAAATGGGAACTAGAGATAGATTTTACATTGTTGCTTGTTTGTTTGACTGTTTGGTTGGTTATTTTATTATTCCATAATGTAAATGGAATGGAATGTGCATACAGTGTAACCTAGCAGATTATCTGCATGCTCAAAACAGTGTTCCAGACTGTTTTGTCTAGACTAGACAAAAAGCGTATTCATAAGGGGAGAAATTAGAGGCAGACATTTACTTGAATTATCTTTACAATATTATAATTCTTTGAAATTCTATGTCATAAAAGGATGTGATATGCATTTTTAATAATAAAACACACTAGAATTTTCCTAGATCCATTATCCCAAAAATGTATGACCCAATGGGAATGTTAAGGAGAGCAAGAGCATATCACAGGGCAACCACTTGCCTTTTACCTTTCCAAATTATTCTTTCAACAATTTGGTGAGTTATTTTTCATTAATATTCACACATTATCATGATGAGTAAATTGCCTGGTAGCTCAAAGGTTTTTGCTCCTAAATTCCTGGGTTTTATTTCCTGTACAGCTTTCCCAGAAAGAATGCAGGACCACACATCATCACATGTAGGTTTAACTCACAGGACAAAGGAGTGAGAAGAGTGTGTTTCCAGTCTCCAAACTACTTTCCATTGCCATTGTCTGAAATTTACTTCATTGGCCTCACTCTTCTGACTTCAAGAAGAGCTGCAAAGTATGTGATCATATGTGGATGGTACTGAACCCATACAGATGTAGACATTCTACTGACAGAGGATAGAATAGTCACCATGACAACACATGGAATGTAACACTATGAGGAGGAATAACCCAAGGGATGCATTATGTAGAGAGAGTAGGTAGGAGGTGGTGATTTTTATATGGAAGACTGCAGAGATAAAGAAAAGTTTTTTGTTTGTTTGTTTGTTTTTGATTTCTGGCTTGGGCTATTGTAAATGGTGGCACCCGCTTCAGGGGACTTTGGCAGTTCATTGTTGGGCATGATGAATTTGGTATCACTGTGAGAGAACACTTGCAGAACTCCCTTAAACTGGCATGGCAAAAACAAATAGATATAAGGTGGCCATGCAATGATTCATTGGTGTATGATTTGGTGTCCTGAAAATTTAAAAGGATCAAGAAAAAAAGTTAATTAATTATAATGCCAAATAGCTAGTATAGAATGAAATTGTGAGCAGCTCAGCTGATTGATTTCATAAAAGGAGCATTGCTTAGCTCTCTCGCACATGCCTGTATGTGTGTGTATATGTGTGAGAAGCAAACCACACATTGTCATTCAACATAGTTCATTCCATTTTTGCCAGAAAGCCTTATGGACCAATTTTGCCAGGCAGTGAGTACACGATATATTTCTCATTCACAACATCGAATTGTATTTCTGTAGTCAGTTATATACTTTCATATCCTGAATACTACTCTCTCTTTCTAGAATACAGTTGTTCAAATGTTTATATAAAATATAAAGAAATAACTATAACAACAACAATAATAAAATAATTATAAAAATGCTAATATGGTAATTTTAGAAACAATAAAATAAACAGTGATAATAATTGCCCCTGTATAACTAATAAGTGCTAAACTCTGTTCTGTGTGTGTTTGATGTGTGTACACAAGTATGTGCATGTATGTACCTGGGTGCATGTGTGCACGTGTGGTATATAATGTCTTGTCTCATTTAATCTTCAAAATTTTGAGGCAAGTACTGTTATTGTCCTGATTTCATAAAAATTCATTTCAGATAAAATTTTATGTCTGAATGATGTGCTGCATTATAAAAAGACATAATATAAAATATTTCAAAGTTACTGTATTTACATTTATTTTTCTTATTTTTCTCTTCAAATCATGGAAGTTTTTAGCTTATATTGCTACTTTCTTAATATAAGTAGTTGGGTCAGTAGCATACCCATTCCTAGGCAAAGTCATGTTTTTGTGTGCATTTTCCATGTCAGCTCCTTTAAATAAACAATGATTTTTTTCCATCCATATTTAGGGAAACCCATTATCAGACCTCTGCCTCTTCTATGAAATTCCATTACAGTGAATTATCAGCAATGACCACTTAACTGAAATAAATTGCACAGCAACCATGTAAGTCTGGTATGTGAAGACAGTGCATATAATTGCTATATCAATTTGATCATTGATATCATAAAATTATGATTATTATATTAGAATACATCCACAAATAAAAGCAGCGTTATCTTTTAGTATAAAATATAAGTGTGTATATTAGATTTAATATTACCAGGATTTCTATATCAAATACTTTTCAAAATAAATGTTAGGAAGAAATGATATGTTATTTTTGTCTTTTGTCTTACAATCAAAACTTTCATATAAAGATGTAGTGTAGGAGAATACAAATAATTGAATAAATGTGCAGTCGTACAGATATTATTGAATAACTTCCTTATGTTTAAATACAAATTCCCTTCCTGTTAAATTTAAAGAAATATTCTGAATATTATTCATATACTGAGAGATTTTGGCAGAAAGATGAAAAGAATATTTTTGAAACTGGTTAAGTCAAATTAATGCAGCATAATGCATTTTGAAAATCTTGATATGTGTATAATAGTAAAAATTGTTTGAGTGTAGCACATTCACTGGGTAGAGTATTTAGGCCTTTCTTTTATGTGAGAGGAAAGTTTGGGATATGATGGTGTTTACAGCTAAAGCCATGGTATCTAATGATGACAGCATCTTCTGTAATTTGTTTTCAAACTTCTAGAGGATAGGATGGTGTAAATTGAATGTTACATCTCTTTACTTATATTTAGCATTATTAGACAGATAATATTTTATGTCAGGTAGAGAGAAAGAATAGCACAGATTTGGAAGAGTTTACAGGATATGTAACATTTGTCTTCCCACTTTTTTAATATAGTGTTAGGAAGCTCCCAGAACATACCTTTTGGATTCAAGACGAGATTTCATTCAACATCCTGAATGGCATAGAAAGTATCATTTTATCTATCATTCTAGCATCATGGGAGGATATTTCAGATGCCAGTTAGGCAAACTTACATAAAAGATCATTGTAGAAGGTTGCCTGGGTGGCTTAGTTGGTTAAGCATCAGACTCTTGATCTCAGCTCAGATCTTGAACTCAGAGTCATGAATTCAAGCTCTGTTTTGGGCTCCATGCTGCATGTGGAACCTATATTAAAAAAAAAAAAGATGGTTGTAGAAACTTCAGGTGCCCCATGGAAGTGGAAAGAAGTTAATAGAAGAAAGAAGATGAAGTGGTTAGTGAATTTATTATGGAGTGCTTCTAATATCTGAAGACAAAATATAGACATTCTTGTGGAGGCAGCACGAAATCTTTAAAAATGTAAATATAATTGATGTATTATGGAAAACTTTTAATATCAGAGTCCATATTCAAAAATTCATTTAGCAATCATTCCCTGAGAACATACAATAGACCAGGGATTGTTAAGTGATGGGGTTCTGTAGAAAATAGATATTACACCTATTTCTTTTTTTCTTTTTTTTTTAAAGATTTATTTATTTTAGAGAAAGAGAGAATGGGGGGAGGGGGAGGAGTAGAGGAGGAGAGAATCTTAAGCAGACTCTGTGCTGAATGCAGAGCCCTACCTAGGCCTCCATCCCATGACCCTGATATCACAACCTGAGCCAAAACGAAGAGTTGGGCCTTTAACCAACTGTGCCCCCCAGATGCCCCCATACTTCTCAACACTAAAATTGAGAATGGATTTTTCAATGCAAATGAGTGTAACAAAGGAAATCATTAATGGAGAAAGGAAAACCGGAATGACAAAATTATGGGAAAAAGTGGGAAAAAGTCAACAGCTTTGGATAATGATATATTTAATTTGAGTTGTCAGTAATATTCATAAATTTATTTTATTCATAGATTTTAGAGATTTATTTATGATCCACCAATTCGTGGGAGGCATCACTGCCTTAAATATCAATCTATGTCCATACCAATATTTACTGAGTTGTAGGTCAAACCAGTCAAACCAGCAAGAACTTCTTAAACATGCATATATCTGCAACTTCATTCAAAGGTTAATCTTTTAATATACATAACAATATAGCAAAACAGTATTCACATTCCAGGCCATTAAAATAAAATGTAGAGGTTTATTTCATAATGAAAAATCTCAATACTCACTAAAACAGAAAAATTCAAATTAATCATATTTAATCAGGGGCATATTTGTACATTTGCTTCCCCAAAGGGAAAACCAAAACACATTTCATTCAAAATTATGAATAGTTCTTTTTGTATATTTAAAGATTTTGTTTTTAAGTAATTTCTACACCCAATATGTTGCTTGAACTTAAAACCCCGAGATCAAGAGTTGCCCCAAGATCAAGAGTTGCATGCTTTAATGCTGAGCGTGGCAGGTGTCACAAACTTATGAATACTTCCTAAAGATGGCAAATAAATTGTTTTATATGTTATTTCTTTTTCATGATTTGTGTCAGTTTTTTCCTAAATTGTACAACTATGTCTGTGTGTGTGTTAGTATATATGCATGTATATCTATTTATTGAAGGATAGATCATACATACTGAATTTGTGCACATAATAGTAAAGGGAACAGTTAAGTAACCACTATCCATATCTAAACAATATCATTATTTAGGAAACAATCTAATTCCCTATATAAAGAATTAATGAAATATAATTCAATTTTGAGAAGTTAATAAAACTGGACAAATTAAAATATTCTTATTTTAAGTGAATAAAATTTTTATTTTTTACATTACAGTATGTTATTTCAAATTACAAATACAGATTAAGCCAGTTATTATAGCATCTCATTACTTATTATTTTGTTTACTTATAATTTTAGAAAGATGTATAATTTCAAAAAGATGTATAAATAATACATTTTATTTACTTTAAGGTTATCCAAACAAAACCTGATACAGAAAATTGAGTTCCATATCCTGTTCATTTATTCGTGTATTTATAATATATTATTGAGCAACTACTGTGTAGCAGGCATTGTTCAGCCACTCAGCTTATACAGATAGCAAAATAATGATTTCACATTAGGAAATTTAAGTTTTGGTGGTTTAGAATGACAATAAACAATAAATATAGTTCATAAGTTTATTTAATATGTACTAGATGAAAAGTAATTTGCAAAATACATCAAAGGACAGCACAATTGAACACTTAATCAAGACTAATGATGTACTATATGATGTACTATATGTTAGCTAATTGAACATAATAAAAAATAGTAAAAGAAGTGTATAACTACATTTAAAAAAAAAGGACAGCACAGTAAGAAATAGTCAAATTAGGGTGTGCAGGGGGAGATACTGAGATTTTAAGTGCACTGTTCAAGGGTAAGTCTCATTTAAAAGGTGATATTTGACAAAAGACTGAACTCAATTTAAGAATATGGAATTAATCGAATTTAAATAAAATAAAATTCAATTAAAAATTTAAAAAATAATGGCAATAAAAATTTAAAAATTAAAAGGTAATAAAAAGAGAAAAGAATATGGAATTAAGACTTTGAGACTACATAGAGCCAACAGCTTGCTCAGTGTATCAAATATCATCAGTTGATTCAAACAAATAAGTGGCCATGTTGTAAAACAAGCCCACTTCCAAAGCTGGTTGAGAGTCTATTGATTTTAATTGCAAAATATGCATCACTCATTTTATTATGCTTCTAAATGTAAGTGAGTTTTAGATTTACACTACTGCATTTTAGCTCTATTCTTTTCTATTTTAGGAATAAAAGAGTGGAATTCATGATGGGACATGAGAATCACAGTTTCACCAGTGATTTCATTCTTTTAGGACTCTTTTCTTCTTCCCAATCAAGTCTAGTTTTCTTCTCCTTTATATTCATCATTTTTATTATGACTATAACAGAAAACACAGTCATGATCCTCCTTATCCTCAGGGACTCAAGACTCCATACTCCAATGTATTTCCTGCTCAGCCATCTGTCTTTCATGGACATCTTGCATATTTCCAACATTGTTCCCAAGATGGTCACTGACTTTCTGTCAGGCAGCAGAACTATTTCATTTGCAGGTTGTGGCTTCCAGATATTTCTATCCCTCACGCTCCTGGGTGGTGAGTGCCTTCTCCTGGCAGCAATGTCTTATGATCGCTATGTAGCCATCTGTCACCCACTGCACTATCCCATTCTTATGAATGACTATGTCTGTGTTCTCATGGCTGGAGGGTCCTGGTTTGTTGGGACTGTCAACTCCATAGTCCACACAGCTTATGCACTCCACTTTCCCTTCTGTGGCTCAAGAGCCATTGATCACTTTTTCTGTGAAATCCCTGCCATGTTGAAGTTGTCCTGTGTGGACACAACACTCTATGAACGCGGAGTTTATGTTAGTGGCTTAATTTTTCTGCTTATCCCTGTCTCCGTAATCTTTGCTTCTTATGTCCAAATTCTCCTTACTGTCCTTCAAATGAAATCATCAGAAGCACGGAAAAAGTCATTTTCTACCTGTTCCTTTCACATGATTGTGGTCACAATGTACTATGGGCCTTTTATTTTCACATACATGAGACCCAAATCATACCACACCCCTGGTCAGGACAAATATTTGGCAATATTCTATACCATTCTCACACCCACACTGAACCCCATCATCTACAGCTTTAGGAATAAAGATGTTTTGGAGGCAATGAAACATATGCTCAAAAGTAACTTTCTCCATCAAAAATAGTAATGAAAACACTTGAAGCATCTGTTTTCTATATTAATATTCAATACTTAAAAGTTAATCAATTATTCATATTTCAGGAAAGAAAATCAAAGTTTCTCTCCATCAGCTGTGGAAAGAAGTGTGTATTTCCAAAACCCTGATAATAATAAAGTTTCACAGGTATTTGTTTTATCAACAACAAAACGTTTTACAACAAAAATGTATCATCCCCTTCCACTAAAATTCTAAGAGATTATAAAAATTGCCTTTTTTAATACAATCATATATGGGATCTATCTATCTATATAACTTCTGTATTTTATGAAACAGTAAAATTATAATTATAATGTTGCAACCTTATCAAAAATTCATAAAAAAAATTATAGGCAAATGGGTGCAGGTGTTCAAAAGGTAAAAATTCTGGTTATAAGATACATAAATTAAAAATAAGTAAGTGCTGCAATGTAATGAACAGCATGGTGACTGTAGTTAGCAATGTTCTATTGTAAATAAGAAAGCGGCAAAGAGTGTAGATTTGAGAAGTTCTCACAGAAGAACATGAATTGTGATTATGTGTGGTGATAGATGATAACTATAACTATTGTGATAATCATTCACAATATGTACATATTTCAAATTATTGTGTGCTACATCTAAGAACAGTACAATTATATCACTTATATCTCAGTAAAATATCTCAAAAATAAACAATGCATTTTATTAATAAATAATATTTATTCAGTGTATATTATGTATATTATTAAATATGAATTTTAATATAATGCATCATGTAATACATTTAATATAATCTATGCATTAAATGTTATTTAGTTAATGATATTAAGAATAACATTTATTAAAAGTTTTTAATAAATAGCATTCGATTTCCTTTAATATGAGCTCTAAGTAGTGAAAACACTTCATTTTGAAATCCACAATCCCTATTTTCTTGCACAATGATGGAAGCAAGTATTGCATGTAAGATCTCCACACATCAATTGCATCCTTGTCCTAGTGCCCCTGGATCTTTTTACATTGTTATTTGTCTACTCGGATTCTCACTCTCTCTCTCTTTTTTTTTCCTTGATTTGGTCTTTGTAGGTTCTGCGTTGATATATATTTGTCCATTTCTTCTAGGTTATCCAATTTGCCATCATATAATTTTTTATGGTACTTTCATGATACTTTGTATTTGTATGGTATCATTGTAAATTCTCTGCTTCTATTTCTGATTTTATTTATGTAAGCCCTATCTATTTTTTTTCTTAGTTAAGGTTTATCAACTTTTTTAATCTTTTCAAACACTAACAGTTTTATAGAACTATTTTATTTTTCTGCTATTTATTTTTGTTCTGATACATTACCCCCTTCCTTTTTTGAACTTGTGGCTCATTTTGTTTTTCACTTTCCAGTTCCCTCAGTTGTAAAGTTTGGT
This sequence comes from Ursus arctos, assembly GCF_023065955.2. Taxonomy (NCBI): domain Eukaryota; kingdom Metazoa; phylum Chordata; class Mammalia; order Carnivora; family Ursidae; genus Ursus; species Ursus arctos. The sequence continues at coordinate 7,632,003 of NW_026623067.1, read as the reverse complement.
TGTTGTTTGAGATCTTTCTTTTGAATTAATGTAAATATTTGCTGCTGAGAAACATCCCTCTTAAAACTACTTTTGCAGCTCCCCACAGGTATTGATCCGTTTGCTTCCATTTTGTTTATTTTAGTGTTTTTTTTTTCTTTCTCCTTTTGGATTTCTTCTTTCATCTATCGGTTGTTCAGGATTGTGTTGTTTAATTTGTACATATCTGTAAAATTTCCAGCTTGTGTTATTGATTTCTAGCTTCATGCCATTGTGGTCAGAAAAGTCATTGGCTTTGACTTCAATCGTATTTAATATGTTAGGATTTTTCATCAATATAGAATCTGTCCTTCATAATGTTCCTTGTGTTCTTGACAAAAATATTTTTCTGCTTCTGTTGAATGGAATGCTTTGTATATGCCACTTGTGTCCATTTTGTCTAAAGAATTTTGTAAGTCCAACAATTCCTTGTTGATTTTCTCTCTCAGTGATATTGTTCAAAGTGGGGTATTGAAGTACATTACTATCAGTGTATTGTAAATTTCTTCTTTCAGCTTTTTTCATTAATATATTAGATTCTTCTATGTTATGTACATCTATATTTATCATTGTTATATCTTGTTGAGTTGACATTTTTTGTCATTATATAATGTTCTTAGGGAGTTTTATTTGTTTGTTTTTTGTTTTTGTTTACCAAATTTGGCTTAAAATCTATCTTGTCTTTTATAAGTATAGTTATTTCTGTTCTCTTTTGGTTTTTGCTTCCATGGGATGTTTTTATTCTTTCCCTGTTATCCTAACTGTGCCTTTAAAGCTGAAGTTATTCTCTTGTAGGCAGCATAGAGCTGTTTTTTTTTTAATCTATACAGCCACTCTATGTCTTTTGATTAGATAATTTAACCAATTTATATTTAAAATAATTTTCAATACATAGGGACTTGCTAAGTCATGTTATTTTTGTTTGTATTTCCCATTTTTCTTCCTCTTCCCTTGCTGTCTATATTTGTAAAGCAATTGTTTTTAATAGGAGTATGATTTGATTCCTTTTATTTTTTCTGAATTCAATGTACATTTTGCTCTTTGATTATTGTACAACTTATATATAATATCTTATATATGTAACAGACTTTTTATGCAGAACACCTTTAACTTCAGTCACATATGAAATGCAATTTGCACCATGAAATAAAGGAACAGTAAACTCATGAGGATTAAGAGATTATTCTTTTTTTTAACAAGAAAAAAAATCAATCCCCAGCTGAACAGATCTGAGGATAATAGGAAAATCTATAAATTTGAATTCATAGATTTATGAATTTCCAAATTAACATTAAAAAACACAAAACACTATGTATTAAGGATAAGAGCTTTATTTTCTCTACTGAGGATATAGAAATATAGACAGAAGAGCCTACATTGATATGCAGAACAGTGTCAGACTTCTAAAAAAAGTGTATTTATAGGTTGCCTGGACAGTCAAAATCATGATTTAATTGGCATGAGCTAGGGGCACCTGGGTGGCTCAGTCGGTTAAGCATCTGTTTTGGCTCAGGTCATGACCTCAGGATCCTGGGATCTGGTTCCCTGCTCAGTGGGACACCTGCTTGTCCCTCTCCCTCTGCCCCTCACCCCTGATCATGCTCTCTCTATTGCTCTCTGCTTTCTGTCTCAAATAAATAAATAAAATCTGTAAAAAAATAATTAGCATGAGATTATAAGAAATACAGAGTTGAAAATGGAAGTAGATAATAAGATATTTTAAGAATAGCCCATAAATGAAAGTCACATTTTGTTTTGGGAATTCGAGTTTCTCTGTGTGTTGTAGCAGGGAGTTATGCTGTCCACTGCGCACATATGCAGGATGCAGGATGCTGGATATGTTCTTTATATTCTATGACGGATCATCCAAGACAAAATAGACATTTCTCTGTGGAGGACTTCCTCTGCTATATGTAGAAGAAATAGAAGACTAATTAGATGAGATCATGTAACAGTGTTTTTTTTTTTTTTCTTATTCCCCTCACTTAGAGATTTTAGTCCAACCAGCCTCTGGGCCACACCATTTATTCCAATTAAATGAAGTATGACATTTTACCCTGTATATGCCCACTTTTTTATTTGCAAGTTCTTGTTTTTCTATATGTGAACTCCTGAAACAATATGTATTAACATAATGGAATGATTCAAGTAAGTATTTTGGTGAAAGTTTGTATTGGCTGAATTTATGTTGTATCTGTCTATTCTGCCACTACACTGTTTGTGTTTCCCTTAGGAAAAAACAGCCAAATAAAACACAAGAAAAGAAAGTTACTGTAAATCCAAATTCATATTTCAATATGTGAAGAAGTCTAGGGTATCCTTCACTCTGAAAATAGGTAAAAATTAGGGGTGCCTGGTGGCTCAGTCAGTTAAGCATCCAACTCTTGATTTTCCCTAAGGTCATGATCTCAGGGTCCCGAGATCAAGCTCTGTGTCAGGCTCTGTGCAGGGCACGGAACCTGCTTAAGATTCTCTGTCTCCCTTTGCTTCTCCATCAAAAAACAACAACAGAAATAGGTAAAATTGAAAGAGAAACTCAGTCATTTTAAATTTGTGGTTATGGATTGTGTGATTATGGGGGAATTACTATTAGTGCTAATATACATTAAAATAGTAACAAAAATATAATTTATTTACTTCTGTCTTCTATTAATTTAAATTATTGTGAAAGCACTTATATTTTTAAAAAATGTTCTATTTATTTCTGATTGTATGAAATATCTTACTTTTAAATGTTTATTTAATTCATCAATGAATTTGGTGGAAAGAGAAATCACTTTGCATTCATTACTATCTAGATGTATTTTAAATATATTTTTCTAGCTTATTTAATATGTTTCTCCTTGTCAACTAAACAATGTTTACCATCATATATATATATATATAAATTAATAATGTAAAATAAATGTAAAATATAATATAATAATAAATAAAAATAATATAAAATAAAGAGAAATTTCTCTGTTGAGTACTTCCTCTGCTATATGTAGAAGAAATTAGAGGCTAATTAAATGAAATCATGGAACATTTTTTTGTTGTTGTTAGTTTTTTTGTGTTTTTGTTTTTTTCCTCACTTAGAGAGTTCAGTCCAACTGGCCTCTGGGCCACACCATTTATTCCAATTAAATGAAATATGATTATTTTGCCCTCTATATGTCCACATTTTTACTTACAAGATCATGTTTTTCTATATGTGAACTCCTGAAACAATATGCATTAAGATAATGGAGTGATTCAAGTAAGGTGTTTTTTGTTTGGTTTGGTTTGGTTTGGTTTGGTTTGGTTTGGTTTGGTTTGGCTTGGTTTGGTTTGGTCTGCACTACCAAAGACTTTTTTTTGTTTGGTTTTGATGTTCTGCAGGAATTTATGTTTCTTTTGTTTAAAGGTTTTATTTATTTGAGAGAGAGAGAATGACAGAGAGGGCATGAAAGGGGGGAGGGTCAGAGGGAGAAGCAGACTTCCTGCTGAGCAGGGAGCCCGATGTGGGACTCCGTCCCAGGACTCCAGCATCAGGACATGAGCCCAATGCAGTTGCTTAAACAACTGAGCCACCCAGGATCCTATGTTTCATTTTACAAAATTTTAATTCCCATTGGAGTGATGCCATAGTTTTTATTTAATTTAAAATCATTATTGACTCCTCTCTTTCTCTTACATCTTACATCTATTCACCAGCATACTTGCTGGCTGCACCTTTAAAACAGATTCCGTATATGCCCACTTCTCAACAGCTCCCTGAAGATCCTTGGGCTCAGCCACCATTGTGTCTTGCTTTGGTACCATGAAGAACTTTTAATTGCCCTTCCAATTTCCAATTTTCTATTTTCTGCTCTTCTAATTTGTTTTTTTTTTCTTTTTCTAGTATTTTATTTTATTTTATTTTATTTTATTTTATTTTATTATTTTATTTTACCATGTTATGTTAGTCACCATACACTACATCATTAGTTTTTAATGTAGTTTTCCATGATTCATTGTTAGCATATAACACCCAGTGCTCCATACAATACATGCCCTCCTTATTACCCATTACTGGGCTAACCCACCCTCCTCCCCTCTGAAACCCTCAGTTAGGTTCCGGTAGTCCATAGTCTCTCAGGGTGTGTCTCCCTCTCTGATTTCCCTCACTTCAGTTTTCCTTTTCTTCTCCTAATGTCTTCCATGTTATTCCTTATTTTCCATAAGTGAATCATATGATAATTGTCTTTCTCTGCTTGACTTATTTCACTTAGCATAACCTCCTCCAGTTCCATCCACATAAATGCAAATGGTGGGTATTCATCCTTTCTAATGTCTAATATTCCATTCTATATATGAACCATAACTTCTTTATCCATTTGTCTGTTGAAGGGCATCCCAGCTCCTTCCACAGTTTGGCTATTGTGGACATTACTGCTATGAACATTGGGGTGCATGTGCCCCTTATTTTCACTACATCTGTATCTTTAGTATAAATATCCAGTAGTGATTGCTGGGTCATAGTGTAGCTTTATTTTTAACTTTTTGAGGAAATTCTACACTGTCTTCCAAAGTGGCTGCACCAACTTGCATTCCTACCAACAGTGTAAGAGGGTTCCCCTTTCTCCACATCCTTTCCAACACTTGTTGTTTCTTGCCTTTTCCATTCTTGCCATTCTAACTGGTGTAAGGTGGTATCTCAAGTGGTTTTGATTTAAATTTCCCTGATGGCTAATGATGTTGAACATTTTTTCATGTGTCTGTTAGCCATTTGTATGTCTTCTTTGGAGAGGTGTTTGTCCATGTCTTCTGCCCATTTTTGATGGGCAGATTATTGGGACTTGATTATTTATTTTTTGGGGCATTGAGTTTGAGAAGTTCTTAATAGATCTTAGATGCCAGCCTTTTATCTGTAGTGTCATTTGGAAATATCTAATCCCTTTCTGTGGGTTGCCTCTTTGTTTTGTGGACTGTTTCCTTTGCTGTGCAGAAGCTTTCTAATAAGAGAAGAGACAAGAACTGTATGATCCTCTCAATTGATGCAGAAAAAGCTTTTGACAAAATGCAACATCCTTTCCTGATTAAAACTCTTCAGAGTGTAGGGATTGAGGGAACATTCATCAACTTCATAAGAACCGTCTATGAAAAGCCCACAGCAAATATCATTCTCAATGGGGAGAAGCTGAGAGCTTTTCCCTTAAAATCAGGAACATGACAATGATGCCCACTCTCACCACTATTGTTCAACACAGTACTGGAATTCCTAGCATCAGCAATCAGACAACAAAAAGAAATAAATGTATTCAAATTGGCAAAGAAGAAGACAATCTCTCTCCCTTCACAGATGACATGATACTTTATGTAGAAAACCCCAAAGACTCCACCCCCAAATTACTAGAACTCATACAGCAGTTCAGTAATGTGGCAGGATACAAAATCAATGCACAGAAATCAGTTGCTTTTCTGTACACTAACAATGTAACTGTAGAAATAGAAATTAGGAATCAATTTCATTTACAGTAGCAACAAAATACATAAGATACCTTGGAATAACCCTAACCAAAGAGGTCAAGGATCTATACTCTAGAAACTACAGAACACTTATGAAAGAAATTGAAGAAGACACAAAAAGATGGGAAAATATTCCATGATCATAGATTGGAAGAATAAACATTGTTAAAATGTCTATGTTGCCCAGAGCAATCTGCACTTTCAATGCCATCCTTATTAAAATACCATTTGTATTATTCGAATAGTTGGAACAAAGAATCCTAAAATTCATATGGAACCAGAAAATACCCCAAATCACCAAGGAAATGTTGAAAAAGAGAAACAAAGCTGTGGGCATCTCTCTGCCTGATTTCAAGCTATATTACAAAGCTGTGATCACCAAGACAGCATGGTACTGGCACAAAAGCAGACACATAGATCAGTGGAACAGAATAGAGAACCCAGGAATGGACGGACCCTCAACTTTATGTTCAACTAATCCTCAACAAAGCAGGAAAAAATATCCAATGGGAAAAAGACAGTCTCTTCAATAAATGGTGCTGGGATAATTAGACAGCTATATACAGAAGAATGAAACTTGACCACTCTCTCACACCACACACAAACTCAAAATGGATGAAAGACCTCAATGTGAGATAGGAATCCATCAAAATCATAGAGAACATAGGCAGTAACCTCTTCGACATAAGCCACAGTAACTTCTCGTAAGTCTCATCTCCAAAGACAAGGGAAACAAAAATGAAAATGAACTTTTAGGACTTTATCAAGATGGTCTCATGGGTTTTCAGGCTGGAGAACAGTCACCCATTTAAATAGAATTCTATCTTGATAGCCATGTCTCTAACCCTGAATTCTTTATCCCAAATGTTCAAGTTCATGACAAAAAGCCTCACCATAGCATTCATTTTTTTAATGTGAAAAATCAAGTGTTTAATCTTCACAAAAGAATGCTTTGTCTAAGTACCTTAGATTATAAATCCAATGCACTTTGACCTTGAGATAATTTTCTTTACCAAAAAATGAAAACATTTTCTTTTTTAAACTTTTGCACTGGATCAACATTATCATTAATGCTGTTATTAGTGGCATGCAAAGAATAAGAACAAGTAGGTATCATCTGGTATATAAAATTGCATTAAAATATAGTTTCAAAATATCACAAACAACAGTGAACAACAACTCCCCTGTTGTAATACACAGTATTTTATTTCATCTGGCATTTATAACAAAATAAAAATTTTAAAAACCTTAAAAATGTATGATCATTTTAAAGATATCATCCAAATTTGTGAAATATTAAAAATTAAAATGTAATATAATATAAATTAATTTTATAATTTTAATGTACTTACATATACAAATATGCATGAATATATAATTATATATGTCAAATTATTTTTCTTTAAATTCATCACATTTTATTTTTTAATTCTTTTTACCTTTGTGAAATTGAAATATTTACTTTAGAATGGTGTTCGGTCCTTTCTCACCTAATATAACATAAAAATTACAATATGCCTAGTATTCAAAATTATATTCAGAATACCCTTTACATCGTATGAATAAACATGTCTTGTTATAGCTGCCAGAGTCATGGCAATAATGTCTTCTTTTATGCTTGTTTTGTTTGATGTTTTTATTTGAATTCTAGTTAGTTAAAATATAGTGTAAAATTGGTTTCAGGAGTGCGATTTAGTGATTCAACACTTACATATAAAATCCAGTGCTCATAACAAGTGCCCTCCTTAATACCCATTACTCATTTAGCCCATTCCCACACACCCCTCCTCTATCAACCCTGTTTGTTCTCTACAGACAAGAGTCTTTTTCATGATTTGCCTTCCTCTCTTTTTCCCCTTCCTCCATGTTCATCAGTTTTGTTTCTTAAATCCCACATACGAGTGAAATCAAATTGTACTTGTCTCTCTTTTATTGACTCATTTTGCTTAGTAAAATATACTCTACCATCATCCGCATTGTTGCAAAAGGCAATATTTCACTCTTATTGATGGCTGAGTAATATGTATATTAGCTATCTTCTTTATCCATTCATCAGAGGACGGACATTTGGAGTCTATCCATAATTTGGCTAATGTTGATAATGCTGTTATAAACATCAGGGTGCATATGTCCCTTTGAATCAGTATTTGTGCATCTTTTCAGCAAATATCTAGTAGTGCAATTACTGAGTCATAGGGTAGCTCTTTTTTTAACCTCTTGAAGAGCCTCCATACTGTTTTCCAGAGTGGCTGTACCAGCTTGCATTCCCACCAACATCTACATCCTTGCCAAAATCTCTTGTTTCCTGTGCTGTTAATTTAACCACTCTTACAGGTATGAGGTGATATCTCATTGTAGTTTTTATTTGTATTTCCCTGACGATGGATGATGTTGAGCATCTCCTCATGTGTCTGTTAGTCATCTATATGTCTTGTGTGGAAAAATGTCTATTCGTGGCTTCTGCCCATTTAACTGGATTATTGTTTTGTGGGTATTGAGTTTGACAAATACTTTTAAATCATTAGATGTGGTGACAAATTTAATACAAACTTTCAAATTAATTAGTAAGTATGAGCACAGTATAACTATATACTTACTGGACATTAGTATGAAAACTATAGAAATACAGAAAACTTCAATAAAGTAATTTTCTTCAATAATAAGAATGGTTAAAGTAAATAACATTTGGCTTTTCCTTTAAGGAACTGGCAGATAAAAATGTCTTTAAAAACACCTGGGAAATTTTCATACCCCCCCCCCAGGCTGGCCTGAGGCCATCTTGCAATATCAGTGACTCTGAGGGGGTATTGCCAAATGAACACAAAGAAGAAAAAACATATTAAAATTGTCCACCACGTATAGAAGACTACAGTTATGGCTGTGAATGTCTCTCCATGGATGTATCTGAAATGTCAAGTACTGAACTGAGAGGTGAATTTGTACATTTTTACAGAAAGTACTCTAAGAAATTTACTCAGGAAATGCATGTGGCACTGAGAAGTGAGACCAGAAGTGAGAAAGACAGTGACCTACTGTTTCCAACTTGTGTTTTATCGATATACATGTCAATTCTGCAGAAACACTTTGAATACCATTAATAAAGAATTGCTCTTTATTAAGCACTGGGGTAAGTCACTGCTAAATCAACATCCCATTAACTAGAGGACTTCAAAAAGAAGATGATATTTGGGTTTTAATGTGTATAAAATTACCATATACAGGTTTTTAAGTATAAAATAAAATTGTAAGAAATAGATAGATACTTATGAACTTTTTAAAGACAAAATTCTATTTATGCCTAAAACATACATTGTCTTCAACCTGGGAAGAACTTTTGTGATTACAAATAACCCATCATAAAAAAGGAGGCAAAAATGGTTTAGTAAGTGTTATTATGTATGACATACCTGAATCATGGGGAATATGACACAGCCCTATCCTCAAGGCTGCCACATTCATGAAATAGAGACACTTGAACCTTGAATATGGGTGACAGATGCTAAAGTAAAAGTATAGGTGAACTAGATTATATTGACAAATGGCAGAAAAACATATTTATCCTGAGCTGACCAAATAAATCTATATAACAGGGTTTATTTAAGAGATAGTTAAAATATAAGTAAGATTGAACACATTGGACAACTCAGGGAAGGGAACTCCACGTATTGTTGGATGGTGTGATGTGGTTAGAGTCTGCTGCAGAATCTCTGGCATGGAGCAGATGAAGGTGACAGCAAAGTGGGAATGTCTGTAATGTGACTTTTTCTTATGGATTTTATACTGTAGGCAATGTAGATGGTCACATATGTGCACCTGATATGATTATATACATTTTAGTTCCATTTTTAAATATCCTTTCCTCATTGTGATCAAATATCTCTAAGATGATGCTTCCATTCAGGGGGTCAATTAAGAGACAGACAGAGTTCAAAATAAGGTTACTGGTGGTGTCAGCACTGATGGCTTTTTATACAACAATGTTAAGCAGAGTGCCTGGAGAACAAGCACAGACAACAGTTTTGTGTTTGTTTTCCTTGCTTTCAGAGCCAATTTACAAACACAATATCTAAATTGGAAGAGATGAGGGTCAAACTAAGACTTACAGAAACAAGCTTGGGCAGTGTCCATTCATGTGAGAAAGGAATTCACTTGGAAAGCACAGATGATCCCGGGAATCAAGATAACACCCAAGTCAAGTCCTCAACAAATGTCCTGAGGTGTGTTGCTTCCTCTGTGGAATTCTGTCAGTGCCGAGGGATTTACCTTAGTGCTGACTCTTACTGCTCTTTTGCCTTGTGTACTCACTAAACCTTTAGTGAAACTGGCGTAATGATAATTGCACAGACAACCTGGCATTGCTTTTGTGAGAATGAAATGGGGGTATAAAGAAAGAAAATGGAAAAAATGTCATTGCAAAATCTTAGTAGGTGATGAATTTGCAAATGAAGAAAATATATATGGAAAAGAAGACCAAACCCATCATAAATTTATATTATTTCAACCTCAGCAAAAGTAATATTTTTGCCCAGATAGTTCTTTGTCCTCTGAGTGACCTGTGTTTATACAATATTTAGGAGCATCCACTAGATGTCAGTGGCTCCCCAGTAGTGACAACCAAAAACCTCTCTAGACCTAGCAGGATGTCCCCTGGGGGGAGGGCAATCCCCCTCCCCGCGTGAATACCTACCGTACTGATAACTTACAAGTCAAATGCGCTAAGCACCATTGTCACCTCATTTAATTTTTATACCTGTTTAATTTGTCAGCTACAAACTGGCATTACTAGAGATAAGTTGAAGGATTGACATGCTATCCTGCACAATTTACTTGTGAAATACAGAAGTATCAACCCAACCTGAAACACAATGCAAAGTAAGCATTCATTCTAGTGATGTGAGTGTGTCTGTGTGTGTGTGGGGGGGGGTGCATATGTGTGTATAACTCTTTGATTCTAATTGATTTGAATTCATGAAGTTTTATGGAAACTTACAGAAATATAAATTACCAACTTGTACCCTAGTTTTTTTTTTAATTTTTATTTAAATTCCAGTTAGTTAACATGCAGTATAATAGTTTCAGGTGTACAATTTAGTCATTCAATACTTAAATACAACACCTGGTGCTCATCCAAGTGCGCTCCTTAAAACTAGTTACTGAAAATGTAATTTGTTTAAACATCAAATGAGATACTTAAGGAATACAGAGTATTGAAGTATCAAGTTCCCTTTGTTTCTCCTATCTTGGCATTAGTTAAGTTTTGGTGGGAGTAAGGGGCTCATACAGGATTATATACATGGACACATAGTAGACACTGTAGGGGAGATAGAATGTTTGATATCTATACGAACAAAGGAATTCTGTACAGAATGTATCTTTGCTATAGCAGGCTAACTTCTGGTAAGGATAATTGCTGATCTGAAAAGTCACTCCAGAAAAAAAGGAAAGCACAATTTTGAAATACTTTCGACTTTGATATAGACCTCTGCAAAATGAATCAGAAAACAAGTTCTACAAGGAACTATACTATACATTGATTTCTATGTCTTAAAGAGATGATTGTCTGAGAAACAAACTGAGGGCTTCAGAGGGGAGGGGCTGGGGGAATGGGATAGGCTGGTGATGGGTAGTAAGGAAAGCACATATTGCATGGTGCACTGGGTGTTATACGGAACTAATGAATCACTGAATTTTACATTAAAAAAATAAAATAAAATAAATAAAATAAAAATTAAAAAAAATAGAGAGATGATTGTCAATATTTAGATCTTGGTTTCTTTAAACCATGTAATGAAGTGAGGGCATTCTTTTGATATTTTATTTATTTATTTGAGGGGGGGTGGGGGACTAGAGATGAAGGATAAGCAGACTCTGCACTGCACCCAGGGCCTGACATGGGCCTTGATCCCAGGTCCCTGAGATCATGACCTGAATGGAAACCAAGAGTCAGACTCTTAACCTACTGAGCCTCCCAGGGACCCCCAGAGGATGCACATTGTAAATATCTGCCCCACAATAAATACATGAATTCTAAAATTGAATCCCATTTTCTTATTATTTTACTTCCAAACTTCTGAAGACAAGGATAGGAAAATAAACTACTGTAAGAAATATAGTTACAGAAATACAATGTCAGTGACTTTCAAACTTGCAAATCAACTGGGAAATAGGCTATATATATATATACACACATATCTGACTTACAGAGATAATAGGAGTGTTCTTTAGAAAAACATGTTTTTAAATATTAATATTTTTTATTGGAAGCAACTATGATTTAAACTTCATTTAGAGTTCCACAAATATTCTTTATTTGTTTTTCATAGGTTTTTATTTAAATTCCCATTCATTAACATGGAACATAATAGTAGATTCAGCTATACAATCTAGGGATTCAACACCTCAATTCAACCCAAGTGCCATCATCAGAAGTGGCTTCCTTAATACCCATTACCCATTTAGCCCACTCCCCATCACCTCCCCTCCATTAATCATCAGTTTGTTCTCTATAGTTAACAGTCTCTTTCTTGGTTTGTCTCTCTCTTTATATGTATATATATTTTTCCTTTTCCACTTATGTTTTGTTTCTTAAATTCCACATATAAGTGAAATCATGGTATTCATGTTTCTTCAAATGACTTATTTCACTTAGCATGATATTGTCTAGCTCCATCCATGTCATTACAAATGACAATATTTCATTTTTTATGGCTGCATGATATTCCACTGCGCATACACACCACGTCTTCTTTATCAATTCTTCAGTCAAAGGACATTTGGAAATTTATTTTCCATAATTGTAGATAATGCTGCTATCAATATCAAGGTGCATGTATCTCTTTAAAGTTGTTTTTTTTTTTTTTAATTTGTTGGGGAAATAACTAGCAGTGCAATTGTTGGATAGGGTAATTCTAATTTTAAATTTTTGACGAAACTCTGTACTGTTCTCTGCAGTGGCTGGATCAGTTTATGTTTCCAGCAATAATGCAAGAAAGTTTACATTTCTCCACACCTAGGCCAACACATATTATTTCTTGTGTTGTTGGTTTTAGCCATTCTGACCAGTGTGAGGAGATTGTAGTTTTGATTTGTATTTCCCTAATAATGAGTACTGTTGAGCATCTTTTTATCTGTCTGTTAGCCATCTGGATGTCTTCTTTGAAAAAAAAAATGTCTGTTCATGTCTTCTGCCAATTTTTTAACTGGATTATTCAATCTTTGCATGCTGTGCTTATCATCTATCTATCTATCATCTATCTATCTATCATCTATCTATCTATCTATCATCTATCTATCTATCATCTATCATCTATCTATGTTGGATACTAACCCTTTATAAGATATGTTGTTCGCATATATCTTCTCCCATTCCTTAGATTGCTTTCAGTTTTTATGAATATTTCCTTTGTTGTGCAGAAGTTTTTATCTTGATGTAGTCCCAGTAGTTTATTTTTTGCTTTTATTTCCCTTGCCTAAGGAGACATATCAAAAAAAAGAAGTTTCTAAGACTGATAAAAAAGACTTTGCTGCTTGTGCTCTCTTCTAGGATTTTTATGGTTTCCTTTTGCACAAATAGGTCTTTAATCTAATCTATTTTGAATTTATTTTTGTGTATGGGATAGAAAGTGGTCCAAATCCTTCTGCATGTTGTTATAGAATTTTTCCAACACAATTTGTGTAAGAAACATTCTTTTTCCCATTGGATATTCTTTCCTACTTTGTTGAAAATTAATTGACCATATAGTTGTAGATTCATTTCTGGGTTTCCTAGTCTGTTCTATTGATCTATGCATCTATTTTTGTCCAGCACCATACTGTCATGATCACTACAGCTTTGATTTTTTATAATAATTTTTTATTATATTATGTTAGTCACCATACAATACATCCCTAGTTTTTGATGTAATGTTCCATGATTCATTACTTGTGTTTTGTAATATAAATTGAAGTCTGGAATTGTGATACCTCCAGCTTTGCTTTTCTTTTTCAAAGTTGCTTTGGTAATTCAAGGTCTTTTTTGGTTCCATACAAATTTTAGGTTTGTTTGTTCTAGCTCAGTGAAAAGTGCTATTTGTATTCTGATTGGGATTGTATTAAATGTGTAGGTTGTTTTGTGTAGGACAGACATAGTAACGGTATTTGTTCTTCATATTCATGACTATGAAATGTCTTTCCATTTCTGTGTGTCATCTTCCATTTCTTTCATGAATGTTTTGTAGATTTCAGAATATAGATCTTTCACCTCTTTGGTTAGGTTTATTCCTAGATATTTTACAAGTTTTGGTGCAATTGTAAATGGGATTGATTCCTTAATTTGTCTTTCTGCTGCTTCATCATTGGTGTAGAAAAAATGCAATTGTTTTTTGTACGTTCATTTTGTATCCTATGAGTTTACTGAATACGTGTATCAGTTCTAGCAATTTTGGGGGTTCTAAAGACTCCAAAAGGGCATTCTCAATAGAGTATCTTGTCATCTTCAAATACTGAAAGTTTGCCTTCTTCATTGACAATTGGGTGCCTTTTCTTTCTTTGTGTTGTCTGAATGCTGTGGTTAAGACTTCCAGTAGTATTGTAAATAATGGTCATGAGAGTGAACATCACTGTCTGGTTCTTTTTTTTTTTTTTAATATGTTAGTCACCATACCATACATCATTAGCTTTTGATATAGTGTTCCATGATTCATTCTTTGCATATAAAACCCAGTGCTCCATGCAATACCTGCCCTTCTTAATGCCCTTCACTGGTTCACAATAGCCAAACTGTGGAAGGAGCCGAGATGTCCTTCAACAGACTAATGGATAAAGAAAAAATAGTCCATATATACAATGAAATATTACTCAGACATCAAAAAGGATGATTACCCAATATTTGCATCAACATGGATGGAACTGGAAGGGATTATGCTAAGTGAAATAAGTCAAGCAGAGAAAGACAATTATCATATGGTTTCACTATCTGGTTCTTACCCATAGAGGAAAAGTTCTCATTTTTTTCCCAATTGAGGATGATAATTAGTTGTGGGGTTTTCACGGATGGCCTTTATTATACTGAGGTGTGTTCCTTCTAAAATTTCTTTGTTGAGGTTTTTTTCTCAAGAGTGTTGTACTTTGTCAAATGTTTTTTCTGCATCTGCTGAATGGAGTATATGGTTGTTATCCTTTCTTTTATCAAGATGCTGTATTACATTGATTTCTGAATATAGAACAATCATTGCAATGCAGGAATAAATACCACTTGATAATAGTGAATGATTTCTTTAATGTGTTGTTGGATTTGGCTTGCTAGTATTTTACTGAGAACTTTGCATCTGTGTTCGTCAAGGATATTGGCATAGAGTTCTGTTTCTTTAGTGTTGTCTTTTTTCAACATTTATTTTATTTTATTTTATTTTTAATTTTTTATCATGTTATGTTAGTCACCATACAGTACATCGTTAGTTTTTGATGTAGTGTTCCATGATTCATTGTTTGAGTATAACACCCATTGCTCAATGCAATGCGTGCCTTCCTTAAAACCCATCGCTGAGCTAACCCATACCCCCACACCCCCACACACCCCTCCCCTCTGAACCCCTCAGTTTGTTTCCCAGAGTCCATAGTCTCTCATGGTTCATTCTCCCTTCTGTTTACCCCCCCCTTCATTGTGTTGTCTTTATCTGATTTTGGTATCAGAGTAATGCTAGCCTCATTGAATAAACTTGGGAATTTTTCTTCCTTTTATATATTTTGGAATAATTTAAGAATAAGTGGTTCCACACAAATAAGGGCTGTTTGATCCAGTTCTTTGAAAAATGTCATTGGTATTTTGATCGCGATGGCATTGAAAGTATAGATTGCTCTGGGTAGCATAGACATTTTAACTATGTTAATTCTTCCAATCCATGAGCTTGGAATATTTTTCCATCTTTTTTGTGACTTCTTCAATGTCCTTCAAGAGTGATTTGTAGTTTCTAGAATACAGATTCTTTACATCTCTGATTAAGTTAATTCCGAGATAATGTACGATTTTTGGTGTGGTCCATATATACAATGGAATATTACTCAGCCATCAAAAAGAATGATTTCTCAACATTTGCTCCAACATGGATGGGATTGAAGGAGATAATGCCAAGCGAAGTAAGTCAAGCAGAGAAAGACAATTATCATATGGTTTCACTCATTTATGGAACATAAGAAGGAGGAAGATCGGTAGGAGAAGAAAAGGAAGAAGAAAGGGGGGTAAACAGAAGGGGGAATGAACCATGAGAGACTCTGTGCTCTGGGAAACAAACTGAGGGCTTCGGGGGGAGGATGGGATAGGCTGGTGATGGGTATTAAGGAGGGCATGTATTGCATGGTGCACTGGGTGTTATACGCAAGTAATGAATCATGGAACTTTACATCAAAAACTGGGGATGTACTCTATGGTGACTAACATAATAAAAATAATATTATTAATAAAAAATTTAAGAATAAGTAGTATTAAATCTTCTTTAAATGTTTGGTAGAATTCACCTCTGAAGCCATATGGTTCTGGAGTTTGGTTTGTTGGGAGATTTTTGATTATTGATTCAATTTATTTGCTGGTTAGTAGTCTGTTTAAGTTTTCTCTTTCTTCCTGTTTCAGTTTTGGTAATATATATGTTTCTGGGAATGTATTCATTTTCCCCAGGTTGTCCAATTGGTTAACATATAGTTTTTATAATTTTTATTGTAATTGCTTGTATTTCTGTGTTTTGTGTTATTATTTCTCCTCTCTAGTTTGTGATTTTCAGTCTTTTATCCTTTCTTTTTGATAAATCTAACAAGAGTTAATCAATATTGTTATTTTTTTCACACAAGCAGCTTCTAGTTTCACTGATCTGTTCTATTGTTTTGTACGTTTCCATATCATTTATTTCTGCTCTAATCTTTATTTCATTCCCTCTATTTACTTTAGGCTTATTTTTTTGTTCTTTTTCTAGCTTGCTGAGGTATAAGATTAGATTATTTATTTTAGATTTTTCTTACTTCTTGAGGTAGGCCTATATTGCTATAGACTTCACTCTTAGGACCAATTTTTTTTTTTCATCCTAAAGGTTTTGGAAAGTTGTGATTTCATTTTCATTTGTTTCCATGTATTTTTCTAAATTTCTTTTTGATTTCCTGGTTGACCCATTCATTGTTTATTAGAATGTTGTTTAACCTCCATGTAACTGTGGTCTTTCTAAATTTTTTCTTGTGGTTGATTCCTAGTTTCATACTGCTGTGGTCAGAAAAGGTGAATGATACAACATCAATATTTTCATTTTGTTTAGGCCTATTTTGTAACCTAATACATGATCTCTTCTGGAGATTGTGCCATGTGCACTTGAAACGAATGTGTATTCTGTTGTTTTAGTATGAAATTATCTGAATATACATGTTAAATCTATTTGTTCCAGTGTGCCATTCAAAGCCATTGCTTCCATGTTGATTTTCTTTTTAGATGATCTGTCCATTCTTATTGTATTAGTGAGTACTTTTAATGTTTACTATTAATTGTCTTATATACTTGGTTGCTTCCATGTTGTGTGTGTAAATATTTGCAGTTGTAAAGGGTGCCTGAATGGCTCAATCAGGTATGCTTTTGACTCTTGATTTCAGCTAAGATCATAATCTGAGGGTCCTGGGATCGAGCCCCATGTCAGGCTTTGTGCTTAGCGGGGAGTCTGCTTGAGGATTTGTCTCCGTTTCCCTCTGGCCCTTCCCCTATTTTCATTCTCTCTTTCTGTCAAATAAATAAATAAATAATAAATAAATAAAATAATTCAATATTTACAATGGTTAGGACTTCTTGTGGATTTTCCCCTTTCTTATAATACAGTGCCCTTCTTAATCTATTATTGCATTCTTTATTTTAAATTGCAGGTTTTACCATATAAGTATGTCCGTTCTATGGACTCTGGGAAACAAACTTAGGGCTTCAGAGGGGAGGGGGATGGGGGATTGGGATAGGCCAGTGATTGATATTAAGGAGGGCACATATTGCATGGAGCACTGGGTGTTACACAAATAATGAATCATGGAACACTACATCAAAAACTAAGGATGTACTATATGGTGACAAACATAATAAAAATTATTATTAAAAAAAGTATTGCTATTCTGGGTTACTTTTTTCAATATTTTATTTATTTATTTGACAGAGACAGAGAGAGCACACACAAGCAGAGGGAATGGCAGAGGGAGAGGGAGAAGCAGGCTCCCCGCTGAGCAGAGAGCCTGATGCAGGACTCAATCCCAGGACCCAAGAGCCGAAGGCAGCTGCTTAACTGACTGAGGCACCCAGGTGCCCCACTCTGGGTTACTTTTGACATCCAATTACATTATAAATGTTTCTGAATCCCCTCACATTCAATCTGCAGGTTTAAGTCTAAAATAAATTTCTAGACAGCATTGTTGTTTCTTAACCATTATTTCATCATTTTTGTTTTGATTGGAACATTTAGTTCATTTATATAAGGAATAATTATTTATGGATATGTGTTATTTTCCATTTTATTACTTGTGTTTTCATTGTTTCTAGAGATTTTTCTCTGATCCTTTCTTATCTTTGTCACTTTTGGTCTCTCTTTTGCACTTGAGTCCTCTTTGCTATTTCTTGAAGGGCTAGTTAGGTTGTCAAAAACTCCTTTAATTTTGTTTATCTAGGAAACTTTTTATCTCTTCTTCTGTTCTGAAAGATAGCCTAACTGAATAGAGTATTATTGGCTGTAGATTGTTTCCACTCAGTACTTTGTATATACTATGCCTCTCTCTTATGGCTTGCTATCTTTCTGTTGAAAATGTTCAGCTAGGCTTATGTGTTTTTCCTTGTAATTTAAGGGCTTATTCTGTATTGCTAATTTTAAGATTTTTTAATAGTATATTTGCAAATGTAATTACATTATGTCTTGGTGTTGGCATGTTTTTGTTGAATTAGATAGGAGTTCTCCATGCCTCCTAATCTGGGTATCTGTTTTCTGCATCAGATTAGGGGAGTTTCCAGTTATTATACCTTCAAATAAATTTTCTCCCGTCTGTTTTCACTCTTCTGCTTCTGGGACTCCTATAGTATGAATATTATTACATTTAATAGAATACTGAGTTCCCTAAGTTTATTCTTGCTTTGTCTGATTCTTACTTCTCTCTTTTGTTCAATTTCATTACTTTTCATCACTTTCTCTTCTAGGCAACTAATTGGTTTCTCTGTCTCTTCCCGCCTGCTGTTCATTGCATCCAGCATGTTTCTAATCTCATATATTGGACCCTTTATCACTCACTGATCTTTTTTTCTCTTTTATTTCTGTGGTAAGATTCTCATTGATGTCTTTTATTCTTTTCTTAAGACCAGTCTGTAGCCTTATGATTGTTACTTTAAATTTTCTATGAGGCCTGTTACTTATATCTGTTTTGCTTAGATCTCTGGCCATGGCCTTATCTTGTTTTTCATTGGGACACATACTTCCATCTTGACAGTTTGTCTAAGTCTTTGCCTTTTCCTGTGTGTTAGAAAAAAACCAGTTATGTCTCCTGCTTCTGAAAGTAATGACATTGTGAAAAAGAGGTATTGTAATACACAGGGCCTGGTGCTTCAGGGAGTGTCTCTGGTGTGTGTTGCATACACTCAGCTGTTGTGTTTAGCTGACTTATCTTTCAGGCCAGTCATCTGCAGAGGCTCTCCTTGCCTGCTCTTGGCCATGTTTGGTCCTGGGCCAGAATGTGGCAAGTTTTAACTAGGTATGTTCTGGTAGGTTTGCGAAATGAGCCCTTACATCACCTCCAACAGTACCGAGGTCTTTCAGAACTCTCTGGACAAGAGATGTAATATGGAAAGCAGTCTGTGCTTATCTTTTGGTGGAGGAGCATATCCTGTTGGGACTGAGGCAAGCTTGACTGAGAACAGCAGTCCATCAAGAGCATAGGATTGGGGTTTGGTATAGTCCAATTAGGCAGCCATTGTTGGTACTATGGCATGCCCACAGGTGGCTTTATCTTTAAGCTGAAGGACAGGGGAAGGAAATGTCATAGGCCAGCTGCTTTGTTCCTGGAGATGCATCTGCCAGAACGTTGTCTCTCAGAATGAATAATCTCCCTACTGTGTTCCAGATAATCTTCAGATTGCTGTTTTCACACTGTCTACCTGTGAAAATTCCCTGACTTCTTTCTAGTTGCAGAGCAGTGCCTTCTGGACTCTTCCCCAGCCAAGCCCAGAGACCTTTAAAATTCTAGAATTTGAGACCCACTATTTTTAAGACCTTAAGAAATCAACCCCTCTGATTTTCTATAAAAATGGCTTTGAGGAAACATTCTCCTTGTGTGTTCCCTCCTCTCTCTCTTGCCCATCTCGGGGAATATGACTCCTTACCTTCTGCAGCACCCACAATCTGTTTCTTTAACAAACCATGTCTACATACCTCCCACCTTCTTTGATGTGGCCTCTTCTTCCTCTTTAGTTTTGGAGTTTGTTCTGTCAGTCTTTAGGTCAATCTCTGGGTCATTTAGGATGATTTGATAGTCTTTTTTTCTTTTTTCTTTTTTTTAACTAATATTGAGAGATCCCTCTTATTCCATTTAGTAGAGACCAGATGTTAACTAAAGAGGTTTTGCAGGGAGCCAGTGAGAATATAAGAAGAGTAGAATTGAGGAAACATCTCTCTAAGAGGAAAATGTAAAATATATAACTTTAATATTAAAAACAATTTTATTTCAGGGCACCTGTGTGGCTCAGTTGGTTGGACATCTGCCTTCAGCTCAGATCATGATCCCAGAGTCCTGGGATTGAGCCCTGCATTGGGTTTCCTTCTCCATGGGGAGCCTGCTTCGCCCTCTCTCTCTGCCTGGTCCTCTGCCTCCTTGTGGTCTCTCTCCCTGTCTGTCTCTTTCTCTGTCAAATAAATATATAAAATATTAAAAAAATAGAAAACAGGGGCGCCTGGGTGGCTCAGTCATTAAGCGTCTGCCTTCGGCTCAGGGCGTGATCCCAGAGTTTTGGGATCGAGCCCCACATCAGGCTCTTCCACTGGGAGTCTGCTTCTTCTTCTCCCACTCCCCCTGCTTGTGTTCCCTCTGTCACTGGCTGTCTCTTTCTCTCTGTCAAATAAATAAATAAAATCTTTAAAAAAAATAAAAAAATAAAAAATAGAAAACAATTTTATTTGGACATGAAATAACTTACCAAATACATTTGTAATCATCTACTGCCCAGACAGAATAGAGAATTCATGTTTCACTAGAGACTTCCATGGAAGTTTGAGGTTGTTAATGTGAACAATACTTTCTAATTTATTGTCTCTTGTAAGGTGAGGACAAAGGTATCTTTTTAGGTCATGATAAGTCACTTATGTTCTATGAATGTCACTTATTTAACAAGTGTGGATGGTTATACCACTCTCAGGCTTTTTTTTTTTTTTTTTGATTGGGATAATTTCTGACATTTATCCATGATGCTAATCAGATGGTCAGTAATGTTCACATTTGTGTCTTCCCTTCCACATATGGTAATGACCCAGGAGGAAAACATGATCTTCCTCTCATCCAGTGTGTAACTTCAAACATATGATATCAATTTTCATCTGTATGAAATAAAATTAATGCTAGTGCATAAGTATCAAAATTTTAGAAGGATTGAATGTAATCAATACAAGTGAGTTTTTTTGTTTGTTTGTTTTTTGTAAATAGACTACCCATAGCTTAGTTATTTTTGGTTCAGTCTTTGGAAGCATATTAAATGGGTGAAAGTAATGTAGTAGAAATTTCTTTATGCATTCAAAAATTATCTTCTCTGTCAAATACCAATAACGTTTTTCATAGAGCTAGAACAAACAGTCCTAAAATTTGTATAGACCACAAAAGACTACAAATAGCCAAAGCAATATTGAAAAAAAAATGGAAGCATCACAATACTATAACTGCAAGTTATAGTACAAAGCTGTAGTGATCATAATAGTATGATACTTGCATAAAAATTAGGCACATAGATCAATGGAAATAATAGAAACCCAGAAATGAATCCAATTATATGGCCAATTAATCTTTGACAACACAGGAAAGAATATCCAATGGGAATAAAGACATTGTCTTCAAGAAATGGTGCTGTGAAAACTGTACAGCTACATGCAGGGAAACTGGACCACTTCCTTACAAGATACACAAAAATAATTTCAAAATGGATTAATGACCTACATGTGAAGTGGGAAACCATAAAAGTTCTAGAAGAGAACACAGGCAATAACTTCTTTGTCATAGGCATTAGAGACTTCTTTCTAGATATGTCTCCTTAGGCAAGGGAAAGAAAAGCAAATATAAACTATTAGGACTACATCAAAATGAAAAGCTTCAGAACAACAAAGGAAACAATCAACAAAACCCAAAGCAATCTAGGGAATAGGAGAAAATATATACAAATGTTATGTATGATAAAGGGTTGATATCCAAAATATATACAGAACTTGTAAAACTCAACACCTAAAAAAATAAATAACTCAATTAAAATGTGCAAAAGACATGAATAGACATTTATCCAAAGAAGACATCCAGATGGCTAACTGACACATGAAAAGATGCTGAAAACCATTAATCCTCAGGGAAATGCAAATCAAAACTACAATGAACTATCACCTCACCCCTGTTAGAATACCTAAAATGAACAACACAGTGTACAATAGATGTTGGCAAGGATGAAGAAAAAGGGGAATCGTCTTGCACACTTGACGGTTGCCATAAGGGAAGTGGATGGTGAGATGGGTTAATTAGGTGATGGGGATGAAAAACAATGCTCTTCTCTATCAACTTAAAATATACATTTAATGGGTTTTATTCTTGCTGGGGAGATTTTTCTTTTTAAAGAAATCAGTCTAAACAGCATATAAAATACATATGAGCCAAAACCATATTCATTTGAATTGATATTCATCTTGTGCTCAGTCTTGGCAATAAAAACTATACTTATGTATAACATAAATATTTGATATTTTGATATGCGAATATATGAAGGACATACAATTATTCATACTCAGGTAATCATATTCTCTTTTTATTAATACATGTATTCTTATCAGAAAATTTTGAGAGTGTATACTTACTACATTACATTTTGACTTTGTGAAACAACATAGAACTTTTTCTGAAAATAAGATACTTTGGTTATTTACTTAAGGAAATGAGTATTTCATGAAAATTTCACAATTAGACTAAAATAACATGCAAAAATAAGTAAAAACCTCACATTTCTTTATTTACCATACATAAGTTTTTTTCTTCCTTTAGGAAAACCAATGAACAGAAAATGGAAAAATAGAACCAAACATTAACAGATTTCCTTTTATTGGAGTTGTTTCCACCATGAAGTATTGGCATGTTTATTTTCATTCTCATTGCACTAATTTTCTTAATGCCTTTGTTTGACAACCTGTTCATGATCATCCTCATCCTCCTGGACACCTATCTCCACACACTTATGTATTTTAATCTTAGCTCTCCCTCATGGACCTGAACTACATCTCCACCATTATCTAAGATGGTTTCCAATTATCTCTTTGGAAAGAGTTCATTTCTTTCATTGGGTGTGGACTTCAGAGCTTCTTCTTCAATACTTTGGCTAGTGCAGAAGGACTAATCTTAGTCTCTATGGCTATGGTCATTTTGTAGTTACTTGCTTTCCTCTTCACTATCCTACTCATGAGCAAAACATGTGTATGCCGATAAAACAAGATCCTGGTTAATAAGCTCTATCAACTCCTTTGCCTACACTTATATACCCTCCATATCCTTTATTGCCAAGTCAGAGCCATCAAATGTATCTTCTATGATGTCCTTGTCATGTCAACTCTGGCGTGCATGGGCACCTGGATCTATAAGTACATTGTATGTGAGCACCACCCTCTTACTTGTGTTCCCTTTCATTGACAATGATTTTGCCATTTGCCATGTGCATGCAACAGAAGGGAGGAAGAATTCCTATTCAATATGCAACATGCCCCTCACTGAGGTTACTTTTTACTATGTGCCCTTTCCTTACACTTATCTACAACTGTGATCCCTTTCATCTCCAACAGGGGACAAGGTTCTGGATGTCTTCTACACTATCCTGATCCCAATGCTAAACCCCATAATCTATCACCTGAAAAACAAAGTTGTAATATGGACATGAGAAGAGCAATTCAGAGGATCTGATTTATGAAAATATAAGCAAAGTTCTCATTAGTTCTGTGGCATTAGAAATAGATCAATTTCTCCTTCTATGCTCATTAAGAACAATATTATTCCAGGATTCAAGACAGGAATGAAAATAATGTAGAAGATTAAAAAATGGAGATTTAACAAAATAATTATATATTTCCCATTTTCCTTGTGGGGATATTTTAGTAAATCTAAACTGCATTATATCTCCTTTATGGTTTTTTTTTTTTCATTTTTATGATATGTTAGTCACCATACAGTACACCATTAGGTTTTGTTATAGTGTTCCATGATTTATTCTTTGCATATAACACCCAGTGCTCCATGCAATATGTGTCCTCCTTAATACGCTTCACTGGGGTAGCCCATTCTCCACCCCCTCCCCTCTGAAGCTTCCAGAAGCCCTTGTTTCCTGGAATCCATAATCTCTCATGGTTCATTTCTGTTAGCCCTCCCTTCATTTTTCCCTTCCTTCTCCTAACGATCTCCCTGCTATACCTTATGTTCCACAAAAGAGTGAAAACATATAATAATTGTCTTTCTCTGCATGACTTATTTCACTTAGCATAATCCCCTCCAGTTCCATCCATGTTGATGCAAATATCGGGTAATCATTCTTTCTGATGGCTGAGTAATATTCCATTCTGTATATGGACCACATCTTCTTTATCCAGTCATCTGTTGAAGGGCATCTCGGCTCCTTCCACAATTTAGCTATTGTGGACAATGCTGCTATGAACATTGGGGTGCATATGGCCCTTCTTTTCACTACATCTGTACCTTTGGGGTATTTCCTTTATCTTGTGAGCAATGAGGTTTTACTAGTATTTACAAAATATAGTGGAAACTGCCCAACTTGATGGTGTCATTCAGTCTAATACTTCTGCTGTCCTTAATATATATTCCAAAATAACTAAAATACTACAAAGGATCAATAAATATCATAACATTACTAGTTCTAATTGACAACTAAAACTATTATCTCTTTCATTTCTATTATAGTTAACTTTTAACCCACACATATTGGTTCTTCTATTTCCCAATTTCAAGAGAGGTGATATATAGGGAGATAAGGCAGAGAGGTCTGCATTAATCAGAGTTCATTAAACCACTTAGAAAGAAAATTTTTAGAAAAAGTATCTTTTATGAGGGAGACCCTAGGATAATATGGGTGAATTCTAAGGAATTAATCTTAGGGATAACTAGTGTTGGGAAGTACAAAATGGGCTATAGAAGAATGAAAGCCAATTTATTCAAATATTTTTTTCTTATAGATTTACTTATTTATTTTAGAGGGGGACTGGGGCAGTGGAAGAAGGAGAGAGAACCTCAAACAGACTTAGCTCTGAGAACAGAGCCCAACGTGGGGCTCAATCTCACAATTCTGAGATCATGACCTGAGCTGCAGCCAAGAGTCAGATGCTTAACTGACTGTGCCACTCAGGTGTCCCTGAGAGGCACTTTAAAATAGATTAATGAGTTATAAACTAACCTGTGATGATTAATTAATCTGAAATGCTCTTCAATCATCCTTTAAAATAAGCTAAAATTGTACATCCCATATATCCACTGTTGCCAACTTACAAGATAATGTCTATTTTAAACATTTCATTCTTCTTTTACAATTCTCATAATTCTACTGAACCAGCTTTGGGATTTGTTTAGAATCAAGCTCTCCACACCAGTATGTTGAATAGACATACCTGCTTGGTCACTTGCCTACACAAGTCCCCATTACCCCCATCTTAACTATACAATGGATGAACGGCCATTATTGTCAGGAGATAATGCTTCTATACTCTTAATTCTCTGAAGACAGGTGGAAAAAAGAAGGTAGGGTGAGCACATAAGAAGGTTTGGATTATCCAAATAATAGCAGTGATACATGGCCAATGTATTAGAATTGAAAATTATCATTTATTCCAAAATAAAGAGCCATATTTTAGAGAACAAGATATGAATTGGATGTTTTTATGCTGAAACCAAGTGAAAATTTGAAAGTTCTTTACCATTAACTGATTAAAGGTTTGATTTTGGAATGGCATGATTATGACTGATATATCACAGAACATTTTCTCATTACATAAAATTGTATGATAGTATAGTAATAGTAATACTTTTTAAAGATAGATAGTTTGTCTATCCATTTTTTTGAGAAATGTCTGTTCATGTCTTCTGCCCATTTATTGACTGGATTATTTGTGGGGTTTTTTGGGTGATGGGCCTTATGGAGGACAGGTGATGTGATAAGATAGGGTTTTATACACAACTGATAAGTTATTAAACACTACATCTGAAACTAATGATGTACTATAAATTAGCTAATTGAATTTAAATTAAAAATAGTTTGCTTGTTGTTGAAATAATTGCCCTGTACCACAAAATTTCAGTCTCAAATATAAAGAAAAGAAGATATATACACTTAATATCAATAAACAAATACTTCTAAACACTTACACACTAAAAATGTTTTCCAACTTAACTGAAATGTGATTTAGAATACCATTAGCTAAGGTTCTAAACTGAAATAAATTTATTAAGATAAAATTGGTACAATTTAAGAAGAAAGTATAAATAAAAACAGGGTGAAAGTCTTTCAGAATCTCCAAAAATGTTGGCCAGTCAGATCTTGAGAGTTGACAACTACGAGCAATTTGCAACATGTGTCTGAAAATGACTCATATCAGGACATCACTGTTTTACCTCCGCTGAACCATTCATAGCCCCCAAACCATATAATGTACTTCTTTAGGAACTGGATGAATGCATACTCTGTCATGTTTGGTGCTTTGAGGGATCCACACAAATTAAATCTTTGGATAAAATAATGTGATGTAGAGAATTGATATATGCCTTGGCCAGAGTTGAGAGTTCACACAGCAGTGGCTATTTAGGTCCCAACATAGATATCAGAACTTTCACTCTATAAAACATGTAGAGAGAAGATAAAACAAACAAACAAAAAAATAAACACCAATGTTCTCTAGACTTTCTGCTGAAAGAAGTGTTGTGTGTCTCTTCAGTTATCTTCCTACATGATTCATTATGTGTGAGAACTCTGTGACATTTATAATTTTCAAAATAGGTAAATGTAAGGGGCACCTGGATGGAGCAGTTGGTTGAGCATCTGACTTTGGCTCAGGTCATGATCTCAGGGTCCTGGGATCAATCCCCACATTGGGCTCTTTGCTTGGTGGACAGTCTGCTTGACCCACTCCCTCAGCCTCCCCCCAACTCATATTCTTGCTCTCTTTTTCAAATTAATAAATAAAATCTTTCAAAAATAGATAAATATGACTCTTCATTTAAAGTCTTGTGTGAGGAGTCTCTGGGTGGATCAGTTGGTTAGGCATCTGCTTTTGACTCAGGTCATGATCCTGGGTTCCCAGAATTGAGCCTTGCATCAGGCTCTGTGCTCAGTGGGGGGACTGCTTCTCCTTCTCCCTGTTTAGAGATCTCCCTTCTTGTGCTCTCTCTCTTTCTCCCTCTGTCAAATGAATAATTAAAAAAAAAGTCTTGTGTGATTTAATAAAAATTTCACTTAGATTGAAGATAAAACCTAAAAATTAAACATAAATATATACATATATATATATGTACAAGCATGTTATACTTAAATACATTAAGTAAAACTAATGACAAAATGGTAAAACATGAATTAAAATTACATTTTTTTTATTTGAATTTAAAAAAAAATTAGTGATTTTTTATTATATTATGTTAGTCACCATATAGTACTTCCCCGGGTTCCAATGTAAAGTTCAATGATTCATTAGTTGCATGTAACACCCAGTGCATCATGCAATACATGCCCTCCTTACTACCCATCACTGATCTATCCCATTCCCCCACCCTCCTCCTCTCTGAGGCCCTCAGTTTGTTTCTCATAGTCCATAGTCTCTCATGTTTCATTCCCCCTTCTGATTGCCCCCCCTTTCTTTATCCCTTTCTTCCCCTACTGATCATCCTAGTTCTTATGTTCCATAGATGAGAGAAATCATATGATATTTGTCTTTCTCTGCTTGATTTATTTCACTTAGCATTATCTCCTCCAGTGCCTTCCATGTTGCAGCAAATGTTGAGAATTCATTCTTTCTGATAGCTGAGTAATATTCCATTGTATATATGGACCACAACTTCTTAATCCAGTCATCTGTTGAAGGACATCTCAGTTCCTTCCACGATTTAGCTATTGTGGACAATGCTGCTATGAACATTGGGGTGCATATGGCCCTTCTCTTCACTACGTCTGTATCTTTGGGGTAAACACCCAGTAGTGCAATGGCTGGGTCATAGGGTAGCTCAATTTTTAACTTTTTAAGGGACCTCCACACTGTTTTCCAGAGTGGCTGTACCAACTTGCATTCCCACCAACAATGTAGGAGGGATCCCCTTTCTCCACATCCTCTCCAACACAAAATTCTCACTATCTTGAAGTGTTGTGTATTTGAAAGTGGACTGGGTTTACATAAAAAGGTTTATTGCAAAATTTAAGGAGATGAAAATTTAAGAATAGTAAGTAGCCACATATCAAAAATAACAGTGATAGATAGATATCCAAAATATAAGGAGTAAAGAATCCTATAGTATGACTAAAGAAAACAAACAAAACATACTGCATGGTGCACTGGGTGTTATATGCAAATAATGAATCATGGAGCATTAATTACATCAAAAACTAAGGATATACTGTATGGTGACTAACATAACATAATAAAAATTATTACTTAAAAAACATAAAAGAGAAAGAAAGGATCTTAAAAAAAAACTATGAAAAAAACACAAAATCGGTTACAAAATGGCAAGAAATACATATCTATCAATAGTTACTGTGATGGGTAGTAAGGAGGATGCATATTGCATGGTGCACTGGGTGTTATACGCAACTAATGAATCATCAAACTTTACATCAAAAACTAGGGATGTACTGTCTGGTATGATAAAAAAAAACATTAAAAAATAGTTACTGTGAATGTAAGTGAACCAAACGCTCTAATCAAAAGACAAAAAAAAAAAAAAAAAAAAAAAAAAAAAAAAAAAAAAAAAAAAAAAAAGCACCTGGGTTGCTCAGTTGGTTAAGCATACAACTCTTGATTTTGGCTCAGGTCATGGTCCTGGGGTTGAGAGATCAAACCCTGTGTCTTGCTCCATGCTGGTCATGGAGCCTGCTAAATATTCTTACTCTCCCTCTTCCTCTCACCTCCTCCATTAAGTCTCTCAAAACAAACAAACAGATAAATAAAAATTAATTAATTAAATATATAATTAAATTAAATAAAAGAATGAATGAATAAATAAATAAATACATACATAAAAGACCCACCCATATTCTGCCACTAAAAGTTTTATTTCAGTTGGAAAGATACATGCAGGTTGAAAGGGAGAAGATGGAGATAGATTCATTATGCAAAAACATGCCAAAATAAAGTTGGAATAAGAATACTTATACTAGAAGTTTATTTTTTTAAGATTTTATTTATTTATTTGACAGAGAGAAAGACAGCTAGAGAGGGAACACAAGCAGTGGGAGCGGGAGAGGGAGAAGTACTAGGGCGATTGCTGGATGGAAGGGTAGATGTAATTTTAACATTTTGAGGAAACTCCATACTGTGTTCAAAAGTGGCTGTACCACTTTGCATTCCCACCAATAGTGTAATATGTTCCCTTTTTTTTCTGCATCCTCACCAACGACTGTTTTTTGGGTTTTTTTTGTATGTTTGTTTGTTTGTTTGTTTTTCCTGTGTTGTTCATTTTAGCCATTTTTGGGAAGTATGAGGTGATATGCCATTGTAGTTTTGCTTTGTACTTGACTGATGATGAGTCTGTTAGTCATCTATTTGTCTTCTTTGAACAAATTTCTATTCATGACTTCTCCCCATTTTTACCTGTATTTTTTGTTTTTTTAGGTATTCATTCTGTTAAGTTCTTTATAGATTTTGGATACAAACATCTAGCAATCCCAAGATCAAGAGTCCTTGCTCTACTGACTGAGCAAGCCAGGTGCCTGAAGGTTGCAAATTTGAGTATTATTTGAACATGATGATTCAGAGATCCTTTTGGAGACTCATTTGTATAAAATGGTGTGAACTTCTATGTAGAGACCATGACAGATACTTGTTTGGGAATTCCTTTTTAGAATATTGGATATATCATCTCATTAATAAAGCCAAATGGGTAATTTTAGAAACAGCAAATACTGATGTGGGCACCTGAGGCAGATACTTCATGAGATGCAAAAAAAAAAAAAAAGTGACTAAAAAGGAGGTAAAGAACCAGCTTATGGGAGAGGAAAATTTCTGAAATGAAGCAGCATCCATGTGTCTAGTATGTCAGAAAGTCAGTACACGAGAGCTCCAAAACTACCAATAAATCTTTTGTGACAATCTCAAACCATCTTTTGTGACATTAAAACCTTCTGTTAAAGCAGTTTAAGAAAGTGTGAGAGAAGAAGCCAGATTTCTATGTCCTGGAGACTTCACAGGAGAAAAGGCTTTTTTTTTTTTTTTTTTTTTTTAAGGAAAGAGAGAGGGACACCTGGGTGGCTCAGTTGATTAAGCATCTACCTTCAGCTCAGGTCATGATCCCTAGGTCCTGGGAGCCAGCCCTATATTTTGCTCCCTGTTCAACAGAAAGCCTACTTCTGCTTCTACCTCTGTTTTTCTCCCTGCTTGTGTTCTCTTGTTCTCTCTTGCTCTCTCTGTCAAATAAATGAAATAAAAGGAAAGAAAAAGAGAGAGAGAGAAGGAAAGAGAGTTATAAAGGAGTCCAGAGTTTGAGATGGAAAAAATGAACTCTGTCCTAATAGATTTGTTTTTTTCTTGAGTTAGTAGATGGCATTGCAAGTGAAGTATTCCAGGGTGCCTGGGTGACTCAGTTGTTAAGCGTCTGCCTTCAGCTCAGGGCACACATCAGGCTCCTCTGCTGGGAGCCTGCTTCTTCCTCTCCCACTCCCCCTGACTGTGTTCCCTCTCTTGCTGGCTGTCTCTCTCTCTGTCAAATAAATAAAATAAAGTTTTAAAAAAAGAGAGAGAGAGATGAGAGAGAGAGAGAGAGAGAGAGAAGTATTCTGGAAGCATAATTGAAATTGGAGAGATAATGGAGTCAATAGCATGTCATAGCAAGAAATGTATTGATAAGTATGACAATATAAATTTTAATTCAAATAATAAAATAAAATAAAATAAATAAATGGTAACAAGAGAAAAAAAACTGCTAGAAGTAACCAATAAAAACAAAGTTCTTGCTACTGAGAAGGAAAATTAAATCCTTCCAATGTGTAAATTCCATAAAAGTAGAGTTTGGTTTTTTGGTTTGTTGTTATTGTTGTTTTTCCCCTCAAAAGTAGAGTTTTGTTACTCCTCATCTCGAGGGATGGCAGGCATTAAATTGTCATGAATATTTTTAAATGGATAAATGAAGTTGTAACACGATAAGTGAATGCAGAGTAATGGACACTAGAGTATGTTTAATTGGTGATTTATAAGGTATGGGAGATAGGGAAGGACACAATATGAAGGGAGAAAGGAGGCTCTTCTTTATGGAGACAAGAGAGAAAGAGAAAGATGGGGAAATTAGCCTTCTGGAGAATGAGGAATATTTTCTGCAGCATAGTTGCAGAAAGGAGAGAAAGAACACTTAGCTACAAGTAATGACACAGAAACTACCATCCAGGGAAAGGGTTACTTGTCCCAGAACTTTGTTAAGTTCTTTATTTACATTTTTTTAATTAAAAGCTATGAGAAATTGATGCAAGACTCAGAAGTGATGATAAATAGTGACTTCCCCTGCTAGAATCCATTCCAACATTACAATGAGTGTTTGTTCTTTGCTGCCGTCCATTGTGACATTTATTGCAGTAGAAGAAACAAAGAACCTTCTACCTCCCCTGTCCCCCCTTAAGCTATCCAGCTTTAATTCCAAGACAAAACTGAGAACTATTAAGAAAAAGTACCCATCATAATATTTGTATACTGTCAAGTTTTTAAGGCATGTTCATCATGTTTTTAATGTGTTACACCCCATAATTGTAGACCGTGGCCATGACAGACAAGCAGCAGGGGCAAATAAATATGTGTTCTCTCTCGAGTTAGAATTATCATCTATTTGAATTGAGAAGTTGCTCGGAATAAATGTGAGCACAGGGGCTGTAAAAAAGGGATATGAACCCCTATTAAAGATTGTTTGATATCATATTCTATATAATGGATGTGGATACTATAATAACTTGAAATAGCCAATCTAATGTAAAAAGGAGTGATGACACTAATTTAATGACTAAGTTTCTTTATCTACTTAAGCAAAAAGATAAGCATGAGCTGTAGAATGTTTAATTTCTTCTTGGAGGCAGCAGAGTGTTTAGGAAATACGTCTATACTGGAAAACAACAGAGCAGCGTTCCCTTTATGTGTCTACTAATTTATTGGTTTTTGTATATTTAAGGATAGCTAATTATTTCTAAATTTCACTTTTTCCACCTATGTAAAGTTGATGTCCATCAGGCAGGATAGCCTATTCAAAATAAGATTAACAGATGGAACATGATTACCTCAACACCAAGGAAAGTCTTGCCAAGGGCAGCTGCTGTGGTACACAGACCCTACCGTGATCCCCATTGATTTTCCCTTTTGATGCTCATATCTTTGTGTGCTGCTGTCCCCTGAAGTATAGATGGGACCTATGGTTTCCTTCTAACTAACAGTATGTGACAAATGTAGTGTGACATCCCCCCATTGATTAAGTGATGTTGTCTGGTAAAAGTATTTTGCAGATGGAATTAAGGTTCTAAGCTTACTGACTTTGACTTAATAGAAAAGCAGATTATCCGGAGTAGCTTTGACCCAATCAGATGAAGGTCCTAAAATAAGAAAGCTGCCATGAATTGTATAACCTATGAAAATGAATTATGCCAACTACATGAACTTGGAATTGGAGTTTACCCAGTTGAGCCTCCAGATGAAAACACAACACAACCCACACCTGTTTTCAGCTTTGTGAGTTCCATTACAGAGGAATCAGCCATGCTGTACCCAGGCTAATGACACATGGAAACGGAGAGATAATAAAGGCTGTTTTAAGTCACTAAATGTGTAGTAGTTTGTTTCAGAAGCAATGGAGAATTAATGTAGCTGTTTTTGTGGGACTAATGACTTTTGGGTGGTGGACACATTTACTCAGAAGTGATTCTGAAGGAAGGGAGACAGAATAACAAATAAACTTAGCTTAAGCTTCTCTCTCTTCCATCTGCTGTGATGTACCATTGACCAAACCCACTGGAGACCAGGAAGCAAAAGGAAGTCTTTGCTTTGACCACAGAAAGTGGAACATGCAAATAGAATATATCCAGAATAGCCCGGCCATTTTTACTCTCAGCATCCACTCTTTTCCTTTGTCTGGGTAAAATGTACAAATCCTCAACATGACG
Organism: Ursus arctos; assembly: GCF_023065955.2. Lineage (NCBI taxonomy): Eukaryota > Metazoa > Chordata > Mammalia > Carnivora > Ursidae > Ursus > Ursus arctos. The sequence goes on along the minus strand of NW_026623067.1, from coordinate 7,598,939 downwards.
GCAATAGAATATAAAGCTTTATAAGCTATTCCTGTGTAGTCTAAATTATGTCGTAATATTCTTACTGGACACCTAAATATTAGCCAGCACTTACAGACACAAGCAAAAAACGAACAGGTAAATACAATAAGCAATGCGGCTTTACTCTCCATTTCTCCCTTCTAATGTATACTAAGAATTTGAGCCAGTTGCTATATTTCCTTGGCAATAAAATGTGCCCATTGAAGGGAACCAATGTTGAGGACATACAATTGCCTCAGATAGAATACCATGTAGATCTACAGATAATTGAACAGGCAGATATCACCTTGGCAAGTGATGACAACACTGCATGTGGGTTTTGCAACTATTCTTGTGAAAACAAATCACTATTCCCACCATGATGGAGTCCAGTGTAGTCTCCTGGCCACAAGGCTGTGTGCCTAGGAGAATAATGCTAACCAGGAGCACTACAGTGACCTTCAATTATCATATAGGACACATGGTATTTGTAGAAACTAGATGAAGGGTGAGAGGAAGGCCATGAGCACAGGCCCAACAGTTTTCACCAAACATCTTGGCCCCTTTCTACCAGGGCCCATAAAACAAGAAGTGCAGTGGCTGTGGGAAGAGACTGCCTGACATCCACAAAAATGATCTTGCCATTTGAGCTCACAATCTCTAGTTAGTTTAATCCTGACAACAATGATGAATGTTTTCACTATTTTTTTTTTACCCCACAATTACAGAAAAGGAAATTGAAGCATATTTATTTTGAGTAACTTGCCATATCTAGAAAGGGGGCAGAGCTGGTATTCACACCCAGAATTAAATAAAAAGTTCAAAATGAGTCTCTTGTAGATAGCATATGGATGTGTCCTTTCATTGTATCGAATCTGCAACCCTGTGCCATATCATGGGAGCATTTAGGCCATTCACATTGAGAGTTAATACTGAAAGATATGTATTTATTGTCATCCTATTGTCTGTACAGTCCATGTTTCTATAGATGGTCTCTGTAAATTTCTGGTCTGTATTACTCTTGGGGACTTTCTTCTTTTATGGAATCCCCCTTAGTATTTCTTGCAGGGCTGGGCTGGTGGTCACATATTCTTTCAATTTCTGCCAGTCCTGGAAGCTTTTTCTCTCTCCATCCATTCTGAATGACAGCCTTGCTAGATAAAGTATTCGTTCTTCTCATTTACTACCGTGAATATGTCTTTCCAGCCCCTTTCTGGCTTTCCAGGTCTCTGTGGACAGGACTGATGTTATTCTGAAGTTCCCCGCCACTCCCCACCATACATAAGAAATCTCTTACCCCTAGCTGCTCTCGGGGTGGCTTCCTTGGTTCTAGGATTTGTGAGTTTTACTATTATATTTACTATTATGGGCATTGGTCTGTTCTCCTTGAGCTTGGGATAGGTCCTCTCTGCCTCCTGGACATGAATGCTTGTTTCATTCCCCAGATTGGGGAAGTTCTCAGCTACAATTTGCTCAAATATAGCTTCTAGTCCTCTATCTCTCTCTTTCCACTCCCTCATGGATCTCAGTGATACTGACATTGGATTGTTTCATGATGTAATTAATCTAAGTCTGTTCTCATGGATTTTAAGCTGTTTGTTCCAGGCCTCCTCCTGTTCCTTCCTTTCTATCAGTTTATCTTGTAGATCACTAATTTGTTGTTCTGCCTCATTTACCCTAGGTATTAGAGTATCTAGTTTAGACTGCATCTCATTCATAGCATGTTTTAGTTCGGCCTGATTGTCTCTCATTTCTGCCCTTAGAGTTTCTGTATTTTTGCTAATGGTTTTCTCAAGCCTAGCTATTGACTTCATAACTGTTACCCTGAAGTCTATCTCCGACATCTTGCTTATAGCCATGTTCATTAGGTCTGCAGGATAGACCATTGTCTTTGTTTCTTTTCTTTGTTTGGAGTTCCTCCTCCTAGACATTCTGTGGAGGGGTGGTTGAGAGAATGTACAGAGTCCAAAAGTCAACAACAATCCAGGCAAGATGCACCCCGGGAAAATCCAGTGTGGTCAGAATCCACCAACAAAAAGACAAAGCCAAAATGAAATGCAAGATTAAAATTTATGAAATTTTTAAAAAACTTAAAAATTTTAAAAAGGGGGTGAAAGGGGGTGGCTATAATCTCTTAATTTGGGCAAAGTAGGGTGTTTCAGTCCTTCCTGGGTGTATTTTGTTCTCCTTGTTATAGGACACTACTTCCCAGAGTTCCAGGGAAAATTAAACTGGTACATGTATAAAAGTAGTATAGAGTAGGGAAAAATGACTACATTGAAGCTTTTATCTATTATATATACATACATATTCATATATATATGTATATATATATGAAAAAGTACAAGTTAAAAAGCTACTATGAAATATGTTATATTAAACATCTAATTGCAATGAGAAAAAGGTAAAAAGGAAAAAAAAATAGAGTAGAAACATGAGAAAGAATAAAAGGAAAATAAAAAGAAAAAATAATAGGTGTGAAAAAGTACAAGTTAAAAAACTGCTATGAAATATGTTATATTAAACATCTAGTTGAAATGAGAAAAAGGTAAAAAGAAAAAAACAGGGAAGAAACATGGAAAGAATAAAAAAGGAAAAAAAAAGTTGTATCTAAGAAATACACCAGCCCTGAGGCAACAACCGGAGGTCAATATACTATTTCCCCCAGATGTTGCAGGTTTACGGTTTCATGGGGATGCTAAGGTTGTGGTCCTCTTGTTCTTTCAGCTTATCTTCTTGGGGAGGAGCCTGCCCTACTGTTTTTCAGGGAACCCTGTTTGGGCAGAGTTGATCTGCCCCCTATCAGGGGGCTGGGCTCCATGGAAACTGGTTTTTTGGGCTTTTGTTCTCTGGTGGCTTTTTTTTTAAGATTTTATTTATTTATTTGACAGAGAGAAACAGCCAGCGAGAGAGGGAACACAAGCAGAGGGAATGGGAGAGGAAGAAGCAGGCTCCCAGCAGAGCAGGGAGCCTGATGTGGGGCTTGATCCCAGGATGCTGGGATCACACCCTGAGCCAAAGGCAGACACTTAATGACTGAGCCACCCAGGCACCCCTTCTCAAGGCTTTTTTGCACCTTTTCAGAGGGTCAGATCAAAGGAAAATGTCCGCACCCAGACCTCTGCCCCAGGGCAAGGAAACCACGGTCGCTCCTCTTTGAATCCTTCAGAACACACAGTCTCCCTTTCTGTAAGCCTACTGAAAACCGCAGTCAAGCATGGGTGGTGCATGCCCCCAGCGATCCTCTCAGCAGCTGAGTCCAGCCCCTGCTTGTCTCTGCCCTTTGTGCTTCTATAAGCAGGAACGATCCTGGGTCTGCAATGGCCAGCGGGGGTCCACCTTGGTGGTGGCTGCAGACACCTGGCCTGAGGTCTGCTGGGGTGGTGGCCAGCCTGGGTCCACGTGCACACTCTTATCTCCTGGATCCTGTTCGACTGCTGTTATCAGAACCTTCCCCACCCACCACTACTGCTCTGCAAGTTATCGCTGGTCCCCCAGGACAGAACGCTTTTGTAGTCTGGTGTTACATCACTTTCCAGGGGCCAGCTATGTTAGTTCCCTCCCCTTTCTGTTTATCTTCTGATACCAGCCCACAGAATCACAACTCCATCCTGCATACCTTGCAACCACGGATTTTCTGCTTGTGGGGATCCAGATATATATTCTTACATCTCAGGCTGATTTCATGGGTATTAAGAATGGTCTGGTAGATATCCAGTTAAATTCAGGGGACCAGTTGAATCGGAGCTCCCTGCTCCTCCACCATCTTGCCCCTCCCCTGGGTGGTAATTAATAATATAAATTCATTTTTTCTCTTTTCTGGAGACTAAAAGTCCAAGATCAAGGGATTGGAAGAGTTGAATTTTATTGTGGAATCTTTCCCTGGCTTCTAGACAGCCATCTTCTCTCTTTCTCTTTACATGCTTATTCCTCTGCAAGTGCCTGTGTCTTAATTTCCTCCTATATCAAATCATTCATATTGGATTAAGGCCCACCATATGCTCTAGTTTACATGAATTGCAAATTTGTGGTACTATTTTCAAAAATAGACGTTATAAAATACGGGAGACACAAATCAGCCCATAAATATTTATATATAAATATAAATATAAATATATTTTATATATAAAATATAAAAATTAGATTTTTATACATACATACATACATACATATGGATAGATGATAGATGATAGATAGATATATAGATATAGATATAGATATAGATAGAAGATAGATGATTGATGATAGATATACACATATATATCTACAGCATATTATGTTACTGATATCATAGATGACATTTTTGTATGTGTGGACCCATTAATATATACTTACAATAATTTTAGATTTTTGTCTTTCAAATCTTATGAAATAACTAAAAATTTAATGTTTTGTTCCAGTTTCCCAAATATATTTCTGCTTTTAAATTTCCTTAGAGTATCACCCCTGCTTTTTCCTTTTTTAGAAGCCTTGGGCTTTATTGAAATTTTTTTTTAAATCTCTTACTTCTAAGCACTCACAAATTGTAGGTCTCTGCTGCTCTAATGTTCCACTGCACCTGTCACTGCTGTCAGAGTCCTCCGAACTATGCCACTTTCCCCATGGGTGTCCTGAGCCAGGTGAGAGAGATAGCAATCGTGTGGAGATTCCTCACACAAGTCAGTACTTTATAAGCAAACATTCTTCTTTTGCCTAAAGGATGGAATTGAGAATTAAGAGGTGTCCTCTTGTTTGAACAACACTGTTCCAATGAGGATGTGGCAAGGGGGAGCAAAATACCACAAAGTTTCCCAACATTTTGAGTAAGCACTTTTTCTTGGTTAGGTATTCACTTGATCTTTGAGGATTTTTAACTGGTTTCTACGGTTTTGACAAAGCTATATTTGTCCATATGTTGTTCTTTATGTGGTGTCCGTGGGAAATAAAGGCAGGAACATTTTAGTCCACCCTCTCTATGCTGTGTCCAAGATTCAAGGGACAAATATGCCAACAAGGTGTTATTATGGCTTAAAGAATGTCATCAGAGGGCATCTGGGTGAGCTCAGGTGTCTAAGCATCTGCCTTAAGTCGGGTCATGATCCCAGGGTCCTGGGATCAAGCCCTATGTCAGGCTCAGTGGGGATTCTGATTCTCCCTCTCCCTCTCCCTGCCCCCTCATCTTGCTTCTGCTCTCTCTTTCTCTGAAATAAATAAATAAAATCTTTCAGATATCATCAGATATGTTGATTTATCTAATCTGTTTTCCTCATGACATATCTTCTCTTACTCCCTTCCCAAGACTTGATCAAATGAAACCTGATACTGTTTCATGTCTATATTGTCCTTATTTGTGTGAATTTAGAGGACTATCTGTTTCCAAAGAGACCTCCTGACTTTATCATGGTCCTGTATTTGGGCTCAGATACCCACATGTATAGTTTCAGACTATCTCTCATGTGGTGTAAAACAAAACAAAACAAACAAAACAGAAGAGGCATTTGTTAAGTAAGGTTGTAAGTCTGCCCTCCAGTTGAGAGATAAGTCTTGAAAAATGACCATGTGTTTACATAGAACAGGGTATGTGGTCAGGAAAAGTTGCTGTATTACAGGTTTGATTTTAAATCACTCCATCTGGATAGTTTGTTCTCTGTTTGCGTCTGAGTCTTTAATAGCACTAGGTCACATTGGGACAGCTATTGAAAGGGTTTGCACACACTACGAGCAAAGGAATGAAGGACATGCCTCCATTCTGAATTCATCTTAGTTTATGTAAAATGGTAATAAAAAATAAGAGCAAAAAACAACAGTCAAAACAAAAACTAGTATGTATTGTGTGTTTGCTTTGTGTCAGTCAATCTTGTGAATTGCTTGCCCATATTTACCAATTATACAAAATCATCCTCAGTTCTGTGTACAATCACCATTCACATTAGAAAAATGGGAGGAAGGGTGCCTGGGTGGCTCAGTAGGTTAGCATCTGGCTACTAATTTTGGCTCAGGTCATGATCTTGGGGACCTGGGATCAAGCCTCACTTTGGACTCCATGCTCATCATGGAGTGTAGTGGAGATTCTCTCTCTCCCTCTCCCTCTGTCCCTTTCCCCACTTGTGCACTCTTTCAAATAAATAAATATTTTTTAAAATGAAAAATAGGAGAAAATTCAGAATAAAGAAAACAAATAACAATTCTGGTAAAATAAGATAAAAACAGAGGGAAGCAAACCATAAAAGACTCTTTTTTTTTAAGATTTTGTTTATTTATTTGACAGAGAGAGAGAGACACCCAGCAAGAGAGGGAACACAAGCAGGGGGAGTGGGAGAGGAAGAGGAAGAAGCAAGCTCCCAGCGGAGCATGGATCCTGATGTGGGGCTGGATCCTAGGACCCAGGGATCACACCCTGAGCCAAAGGCAGATGCTAATGACTGAACCACCCTGAAGCCCCAAGAGACTCTTAACCATAGGGAACAAACTGAAGGTTGTTGGAGGGAAGGTGTGGGGGAAATGGGATATTTGGGTCATGGCATTAAGGAGGGCACTTGATGTAATGAGCACTAGGTGATATTTGTAACTGATGAATCACTAAATTCTATCACTGAAACTAATAATATACTATATGTTAACTAACTTGAATTTAAATTAAATAATTCTGATTATCTTATTTATTCAGAGTAAGCCAACTTCCCCTAACTCCATTCCATTAGTACATTGCACTTTTACTCTTTTATTCAATGTTGGGAAATTAAAGGATACCCTCACTTTTATACTATAATCATTTTGTGTGTGTATGTGTGAGATTACTAATTTTTTGTAACTATCTTAAGTAGTTTACTTTTGTTGGCTCATAATTCACTTAAAATATTTTTTCTCATACAATGTCAAGTGAAAATTAAAAAAAGAAGAAGAATAGTAACTATTATCATGAGTACTAGACCTAAATTCAGAGGCTGATTTATCTTGAGGCTAAAGGTAAAGAAGTCAGCTTTAGAGCCACTCCCTTTCACAGGTCTTTCAAATCCCGTATCTTAATTGTGAGTCACATTATTTCTGAAGGTAAACACCCAAGAGTGTACACATCAGACTACTAAAATTGTAGGTATCTCCCCTGGTAGGCTAAAATTATTTTCATCAGTGAGTAACCTTGAGGTGAGTGTTGGTTACTTATAGGACTCAAAACTTTATTTAAAGTCTGAGATCTGAATTACATAATTCTTTTTTCTCCCCTCTGCAGATATATGCAATGATTGATTGCTGGAATATCATTTGTGGAGAAAGTCTTTTCACAACTAAGGTATTTAAAGAAAAGTAAACTAAATTGTACATGTAAAATAATTGGAGAAATGAAGATAGGGCATGTATTCATTTAAATAAGGACTTACTGACATGTCTTATATTTAAACTAGATGAAGTGTAAAGTAGATCTCTGCCTGTTCCCTCTAAACTCTAAATTATGTTACCTTGATTTTCAATTTACTGTAATTCTCTTTTCTTTTCCTTTTTTTTTGTTTTGTTTTCAAATCTGTGTACAGGAATTGTCATATATCATCCCATAAAATTAGTTAAGGGAACTGATTGCTTAAAATCTAACGTCACCTTATTTTCTATTAATCTGATAAATTTTGTTGCTGTAGAAAAAAGATCAAGGGAGCACGATGCTATTAATTAAATTACTCTCTCTGAACTTGGGCACAATTTGACCATTTTGGAATTTTAGAAACTTCAATTCTATTTCATAACCATGCCAAAATTTTTAAGATTGTTTCACCAAAGACAATGTACTATTTAACTAGAATATCTCCCACATAATGTAACTCCTCATAAATCCTCAGAAATTCTTACCTATTTTGTACAACAAAAAAGTCAAACTCTATTACTTGGTTATTAATTATGCAGAGTCCAAATCCATGTGTATATTTTAAAGATAAAATACAGTTAAATGATATTTTTTGAAACCCTATCAGATAGATGTGGTGATGTGATTGTTTCTCATTTTACGAATATATGAGAGAATTCCCCAGAAACTTTTATTTTTTTCTTTTTTGGAGCACTGACACCAGCTCTAGTGAAGTATCATATGCAACATATACAATGTGGTTAATTGTGGACCAGAGAACAAATTTTCACAAAGTGGTTGTTGGGACCAAAATATGAGTTTCCACCATGATTAGGCAATTAGTCCATTTGCCTTGAGACATTAAAAATCTTACATAAGGGGAAGAAAATGATTGTGTATGTTTAAAATATTTTTTTCTACTGAGTTTACCATGCTAAATAACGGAAGACTTATTTTCTATGGCAAAAAACATCACCAATTACTTTACAGACTCAGAGTACATTAACAGTTCCTAAAATGAGTTTCAAATTAGAGATGTAAACATTTTTGTGTTTCTCTTGGAATTTGATGTTTTTGCTTTTCTGCAGATGTGCCATATTAAGTAGTTTGTTTATTCAGAATATATGTGGGTCTGCCTGTGTAACTCTCTTATATACATGATCAACAAATACTATAGTTTTATTAAAATTTTTATGAAATTGTTGTAACTCTATAATTACTACCCTCATGTAGGCGTAGGAGTCTTTCTTATATATATTATTGCAGATACATCTTTCATCCTTTTTTAATGTTTTATTTTAAGAACAAAATTCAAGAAGAATGAGATACAACTTTATATAAGAGGTTATATACCTCAAAGGAAATGATTTATAGATTAATTATTTTACAAAAGTAAAGGAAATTTGTACGCCTGCTCATCTAGAAGAAAAGATAGTATTATAAGGACGTATCTTTTTCTTTAGTTTCAAAGACATTGTTTGGTAAAGGGAAAGAAATCACAGTTTCAATCACTCAACTGGCAAACAAGTGTTTAATCTGCTGAATCCTCTGAAGTTAGTGAAAAGAATTTGTTGTGCCTTGATGAGTATACTACCACTTATATTGAAAAGTAAAACATGCAGTTAGTCTCAAACTATTTAAAGAAATGCATTTCCTTTTGATGATAATGAAGAATGAACTTTATTATGCATCTGATATGTTCATATTTTCAATGGGACTATTTCTGAGTTGGTTATTTTATCAACATATTATTTAAATGAATTATGTGAAAAGAATGTAGAGGTAAGCATTGGAGATTTGTTTGGTCTTACATTGAATTTAATTCATCCGAAGTTTAAAAGACAAAAAGGATGGAGGTCACCTTGTCATAGTGAGATAGGACGAGTTTGACAACAGTGTATATCTCTTATCTAAGAGAGCATGACCTTGGAACATTCCTGGGTTCTTGTTTGGGGTAATGAACATGTTTACTTCTTTCTTCTTTAAACCATAACATTTTGCATTATGTGCATCACAAATTTATATCCAAAATATTTTTGAAATAATTGAAGTGTGTAAAAGTGGTAAAGTATTTTAGGAAATAAAAAAAATACATGGTGAAAATTTTATGCAGATCTATCAAAATATTTTGTAAGTTCTTTGGTTCCATACAGTTCATAATCGTTATACTAATAATCCCGTTTTGATATTTTCCTTATTATTAACAAAAAATATGAAGGAGATAACACATTTTCTATATGTATGCCTTTCATTTCTACTCATTTCTTTAATTCCTATCTCTTGGCATGGGTTATATAATTCCTTTACTTTAAATAACATTTATACTAAAGATTTTTAGTTAAAACAGAAGTCAAAATTCAAGGGAAGTGTGGAAAATGCCAATGAAAAATATGTGTGGACCATGATAAGAATCATGAGGTTTTTGTTATGATGAAAATAACTGTAGATATAATTGCTTCTTTGATAAAATTGTTTAAGTAGACATTTTTGACTTTCGGTTTATGAACCTAGTAATATTAAACTTGTTCTGAATTGTACTATGGTAAATATAATCTTTAATATTGCTTCCTTTCTCCTGACAAGCTTCCAGTTTGAAGATGATGTTATTTTAAATTTCTTACTTCATCTTGAAATTCTAAGATGTTGCTTAATGCACCAGAGCTACATGATAATTAGAGTTGTATTAACATTGAGAATTGTAATTTTTATTTATTTATTTTTTATTATGATGTGTTAGTCACCATACAGTACACCATTAGCTTGTGGTGTAGTGTTCCATGATTCATTATTTGTGTATAACACCCAGTGCTCCATGCAATACGTGCCCTCCTTAATACCCATCACCAGCCTATCCCATTCCTCCACGCCCCTCCCCTCTGAAGCCCTCAGTTTGTTTCCCAGAGTCCATAGTCTCTCACTGTTCGTCTCCCCCTTTGTCTTCCCCCCTTCATTATTCCTTTCTTATATTGGTGAACACAATATAAAAATTGTGTCAGACATCAATGTATTTATTTTACATTAATGTGAATTGAACTCACATGTGGAATTTCATCTATATCTGGAAAGTGCTTTTTTTAATATAATTTTTATTTTGTTATATTACTCACCATACAGTACATCCCCAGTTTTTGATGCAATGTTCCATCATTCATTATTTGCGTATAACACCCAGTGCACCATGCAATATGTGTCCTCCTTAATACCATCACCAGCCTATCCCAATACCCCACCACTGCCTCCCCTCTGAAGCCCTCAGTTTGTTTCCCAGAGTCCACAGTTGGCAAGTGCTTTTGGATATTGGAGAAAGTGTTGTGCTGTTAGAATATTTCTTTTTTAAAATTTTTATTGAAATCCAATTTAGATAACACATACTGTACCATTCATTTCTGGGATAGAAGTTAGTGATTCATCAGTTGTGAATAACACCCAGTGCTTATTACATCAAGTGCCCTCCTTAATGCCCAACATTCATTTACCCTAACCCTCTACCAACCCTCAGTTTGATTTCTTTTGTTGAGAATCTCTTATGATTTTCCTCCCTCTCTGTTTTCTTCTTATTTTATTTTTCCTTCCCTTTCCCTATGTTCATCTGTTTTTTAACTAATATTTCCCCTATGAGTGAAATCATATGGTTTTGGTACAAAAGTGCATGTGAAATAATAAGCACCTAAAAGATATCATGCATCTTTTTCCCCAAAAAGAAATTTTCAATACTGACTTATAGAGAAATAGAGAATTTTTGGGAAAGAGAAATTTTCTATGACTGACTTATAGGGAAATAGAGAATTTCTTTTTGGGAAGAAAGATGCATGATGCCTTTTAGGTGCTTCTCATCTTAACATGCACTTTTGTACTTTTTCCTCATCTATTCAGTGATTTTATTTTTATTTATAATACATTAAAGTAGCATAGCTTAAAATTAATTTATTGAACTTTATGAACATGTTTTTACAGCATATAATGTTTTTAATACTTGCTGTAGTGTTACCTTGTGGAATCAGAAGTGGGGAAAAATGATAGATAACTTTGTTTATGTTTTTAAAAGGTCTAAGAATTCTGCACTTAAAGAAAGGGAATAAAAAAGAGGAGGAAACATGTATTTTTCAAGCTGGACAGAAACTTGTAATAAAACCATAAGTTAATTGGGAAATTAAGTGTGATTAATACTTCCGATGATGAAAAAATATAGAACTATGAGACATTGAGTAATCACACATACTTTAAAAGTTGTCTTGTGTGCAAAGATTTGGATTAAGCCCTGATGATGCATGGATTACTTTTAAAAGTTACTGTACTATGATAATATCATTGTCCATTCATTTCATGAAGAAAACAGCAGTAGTGTACAATCTGGATACTTTACTTGGCTGGGAAAATGATTTGGAGATAACCCATCATTTAATAATTATTATTTTCTTTTCTCTTAAAGGAAAATCAGTGTCATACATGGACTCTTCAGATATTATCTCCTTTGATATTTCAAAGTAAACTATGAAGACAGGAAATCAAAGTGTTGAAACTGATTTTATACTTTCTGGTCTTTTCCAATATGGCTACATGGATGCTTTCCTCTTTGTTGCCATTGTAATCCTCTTTGCAGTGGCTCTGATGGGGAATATCATACTGATCCTTCTCATTCGACTGGACACCAGACTCCACACTCCAATGTACTTTCTATTCAGTCAACTCTCCTTCTTGGATATAATGAACATTTCCACCACAGTGCCCAAGATGACCACTGACTTTCTGTCAAATAGTAAGACCATTACTTTTTTAGGCTGTGAGATTCAAACACTTGTATTCTTGGCCCTTGGTGGGACTGAAGCCCTTCTTCTTGGTTTCATGTCTTATGATCGATATGTAGCCATCTGTCATCCTTTACACTATCCTATATTTATGAGCAAGAAGATCTGCTGGTTCATGGTCGCATGTGCATGGACGAGTGGTTCTATCAATGCTTTAGTACATACATTGTATGTATTTCATCTTCCATTTTGTAGATCACGGCTCATCAACCACTTTTTCTGTGAACTTCCATCTCTATTGCCACTGGTGTGTCAGGATACTTCCCAGTATGAGTACACAGTCCTTCTGAGTGGGCTCATTATTCTGCTGTTACCATTCATGGCCATTCTAGCTTCCTATGCCCGTGTACTTACTGTGGTGTTCCAGATGAACTCAGGTAAAGGACAGAGAAGAGCTATTTCCACTTGCTCCTCTCACCTGATTGTGGCAAGCCTATTCTATGTGACTGGTCTCTCCACCTACACAAGGCCACACTCCTTGCATTCTCCAGAAGAGGATAAGGCAGTGGCAGTGTTTTACACCATCATCACACCTCTTCTAAACCCATTTATCTACAGCCTGAGGAATAAGGAGTTTATTGGGGCCATGAGCAGACAATTGGTAGAGTGCATATTTGTACACAAAATGTCACCTTAGGAGCCCCTATTAATTGAGATTGAATAACAGACTAGTTGTTTGGAATACTTTTCTAGAATATGTAAACTCAAAGAATTTTAAAAAAAATTATTATATTATGTTAGTCACCATACAGTACATCGCTTGTTTCTGATGTAAAGTTCAATGATTCATTAGTTGCGTATAACACCCAGTGCACCATGCAATATGTGCCCTCCTTACTACCTGTCACCAGCCTATTGCATTCCCCCACCCCCCTCCCCTCTGAAGCCCTCAGTTTGTTTCTCAGAGTCCATAGTCTCTCATGCTTCATTCCCCCTTCTGATTACCCCCTTTCTTTATCCCTTTCTTCCCCTACCAATCTTCCTAGTTCTTATGTTCCATAGATGGGAGAAACCATATGATAATTGTCTTTCTCTGCTTGACTTATTTCACTTAGCATTATCTCCTCCAATGCCATCCATGTTGCAGCAAATGTTGAGAAATCATTCTTTTTTATAGCTGAGTAATATTCCATTGTATATATGGACCACAACTTCTTAATCCAGTCATCTGTTGAAGGGCATCTCGGCTCCTTCCAGAAGTTTATTATCAAATAGTTTGATAAATATCTTGATTCCTCCTGGTTTCAGAATGGCTTAATCATATATATTGAAACTGGTTGGATTTCAAAATTGGAAGCTGGAAAAGTGTGTTATTGTCAACATCATCTAGCTTCTAAAGCAATAGGTTTCATTCCTGATAACAATTTTGTACCTCACAACAAATCTTTTGTAATGTCATTCTAAATATCTGAAATACAATGAAAAGGAAATACGACTGACTCAAACACAAAAAATTTAAAGGATCTATGTAAAAAATATACTGTCATGTAGAGCAGACTAGATAACTCACTCATTTACGTGTTCACTCAACTGCTTTAATGTTTTAACTATGTGTGTGGCACTGCTGCAGGCATTGGTGATACAGAAGTAAAGAAATATTAGAACCAGCAGAAATCTTTGACCTCATTAAGTTTGCATTTCAATGCAGGGAGATGTAATATTAATTAAATATGAACAATTTACAGTATGTCTAAAGTAGTAATTAATAGGAAAAATATTGGATATTGGGAAAAGGTAGGCCAGGGTGTTTTGCAATTTTATATAAAATAGTACAATAGGAGCAACTATGAGAGTGATACTTGGTCAAAAATTTGACTGAGATGAAAAAACAATTCAAATGGATATATCATAAAGAATGTTCCGGGCATGAAAAAAAATTCGAAGAGGGAAACTGTTTGATAGGGCACAGAAAATGAAAGAATAAACTGCTGGACTTCAGGAAATGAGTAGATTTAATGGAGTCTGAATTTGAAATGTAAAATTGACCATTGTGAGGAGTTTATTTTTTAATCCAAGAAAATTGGCAACTATTGCTGTGCTTGCAAAAAGAATTGTATTGCGCAATTACGAGACATTACAATAGTACAGTTTTCACAAGATTCTACCTTGGAGAAAAGTGGTAATGGCTGAGAAGCAAGATGTGGCCAGTTTCTGGAGATGAATAGAAAGCAGACCTTTGAGGCTTGCTGACAGATATAGTGTAAAATGTGAGGGAATCATGAAAATAAAGATTTCGGGCTGAAATCTTGGAAGAAAAACTGGAAGTGAGAAATCATCATTATTACTGTTGAGAAAAACCATAGGAGCAACATCTCCATCCTCCATTAGCACTTCCCTTCTACTTTGGTCATCATTCTGATTTCCATCAACACTGACAGAAGCTCTTATTAATAGACTCCAACAAACAATTCTCTTGTGCAACTGGATTCTTTTTCTCAATGTTTATGAGATGCAACCTTAAAAATGCAAGCATTAATGCTATTGTTTTTATTGCTGACTAACATTCCACTGTAGGAATATATTTTCTTTCATTGGGTCATTTGATATTTCCAGATGTTATGAATTTTTAAAAAATGCTATAACACTCCCTATTCAAAAGTTTTCCTGTGGGCATATGTACTCAATTATTTTAGTATATAACAAAGAATAATATTGTTTTGTCATAGATAAGGTGCATGCTTAACTCTAAGAAGACAGTTAAACTGTCATATTAATATTAAATATTCCAAAAAGAATACATAAAGACTTCTTAGTGCTTAAGTGCTGGTGTAAGTAATGCAGTGCGTTGGTGCTTCACTTAAAATATTTCCTATTAAATCTCTTAGAGACTCATTGACATCTCTGTAACCATTGTCAATGATTTTCATAACAATTTCAATTGTCTTAGAGCACTCATTCTTGCTCCAAAATAAATGATATTATTTGTTCCTCATACCTTCTTCATTGTTCTGAATTTCTAGACTATCATTGTCTTGCTATATACAGTATTACCAAATATACATTCATGGAAAAGTCTAAGTGTCTACTGTCAAGCTTTGAACTGTATATAAACATTTTATGGTGCAGGTATTTTTTAAGAACTTTTCTGCTGTTGACAGTATTTTACTGCAGGCTATAATATTTTACTGTTAGATAATATCCTTTTTTATAACTTTTAAATATTTTTTTCACTTTCAGGTTGATGGAATATAGATTATGTTCTATTTTTGCTATTACATATGTGCATTTATGAATATACCTATTTCTATATCTATCTATCATCTATCTATGATTATATCTATATCTATATAATCACCTGCTTCCCATGGACAAGCGTTTACACTGCATAAAAACTTTTGACTAGAATTGCTGGTTCATAAGACATAACAATGGTCATGGCTTTGGAATTATGCCAACTGATTTTGACAATGGTAGTAATTTACATTTGTAAGATATATATATGCTACCTCAATGATCAGCATCTCCAGGATTCAGATTTGTCAGTTGACACATCTTAATTCTTAGCAATTGAATGGATCTAAATATTATTAAATTTCAAATGCTTTCATTGTTTGAAATGGTTTATACATGTAAAATTTTGTGTTTTATATAAAATGTTTTTTGGCATTGCTTTGAAATCTAAATTTCCTTTAGTATGAAGAAGAGAATAAATATATTTGTGTAAGAAAGGAAAATATCTTCTTTTACTCTTGTAAATTATCAGCTGGGGTCCCTAAAACAAAAAAGACACATGGGCAACTGAAAAAAAATACAATATTTAATAAGCATTTTATAGCACACAGGGTCTTAATAAGGAAATCAAGTCCTATAAACGTGATTAAATTCGATGATTTTTTATTAGGCTTAGTGAAGAGTGGGTGGTCATGGGAAAATACAAAGGACCACAAGGGGTGTGAGCTAAATACGGCTAACTTGGGGAAACCTAGCAAGTTATATTTCTCTGAGTATCCTGCAGTCTTGTAGATCAGGTTGTACCTTTTTTCCATGTAAAAGGAGGACACCTCCCACACAAAGGGCTTACACCTTGCTTGAAAGGAAGATGAAAATGTCCTTTGAACCTGCCATTTCTACATTCCTTCAGCTTGAAATATTCAATACACCCTTGTGTCATATTTTATTTATTTTATTTTTTAATATTTTTTATTATATTATGTTAGTCACCTTACAGTACATCCCTGGTTTTTTATGTAAAGTTTGATGATTCATTAGTTGCATATAACACCCCGTGCACCATGCAATATGTGCCCTCCTTACTACCCGTCACCAGCCTATCCCATTCCCCCACCCCCCTCCCCTCTGAGGCCCTCAGTTTGTTTCTCAGAGTCCATAGTCTCCCATGCTTCACTCATCCTTCTGATTACCCCCCTTTCTTTATCCCTTTCTTCCCCTACTGATCTTCCTAGTTGTTATGTTCCATAGATGACAGAAATCATATGATAATTGTCTTTCTCTGCTTGACTTATTTCACTTAGCATTATCTCCTCCAGTGCCGTCCATGTTGCAGCAAATGTTGAGAACTATTCTTTCTGATAGCTGAGTAATATTCCATTGTATATATGGACACAACTTCTTAATCCAGTCATCTGTTGAAGGGCATCTCGGCTCCTTCCACGATTTAGCTATTGTGGACAATGCTGCTATGAACATTGGGGTGCATATGGCCCTTCTCTTCATTACATCTGTATCTTTGGGGTAAACACCCAGTAGTGCAATGGCTGGGTCATAGGGTAGCTCAATTTTTAACTTTTTAAGGGACTGCCACACTGTTTTCCAGAGTGGCTGTACTAACCTGCATTCCCACCAACAATGGAGGAGGGATCTCCTTTCTCCACATCCTCTCCAGCAATTGTTTTTTCTTGCCTTGTCAATTTTTGCCATTCTATCTCGCGTAAGGTGGTATCTTAGTGTGGTTTTGATTTGACTTTCCCTGATGGCTAATGATTTTGAACATTTTTTCATGTGTCTGTTATCCATTTGTATGTCATCATTGGAAAAGTGTCTGTTCATATCTTCTGCCCATTCTATGATTTGTTTATTTGTTTCTTGTGTATTGAGTTTGAGAAGTTCTTTGTAGATCTTGGATACCAGTCTTTTATCTGTAGTATCATTTGCAAATATATTCTCCAATTCCGTGGGCTGCCTCTTAGTTTTTTTTTTTTTTTTTTGACTGTTTCCTTGGCTGTGCAGAAGCTTTTTATCTTGATGAAGTCCCACAAGTTCATTTTATCTTTTGTTTCTCTTGCCTTTGGAGATGTGTCATGAAAAAGGTTTCTTGGGCCAATATTGTAGAGGTTGCTGCCTATGCTCTCCTCCAGGATTTTGATGGATTCCTGTCTGACATTGAGGTCTTTCATCCATTTGGAGTTTATCTTTGTGTATGGTGTGAAAGAGTGGTCAAGTTTCATTCTTTTGTATGCAGCTGTCCAATTTTCCCAGCACCATTTATTGAAGAGACTGTCCTTTTTCCACCGGATGTTTTTTCCTGCTTTATCTAAGATTAGTTGCCCAAAGAGCCGAGGGTCCATTTCTGGGTTCTCTATTTTGTTCCATTGGTCTGTGTGTCTGTTTTTGTGCCAGTACCATGCTGTCTTTGTGATCACAGCTTTGTAGTACAGCTCGAAATCCAGCATTGTGATGCCCGCAGCTTTGTTTTTCCTTTTCAACAGTTCCTTGGTGATTCGGGGCCTTCTCTGGTTCCATACAAATTTAAGGACTATTTGTTCCAGTTCTTTGAAAAATGTCCTCGGTATTTTGATCGGGATAGCATTGAAAGTGTAGTTGCTCTGGGTAGCATGGACATTTTGCTATGTTGATTCTTCCGATACATGAGCATGGAATATTTTTCCATCTTTTTGTGTCTTCTTCAGTGTCTCTCAAGAGTGATTTATAGTTTCTACAATATAGATCCTTTCCGTCTCTGGTTAAGTTAATGCCAAGGTAATGTATGGTTTTTGGTGCTATTGTAAATGGGATGGATTCCCTAATTTCTATTCCTTCAGTCCCATTATTCGTGTATACAAATGCAACTGATTTCTGAGCATTGATTTTGTATCCAGTCACATTACTGAATTGCTATATAACTTCTAATAGTTCGGGAGTGGGTTCTTTTGGGTTTTCCATATAGAGTATCATGTCATCTCCAAAGGGCGACAGTTTGACTTCTTCTTTGCTGGTTTGGATACGTTTTATCCCTTTTTGTCATCTGATTGCTGTTGCAAGGACTTCTAGTACTATGTTGAATAATAGTGGCGAGAGTGGGCATCCTTGTCGCATTCCTGATCTTAAGGGAAAGGCTTCCAGCTTTTCCCCATTGAGAATGATATTTGCTGTAGGCTTTTCATCGATGGTTTTTATGAGATTGAGTAATGTACCCTACCCTCTATCCCTACACTCTGAAGGGTTTTAATCAGGAAAGGATGCTGTATTTTGTCAAATGCTTTTTCTGTATCTATTGAGAGAATCATATGATTTTTGAATGTTTCCATTGTGTCATATTTTAGGTAGTGTGTACTAAATTCTGTCATTATGTCAGAACATCAACAGAAATATAAAATGTTACACTATTTTAATATTTCCATGCTGATTAATTACAAAATTTTATCTGCCAATAATAACACTCTCCCCAATGTATGGATTTTACATCTAGTAGCTAGTTTCTGTGTTATTGAACTTTTTTTTTGTTTTAGTGATTTGACCTAAGTCTGTCTATATACATTCTTATTAGTTTGTTTGATTGTTTTTTTACAATCTGTTCACCTGTTGATGAACATGACCTTTTTTTTTTAAATTCAAATATAGTTAACATACAGTGTTATGTTAGTTTTAGGTGTACAATATAATGATTCAATAATTGTATATATTTCTAAATGTTCATACTCTTAATCCTCTTTATTTCTTTCCCCCCTCCTCCCACATATCTCCCTGGCAACTACCAGTTCATTTTCTCTATTTAAGAGTCTGTTTTATCTCTGTCCTTTTTCTACTTTTCTTTGTTTTTGTTTTTGTTTTTCTTTCCTAAATACCATCATGAATGAAATCATAGTGTATTTGTCTTTCTCTGACTTATTTCACTTGGCATCTTGCCCTTTACGTCCATCCATATTGTTGCAAATGGGAAGATTCCATTCTTTATTTATGGTTGACTCATATCATTTATATATGAATATGTACATATGTATCTATATCTATTTCATCTATCATCTATCTATTATCTATCTATGTATCTATCTATCTATCATCTATCATCTATCTATCATCTACCTGTCATCTGTCATCTATCAATTTATCTATCTATATTACTTTTTTTATCCATTCATTTATAGATGGATAGATGGTTTACTTCCATATCTTGGCTATTGCATGTAATGTTGGAATAAACAAAACGTACATATAGCTTTTCAAATTAGTGTTTTTCTCTTTTCTTTGTGTAAATACACAGTAGTGGAATTATTAGATCATATGCTCATTCCTTTTCTTTTCTTTTTTTTTTGGAATCTGCATACTGTTTTCCACAGTGGTTGCACCAAATTGCATTCCAGAGGACAGTGCATGAGAGTACCTTTTCTCCATATCCTCCTCAACACTTGTTATTTCCTATCTTTTGCATACTAGCCATTCTGACAGTTATATGGTGATATCTCTTTCTAGTTTTGATTTTCATTTTCCTGATGGTTAGTGATGTTGATTATCTTCTTATGTGTATGTTGGTTATCTGTCTTGTTTGGAAAAATGTTTTGGTTTGTATTGCCCTGATAGTTAGTGACATTTAGCATCTTTTCATATGACTTTTGGTTGTCTGTATGACTCCAGGCACAAATATTATTCAGATTCCCTGTTCATTTTTAATCAGATTATTTGTTTTTAATGGTGTTGAGTTTTATGAGTTCCATACATATTTTGGATATTAACCCTTTATTGATGATATCATTTGCAAATATCTTCTCCCATTCAATAGATTGCTTTCTGTTTGTTGATGGTTTCCTTTGCTCTGCAAAAGCTATTTATTTTGGTGTAGTCCCAATAGTTTATTTTACTTTTGGTTCCCATGCCTGAGGATATGTATTTAGAGAAAATGTTAAAAAACAATGTGAAAGAATTTACTTTTCATTTTCTTTTAAGAGTTTTATGGTTTCAGGTCTCAAATTTAGGTCTTTAATCCAATTGGAGTTTATTCTTATATATGATATGAGAAAGTGGTCCATTTTCATTCTTTTGCATGTAGATGTCCAGTTTTTCCAAAACCATTTGTAAAAGAGCATGCCATGTCTCTATTGTATGTTTTTGCCTCTGTTTCCATAGATTAATTAATTATTCTATGGTTATCAAAGATATCGGCCTATAGTTTTATTTTCCTTTTTTATTTATTTTTCTAGTGTTTAATTTATTAAAATTTTTTGAAGATTATTTATTAATTTATTTGAGAGAGAAGGAGAGAGTGAGTCCACAGGGGTGGGGTGAAGGGCAGAGGGATAGGCAGATGGGGAGGGAGATGCAAACTTCCTGCTGATCACAGAGCCCTGCCTGGGGCCTGACCCAGGACCTGAGACAAAGTCAGTGCTTAACCAACTGAGCCACCCAGGTGCTCCTGTGACTGAGCACCCCTGTAGTGTTTTATTATTTTTTAAAGATTTATTTATTTATTTGAGAAAGAGAGAGAGAGAGAGAGAGAGAGAATGCAAGTGGGGTGAGGGTTAGAGGGAGATGGAGACTCTCCACTGAGCAGGGAGCCCAAAGCAGGGCTCAATCCTGGGACTCCGGGATCATGATCTGAGCCAAAGGCAGACACTTAACTGAGTGAGCCACCCAGACACCCCACCTCTTTAGTGTTTTAATGATATTGGTGTCAGAGTAATGCTTGCTTCATAGAATGAATTTGGAATATATTCTTCCTTTTTAGTTTTT
The DNA here is from genome assembly GCF_023065955.2 of Ursus arctos. NCBI lineage: Eukaryota > Metazoa > Chordata > Mammalia > Carnivora > Ursidae > Ursus > Ursus arctos. Next base: position 7,577,924 of record NW_026623067.1, on the reverse strand, counting down.
GAGAATATTCGGTATAAAATATTCTTTAAATGGTTGGTAGAATTCACCTGTGAAACCTGGACTTTTGTTGGTTGTGATATTTTTACTTACTGATTCAATTTAATTATTGCTAATTGGACTATTCAAAACACAATGTTCAAAGGTTATTTGTTTATAGGGATGTATCTATTTCTTCTGGCTTGTCCAATTTGTAGGTATATTTTTTCAATTTCTCCTATGATAGTTTTTATTTCTGTGGTTTCAGTTGTTATTTCTCCTCATCCATTTCATTTTTTTCAAGTTTTTATTAATTCCAGTTACTTACCGTATGGTATACTGTTAGATTCAGGTGTAGAATCTAATGATTTATTACTTACATACAGCACCCAGTGCTCATCACAGCAAGTGCTTTCCTTAGTACCCATCACCTATTTAACCCAACACTCACCTCCCCTCCAGTTAACCTGTTTGTTCAGTATAGTTATGAGCCTGATTCCTGATTTGTATTTCTCCCCTCCCCCATTATATTCATCTGTTTTCTTGTTAATTACCAAATATGAGTGAAATCATATGGTATTTATCTTTTTTTGACTGACTCATTTCACTTAGCATAATACTATCTAGCTCCAACTACATCATGACAAATGCCAAGATGTTGTTCTTTTTTTATGACTAAATACTATACCTAGTATGCGATCTCTTCTGGAGCATATTCCATGTGCACTAGAAATGAATGTGTATTCTGCTGCTTTAGGATGAAATGTTCTGAATATGTCTGTTAATTCTATCCACTCTAGTGCATCATCAAATCCCATCGTTTCCTTGTTAATATTCTGCTTAGATGACCTGTCCATTGCTGTAAGTGACGTGTTAAGTCCCCTACAATTACTGCATTATTATCGATGAGTTCTTTTATGTTTGTTCTTAATTTTTTATATATGTCATGTTCCTAAGTTTGGTGTGTAAATATTTACAATTCTTAGATATTCTTGTATATAGACCCCCTTTATTATGATGCAGTGCCTTTCTTCATGTTTTGTTACAGTCTTTCATTTAAAATCTAGTGTGTTGTATTTTTCTTTCTGATAAAAATATTGCTTCTCAGGCTTTCTCTTTTGATGTCCATTTGCATTTAAAGTTTTTCTCCATCCCCTCACTTTCGATTCACAGGTGTCTTTAGGTCTAAAATGAGTCTTTCAGGGGCGCCTGGGTGGCACAGTCATTAAGCATCTGCCTTCAGCTCAGGGCGTGATCCTGGTTTTGTGGTATCGAGCCCCACATCAGGCTCCTCCACTATGAGCCTGCTTCTTCCTCTCCCACTTCCCCTGCTTGTGTTCCCTCTCTCGCTGGCTGTCTCTATCTCTGACAAATAAATAAATAAAATCTTAAAAATAAAATAAAATAAAATAAGTCTTTCATAAACCATCTATAGAAGGGTCTTGTTTTTTTTTTCTTTTTTTGTGTGTTTAATCCATTCTAATACCATATGTATTTTGATTGAAGTTTTTAGTCCATTTACATTCAGAAAATTATTGATGATATGCATTTAGTGTCATTTTATTTATTGCTTTGTCATTGTTTCTGGAGTTTTTCTTTGTTCCTTTCTAGTCTTTGTCACTTTTGATCTTTATCTTTTCCACTCAACTACCCTTTAATATTTCTTGCAGGGCCGTCTTAGTGGTCACAAACTCCTTTAGTTTTTGTTGTCTGGGAGTCTCTTTATCTCTCCTTCTATTCTGAATGAGACCCTTACTGGATAGAGTATCCCTAGTTGCAAGTTTTTCAGTCATCACTTTGAATATACCATGCCACTGTCTTCAGGCCTGTCAAATTTCTGTGGAGGGGTCTGTTGCTAACCTTATTGTACTTACCCTGAAATTTAGGGAATTGGCTTTGCTTTCTGCTTTTAGAATTTTTTTTCTTCATGACTGTATTTGGCAAATTTATTTACAATATATATTGATATTGATCTGCTTTTGTTGATTATCATGGGAGTTCTCTGTGCCCCCTTGATTTGGTTTTCTATTTCCTTTTCCATATTAGTGATGTTTTCATCTATTATTTCCTCATGTAAGCCTTCTGCTCCCCCTTGCTCTCTTCTTTTTTTTTAAGATTTTATTTATTTATTTGACAGAGATCGAGACAGCCAGAGAGATAAGGAACAGAAGCAGGGGGAGTGGGAGAGGAAGAAGCAGACTCATAGTGGAGGAGCCTGATGTGGGTCTCGATCCCATAATGCCGGGATCACACCCTGAGCCAAAGGCAGCGCTTAACCGCTGTGCCACACACGCCCCCCTTGCTCCCTTCTTCTTCTTCTTCTTCTTCTTCTTCTTCTTCTTCTTCTGGGACTACTATGATATGAATGTTATTACATTTGATTGAGTCCTGAGTTCCCTAAGACTACTTCTGTGATTGGAGATTTTTCTTTCCTTCCTTTGTTCAGCTTCACTATTTTCCATAATACTGTCTCCTCTATCACTAATTCATTCCTCTGCATCATCCATCCTTATGTGCATTATATCCAGTCTGTTTCAAGTCTTGGTTATTGCCTTTTTCATTTCATCCTGATTGGTTTTAAGCTCTTTATCTCTATGGTAAGAGTATCCTTGATGTCTCCAATGCTTTCTCAGGCTCAGCTTGTATGCTTATGATTATTGCTTTAAATTCTTGATCAGGGATATTACTACAGGGAGATTAATGTTTTCTTTTTTACATTTGGAAGGCATTCCTCCTTTTGGCATTGTGTATAGGTCTCCGTCTTCTTTTTTGTTTTAAGAGAAACTGTTACGTTTCCTGCTTCAGAGAGTAATGGCTTTATAAAGAAGAGTCATATACTGTCCAGCACCTGGTGCTTCAGTGTCTGTGGTGTGTGCAGGATGTACTCTGCTGCTGTGTTTTGGCTGCTCTATCCTTCAGGTTTTCTGCAGAGTTTCTACTTTCCTGCAGTGGGCAGTGCTTCGGCATTGTCCAGAGTGTGGTGAGTTTTAACTAGGTGTGCTCTGGTCTGCTTGTTAAAAGAAACCTGATGTTATTTAAACTAGAACTGAAGCTTTTCAGTATGCAATGATCAGTAGTTGTGGTATGTGCTGGATTTGTGCTAATGTTCTGGGGAGGGACACACTGCACTGGTTCTTAGGTACATTTGTCCAAGAAAAGGAGTACAAGCAAAGGGCAAAGGAGAGGGGTTTATGGTAAGCAGATAAGGCAGCCAGTGTTGCCCTGTACTCTTTATTGAAGGTGGTTTACGCTGAAGGTCAGGGGAGGGAAAAGGTGCCAGCCAGGTATGCCCTCCCAGAAGACCAAATAATTCCCCCTCATGTGTGCTAGACATTTTTTTTTATTATGATTATTGCTATTTTCACCTTGTCGATAGCTGGGTTGCTTCCTTACTGATAGAAGCACAGTGCACTTTGTACTATATCCCAACCAGGCCAACTTGAGTTTTCAAACTTCAAACATCAAGGAATTGGTGTGTCAGTAACCTACACTGATCTTCTGAGGGAGTGTACCAGCACTGAGACTGATGCAGGTTTGAAGGAGAAGGGTATTTGCACCAGAGCACACAGGCTTGGGACTTGGATCAAAGCAGCCTAAAGAACAGTGTCCAAGTGAGCCACCCTCAGCAGGTGACTCTGTACATATGCTGAGGGACGTGGGATGGAAATCATGCCTACCAGCTCTTTTGTCCCTGGAGAGGCAATACCACCTCTCACAGATTCATTCCAATAAGAGGGACCAGTCTCCCCCAGTATGTCTTAGGTGGTCCTCTGGTCATGCTGTCTGCCCCTGAGTGACCTATCTCTCTTCTCTCCAGGAGTAAGGCCGGGCCCCTGGGGCCCTATCCCAGCTGATCCATAGACAAATAAAACACTGGTCTTTGAGTTCCCCTCATTGAAAACTCTCATGGAAATCAGCCCCTATCACTTTCCCAGTAAAGGCTTTGGGGAAGTGTTCTCCTTCTCCAATCTGCTGTGCACTCCTCTCTTCCTCTCTCCCTTGCTTTACTCTCTGATCAGGGATCCCTCCCTTCCACAGCACCAGTGATCCATTTCTCCCCCAAACCATGTCTCCTCAATTCCTTTTTTTCTGCTTTGTGGCCTCTCCATCCCCCCCCCCCCGTTGTGTATTTTGTTCTGTCAGTCTTCAGATTGATTAGTTGCATGTCCAGAATGATTTGATATTTATTTAGCTGTGTTCAAGGGACTGGGGAAGACTTATTTTATCCTATTACGCTGCCACCTTTGCTCCTTATCCTTAAGAAATTACCTTTTTAAATAACCATCCTAAGTATTTTACTTTGTTGGTTCACAATTCACTTAAGATATTTTTTCACACTGTGTATTAAGTGCAAATAACTTCAGAAAAAAAAGTTCATTATTGTTAAAAATTTTTGGACCTAAATTTAGAGGTTGATTTATCGTCAAGAGAAATAAGTCGGCTTTAGTGACTTTCACTTGCACAAGTCATTCAAAGGCCATATCTTCACTGTGTATTGTATTTTTTCTTTAGATAAAAACCCAGGACTGTACATATCAGGCTACTAAAATTATAGCTTTGTCCCATGAAAGTTTGAAATCATTTCCATCTGTGACTAACCCTCAGGTAAGTGTTGATTATGTTTAGAACCCAATCTTTACTCAAAATCTGGCATCTGGATTCCATCATTTCTTTTCTTTTTTCTCTGAGGATTGACATTCAATGATTAATTTCTAGAACACTCTGCCTGGGCTAAGTCTTTTCACAAAAAAAGGTTTTATTCTGTTTATTTTATTTAATATATTTTAATTCCTGTATAGTAGACATACACTTTTATATTAATTTCAGGTAAACAATATATTAATTTCAGGTAATTCAGCAATTGCATACATTAACCAGGTCCCACGCTGACAAGCATGATGAAGGTATTTTAAAGAACAGAGAGAAGCAGGAGGCAAGGTGGCAGAGGAGTAGCGGACCCCATTTCAACTGCTTCCCTGAATTTAGCTGGATATTATGAAACCCATTGAACACACACAAAATCAGCCTGAGATGTAAGAATATATATCTGGATCCCTTCAAGCAGAAAAGTGACAGCTTTTATTGCAAGGTAGAACATGCAGAGTCATGAATCTGCTGGAAGATATAGGAAGATAAACAGAAGGGGGAGGGAGCCTCCATAAGCTGACTCCTGGAAAGTGATATAACACCAGAGTGCAAAATTGGAACCCTTAGAAATCTGCTCTAGTGAGAGACATCCCTCTCTGCACAGGGCTCTGGAAATGAAAAGGCAGAATTCTAGGTAAAGCATTGTTGTCTCCGGATACAAAGAACCACAGAGCAAAAGGGGATTCCTGAACTGACAGAGTGCCCAAGTAGTGGAGCCAGGAAGCAGGTTATGGTCAGCAAGCCCAGGAAGCGACACTTAGCTCAATTTGCTATAAATCCTGAGAGGGGCCAGTGGATAATCACTCTTTTCTTGAGCAGTCTGAAAAAATCTGGAACCCATGTCTGTAACTGGGCAAAATCTTGCAGGGTGGTAGCAAAGCAAAAAGGACATTAGAACAGCACCCAGACATGATCCAGAAGCTTCTGGTGAGTGCATGAGTCCATGGCCACTTGCAGTTTTAGAATTACAAAGGGCAGCAGCACTCCTGGACCCCTGGGACTACCTCTGAAAGAGTTTCTATGGGCATCTACCATGGGAGGCTGCAGTTTTTGGCAGCACATGAATAAGTAGAGACCGTTTATCCTGGAGGGTTTATTAAAGAGGGCAGATGGTGAATTGTCTGGCTCAGAGCCACAGGTTTTGGTCTGGTCATTTTTGCTCTGATCCTCTGAAGAGGCATGGAAAGACTCCAGGGAACAAAAGCCACACAGAAGACAGCTTTCTACTGAGCCAATCCCACTGACAGGGGTTGGGGCAATTCTGCACAGACAGAATTACCTGAGAAACAGCACAGCAGGGCCCTCTCCAGAAGACAAGCTGGAAGAACAGGTGGACAACAATCCCATGGATCCCATAAGACTAAAATACCAAAACCAGGGGTAAATAGTGTAGTGAGCTATAGGTGTGGCTCATGGTTTGTTTATTTTTCAAATAAAATTCCTGGTTTTTTTCTTATGCTTTTTCTCTGTTTTGTTTTTCTTTTTACTTTCTCCTCATTTCAATTAGATGTTTATTATATGAACTTTTATTTCATAGTCACTTTTTAAAAAATATTTTAAAAATTTTTTTATTACATTATGTTAGTCACCATACAGTACATCCCTGGTTTCTGATGCAAGGTTCGATGATTCATTAGTTGCGTATAACACCCAGTGCACCATGCAATACGTGCCCTTCTTACGACCCATCACCAGTCTATCCCATTCCCCCACCCCGCCCCTCTGAAGCCCTCAGTTTGTTTCTCAGAGTCCATAGTCTCCCATGCTTCACTCCCCCTTCTGATTACCCCCCCTTTCTTTATCCCTTTCTTCCCCTACCGATCTTCCTAGTTCTTATGTTCCACAGATGAGAGAAATCATATGATAATTGTCTTTCTCTGCTTGACTTATTTCACTTAGCATTATCTCCTCCAGTGCTGTCCATGTTGCAGCAAATGTTGAGAACTCGTTCTTTCTGATAGCTGAGTAATATTCCATTGTATATATGGACCACAGTTAAGGAAACAATCAAAAAAACTAAGAGGAAGCCCACGGAATGGGAGAATATATTTGCAAATGATGCTATAGATAAAAGACTGGTATCCAAGATCTACAAAGAACTTCTCAAACTCAATACATGAGAAACAAATAAACAAATCATAAAATGGGCAGAATATACGAACAGACACTTTTCCAATGATGACATACAAATGGCTAACAGACACATGAAAAAATGTTCAAAATCATTAGCCATCAGGGAAATTCAAATCAAAACCACACTAAGATACCACCTTACGCCAGTTAGAATAGCAAAAATCAACAAGGCAGGAAACAGCAATTGCTGGAGAGGATGTGGAGAAAGGGGATCCCTTCTACATTGTTGGTGGGAATGCAGGTTGGTGCATCCACTCTGGAAAACAGTGTGGAGGTCCCTTAAAAAGTTAAAAATTGAGCTACCCTGTGACCCAGCCATTGCACTACTGGGTATTTACCCCAAAGATACAGACATAGTGAAGAGAAGGGCCATATGCACCCCAATGTTCATAGCAGCATTGTCCACAATAGCTAAATCGTGGAAGGAACCGAGATGCCCTTCAACAGATGACTGGATTAAGAAGCTGTGGTCCATATATATAATGGAATATTACTCAGCTATCAGAAAGAACGAGTTACATGCAAAAGAATGAACCTTGACCACTCTCTCACACCATACACAAAGATAAACTCCAAATGGATGAAGGACCTCGACTTGAGACAGGAATCCATCAAAATCCTGGAGGACAACATAGGCAACAACCTCTATGACATCAGCCAAAGCAACCGTTTTCATGACACATCCCAAAAGGCAAGAGAAACAAAAGATAAAATGAACATGTGGGACTTCATAGTCACTTTTTAACATATATTTTTTCACACCTATATTTTTATAGATATATGCTTTTTTAGTCCTTTTTCTCACTCTATTCAATGTTGAATATATATATATATATATATATATATATATATATATATGCAAACTTTATTTTCCTTGTAATTTTTGGAACGTAGTTTCTGCTAACATACAGACTTTAAAAAATAGTTGGCCAAATAAGAAACGATTTGAATAGGAAAAAAAAAAAACAAAAAAGAAAAAGGTTATTTTAAACTGAAGGACTAAAGAATCACAAGAAGAAAGGTCAAATTCTATATAGTATTTTCCCGTAGAGCAAGACTTTTTCAGTCCTGAGTGATCTATAAACTTAGTATTCACCTGGTGATCCTGGTGGTCTTCTGGGGGACGGACCTGTTCCACTGATTCTCAGGTGTCTTTGCCTAGATGGAGTTGCACCACGCTTACCAGGAGGTCAGGCTCAGTGTAAGTGGCTCTGTGTTGTTCTATGTGGCTTTTGTTTCCTGAAGGCTTTTAGCACTGCTTTAGAGGATGAAAATAGAAATGGCAGTGCCCTGATCTTCAGGCCTGGAGCCGAAGGTTCGCAGTCCCACTCTTCAGTGTACCCTCAAGAAAAAACAGTGTACCTTTGTCTCCCTGGTTTCTTTCCTCACTCTTTGCTCACTCAGCCTGCGACCAAGCATTTGTATCCCAGGCACACAACCCCAATTCAAGTCTCCAAACTCTGCAGACTCCTGAGGCACACCCCTTGCCTCCCTTCAGGAAATTAAGAGGTTCTCACCATGGTTCTGCCCCTTGCTGGGCCCCTGCTTGGAGAGTGGTCAAGCAATCCTACCCTGATTCATGGTTTATGGCAACACTGAGCTGAAAGCCCACTCCTGGCCTCACTGATTGCAACCAGATTCCCAGCTCCCATGCTTGAGAACCCTGCCAAACTCAGGCACCCCTTTCTTTCTTTGACCCCAGGGATCCAGAGATCACACTGTTCCACCTAGGATTCTGCCCCATGTTGCCACCTGAGAACCTTTCAGACAGGGGCATCCCTCAACAGAGCAGATTTCTAAAAGTTCCAATTTTGTATTTCTCAGCTATATCACTTTCCAGTAGTCACCTTATGGAGGCTTGCTCCCCCCCAAGGTTTATCCTCCAATATATCCTCTCAGGTTCACTTTTCTGTACCTCCCAGCTTGACAAAAGTGGTTGTTTTTTGTATTTGTAAAATTACAGCAATTCTTTTGTTAGATCTCAGGTTGAATTCACAGATGTTTAAAATGAATTGATAACTCTCTAGCTGAATTCTAGGGACCAGATGAAATGAGGAATACCTACTCTTCTGCCATTTTCCTGTGATTCTCTTTTCTATTATTTTTTTCTCTTTCTAGTATGTGCATAGGTGTTGCCATATAATATCCCATAAAATTAGTTAAGGAGGTTGACTGATTAAAAACCAACCTCATTTTAATTTCTACCAGTTAACTAAGTATTATTTCTATAGGAAAAACATTAAGTGAATATCTTGCTATTATTTCAATTTCTGTCTCTGAACTTGGAGACAATTGCACAGTAAGGAATTTTGAAACCTAGTCCTTCTTTTATAAGCAAGCCAATATTTTTAAGATTACTATATCAGAAAAATGCACTAGTTAACAGGTAACATCTCTTATGTCATGTAATTCCCCAAAAATTATTACCTATTTTTACACAAAAAATCCAACTATATGTCAGTGGTTATTAATAATTCAGACTTCAAATCCATATGCACATTCTAAAGGGAAAATCATTTAATTAATACATTTTAAAGCCCTATTAGATAAGACTGGTGATATGATTGATTTCATTTTTACAAATACATGACAGCATTTGGCCAGAACTCATTTTTTTCTTCTTTTGGATCACTGACACAAACTCTAATGAAGCAACATATGCAATGTATAATATGTGATTAATTGTGGACTAGAGACCAAGTTTTCCCAATAGGGCTGTTGAAACCAAAATATGAGTTTCCACCATCATTAGGCAGTCCATTTGCCTTGAGAGTTTAAAAATCTTACACAAAGGGAAGCAAATGTCTGTGTATGTTTAAATTATGTTTCCTACTAAATTTAGTAGAAATTTAATTAAATGATTGGTCTTATTTTCTATGAAAAAAAAAGAAAAACATCAATATAATCTTACAGACTTGGAGAACACTAACAGTTCCTAAAACGAGTCTCAAATTAGAGATTTAGGAGTTAAGTATTTTTGGATTTCTCTTGGAATCATTCTTGTTTTTCTGTTTTTCAGATGTGCCACACTAAATAGCTTAATTATTCAGCATATATTTTGTTCTGCCAAATATATATGTGATCAACAAATGATGTAGTTTTACTAAAATTTCTTATTAAAGAAGAAATTGCTACCTCTCGTAGGTGTTAGGAATCCTTCCTATAAACACTATTGCAGATACATCTTTCATCATTTTTTAATGTTTCATTTTAAGAATAAAATTCTAGAAGAATGAGACACAGCTCTATATAAGAGGTTATATGCATCAAAGGAAATGACTTTTAGATTAATTATTTTATAAAAGTAAAGAAAATTTGTATGTCTGCTCATCAAGAAGAATATCTTATTTTAAGGTCAATCTTTTTATTTAGTGTCAAAGACATGGCTTGGTGGAGGGAAAGAAATCTTCACAGTTTCAATCACTCAACTGGTAAACAAGTGTTTAATCTGCTGAGTTCTCTGAAGTAAGTGAAAATTCGGTGTGCCTTGATGAGTTTACTACAACTTATACTGAAAAGGAAAACATGCAGTTAGTCTCAGACAAACTATTTAAAGAAATGTATTTCATTTTGATGATTATTTAGTGTGAATTCTATTACATATCTGGCATGAGCATATTCTCAAAGATACTATTTCTCAGTTGGCTATGTTATCAACATATTACTAAATGATTTATGTAAAAAGAATATGGAGGTAAGTATTTGATATTTGTTTGGTCTTATATTGAATTTGAATCATCTCAGGCTTAACAGACAAAGGAGATGAAGGATGTTTTGCCACATTGAGATAGCACCAAATTTTGGTAGCACTGTGTACCTCTTACTTAAGAGAGCATGAATTTGGAACATCCTGGTATTCTTGAAAAGGCTAGTGAACACATTTTTTTTCTTTCTTCTTTAACCCCTAACATTTTACCTTATTTTTAGCATAAAGTTATATACAACAATATTTTTGAAATAATTAAAGTATGTTAAAGAAGTAAAGAATTTCAGGAAAAAAAATACATGGTGAGAATTTCATGTGGTTCTATTATTTTTTGTAAGTTTTATGGTTCCATATAAGTCATGATTATAATTAATAATTATATTTTGAAGAAATCCATTTGATATTTACCTTATTACTGACTGAAAATATGAAGGAGATAACACATTTTCTAAATGTATGGCTTCCATTTCTACTCATTGATTTTGTTTATATCTCCTGTGACTTACAGAATTCCTTTATCTTAAATAAAAACTACACTTAAGATTTTAATAAAAGCAGAATTCAAAATTCAAGGGAAGAGTGGGCCAAAATAATGAAAAATATGTGTGAACTATGATAAGTACCATGAGGTTTTATTATACTGAAAATGACTGTAGATATAAGTCCATATTTGATAAAGTTGTTTAAGTAGAAATTTTTGACTTTGAGTTAATGGATCTAATAATATTAAACTTATTCTGAATTCTACAATGGTAAATATATTTAATATTCCTTTCTTTCTTCTGCCAAATTTCCAGTGTGGGTGCAAAACAAACTTGAAGATGGTGCTATTTTAAATTTCTAACTTCATATTGAAATTACAAATATTACTTAATGCACCAGAGCTACATGATAATTACAATTAAGATTGGGAATCGTAATTTTTAAATTATATTGGTGAACATAATAACAGTTGTCAGGCTTCAATGTATTTATTTTTTATTACTGTAATTTGAACCCACATTTGGAATTTCATCTACACGTGGAAAGTGGCTTTGGGTGTTGGAAGAGGTGTCTGGGTGTTAGAGAATTTTTTTGGGGGGGAAAGTAGATGCATGATACCTTTCAGGGGTTTCTCATCTTATCACGTACTTTTGTAATTTTTTTTCCTCATCTATTAAGTGAAATACTTTTTTATATTATTTATAATACAGTAATGCGGCATAATCTAAAATTAATTTCTTGAACTTTGTGGAACAATTTTTACAGCATTTAATCTTTTTTAATCCTTACCATAGTGTTAACTTTTGAAATCAGAGGTGGGGAAAGAGAAAAATAAAACTGATTAGATAACTTTGTATGTGTTCTAAAAATCCCTACAAATTCTGTACTTAAAGAAAGGAAAAAAGAAGAAGAAATATATATTTTTCTAAGTGGACAGAAATTTACAATGTGTTTAATATTGTCATAAATTAATTAGGTTATGGAGAGTGATTAATACATCTGATGGGTGTTATATGCAACTAATGAATCATGGAACTTTACATCAAAAATCAAGGATGTACTGTATGGTAACTAAAATAATATAATAGGGGCGCCTGGGTGGCACAGTGGTTGGGCATCTGCCTTCGGCTCAGGGCGTGATCCCGGCGATCTGGGATTGAGCCCCACATCAGGCTCTTCCGCTATGAGCCTGCTTCTTCCTTTCCCACTCCCCCTGCTTGTGTTCCCTCTCTCGCTGGCTGTCTCTATCTCTGTCAAATAAATAAAATCTTAAAAATAAATAAATAAATAAATAAATAAATAAATAAATAAATAATTTAATAAAAAATATTATTATAAAAAAATACATCTGATGATCAAAAAATACAGAGCTTGGAGAGGGTTTGTGTTGTAATGAGCACTGGGTACTATATAAGACTGATGAATAACAGAACTGTAACCCTGAAACAAATAATACATTATATGTTAATTAATTGCATTGAAATTTTAAACAAAGAGCTAAGAAAATTGAATAAGCAGAAATTTTCTAAAAGTCACATTTGTAAAAATGTTGATTAATTTCTGATCATACAGTTTGTTATTGAAAGTTATTAATATAATTTAATTTTGTTTTCCATTCATTTTGGGTGGAAAATCAAAGTAGTGTATACTTTCCTTGCCTGGGGAAAGGGTCTGGTGGCAATTCAACTCATTTAATAATATTTTCTTTTCTATTAAAAAGCAGTCATTGTCTTTACATGGAATCTTTAGATATGATCTGCTCTGATAGTTTGCATTAAACGATGAAGACAGGAAATCAAAGTGTTGAAACAGACTTTATACTTTCTGGTCTTTTCCAGTATGGTCTCATGGACACTTTCCTCTTTGTTGCCATTGTAATCCTCTTTGCAGTGGCTCTGATGGGAAATATCATACTGATCCTTCTCATTCAACTGGACACCAGACTCCACACTCCAATGTACTTTCTACTCAGTCAGCTCTCCTTCATGGATATAATGAACATTTCCACCACAGTGCCCAAGATGACCACCAACTTTCTGTCAAATAGTAAGACCATTACATTTTTAGGCTGTGTGATTCAAGCCTTTTTGTTCATGGTCCTTGGTGGAACTGAAGCCCTTCTCCTTGGTTTCATGTCTTATGATCGATATGTAGCCATCTGTTATCCTTTACACTATCCTATACTCATGAGCAAGAAGATCTGTTGGTTCATGGTCACATGTGCATGGATGAGTGGTTCTATCATTGCTTTAGGACATACATTGTATATATTTCATCTTCCATTTTGTAGATCACAGGTCATCAACCACTTTTTCTGTGAACTTCCATCTCTATTACAACTGGTGTGTCAGGACACTTCCACATATGAGTACACGGTCCTTCTGAGTGGGCTTATAATCCTGCTTCTGCCATTCATGACTATTCTAGCATCCTATGCACGTGTACTTTTTGTGGTTTTTCAGATGAGCTCAGGTAAAGGACAGACAAGAGCTGTTTCCACTTGCTCCTCTCACCTGATTGTGGCAAGCCTATTCTATGTGACTGGTCTCTCCACCTACACAAGGCCACACTCCTTGCATTCTCTAGAGCAAGATAAGGCAGTGGCAGTGTTTTACACCATCATCACACCTCTTCTGAACCCATTTATCTACAGCCTGAGGAATAAGGAGGTTATGGGGGCCTTGAGAAGACTGTTAGCATAATGGATATTTGTTTATGAAATGTCATTTTGGGAACCCCTTATTGATTGAGATTGAATGACATAGATCACTTTGCTTAGAATACTGTTCTGGAACATGTAAACCCTGAGAAATATTTACAAAATAATAAATTGATAAATATGTTGATTCCTGCTAGCTTCAGAATGGCTTAATCATATGTATTGAAACTGGATGGATTTCCAATCTGAAAACTGGAAAAATGATCTTATTGTTAACATTGTCTATTTTCTGAAAACATAGATTTCATCCTTGTCAACGCAACGTTTGCATCTCAGAGAAAATATTTTGCAATGTCCTCCATAATATCTGAAATGCAATGAAAAGTAAATACAACCTATTCAAACATATACATTAAAATGATCTTTGCAAAAAGAAAAAAAATTATATATATATATATATATATATATAAAATCTTCTGTAGATCAGAGTACTTAATTCACTCATTCATGTGTACACAGAACAACTGATTTATTGCCCTAACTATGTGTGCGTAACTGTTACAGGAATTGGTAGTATGGAAGTAAAGAAAGTAAGAACCAACAGAAATCTTTGAACTCATCAAGTTTGCATTTCAATACAGAAAAATATATAAAATTAATACAATATACATGAATAATTTAGATTATGTCAAATATAGTAATTAATAGAAAAAATGCTGGGTATGGGAAAGGTTAAACCAGAGAGTTTTGTAATTTTAAATAAAATATTCCAATAGGGGCAACTATGAGAGTGATACTTGGTAAAAATTTAACTGAGATAAAAAAATAATTCAAATGGATATGTCAGAAAGAATGTTCTTGACATAGGAAAGAGTAAATGAAAAACTTTTGAAGAGGAAACATGACTGACAAGACAAAGAAAATAAAGGACGGAATTGGTGGGCTCTAGGAAATGAGTAGTAATAGAGCGTACATTTTAAATGTGAGGTTGACCATTGTAAGGCGTTTGGTTTTTAATCCAAGAAAACTGGCAATCATTGCTATGCTTGCAAAGACAATTGAAATGTGCAATTAGGAGACCATTGCAGTAGTGCAGTTTTTACAAGATACTGCCTTGGAGAAAAGTGCTAATGGTAGAGAAGAAAGAAGTGTTCAATCTCTGGAGATTAATTGAAAGCATACATTTATTTGAGGCTTGTGGACAGATATGATGGGAAATGTGAGGTAATCAAAAAAGAAGGAATCAGACTAAGATCTTGCAGTAAAAACTGGAAGTAAGAAATCATCATTGTTACTTTTGAGGAAAATCATAGAATGAGCATTCCGTCATCCAATTCCTTTGTGCCCCTTCACTATTTGTACCTCCTCTCTACAACAGTCATTATTCTGACTCCCATCAACATTGAGTGGAAACTCATATTAACAGAATCCAACAAACAATCCTGTTGTGCATCTGGCTTCTTTTTCTCAATGTTTATGAGTTTCAACCTTAATAATGCAAGCAATAATGCTATTGTTTTTATTGCTGACTAGCATTCCACTGTATAATGAAATTAATATTCCATTGGATTGTTTGATATTTTCAGCTATTGTGAATAAAAATGCTATAACCTTCCCTATACAAAAGTTTTCTTGTGGGCATATGCACTCATTATTTTTTTCAGTATACACTAAGGAAAATATGGTTTAGTCATAGATAAGGTGCATACTTAACTTTAATAAAGCAATTAAGTTTGGGTATTAATATCAAATATTCCAAAGAGGGATACTTAAAAACCTAATGTTTGTGTAAATACCTCACAGTGCAATGGCTGGCTAATGGGGAAGTTCTATGTTTAACTTTTTGAGGAACCACCATACTGTTCTCGAGTGGTTGCACCAGTTTTCATTCCCACCAACAGTGTAAAAGTGTTCCCCTTTCTCTATGTCCTCACCAACACCTATCGTTTCTTGTGTTGGCAATTTTAGCCATTTTGACTGGTGTGAGGTGATTGTAGCAATTTGAAAATAGAAGTTTCAATAACTTCTTGTTAACTCATTGATTTGTATTGCTCTGATAATGAGTGATGTTCAGTATATTTTCATGTGTCTGTTAGCCCTTTGTATGTCTTCTTTGGAAACATGTCTAGTAATATCTTCTGCCCCATTTTTAACTGGATTATTCATATTCCATGTGTTGGTTTTTATATGCTATGTGTGTAGTTTGAATATTAACCCATTATTGGGTGTGTCATTTGAAACTATCTTCTCCCATTGTGTAGTTTGCCTTTTAATATTGTTCATTGTTTCCTTCACTTAAAAAAGCTGTTCATTTTCATGAAATCCCCATGGTTTATTTTGCTTTCACTTCCCTTGCCTCTAGAGATAAATCTAGCAAGAAGTTGCTTTGACCAATGTCAAAGAAGTTACTGCCTGTGTTCTTCTCTAGGACTTTTATGGTTTCTTGTCTCACATTTAGGTCTCATCTATTTTAAATTTATTTTTATGTATTGTATAAGAGGTGGTCCCTTTTCATTCTTGTGCATGTTGCTGTCCATTTCTCCTGACATCATTTTTGAAGAGACTGTATTTTTTCCATTAGATATTCTTCCCGCTTTGTCGAAGATCAGTTCACCAAATACTTGTGGCTCCATTTCTGGGATTTCTATTCTGTACCATTCATCTATGTGTCTGTTTTTGCCAGTACCCTACTGCCTTGATGATTACAGCTTTATAATATAACTTGAAGTCTGGAACCGTTATGCCTCCAGCTTTGCTTTTCTTCCTCAATGTTGCTTTGCCTATTCAAGGTCTTTGTGGTTCCATACCAATTTCAGGATTGTGTGTTCTAGTTCTGTGAAAAATGCTGGTGATATTTTGATGGGGACTGCATTACATATGTAGATTGTTTTAAGTAGTATATACATGTTAACCATATTTTTTATTCCAATCCATGGAAGCATGAAATATTTTGAGTCATCTTCAGTTACTTTCATCAGTGTTTTATAATTTTCAGAGTGCTGATCTTTTACTTCTTCGGTGATGTTTATTCCTAGGTGTCTTATGGTATTTGGTGACATTGTAAATGGGATTTATTCCTAGATCTATCTCTCTCTCTCAACTACTTCATTGTTGGTGTATCGGAATACACTGATTTTGTAACCTGAAACTTTACTGAACCTGTTTATCAGTTCTAGAATTTTTTTGGTGGAGCCTTTTGGATTTTCCACATAGTGTCATGTCATTTGCAAATACTGAACATTAGATTTCTTCCTTACCAATTTGGATGTATTTTATTTGTTTTTGTTGTGTGATTGCTGAGGCCAGGCCTTCCAGTACTATGTTAAATAACAGTGTTGATGGTGGACATCCATGTCTTGCTCCTGATCAGAGAGGAAAACCTCTCAGTTTTTCCCCATTGAAGATGATATCAGCTGTGGGCTTTTCATATATAGCCTTTATTATGTTGAAGTACGATCCTTGGAGACCTGCTTTGTTGAGGGTTTTTATCATGAATGAATATTGCACTTTTTCAAATGCTTCTTCTGCATCTATTGGGATGATCATATGATTCTTATCTTTTTTTTAAAATTAATGTGGTGTATCTCATTGACTGAATTGTGAATATTGAATCACCCTGTGACAAACAAACTAATCCCACATGATCAGGATAAACAATTCTTTAATGTACTGTCAGATTCAATTTGCTAGAATTTTCTGAGAATTTTTGCATCCATATTTGTCAAGGATGTTGGCCTGTAGTTCTCTTTGGTGGAATCGTCCTCTGATTTTGGAATCATAGTAATTCTGGCCTTGAAGAAAGAGCTTGGAATTTTTTCCTTCCATTTCTATTTTTTGGAAAAGTGTGAGAATAATATATATTATCTCTTCTTAAAATGTTTGGTAGAATTTCCCTGGGAAGGCATCTCACCATGGAGTTTTGTTTGCAGGGAATTTTTTTTTTTTATTACTGATTCAATTTCATTGCATTACAGACCAAATACATTTCTAGGAATTTATCCATTTGTTCCATTTATCTACGTATGTTGGCATAATCTTTTTTACAATATTCTCCTATAATTGTTTGTATTTCTATGGTGTTCGTTGTTATTTCTTGCGTCTCATTTGTGATTTTATGTATTTGGGTCTTTCTCTTTTTGACAAGTCAGGTGGGGATTTATTCATTTTCTTAATTTTTTCAAAGAACAACCTCCTGGTTTCATTTATCTGTTCTATTGTGTTTGTTTTTGTTTTGTTTTTTAGTTTCTATACCATTATTTTTTTTATTATGCTATATTAGTCGCCATACAGTACATCATTATTTTTCGATGTAGTGTTCCATGATTCATTGTTTGCGTATAACACCCAGTGCTCCATGCAACATGTGCCCTCCTTAATACCCATCACCGGCCTATCCAATCCCCTACCCCCCTCCCCTCTGAAGCCCTCAGTTTGTTTCCCAGAGTCCATAGTATACCATTCTTTTTTTGTTCTAGTCATTAGTATTTCCCTTTTTATGCTGGCTTTAGGCTTCGTTTGTTGTTCTTTTCTAGTTTCTTTAGATGCAAGGTTAGGTTATTTGAGATCTTTCTTGCTTCCTGGGGTAGAGTTGTATTGTTATATACTTCCCTCTTTGGACCACTTTTGATACATTCCAATGGTTTTTGACTATCATTTTTTCATTTTTATTTTTTCCATGTGCTTTTTAGTTTCTTTTTTAATTTCCTGGTTGACCCATTCATTTTTAGTAAGATGTTCATTAACCCCTATGTATTGTGGCCTTTCTATTTTTTCCTTGTGTATGACTTCAAATTTCATAGAGTTGTGGTAAATATATATACATGGTATGATCACAATCTCTTTGTACCTGTTAAGACCTGATTTGTGACCTAGTATGTGATCTTTTCTGGAGAATGTCCCATGTGCACTTGAAAAGAATGTGTATTCTGCTGTTGTGGAATGAAAGTTTCTGAATATATCTGTTACATCTATCTGGCCTAGTTTGTCATCCAAAGCCATTATTTCCTTGTTGATTTTCTGCTTAGATCTATCCATTGATATTAGTGGGGTAAGCAAGTCCCATACTATTATTTTATTAATGTCAATGATTTCCTTTATGTCTGTTAATTGTTTTATATATTTGTGTGCTCCCAAGCTGAGGGCATAAATATTTATAATTGTAGGATCTTGTTAGATAGTCTGCTTTATTATGATATAGTGCCCTTCTTCAGCTCTTGTTACAGTCTTTGTTTTAATATCTAGTTTGTCTGATGTAAGTATTGATATTCAGTCTTTTTTTTTTTTAATGTCCATTTGCATGACAGTTCTCTCCCCTGCCATACTTCCATTCCGAAGTTGATTTTAGGTCCAAAATGAGTCCCTTGTAGGCTAAATATAGGTGCATCTCATTTTGTTGTTGTTGTTGTTGTTGTTGTTGTGTTGTGTTTTTGTTTTTTGTTTTTTTTTTAATCCATTCTGAAATCCTGTGTGTTTTGATTGGAGTGCTTAGTCATTTTAAATTCAGAGTAATTTTTGATAGATATATATTTCATATTATTTTACTACTTGTTTTGTTTTTGTTTCTGGAGATTTTCTCTGTTACTTTCTAGTCTTTGCCACTTTTGGTCTTTCCTTCCCACTCAAAGTTTCTTCCCCTTTAGTATTTCTTGCAGGGCTGGTTTAGTGGTCACAAACTCTTAGTTTTTGGTCCTCAGGGAATCTCTATCTCTCCTATTCTGACTGATAGCTTTAGTGGCGAGAATATTCCTGGCTGCAGATTTTTTTCTCATACAGCACATTAAATGGATTAAGCCAGTCTCTTCTGGCCTGTTAAGTTTCTGTAGAAAAATCTGCAACTATCCTGATTGGTGTTCCCTTGTAAGTTAGGAACTTCTGTCTTCTTTCTTTTAGGATTTTTTCTTTAAATCTATATTTTTCAAATTTAACTACAATGTGTCTTAATGTTGGCCTGCTTTTACTGATTTTGTTGGGAGTTCTCTGTGCTCCTGGATTTGGGTGTATCTTTCCTTCACCAGATTAAGGAAGTTTTCAACTATTAGTTCCTCAAGTACTCCTGCCCTCTTTTCTCTTCCTCTGGGATGCCTATGATACAAATGTTGTTATGCTTTATGGAATCACTGAGTTCCCTCAGTCTACCCTCATGATTCTTCATTCTCTTTCATTCATTTTCATTATTTTCCATAATCCTATCTACTTTTTTTTATTATATTATGTTAGTCACCATGCAGTACATCCCTAGTTTTTTATGTAAAGTTCCATGATTCATTACTTGCGTATAACACCCAGTGCACCTTGCATAACGTGCCCTCCTTAATACCCATCACCAGCCTATCCCATCACCCCCCCAAAGCCCTCAGTTTGTTTCCCAGAGTACATAGTTTCTCGTGGTTCATTCCCCCTTCCGTTTACCCCTCCCTTTATTCTTCCCTTTCTTCTCCTACCAATCTTCCTACTTCTTCTGTTCCATAAATGAGTAAAACCATATGATAATTCTGTTTCTCTGTTTGACATATTTCACTTAGCATTATCTCCTCCAGTTCCGTCCATGTTGCAGCAAGTGTTGAGAAATCATTCTTTTGATAGATGTGTAATATTCTATTATATATATGGACCACATCTTCTTAATCCAGTCATCTGTTGAAGGGCATCTTGGTTCCTTCCACCATTTAGCTATTGTGGACAATGCTGCTATGAACATTGGGGTGCATAAGGCCTTTCTCTTCACTACGTCTGTATCTTTGAGGTAAATACCCAGTACTGCAGTTGCTGGATCACAGAGTAGCTCAAATTTTAACTTTTTAAGGGACCTCCACACTGTTTTCCAAAGTGGCTATACCAACTTGCATTCCCAAGAACAATGTAAGAGGGATCCCCTTTCTCCACATCCTCTCCTAAAATTGTTGTTTCTTTCCTTGTCAATTTTTGCCATTATAACTGGCATAATGTGGTATCTCAGTGTGGTTTTGATTTGAATTTCCCTGATGACTAATGATTTTGAACATTTTTTCATGTGTCTGTTAGCCATTTGTATGTCTTCATTGGAAAAGTGTCTGTTCATATCTTCTGCCCATTTTTTGATTTGTTTATTTGTTTCTCGTGTATTGAGTTTGAGAAGTTCTTTGTAGATCTTGGATACCATTCTTTTTTCTGTAGTATCATTTGCAAATATATTCTCCAATTCCATGGGCTGCCTCTTAGTTTTTTTGACTGTTTCCTTGGCTGTGCAGAAGCTTTTATTTTGATGAACTCCCACAAGTTTATTTTTTCTTTTGTATCTCTTGCCTTTGGATATGTGTCACATCGAGGTCTTTCATCCATAGAGTTTATCTTTGTGAGTGGTGTGAGAGAGTGATCAAGTTTCATTCTTTTGCATGTAGCTGTCCAATTTCCCCGGCCCCATTTATTGAAGAGACTGTCTTTTCCACTAGTTGTTTTTTCCTGTTTTGCGAAAGATTAGTTGCCCAAAGAGCCGAAGGTCCATTTCTGGGTTCTCTATTCTGTTTCATTGGTCTAAGTGTCTGTTTCTGTGCCAGTACCATGCTGTCTTTGTGATCACAGCTTTGTAGTATAGCTTGAAATCTGGCAACGTGATGCCCACAGCTTTGTTTTTCCTTTTCAACAATTCCTTGGCAATTCAGGGCCTTTTCTAGTTCCACTCAAATTGAAGGGCTGTTTGTTCCAGTTCTTTAAAAAATCTCATTGATATTTTGCTCGGGAATGCATTGAAAGTGTAGATTCCTCTGGGTAGCATGGACATTTTAACTATGGTAATTCTTCCAATCGATGAACATGGAATATTTTTCCATCTTTTTGTGTCTTCTTCAATGTCTTTCAAGAGTGATTTCTGGTTTCTAGAATATAAATCCTTTACATTTCTGGTTAAGTTAATTCCAAGGTAATGTATGATTTTTGCTGCTATTGTAAATGGAATGGGTTCCCTGATTTCTCTTTCTTCAGTCTCTTTGTTCATGTATAGAAATGCAACTGATTTCTTAGCATTGATTTTGTATCCCGCCACATTACTGAATTGCTCTATAACCTCTAGTAGTTTGGGGGTGGATTCTTTTGGATTTTCCATATAGAGTATCATGTCATCTGCGAAGAGAGATAGTTTGACTTCTTCTTTGCCGATTTGGATACATTTTATCCCTTTTTGTTGTCTGATTGCTGTTGCAAGGACTTCTAGTACTATGTTGAATAATAATGGCAAGAGTGGGCATCCTTGTCGTGTTCCTGATCTTAAGGGAAAGGCTTTCAGCCTTTCCCCATTGAGAATGATATTCACTACAAGCTTTTCATAGATGGTTTTTATGAAATTGAGGAATGTGCCCTCTATCACTATACTCTGAAGTGTTTTAGTCAGGACAGGATACTGTATTGTGTCAAATGCTTTCTCTGCATCAGTTGAGATGAATATATGGTTCTTGACTCTTTTCTTGTTGATATGATGTATCATACTGATCGATTTGCAAATGTTGAACCACTCTTTCATCGGAGGGATGAATCCCACTTGGTCAAGATGGATAATCCTTTTAATGTACTGTTGGATCCTATTAGCTAGGTTTTTGTTGAGAATTTTGGCATCCATATTCATCAGGGAAAGGGGTCTGTAATTCTCCTTTTTGATGGGGTCTTTGCCTGGTTTAGTGGTCAAGGTAATAGTGGCCTCATAGAATGAGTTTGTTAGTTTCCTTCTGTGTCTATTTTTTTAAAGAGCTTCAGGAGAATAGGTATTATTTTTTCTTTGAATGTTTGGTAGAATTTCCGAGGGAATCCATTAGGCCCTGGAATCTTGTTTTTCAGGAGGATTTTGATCACTACTTCAATCTCTTCATAATTAATCAGTCTGTTTAAAAATCAATTTCTTCCTGTTTCAGTCTTGGTAGTTTATAGGTTTCCAGGAAGACATCTATTACTTCCAGGTTGTTTAATTTATTGGCATAAAGCTGTTGATAAAAGTTTCTAATGATCCTTCCTATTTCATTATTGTTGGTTGTGACCTCTACCTTTTCATTCATAATTTTCTTAATTTGGGTCGTTTCTCTCTTCTTTTGAATTAGGCTTGCCAGTGGCTTATCAATCTTATTTATTCTTTTAATGAGCCAGCTTCTAGTTCTGTTGATCTGCTCTACTGTGCTCCTGGTTTCTAATTCATTGATCTCTGCTTTAATCTTGATCAATTGCTTTCTCATGCATGTATTAGGCTTATTCTTCTGTTTCTGTCCCATCTTCTTGAGGTGAGAATATAAAAACTGCATCTTAGATTTTTCTATTCTTTTGAGTGAGGCTTGGATGGCTATGTATTTTCCCCTTAGGACTGCCTTTGCAGTGTCCCATAGGTTTTGGATGATTGTGTTTTCATTCTCATTGGTCTCCACAAATTGTTTTAATTGATTTTTGATTTCCTGGTTTATTGAATCTTTCTTGAGAAGGATGGTTCTTAGTCTCCAAGTGTTCGAGTTTCTTCCAAATTTTTCCTTGTGATTGAGATCCAATTTAAAAGCATTGTGGTCTGAGAATATGCAGGGAATAATTTCAATGTTTGGTATCAGTTCAGACCTGTTTTGTGACCCAGCATATAGTCTATTCTGGAGAACATTCCATGTGCATTCGAAAATAATGAGTATTCTGTTGTTCGGGGGTGTAGTGTTCTATAGCGTTCTTTTGAGGTCCATTGGCATAAAAAATGGTTTTCCATCCCTTCACTTTCAGTTTGGATGTATCTTTACATTCAGAATGAGTCTCTTTTAGACAGCAAATGGATGGGTCATGTCTTTTTATACAATCTGCAAACCTGTGGTGTTTTATGGGAGCATTTAGGCCATTCCCATTGAGAGTGATTATTGAGAGATATGATTTTAATGATGTCATGTTACCTGTAAAGTCTTTGTTTCTATAGATTGTAACTTTCTGTTCTGTAACACTCTTGGGGCCTTTTGACTTTTATAGAACCCCCCTTAATATTTCCTGTAGGGCTGGTTTCATGGTTATGAAATTGGTTAGTGACTGGCGATTCTGGAAGGTCCTTATCTCTCCATCAATTCAGAATGACAGCCTTGCTGGATAAAGGATTCTTGGATGCATGTTGTTCTCTGAAAGAGCTTTAAAAATGCCCCCCAACCCTTTCTCTCATTCCAGGTCTGTGTAGACAGGTCTGACGTAATCCTGATAATTTTGCCTTGGTATGGGAGAAATTTTTTTGCCCTGGCCGCTTTCAATACTGTATCCTTGGATCTAATATTTGCGAATTGCACTATGACGTGACATGGCGTAGGTTTGTCATGGTGAATTTAGGAGGGGTCCTCTCTGCCTCTTGGACACGGATGCTTGTTTCCTTTACTAGATTAGGGAAGTTTTCAGCTACACTTTGTTCAAATATCTCCTCTAGACGTCTTTCTTTCTCCACCCCCTCGGGGATGCCAATGATTCTGACAGTAGAATATTTCATTCAGTCATTAATCTCCCGTAACCTACATTCTTGAGATTGGATTTTTTTTTTTTGAGCCAATTTTCGGTTTTAGCTTTCTTGTTTACCATCCCATCCTCCAATTTGCTGATTCGTTCTTTTGCCTCATTTACCCTGGCCGTCAGAGCATCTTATTTTGACTGCATTTGATTCATAGCATTTTTAATCTGTGCCAGATTCACTCTCATTTCTGCCCTTAGAGATTCTATATTCTTGTTAATATTTTCGTTAATATTTTTCAAGTCTACACATCATCTTGACCATTGTTACTCTGAACTCCATTTCTGATAATTTGGTTATATCCATATCCATCAGTTCTGTGGCAGAGGCCACAGACTCATTGTCTTTTCTTTGCTGGGGGGGGGGATTTCTCCTTCTCGTCATTCTGATGAAGAGAGTTTGCGGGGTTGTTCAGAGCCCAAATTATTGACCAGGACCCAGGCAGTGTGCTCTTGATTTATAGGGACTTTAGGGATGTGGGCTTCTTGATTTTTCAGCCTGCCTTCTGGGGGAGGGGCCTGCCACGCTGATACTCAGGCCACACTGTTTTGGTAGAGTCTCCCTGTCCCCTGCGAGGGAGGATGATATTGGCACAATGTGAGGAGGTGTGTCTGGGCTTTTGTTCTCTGGCGGCTTTCCCTGGTGGTTTGCTGTGTCTCTTCTGAGATTCTGAGCAGCAGTGGCCAAATCCTAGCCTCTGTCTCAGAACAGAGAGATTGCAGTCTGCTCTCCACTGAGCTCTCTTGGCCACTTTAACTCTGTTTCTGTCAGTGCTGCTAAAAACCCTTCAGCATCCTGGGATGTGTGACTCACAGCCAGTGTCCCAGCCCTCACTTCCAGGGCTGGCACGTCTCTGTCCTTTGTGCTTCTAACACCGCCAGCCACCCCCAGTTCTCTTGCATGCTCCCGAGTTTGTTGTTTCAGTATAGTTCGCCTTCGTTCTGGAGGGCTGCGCGCTCCGGACCTCACGGTTTCAGTCTAGTTTGAGTGAGCGCTCCAGAGCTTGGGTTTTCAGTCTGGACACATGCGCGTTCCCGGGCTCACAGTCTCAGTCTGCTTGCTCTCTTGCAGGTGCTGGTCTGCGAGTCTGGTGTGCTTCCCAGTGCAAGTGGCCACCGCTTCCCAGTGCAAGTGGCCACCACCTCCCTGCGCCTGTGTGTTGGCTCCCTCCCCCTTCCGTTTATCTTCCAATACCTGTGCGCGGATTCACGGCTCCCCATTTCATACCTCAATATTCAGCACTGGAGATGTTTTTTTTTTTGTAGAGATCCAGATGTATCTTCCTATGTCTCAGGCTGATTCCGTGGATTTTCAGGATGGTCTGGTAGATATCCAGCTTGACTCAGGACCAGCTGAGAAAGAGTCTCCTACTCCTCCGCCATCCTTTCTCCTCCTTGCAGAAAGTGGTCGCTTTTCTGTTCATAGAGTTTCTTTTACTCTTTTCTTCATTCTCCAGTTGTGTTCATAGGTATTCAGAATGGTTTGGTAGATCTCTAGCAGAATTCCTGGGACCAGATGAACTTTAGGTCTCCTGCTCCTCTGCCATCTTGGCACGCCCTCCAAATACATATCATTAAAAGGACATATGTAACTATATACTGTAATGTGGACCAGAATACATAATTCACTCACACATGCATTTATTCAACAACAGATTTGATATTTTAACTATGTGTGATACTGCTACATGCTTTGGAGATATAAGGGCAAATAATGATAAGGATTAAAAGAAATCTCTGAACATATTACATTTGCATTTCAATGTGGGGAGATATAAAATTAATAAAATAAATATTATAAAACAATATTTAAATAGGAATAATTAATGGGAAAATAGTTGGAGTTTGGGATAGGGAAGCCAGACAATTTTGTAATTTTACATAAAACGTTCCATGAAGGGACAACTGTGAGAGGAATATTTGGTCAAAAATTTAACTGAGATCAGTAAATAATTCAAATGGATGTCATAAACAATGTTCTGGGCATAGGAAGAAGTAAATGTAACTTTCTTGAAAATGGAATATAGCAGGTCAAAGAAAATCGAGGAGTAAACTGGTGGATTGTAGGTAATGAGTGGAGTTAATGGAGCCAGAATTTGAAATGTAAGGTTCACTGTTGTAACAAGGTTTGTTTTTAATCCAAGAAAACTAGTAACCATTGCTGTGCTCGCAGAGAGGATTGAAATGGACAATTAGGAGAGCATTGCATTGGTGCAGTTGTTACAAGTTACCACCTTGGAGAAAAGTAGTAATGGTGGAGAATCATGAAGTGACCAGTATCCAGAGATTTGTGGAGAGCACATTTTTGTAGCTGCTGTTTTGATATGGTATAAAATGTGAGGAAATCATGAAAAACAGAGAATTGATTTAAGATCTTGGGAAAAAAGCTTCAAGTAAGAATCATCATTATTACTGTTGAGGAAAACCATAGAGCATTATTTCTATTATTCAATTTCTTTGTGCCCCTTTATTATTAGCACTCAACTCTATTATGGTCATCATTCTGACTTCCATCACCACTGAGAGGAAGCTCTTACTAATAGAATAAAAAAGTTCTTTTTGTGTATCTGATTAATTTTGCTTAATGTTTATAGATGCAACCTCAATAATACAAGCAATGATATTATTATTTTTATAGATGCCTAGCATTGCATTGTATGCATATATCACTATTGCTTTCATTGGACGTTTTCATACTTTCAGCTATTAAAAATAAAAATGCTATAACCTTCTCTATATAAAACTTTTCTTATGGGCATATGCACTGAATTCTCTTAGTATATAACTAAGAATACAATTGTTTGGTCATACATAAAGTACATGCTTAACTTTAATAAGACAATTAAATTATGGTATTGTTATCAAACATTCCAATCAGGAATGTATTAAAACATCCTAGTGTTTATCCGTTGGTGTATTTAATGTAATGGATTGGTGCTACATTTAAAATCTATTTGTGATGACCACTGTGTGTTGCATGGAAGTGTTTAATCACTACATTGTACACCTGAAATTAATATTACACTGTATGTTATCTGACTGGATTTTTTAAAAAAGATTTTATTTATTTATTTGAAAGAAAGAGAGAGCAGGAGTTGGAAGAGGGGGATGAGGGAGAGGGAGAAGCAGACTTCCAGCTTTTCAGGGAGCCTGATGCTGGGCTCCATTCCAAGACCCTGAGATCATGACCTGAGCTGAAGGCAGACATTTAACCAACTGAGCCACCCAGGTGCCCCACCTAACTGGAATTTAAATACAAACTTAAGAAAATATACAAAAGGAAATATACCAAAATATATATTTTTTCATATATGTTATAGACCTACTGATATTGATGTGTCCATTTCCCATGATTTTCATAACAATTTTTTTTTTGTCTTAGGGGCACTCATTCTTAATTCAAAATAAGTTTCATTATTTGGTCCATGTGTATCTTTCTTTATTTAGCTTACTTGTTTTTAATATTTAGTGCATCTGTAAGCCTACCAACAAACCAAGAATTAAAACAGTAGAATTGTTAGAGCTCTTCAGAGCTTCTATCCTTTTCTCATGCCTCCTCAATTGTTCTGAATTTCTAGACTATCATTGCCTTGCTATATTATTGCATTGCCAAAATATATTTGTGGAAAATAATATAATGCTATATAAAATTATAGAACCAACAATATTTTGAATATTAAAAAAATGTCCTATGCTATAGGTCATTTGTTTTAGAACGTTTATTCTCTTGACATTATTTCACTATGTTATTATAGCTGAATGTAACTTTTGGACATATATTTTACTGTTAGATAAAATTCTCTTTTGTAAACTTTTTCAAATACCTGTTTCTATTTTTTTGATGGATGATAAGCAATTTTCAATTTTATGTATTATTTATGTTTCCTTTATTAATATTAATGTATATGTCCCTGTTTCCCATGGTCAAAACCTTTTATTAGGTATGTATATATGACAGGAATTGCTGGATAATGGGATATGAAAATGGTTGTTGTTTTGGAATTATGTCAAGTGGTTTCTAAAATTGTAGAAATAAATTACATTTGTAAGAGAAATGTAAATTATCCTGATAATCAACATCTCAACCATTCTGATTGATTGATTAAGACATTTTAATTTTCAACAGTTGAATGAATCTAAATACTAATTTTGAATGGTTTCCTTGTTTGAAATTGTAAACATGTGAACTATGTGTGTATTATATAAAATGGTTATTGACATTACTTGCACATCTAAATTACACTCAGTGTAAAGCAGAAAAAATAAATAAATTTGTGTAGGGGAAGATAAATATATTCTTTCACTCTTCTAAATTATCAGCTGAGGTCCGTGTAACAAAAAACAGATTGACAAAAGAAAACATATACAAATATTTGATAAACATTTTACAGAGCACAGGAGCTGTCATAAAAAATGAAGAAGTATAGATGCAGTTAAACATCAATGATTTTATATTAGGAGTGGTGAAGTGTGAAGACTCATGGGAAATGTGATATAAGACAAAAACGTGTATGAACTTCATTTAGAAAACTGGGGGGAGGGGGGCACCTGGGTGGCGCAGCCGTTAAGCATCTGCCTTCGGCTCAGGGCGTGATCTCAGCGTTATGGGATCGAGCCCCACATCAGGCTCTTCTGCTGGGAGCCTGCTTCTTCCTCTCCCACTCCCCCTGCTTGTGTTCCCTTTCTCGCTGGCTGTCTCTCTCTGTCAAATAAATAAATAAAATCTTAAAAAAAAAAAAAAAAAAGAAAA
Organism: Ursus arctos; assembly: GCF_023065955.2. Classification (NCBI taxonomy): domain Eukaryota; kingdom Metazoa; phylum Chordata; class Mammalia; order Carnivora; family Ursidae; genus Ursus; species Ursus arctos. Next base: position 7,549,106 of record NW_026623067.1, on the reverse strand, counting down.
AAAAAGAAAACTGGGGGGAAACCAGCAGGTTTAGATTGCTCTCAATGTCCTTCAGTCTTGAGTATCTTTTGATCATTGCTTTAAATTCCCTATTAAGCTGGAGAATAGACACATGAAAAGGTGCTCAATCACTCATCTTCAGGGAAATACAAATCAGAACTACAATGACATATTACCTCGCACCAGTCAGAATGGTTAAAATCAACAACACAGGAAATAGCAGATGTTGGTTTGGATGCAGAAAGAAGGAACCCTCTTACACTGTTGGTTGGAATGCAAACTGGTGCAATCACTCTAGAAAACAGTATTTAGGTTCCTCAAAAATTAAAAAAAATAGAATTAACCTACAATCCAGCAATACTATGTATTTATAATATGCCAATGTCAATTCAAATTTCCTGTGGAATTTTACCTAAATCAGGGCACTGACTATGGATATTGGAGGAAGAGGAGGAGGATGGTTGGTAGGGAATTTCTTAACTTTTTGGAGAAACAAGATTGAAGATGTCTTTTGAGTGGTTCTAAAATAAACACTCACTTTTGCACTTTTCCTTCATCTATCAAGTAAAATAATGTTATTTATGTACTTAAAATGCATCATAGGTGACATAGTCTAAAATGAGTACTTTAACTTTATGGAAAAGTTTAAACAGCATTTAATGTAAGTGATACTTACATTACAATAGCAGAGTATTATCTTTTGGAATCAGAGGAAAGAGAAAAACTGATTAGATAGCTTTGTATATGTTAAACAAAAGTCCTAAGAATTATGTCTTTACTGAAAAGAAAAATATATATTACTTATACATGTAATAACATTTATTTGTATTTATATAATAAATATGTATAAATTTATATAAATACATATGTATACGTTATATATACATATACATATATATTTATACATACACTAATATTCTACATTATATACTACATATATAGTATATGCTATTTTGATGGAAATTTAAACTATATTTAATACTGCAGGATTTCATGGGCAATCAAGTGTGGGTGATATGTCTGATGATCAAAGACAAGTGAGAGCTAAAGGAAGGCAAATGGCTCGATAACCACACTCTCCCTGAAAGTTGTATTGTATGTATAGGTTCAGATTATCCCCAGAACATCCATATACCAGTCTCTGAAATAATAAAAGAACTATATTTAGAGAAGTTTTTATCATTAAATTTTGAAGAGAATAAGGGTGAGGTATAGTCTAGATCTTTTACTTGTCTGAGGGAGATGGTATGGGGGCATATGCTGATTCAGAAATTTAGTGAGACAGTCAGTATACTGAAAGCCAAGTAAGATATACAACCACAACTGCTGATATGTTTCCATTTTAGATTATGTCATTTTTGTCAATTAAGCATACAACATTTTTGAATGGGTTATGATCAATAGGCAATAATATTGTGTATGAGTATTTGTGAGTCTGTTATGTGTATAAAATCTATAAATGTCTAGCTTTCATAACTCCTTTTTGGGTACATTCATGTATATGTATATATCAATAATTACTTTGAATATAAATGGACTAACTGCTCCAATCAAAATATATAATATGTCAGAATGGATAAAAAACAAAAGCCATTTATATGCTGCCTATAAGAAACTCATTTTAACCCTAAAGATACATATAGATTGAAAAGGAGGGAATGCAGAAACATCTACCATGCAAATGGATGTCAAAAAGAAAGCTGTAGTAGCAATACTTATACTGGACAAAATTGGTTTTAAAACAAAGATTGTAACAAGATACAAAAAGGACACAATATAATAATAAAGGTGATAATCCAACAATGAAATATAATAATTGTAAATATTTATGCACCCAAAGCGACAGCACCCGAATACATAAAACAGTTAATAACAAACATTAAGGAACTAATCATGGTAATACAATGATAGTAGAGGACTTTTAAATTCCAATTACATCAGTGGACAGATCATCCAAAGAGAAAATCAACAAGGTGGGGCTACTGGGTGGCCCAGTCAGTTAAGTGTCATACTCTTGATTTAAGTGCAGGTCATGATCTCAGGGTTCTGAGATGGAACCTCATGCCAGTCTCTGCACTGGGCATGGAGCCTGATTAAGTTTCCTTCTCTCCCTCTTCCTCTGCCTCTCACCCCACTATAAAAAAAATACACAAATAAATAACAATGGCTTTAAATGAACCCCGGGCCAGATGATTTTAACAGAATTATTCAGAACAGTGCCAAAACAGCAGAATATGAATATTTTCTGACCCCATGCTGTGAAACTAGAAATCAACCACAAGGGGGAAAAAAAGAAAAAGCTCTGGAGAGATAAAAAATATATTTTAGTTAAATAGCATGGTACTAAACAATGAATGGTTCAACCAATAATAAAAGAAAAAATTAAAAAGTACATGGAAACGAAGGAATATGAAGACAATACAGTCCAAAATCTCTAGGATACATCAGCAAAAGCTGTTCTAAGAGGGCAGGTTTTAGCAATACAGGCCTAACTCAATAGGGAAGAAAAATCTAAAACAATGTAACCTTGCACCTAAAAGAGCTAGGAAAATAATTCAAACAATCCCAAAACTACAAGAAGGATGAAAATAATAAAGATGAAAGCAGAAATAAATGATATAGAAAATGAATAAACAGTAGAAAAGATCAATGAAACCAGGAGCTGGTTCTTTAAAAAGATCAAGTAAATTAATAAAGCTCTATGGGTGCTTGGGTGTCTCAGTCAGTTAAGCATCTGGATCTTGATTTTGGCTCATGTCATCATCCTGGGGTCGTGAGATTGAGCCTTGTGTGGGGCTTCCCACTCAGTGGGGAGTCTGCTTGAGATTCTCTTTCTTCCTTTCCCTTTGCCCCTTCCCCCACTCTCTTGGTCAGGCGATCTCTCTCTCAGATAAATAAATAAAATCTTTAACAACAGGTTAATGGATAAAGAAGATGTGGTTCACGGGGCGCCTGGGTGGCACAGCGGTTAAGCGTCTGCCTTCGGCTCAGGGCGTGATCCCGGCGTTATGGGATCGAGCCCCACATCAGGCTCTTCTGCTATGAGCTTGCTTCTTCCTCTCCCACTCCCCCTGCTTGTGTTCCCTCTCTCGCTGGCTGTCTCAATCTCTGTCGAATAAATAAATAAAATCTTTTTTAAAAAGAGAAGATGTGGTTCATATATAAAATAGAATATTACGCAGCCATTGGAAAGTATGGATACCTACCATTTACATCAACATGGATGGAATAGGAGGGGATTATGTTAAGTGAAATAAGTCAAGAATAGAAAGACAATTATCATATGGTTTCACTCACATGTGGAATGAAGGAATAGCACAGAAGACCTCGGGGAAGGAAGTGAAAACTGAATGCAAAGAAATCAGATAGGGAAAAAATATATGTGAGGAACTATGGACTCCAGGAAACAAACTGAAGGTTACACAAGGCAGGGGTGGGGGGCTGGATGGGGAAATAAGGTGATAGGTATTAAAGAGGGCACATGAAGTGATGAGCAATAAGTGTTATATGCAACTAATGAATCATAGAACACTACATCAAAAACTAATGATGTACTATATGTTGGCTAATTGAACATAATAAAAAAATGATAAAACTCTAGCCAGATTCATCCAAAAAAAAATGAGGGGACACAAATAAACAAAATTACATGAGAGAGGGGAAATAACATCCAAGATCACAGAACTACAAACAATAACAAGAAAATATGGTAGGATGCAAGATGGCAGAAGAGTGGGGATCATGTTTCATCTGTTCACTTGAATTTAGCTAGATAACTATCAAATCATTCTGAACACCCTTAAATTCAACCTGAGATGTAAGAAAAGAATATCTGGAACTCTATAAATGGAAAATGACAACTTTTTGCAAGGTAGAACATGTGGAGATGTGAATCTGAGGGGAGATATCAAAAGATAAACAGTAGGGGTAGGGAGCCTCAGTAAAGCAGTTACCAGAAAGTGATGTAGGCCAAGAGGGAAAAATCCAAACCCTTAGAAATCCTCTCCAGTGAGAGACATCCCTGCCTGAGAGGAACTCAGGGCATGAAAAGGGACAAAATTCTAGGTGGGACAGTGTGGTCTAAGGATGCCTGGAGTCACAGAAATGATGGGTGTGCCTGAGCCATAGAGTTCCTAAACTTTGGAATGGGGAAACTGGTTATAATCAGCAAGCCTGGGAGAGGCTTTCAGCGTGGATCACCGTAAACTGAGAGCCAGGACTCGACCGGGTGACAGTTCTCTGCATGCGGACCATGCAAAGGACAGGAACATGGGGCCCCCGGCCTTCCCCTCTGCCTTCCACACAGAGTGGGTGAGCCAACAGTATGGCACCTGCTTTCTGATCCAGGGCCCTATAAGGTGCATTAACACAGGACCCTCCTACTTCCCCCAGGAGATTGGTGCAGATGTGCACTGCAGGAGTCTTCAGAGTTTGGCACACAAAAGAATGAAGACTGTTTATCGCTGAGGGTTTACTGAAGAGAGTGGACCCAGATCTTTCATTTCTGAGACTGGAGATCAGTCATGGCCATTTTTTTATAACAATGTTTTATTATGTTATGTTGGTCACCATACAGTACATCCCTAGTTTTTGATGTAAAGTTCCATGATTCATTACTTGCATATAACACCCAGTGCACCATGCAATACATGCCCCCCTTAATACCCATCACTGGCCTATCCCAATCCCCCACCCCCTCCCCTCTTAACCTCTCAGTTTGTTTCCCAGAGTCCATAGTCTCCCATGCTTCATTCCCCCTTCTGTTTACCGCCCCCTTTCTTCTTCCCTTTCTTCTCCTACCAATCTTCCTCCTTCTTATGTTCCATAAATGAGTGAAACCATATGATAATTGTCTTTCTCTGCTTGACTTATTTCAATTAGTATTATCTCCTCCAGTCCTGTCCATGTTGCTGCAAATGTGAAATCATTCTTTTTGATGGCTGAGTAATATTCCATTGTATATATGGACCACATCTTCTTAATCCAGTCATCCATTGAAGGGCATCTCAGCTCCTTCCACAATTTAGCTATTGCAGACAATGGTGCTATGAACATTGGGGTGCATATGGCCCTTCTCTTCCCTACGTCTGTATCATTGGGGTAAATACCCAGTAGTGCAATTGCTGGATCATAGGGTGGCTCAATTTTTAACTTTTTAAGGGACCTCCATACTGTTTTCCAAAATGGCTGCAGCAACTTGCATTCCCACCAACAGTGTAAGGGGGATCCCCTTTCTCCACATCCTTTCCAACATTTCTCTTTCCTGCCTTGTAAATTTTTGCCATTCTAACTGGCGTTAGGTGGTATCTCAATGTGACCATTTTTATTTTGATTCTCTAAAGAGGTACAAAAAGCCTTCAGAGAACAAAAGCCACACAGAGGACCAGCTTACACTGAGCCTGCTCCCCTGGCACGGGGTGGTGCAACAATGCCCAAGCAAGGACACCTGAGTAGGAGTGCAGCAGGCCCCTCTCCCAGTAGACCAGGTGTAAAAACAGGTGATTAGCAGTTATGGACCACACAAGATTCGAAAACTCTAGCACAAGGAAAATAGTATGTAAAATTGGAGGTTTTGTCTCATGACTCATTATCTTACTGTTTAAAATTTTTTATTTTTTTCTTCTTTTTTCACTTTTTTCACTTTCAACTATTTTCTTATTTTATCAACAGTTCATTTATAAGTCTTTTCTTAACTTTCATTTTTTACATTTATACTTTATAGCTATATATTTTTTTCATTTTTGGCTTCCTTTCACTCTATTCAGTTTTAGTTTGGTGTATATATGTTTGGTTTTCTTTACAATTTTGGGACATAGATTCCTCTAACGCACAGACCAAAATTCAGTCAGGACCAAGAGGGCCATTCTGCTTTGTCCACCCTATGAGAGTATGCTCCCCCCCCTTATTTCTTCTTTGCCTTTGTCTTTTGTTTTTTTCTATTGTTTTTTTTTTTTTTGTTTGTTTGTTTGTTTGTTTGTTTTCTGACCTCTTTGGATTTCTCTAGTGTGGATTTTTCTTAGGTCATGGTTGACATTTTTTATTCTGACCACCTGTTTATCCATTCTTCTCTGAGCAAAATGAATAGAAGGAGGAATTCACAACAAAACAAAGAACCAGAGGTAATACTCCCTGCCATAGATCTACTCAATACGGATATAAATAAACTCTCAGAGCTGGAATTCAGGATAATAATTATGAAGTTACTAGTTGGACTTGAAAAAAAAAAGCATAAAAGACACTAGAGAATCTCTTATTGCAGAAAGGAGATCTAATCAGGTTGAAATTAACAATGCTTTAAATGAGATGCAGTCTAAATTGGATGTTCTAGTAGTTAGGGTAAATGAGGATGAAAAGAGGTAAGTGACACAGAAGACAAGTTAATGGAAAGGAAGGAAGTTGAGGTAAAGAGAGAAAAACAACTAATAGGCCAAGAGGAGAGGCTTTGCAAAATCAGTGGTGCTACAAATGTACCAACATCAGAATTTGTGGGGTGCCTGAGGGTGGAGAGAGAGAGGGCCAGAAGGTGTACTTGAACAAACCACAGCTGAGAACTTCCATAATCTGGACAAGAAAACAGGCATTCATGTGCAAGAGATAGAGAGGACCCCTCCCAAAATAAATTTAAAAAAATAGATCAAAACCCCTACATATAATAGTGAAGCTTATAAAATTCAGAGATAAACAGAAAATCCTGAAAAAAAGCTCAAGATAAGAGTTTCCTAACCTACAGAGGTAAGAACATCAGACTTACATCAGACTTATCCACAGAGACCTGACAGGACAGACAATGCTGGCATGATATATTCAGGGTACTAAAGGAGAAGAACATGCAGTCAAGAATACTTTATCCAGTAAGGCTGTCATTGATAATGGAAGGAGACATAGAAAGCTTCCAGAACAAACAGAAGCTGAAAGAACATGTGACCAAGGGGGATCCTGTAAGCAAAGAGAGTGCCCAGTAAAAGTCACAAGATATAAAATTAATGTGCAGAAATCCATTGAATTTCTACATACTAATAATGAAGCAACAGAAAGAGAATTTAAGAAAACAATCCCATTTACAGTTGCACTAAAAACAATAAAACCTAGGAATAAACCTAACTAAAGAGGTGGAAGAACTGTACTGTGAAAACTATAAAAAAACTGAAGAAAGAAATTGAAGACAAAGCAAAGAACTGAAAAGACATCCCATACTAATTGTTGAAAGAACAAACATTCTTAAATTGTCGATATTATCCAAAGCAATTTACATATGTAATGCAATTCTATCAAAACACCAATAGTATTTTTCACACGACTGGAACAAAAGAATATATTAAAATTTATATGGAATCAGAAAAGACCCTAAGTAGCCAAAACAGTTTTGAAAAAGAAAATGAAAGCTGGAATATCACAATTTTAGATTTCAAATTATATTGCATAGCTGTTATAATCAAAGTATAACAGTGTAATCAATGGTACTGGTGTAAAAATAGACACATAGATCAACAGAACAGAATAGAAAAACCACAAACAAACACAACTTTATGGTCTGTTAGTCTTCAACAAAGAGGAAAGAATGTCCAGTGGGAAAAAAAACATTTCTTCAACAAATGGTGCTGGGAGAACTGGTCAGCTATATGGGAAAGAATTTACCTGGACCACTTTCTTATACCATACATAAAAATAAATTCAAAATGAATTATAGACCTAAATGCAAGACCCGAAACCATAAAAGTCCTAGAAGAGAGGACAGGCAGTGATGTCTCTGACATTAAGTGCAGCAACATTTTTCTGGATAGCTATCCTGAGGCAAGGGAAATAAAAGCAAATATAAACTATTGGGAGTACATTAAAACAAAAACTTCTGTACAAAAAAGGAAACAATCAACAAAACTAAAAGAAAACCTCCTGAATCAGAAAAGATATTTGCAAAGGACATATCCAATAAAGGGTTAGTTTCTAAAATGTATAAGGAACTTAGCAGCTCAGCTCCCAATAAACAAATAATCCAATTAAAAATGGGCAGAATATATGAACAAACATTTTTCCAAAGAAGACATGATAATAACAAACAGACACCTGAAAAGATGCTCAACATGACTCATCATCAGGGAGATTCAAATCAAACTACAATGAAATACCACCTCATACCTGTCAGAATGGCTAATATCAACAACAACAATAACAACAAGTGTTTGTGCAGATATGAAAAAGAAACCCTTTGCACTATTTATGGGAATACGAACTATTCTAGCCACCATGTAAAAGTGTATGGAGGTTCCTGAGAGAGTTAAAATCAGAACTACTGTAAGTTCCAGTAACCACACTACTGGGTATTTACCCAAAGAATGCAAGAAAAACAATTGAAAGGGATATATACAACCCTATGATTACAGCAGCATTATTTATAATTGTCAAATTCTGGAAGATGGAATATTCTTCAATCATAAGAAATAATGAGATCTTGGCCATTTGCAACAACGTGGTTGGAGCTAGAGTGTATTATGCTAAGTGAAATAAGCCAGTCAAAGGAAAATGGATTCCATAAGATCTGTATGTTAACTATAGTAGAATTGAAAAAGTAATAATTGAAAACTTTAAAAATTAAGCTGGGGAAAGAAAGAGAAGAGATGGTTTCCTTTATTTTTAATTTTATTTGAGTATAGTTGACATGTAATGTTACATTATTTTGGTGCACAACATAGAGATTCCACAAGTTTAAATATTATGTTGCTATGTCACCACAAGTGCAGACACCACCTGTCACCACCCAGCAGTATTATAATATCAGTGACTTATGCTGTGCCTATTAATCCAAAAAGGATTATTTATTATTGTACTGTGGGGAGAACCCATTTAGTGGAATCACAGGACATTTCAGGAAGAAAATTATAGTAAGAATATATAATATTTAGGTTTGTGTTAGGTGATTGTGCAAGGGTTTTAGGAAGTGGGGTTTGCTTTGGATTGCTGCTGTCAGCAAGCATGAGTAATTCTATGACAGGCTGTTTTAATAACTCTTACACACAGGTGAAATGTATCAGATGAATTCTAATGCAGTCATTGGTAACAAAGGCAGTCATTCATTCATAGGGAAGGGAAATGCTCAGTAGTTTTTGTAACTTGAGTTATGTTCATGTTGTCTGTGTTCAGACAGGATTGGGCATGGTCTTGTTTTTGCCTTGGTCCATCATGGTCACAGAGTTGCTTTGTTTAATGTTGTGGTATTAGTTTCCTATTGCTGATATAACACATTGCTATATCCTTATTAGCTTAAATAACAGCAATTTAATTTCCTAACACTTCATGTGGTCAGAAGCCTGAAATGTTTGGTCTCACTGGCCTAACAGCTAATCATTGTCAGGCTGCATTTCCTCTGGAAAATCTAGAAGAGATTACTTTCCTTGCCTTTTCACTTTCTAGATGTCTCCTGTGCTCCATGGCAGGTGCCCTCCTTCACTAACTTTTGAAGTCAGGAACGTTGAGCTGAAACCTCACACTGCCATTTCTCTGATTCCTTCAGTTTCCTGCTCCCACATTTAAAGACACTCATGATTAGTTTGTGTTCATATTGATATCCCACATAATCTATTTTAAAGTCAAGTGATTAGCAACCTTAATTCCATCTGTAACCTGGGCTTTGCTTTGCCATATAACCCAACATATCTGCAGTGTACAGTGAATAGAGCACAGACATCTTTTTGCCCCATTTTTCCATTTTTATGGTCACCATAGAGCTTTTTGTGAACTTGTGTATATTTAATAGGAGAACACCAAGGCCAGCTCCAAGCAAAACCAATGCCTTCCTATAATGCCTCATCAACTATGAATATCAGGGACTGTTTATTTCAGGTGAACAATATTTTATTTATTTACCTAGACTATTTTTAATAATATTTTTATTATAATGTTAGTCACCATACAGTACATCCCTGGTTTTTGAGGTAAAGTTCCATGATTCATTCTTTGCATATCACACCCAGTGCACCATGCAATACATGCCCTTCTTAATACCCATCACCGGCCTATCCCATTCCCCCACCCCCCTCACCTCTGAATCCCTCAGTTTGTTTCCCAGAGTCCAGAGTCTCTCATGGAACCTAGACTATTTTTATAACATTTGGTTGGTGGATTTTTTGGGGTTTATCTATCTTACTGTACTACTATAAATTTTCCATGTTGCTGTATCCATTTGTACACTTCAGTTAAAAATGTTACCACTTCAATAAAAATTTAAAATGTATTACAACTAATTAATTAAAGAAGTGCAAGTTTACAATGATTGCAGTGAAGTATATGGTGCTGTTTGGTTATGTAATAGAGGGTTTTTCTTAGTCCTATATATGTAGAATCATGAAAATACACCTCTAAGCACAATGTATATTACCCAGTAAATCCTCAATAAAAATAATTCCTTTGATAATTGTTAGTGCTTTTTAAAATATCATTATTATGCAATTTTTTTTCTTATTTAACTAAATTATCCAGAATCACCAGCCTTTGTTCTCTATATATATTTTCCTCTCATGCCTCATTTCATTGACTGCATCTATTGGTAAATACCTGTATAAAGACAAAATTTTAAAAACCATTTATATATTGGTTTGGGGAATTATACTAAAATTAATGAATTTAATTTAATTAACTTAAGGTAATACTGAATACTTATGTTTTGGTCATTAGTAAACCATTGTAATGATCTCCAAGTTTTAGGAATGTATTTGTTGTCAGTTTGTTTGTCTGTTTGTTTAATTTCTTTCCGGCAATACTATCTATCAATCAGAAAGAAAAAAAAAATGACTTGAGCAAAAGAAAAAAAAAGAAGAAAGCAAACGTGTATTTGGTATATCTAGTGCTTCTTATTCACTGTATAAATTAAATTCAATAAATAACTATGGGGGAGACATTATTACCTCCCTTTTATAGGGGATTAAAATGAAGCTTAGATTGAATATGTAACTTACCCCAAATCATATATCTAGAAAGTTTCAAGAATATAAAGGTTGCATTTTTTAGAAGATTTTTTTTTGGGGGGGGATACATTTCACTCTGTCCAATATGTAATTACCAGATTTTCTTGACACATTGGTTATTACTGAAATATAGGCTAGCAGGATTGAAAGCACTCCTGGATAGTTTACATATGTTACCCCATTTAACACTATTATGTGGCAGATGCCACTTTCAAATTCATCATATCCTGATTTTAGCATTATGTGAGTCAAACAGGACATATCTTCAGGGATCAACTATCCTGAGATTTTAAAATCATCCACATGGGAATGATAAATGGAAAAGGTGTTTGGTCATCTGTATTCTTTTAAATGCCTTCCTACTGGCATTTCCAGAGCCTGGAACTCAGAACTCCTTAAGCTTTAGCCAGGTGACATGCACTTTATATTAGAACAGAAGCATTTTCTGAATTCCAAATAGTGATTTGGGCGTCAGAGCCATGGATCATTAGGCATCTATTTATGGTGGCTTCCCCTGAAGCAGGTGAGTTCCAGGACTCTGAGACTGGGTGCATAAAATGTAAGGTCTTGTTCTCTAGTGCTTTTGGTTGTCTATTTAATTCTATAATTTTAAGGACTCATCATCCATGGAAAGGCATCCATAGAAAAACAGAGAAATTAAAATATGAGGATTTCACTCAACAACAGTCTAACTATTCTCTTTTACTCTGCCAAAAACATTTTATTAATTTTCAAAACATGGATTTGCCTCTCTCTCAATTAATAGAATATATAATACCATTTTGGATTTTGTATTGTATTGCATAGTGGTAATTTTAATACTTTCATAATATAACTTCTTATTACACTTTGTAAAGGATTGTGAAAAATCGTTTGTGCATATAGGGTATTTTTCACATTCTTTTGGGTTGTATTTTAGAATGATATCTGGAAGAACATATATCAGTGATTCCAAGGGATAAGGGTAGTCTTACAGTTTTCACTTAACATTTTCAAACTGAAATATAAATACACTTTTCATTTTTATCCTACAGTTAATTTTTGCTATGTTCTAACTGGTAATACATGTTAGAAAGTAAAACTTAAATCCAGTATTAAAGATATTAAAACAATTCTTTTGTTTAATCTGTGTCTCTTTAATTTCCTCTGAGGAAGTACATTTTCTATGCTTATGTAAATGTGTCTTTATCAAATATTAATTATGCATAGTATATTGATTTCAGGAAACCTGAAATTTGGTCCCTGCTCAACCCCCAAGTTAGATGAATGTATCTGGTTTCATTATATACTTCCTCTATTCATCAGTTTCCCCTAGGAAAATTGTGATTTTTTAGTACATGAAAACAGTAGTAACTGCTATTTATTGATACTTGCCAATTCTGTGATTAATTAACTACTCTCTGTATACTATCTTATTTTATTATTGCAGCAACCATGTAATGTAATCAAGGATTCACTTTATGTACTTTTATTCACTTTTTAAGGACTCACTTTTAAACCACAAAATTGAGACCCATAGGATGTAAGAATGTGCTTTACTTCACAGAACTTGCAATTGTTGGAATACATCCTAAAGTGTGCTCTGACTGAGGCACAAGGCCATGTACTTAACCTTCTCATTTCTCCCTGCTTGAATTGTGCATGACCTGGAGCCTAACAAGGGGGTCCTTTATGTAGCTTGAACTGTAGAGAGGATAAGAGTTCATGTGTTCCTTCGGTTTAATCAACATTCCTACAGTTATTTTACAAACATTTTAAAGCACTCATAAAATTATTTTTAAAATATTTATTTTGAATTTCCTGTTTGTAATGAGATTCGTTTTGTAGGAAAAATGAGCCTGGGAATGCATCCATTCAGAAAGTATAAAAAACAGTTCACTTTTTAAAATCCATTTTTCAATTACATGAAAGATAACCATTTAGTGTAGCCTAAGATACTGAGTCCATTACTTATTTCATTCGTTAACGTGTCAATATTCTTTTTTTTCTTTTTTTTTTAAAGATTTTATTTATTTATTTGACAGAGAGAGAGAGAGACAGCGAGAGAAGGAACACAAGCAGGGAGAGTAGGAGAGGAAGAAGCCAGCTCCCAGCAGAGGAGCCTGATGTGGGGCTCGATCCCAGGACTCTGGGATCAGGCCCTGAGCCAAAGGCAGATGCTTAATGACTGAGCCACCCAGGCACCCCGTGTCAATATTCTTATCAAGATAATAGTTGGAATAAAAACCTGAGAGAACTAACGTGAACTTCAAACCTAACTTCCAGAAATTTGGTTTTGGATTGATGGTACTTCATTGGTACCTGGTTTCTCCCCCTTGACTTTCCAGATACAAATCATCTTCTCACATCTCAGCTACTTCACATGCTATTACAAAATAATACTAGTGTCTGCTTCTTCTAGTTCTTGTTATATTGGATGAGACATTATGTATTAAGGGCTTCTCATAGTCCCTGAATACTATTTTCTACAATTTTTTGTCATCTTAGTGATGTCTGAGTTGTTAAATCTGTAGCAAGTACATGAGAATCAGGGTCATTCAGTTTTTTGTTTGTTTGTTTGTTTTTGTTTGTTTGTTTTTAAAGTACAAAGAACTTTATTGTCTGCAAATTTTGTCATATCTAACAGCCTTATTATGTTGCCAGGTAGTCAGTGAACAAACATTTTTTGCACACTTACTAGGTTAAAAATACTTTAACTATTAAAGAAAAGACCATAATAAAATACAGAAACTCGGTGTATGCTTCAAATAACAAATCTCATGGGGGAGAACAAACAAATATTTAAAAGTATTGAGAGCTTTGACAAAGTAAGATAGATATGGTCATATGTATTTTATATTACTTTTATTATCTTTCTACAATTGAACCTATCCATGAATAATAAAGATTATTTTTAAATTATACAATAATCATGGAGAGATGTAACAGTTTTTGAGCACTTACTCTGATTCAAGAAAGTGTACTAAAACAATGAAATCTTATTTAATTCCAAAATATTACTGTTACATGAGAGAGAGAGAAACTGAGGCAGAGGGAAGTTCAGAAGCTTGTACAAGCTCATTCAATAGTACAGAGTGAAGCCAGTACAACCCTCCTCCCTAAGTATATGTGAAACAAGCCCTCACTTGTCCCAGTCTTCAGATTACAGATAAATAATTGAGATTAAAAAGATCAACTAACTTGCCAAGGTCATACAAAATCAAGTAGCAGTGTCAGAGACATTCGCTGTTCACTAAATACCCATGTGTGCTTGTAATTTTTAGGCCCCTTCTCTTGAGGTTAAGTGAGGTTATGGGACTAGTGCTGGCAAAAGGGAGCTGATAGAAAGTCACGTGTTGTTCCCAGAGAGAAGATCCATAAGACCTGGAATGCATCTTTTAAAATTGTAGTATCACAAAATATAAGAAGTTTGGATTGTTAACAGACCCAAGGTTTTCTTGTATGTATGTATGTATGTATGTATGTATGTATGTATGCATGTATGTATTATGTCCAATTAACCAGATTATAATACATCATTAGTTTTTGAATATTTAGGATCTAATTGAAAAAAAGAAGGACCACATTAGGACCAGCCCAAAATATTGGTCAATGAGGTATTTAAAATAGACCATACAGTTGATCGGTAGGGGAAGAAAGGGATAAAGAAAGGGGGGCAATCAGAAGGGGGAAGGAAGCATGAGAGACTGTGGACTCTGAGAAACAAACTGAGGGCTTCAGAGGGGAAGGGGGTGGGGGAATGGGATAGGCTGGTGATGGGTAGTAAGGAGGGCACGTATTGCATGGTGCACTGGGTGTTATACGCATCTAATGAATCATCGAACTTTACATCAATAACCAGGGATGTATTGTGTGGTGACTAACATAATATAATAAAAAAAATTAAAAAAAAGATGTTGGATTCTGTGTAATCATAGGTTTTATACAAACAAAAATATGAGATTGCGATTTTTTATCCTGATTCTTTTTTATTAGTTTCAGTGATAGAATTTAGTGATTCATCAGTTGCGTACAATAGCCAGTGTTCATTACATCAAGTGCCCTGCTTAATGCCCATCGAGTGAATCCCAGTTCCCCAACCACCCTGATTCTATTTTTAATGTGCAATAAAACAACACAGATGATTAGATATACTCTTGACTTGTAAATCTACCTTGTATTTTAAACCTGTAGACTTAAACAGAATTGAATCAAATTGTTGACAGGAAATACCAAAGAATAAGTTTGTACCTTCTAGTCTTTGTGTTTACATGTAAAAAAATGGAAGACATTATTTTATGCATCATAAATTCTGTGTCATAGTACAATTAGTAAAATATATGTTATATTAAAACACAAGAAGCTATTTCAAAAGTTATAATCAAAGTACCTGTTGCCTTAGAATTATTAAAATTACCATAGTCATATGTGTTTTTCTATGTTTTAAAAAATTGATAAATGGTGGATTGAATGCAATGTCCAGTCCCGACTTATTGTAAATATTATGTCACTTAAACTATTCCTAGATTTAAAAAAAAATGTATGATTAAATTAAAGTTAGTTTTCAAATAAATATTCTTTTTACTTCAAAATGCTTAGGTTGGAAATATCTCTATATAGCTAATATATACAATAGTAAGAAAATTATTAAGCCTAATCTTTATAGAGATATTATGTTTTATCTTGTGCTCTACATTTATATGTATTATCTCAATTCTAAAAGAGAAAGATACTATATTTCATTCCATTTTGCACATAATAAAGCTAAGATTTAAACAGATTTAAATTTAAATTATCTATATTTATCCAACTTCTACTCAATAGAATAGGTATTTAAGCTTAGGAAGTCTAGTCCTTAAATCTGTACTTCTATACTCATAAAATTAAAGACAATTATTGTATTGAGTGAAAGAGCAGGGGAAACAATAGTGCTACCAGTTCTCTAATTTTTTAAAATGTGCATTATTAAATAAGTCACATAACTTTCTGAACTTTAATTTCCTGCTGGATAAATGTTTCTTGTAAAGATATCTAACATGACTTTCATTTGGAAATATAAGATAGAATGAATGATATGTCTGATGTTATCACAATTTTTATTTTAAAATGCTGCTAGTTTAAAGTAATTTCTTCTTCAATCATAAAGCCACATAGGACCTTCAAAATCATAACTAAAGTAACTTACCATCTGAAAAAATAGATTTAAATATAGTTGTAAGCATGGACATGAGCAGTTTCCAATACAAGGATAGAGCACAAAGTAAACCACAACAGAAAGAAATGAAGCCAGTGCTAGAAAACCATCTAGCAAACTATGAATTACCTGAATTTAGAAACAAGGAGACTGACTTAAGAGTGATGATAACATGTCCAAATCTTACTAGTGTCTACCAGTAAGTTAGGAGACGACTTTAGTATTTTATCTCCCTATCCTTGTTATTGAAGTGATCTGTAATTCATGTCTCTATCCGCAGTATGTCCTGACTCTGGGGTGAATACATTCAAGAATGTTTATATCATTTTCCTGTGATTCAGCAAATAAAGACACAGATGTTGCATAGCACAAAATAAAGAGGTGAACTCTATAGAATGCATATTGTAGGGTTAATATATTGGATGACCATTGATGAAAGATTATTTAAAAATAATACCAATCCTACCATGGTCACAGATTCAAACAATTTATATATCAAAACTAGTAGTTTTATCCAAATAATATAAAGAGGGCTTATCATGAGAAAAATCAGTCAGTGTAATCCAGCTCATTAACATGAAATGAATAATAATTTATAAGTATCCCAAATATATGGAATATAAAACGTAAACCTCAAGACAAAATGACATAACAGAATTTTTGGTGTGTGTGTGTGTGTGTGTGTGTGTGTGTGTGTGTGTGTTAAAAATGCTGGGGAAGGGGGCGCCCGGGTGGCTCAGTCCTTAAGCATCTGCCTTCAGCTCAGGGTGTGATCCCAGCATTACAGGATCGAGCCCCACATCAGGCTCCTTCACAGGAAGCCTGTTTCTTCTTCTCCCACTCCCCCTGCTTCTGTTCCCTCTCTTGTTGGCTGTCTCTATCTCTGTCAAATAAATAAATAAAATCTTAAAAAAAGGCTGGGGAAGATATTTGCAACGTATATAAACAAAAATCAGGACAATGTACATAAATAACAAAATGCATAAAATTACTTAAACCTATTAGAAAAATTAAAACAATCCAATAAAATATGAATATAAGACATTTTTAAAATTTAAATTAAATTATCCAAGATACTGTACATCTTTAGTTTCAGATGTAGAGATCAGTAATTCATCAGTTGCATATCACATGCCCTCCTGAATGCCCATCACCCAATTACCCCATTCCCCCACCCACCTCTCCTCCAGCAACCATCAGGTTCTCATCCATAGTTAAAGTCTCTCATTGTTTGTCTCCCTCTCTTATTTCTTCCCATTCTGTTTTTCACTCCCTTCCCCTACAATCTTCTGTACTGTTTCTTATATTCCTCAAATGAGTGAAACCATATAATTGTCTTTCTCTGATTGACTTAATTCACTCAGCATAACACCCTCCAGTTCAATATATGTCATTGTAACTGTTAAGATTGCATTCTTTCTGATGGCTGATTATTATATACACACCATATCTTCTTTATCCATTCATCCATCAATGGATATCTTAGCTCTTTCCATAGATTGGCTATTGTGGACATTGCTGCTAAGAACATTGGAGTCCAGGTGTCCCTTCTTTTCACTACATCTCTACCTTTGGGGTAAATACCTATTAATGCAATTGCTGGGTCATAGGGTAGCTCTATTTTAACTTCTTGAGGAACCTCCATACTGTTTTCAACAGAGTTGTAACACTCTTTCCCAGCATTCCCACCAACAGTGTAAGAGAGTTCCCCTTTCTCTGCACCCTTGCCGACATTTGTTGTTTCTGCTCTTGTTAATTTTAGCCATGCTTACTGGTGTAAGGTGGTATTCCATTATGGTTTTGATTTGTATTTCCCTGATGACAAGTGATGTGGAGCATTTTTTCATGTGTCTGTTGGCCATTTGTATGTCTTCTTTGAAGAAATGTCTGTCTATGTCTTCTACTTGTTTATTTGAAGAAGCTTTTTATCTTAATGAAGTCCCAACAGTTCATTTATGCTTTTGTTTCCTTTGCCTTTGGAGACATGTTTAGTAACAGTTGCTAACAAGTTGCTGCAGCTGAGGTCAAAGAGGATGCTGCCTGTGTTCGCCTTCCAGATTTGATGGATTCCTGTCTCACATTTAGGTCTCTCATGCATTTTGAGTTTATCTTTGTGTATGGTATAAGAAAATGGTCCAGTTTCATTCTTCTACATAGGGCTAATTTTCCCAGCACCACTTGTTGAAGAGACTGTTTTCTTTTTCCCCCATTGGATATTGTTTCTTGTTTTGTCTACTATTAACTGACGATAGAGTTGAGTGTCCATTTTTGGGTTCTCTATGATGTTCCATTGATCTATGAGTCAGTTTTTGTGCCAGAACAATATTTTAGTGTTAATTATAGTTTTGTAATAGAGCTTGAAGTCCAACACTGTGATGCCACCAGCTTGGGATTTCTTTTTCAACAGTCTTCTGAGTATTTGGGGTCTTTTCTGGTTCCAAACAAATTTTAGGATTATTTGTTCCAGCTCTGTGAATAACGTCGATGGTATTTTGATAGGGATTGCATTGAATGTGGAGATTGCTCTGGGTAGCATCAGCATTTTAATAATATTTATCCAGGAGCATGGAATGTTTTTTCCATTTCTTTGTGTCTTCCTCAACTTCTTTCATAAGTGTTCTTATCCTTTACTTCTTTGGTTGGGTTTATTCCTAGGTATCTTGTGGGTTTTATTGCAATTTTAAATGGGATAAATTCCTTAATTTCTCTTACCTCTGTCTCATTGTCAGTGTATAGAAATGCAACGGATTGTTGTGCATTGATTTTATATCCTGCCACATTGCTGAATTCCTTTATGAGTTCTAGAATTTTGGTGTGGAGTCTTTTGGGTTTTCCACATAAAATATCATTCCATCTGCGAAGAGTGAGAGTTTGACTTCTTCTTTGGCAATCTGAATGCCTTTTATTTCTTTTTGTTGTCTGATTGCTGAGGCAAGGACTTCTAGTACTATGTTGAACAACAGTGATGAGAGTGGACATCGCTGTCCTGTTCCTGACTGTAGGGGTAAAGGTCTATCATTGAGAATGATATTTGCTGTGGGCTTTTCATAGATGACTTCTTTGCTATTGAGGTATTTTCCCTCTATTGCCATACTGTGGAGGGTTTTAATCAAGAAAAGAGGATTTATTTTGACAAATACTTTTTTTTTTTTGCATTGATTGAGAGGGCAGTATGGTTTGTCCTTTCTTTAGTTAATGTGATGTATGACATTGGTTGATTTGCAAATGTTGAACCATGCTTGCAGCCCAGGAATAAATTCCACTTGCTTGTGGTGAATAATCATTTTAATGTACTGTTGCATCCTATTGGCTAATATCTTGGTGAGAATTTTGTCATCCAGGGTCATCAGAGCTACGGTCTTTAATTCTCTTTTTTGATGGAGTCTCTGTCTCATTTTGGGATCAAGATAATGTGATCTCATATATCGAGTTTGGAACTTTTTCTTCTGTTTCTGTTTTTTGAATCTTCTTCAGAAGAATAGGTATAAGTTCTTTAAATATTTGGTAGAATTCCCCTGGAAAGCCTCCAGCGCTACACTCTTGTTTGTTTGGAGATTTTTAAATTATTGCTTCAGTTTCTTTGCTGCTTTTGGGTCTGTTCAAGTTTTCTATTTCTTTCTTAGTTTTGGTAGTTTATTTGTTTCTGGGAATGCATACATTTCTTCCCAATTGCCTAATTTGTTGGCATATAGTTTCATAATATCTTCTTATAATTTTTTGTATTTCCTTGGTATTGGTCATGATCTCTCTGAACATAAGATGTTCACAGTGATTTTGCAGAAGTAACCCAAAAGTTTAAGAATATAAGATTTTCTGCTCAGTATCATTAATAAACTTGAAGTTTAAGTGAAATCAATTTTTACTTTTCTGTCTTTAGCTGTAATTATTTCCCCTAAAAATAACTAATTGTCTCACATTGAAGAACTGAAGTAAGATTTCACAGTTGTTGAGAATGAAAAATTTAAGGATTCAGTTATCCAAGACCCAAAAAGTACTACATTTATATTGTTTACTGGAGAAACTCTTGCCGTGTGCATGAGGCCATAAATAATACTAATAGAAAATTTTAAAAAATCCTTAATATTCCTAAATATGCTATGCCATATGTAAATTTTGTAATAAAATAAAGCAGTTAATAAATAATTTACTAAACAAGAATGATAAGCTCATTATTATGTCTTATTTATAGGTGTTTTGGTGTACAGAACATCTATATCATTTAATGATACAATGGATAGTGGTCCTATATGGTAAACACTTAAAACATGCTAATATTTACAAAAGATATTGTGGATTTAAAAATTTTGGCCTATTTACCAATTAACTTACATAGAAACTAAATAAGTATTTACTATCCTATAGAATAGAAATAAATTCCATAGCTAATCATCTTGGTAATCATTAATCTATTGCCATCTTTGAAAGAGTGAATTTGTAAGGAAAAAACAAATGTCGCATAAATATAGAAGAGAAATTCATTAGCATATACATCTATGTCTACTACCATAGATCCTTAAAGACAAGAAAAATTAATGTTTGAGGCTTTAGGAAAAAGATAATTAATCCCAAAATTAAAGAAGATGTTTTATATTTTATTCACAGATGATGCTGTACTTCAAAGTTATTTGGGCATAAATTTATTTGAGCACACATTAATTAACCAGTTAGATAATTAACAACTATCTAGTTAATTAAAACATAATCAGTTTTCTAAATAATAATTTATCAGTTAATAAATCAATGTATCTCCTATCTTTAAGGATGTATGATTACTGGTAACAAAGTGTTTAAGGCTGCAAGTTAAAACTTTTTTTTTATATTCCTTAGGGTTATATTCATTTATGAAATTGACTTTTTATAATGCACACATTTAATTAAGCCCAGCATTTTGTGAGTACATAGTAGACCAAAATTTAACTGTTGTGAGGTCTCTAAACTGAGACAAATTCCCTGTCATCACAAGTACACACCATGATGATATGGCCAGTACGGTGGTAGGTGCTCTGAAGCACTATCTGTGGTAGCTAGGACACCAGTATATTGAAACCATGTGCTAAATACACATGTAAAACAGAGAAATATGGCCATTTTGTGTCCCTCACCTGTAATCTGAGTTATAGTATTTTACATTTAGTTTTGTGTATTTTTTATATTGAAAGAATTCCTCATGACGTTGAAGGAGAAATCTTGAGAAACAAATTTAAGCATATGAGAAACACAAAGTTTGTAATTAAAGGATATATCACATCAATATTGACTAAAATGCAGGACTATGAGGCTGTTTCAACACAGAAGCACACAAACTTTAGAAAACTGCAATTTCACATTTCCTAACACCATGACTAAATTATTTGTGGCATACTAACAAGATATATGGAAAGAATAGAAATGTAATGTGTACTGCAATATATGCTTGTTGGTAATTTTCTTTGGATTAAAAAATACTGTGTAGTAACAGCAGAGATGTATGATAGGATGGTAAGGCAAACATCTTGTCACAAAGTGAAATACGTAATTATATCTCCAAGTCTCATTTTTTTAAATGTCATTTGACCACCTCTTCTTAAGTAAATGCCTAACCTTCCTTTCAAGTAACTATAATTCCTTACCATCCCTTGTCTTCCAGGCATGACTGGAACCATGGAAGATGCAAATGACACCACAGAGATAAACTTCATTCTTGTAGGACTCTTTAACCACACTCCGACCCATGTGTTCCTCTTTTCCATGGTGCTCATGATCTTCCTCGTCTCCCTGATGGGCAATGCCCTCATGATCCTGCTCATCCATGAGGACCCCCAGCTGCATACACCCATGTACTTCTTGCTTAGCCAGCTCTCCCTCATGGACATGATGCTGAGCTCCAGCATAGTCCCCAAAATGGCAACCAACTACCTGATGGGCACCAAGTCCATCTCTCCTGCTGGCTGTGGAACTCAGATCTTCCTGTTTCTCACTCTGGGAGGTGGTGAATGCTTCCTCTTAGCGGCAATGGCCTATGACCGTTACGTGGCCATATGTCACCCCCTGCGCTACCCTATCCTCATGAATCAGAAGCTCTGTTTGCATATGACTGCAGGCTCCTGGCTTCTGGGAGGGGTGGATGGACTGATACAGGCTGGTGCCACTCTGAGCTTCCCTTACTGCCATTCTCGAGAAATCAACCACTTCTTCTGTGAGGCACCCTCTCTCATGCGCCTTGCCTGTGCTGAAAATATATTTTTTGAGTTTTTCATGTATGTGTGCTGCATCCTGATGCTCTTGATCCCTCTGTCTCTCATTTTGGCTTCCTACAGTCTCATCTTGGCTGCTGTGCTTCGCATGAAGTCCACAGCAGCTCAGAAGAAAGCCTTTGCCACTTGCTCTTCTCACCTGACTGTGGTGGGGCTCTTCTATGGCACTCTCATATTCACCTACATGTGGCCCAAATCCTACCGTTCAGTGGCCCATGACAAGGTGGTCTCTGCTTTTTACACCATCTTCACACCTGTGTTGAACCCCCTTATCTACAGTGTGAGGAATAAAGACGTCAAGGGGGCTTTGAGAAAGTGGTTAGAGAAACATTTTCTGCAACATCTATAGTGAGAGTAATTTGATGAATTGGCAGCATCCAAAATGGATCTATTATGAAATTTATGTTATATCAATATATTTTGCTCTCACTTGGCCAGTTTACTGTTAAAAAATCTATTTCTTTTATATTTAGTAAATTAAATTTACATTTGTCCTGCTTTCATACATCATTATAATATTTTTGTTCTCGACTTCAGACCTCAGCAATAATAGTAAATGATGGAGCCACTGTAAGATTTTTTAAAATTTATTTATTTGAGATGTAGAGAGTGAGTGAGAGGGAGAGCACAAGGTGGAGGAGGGGCAGAGGGAGAGGGAGAAACAGACTTCCTGCTGAGCAGAGAGCCCAATGTGGGGCTTGATCCCAGGACCCTGGGATCATGACAAGCTGAAGACAGTCGTTTAACCGACTGAACCACCCAGGTGCCTGTGATTGAGGCAATGTAAGCAAAAGATATGCTAGACATTGATAAAATAAAGGAGATTTTCAACTTTTATGTGCCTGGGCCCTGCTTATGGGCTCTCAAGGGAGCCAAACTTTAACCATTACCAGAGTCAGCAAACTCAATTTCTGACCTGGGCACAGATTGTACATCTGACTCATTTATAAATAACCTAAAAGGGAGCATTCCAACATAAAGCTAAGGGAGTCAAACCTCCCTGGTTCCCATAGGACTGAAGTTATACAGTCCTCCAGATAAACTAAGTCCTTAGGTTATAATCCTAAGATAAGATAAGGTCTATAACTTTCTGAAATGTCTTTCATCCAATGATTTGTAACATTTCATGTTTTATGGTTTTATGTCCTTAGTGAAGATTGTATCCCAGATAGTTGTCCTAATCTGGGCTGGGAAAACAGAAACAAAAACAAAAATGCAACAACAACTACAACTATAACAATAACAACAACAACAACAACAACAAAACCCTTTCTTTTAGAGATTCTAAAAGCTGTGTTCATTTTGTGTCAACAACACCAACTCTGTGTGTAATTTTGAGGAAGAATTATTTAAAGAATGAATAATTAATTTGAAGAAATGAATGTATATCTTAGTTTCATATAATTTTGATAAAAGAAATTTCAAATAAATAGTTAAAGGAATATTAAAAACATAAAAACTACATAAATACATATATACAAAATACATAAAAATATTTTCAAAATTTTTGCTAGAAAGATGTTCTGAGGGTATATGTGAATTAAAAAATCATAGGTACAAGGTAAGCAGATAGATCTGTACACATTTAAATATGTAGTGATCACTGGCGGGCTCAGTCATTAAGACATATGACTCTTGATCTCCAGGTCATGAGTTCAGGACCCATGCTGTACATACAGCTTACTTAAAAAAAATACACAGTAATCATGAAGAGTAGACGTGAACATCTCTACCTGAAAAAAGTAACACTAATTAAAAAATAATTCACACAAGACAGAATTAACCACATAAATCAACACAGACAATAGATTTATTCATAATAGTAATTAAAAGAAAAAATCCATTTTTCCACAGGTTAAAATAAATATTTCTATATATAGATAAGAAATCATCTTTGCTCCCAAGAAAAGCCCTAAGGCTGAAGGTTTCATCTTCTTTGTGTTTCAATAAAGGACACAAATCTAATGGGTTAGAAGAAGTATTATAATCTTTCTGCGACTTTTGAGTTGTTAGTTTTAGGATAATTAATTTTCCAAAAAAATAAATAAGAAGGACTCTGCCCTACATGTCTTGATTCTAAGGAAATGTCACATTAAAAATGATTATCAAATTAATGGTCTATTGCCAAAATTCTTAAAATCTGAATTTTAATATCAGCATGAACTACTGAGTCTCTTTTATGTAATTATCTCACATCATTTCAAACAAAAGAACGTACATATATATATTCAAGGATTATCAAAAAATGCTGTTCCATAGTTTTGATAAGTATAAGATTTTTGTTCCCAATACAAAGCCAAGTCCTCGAAGCTGAAATGTTAGAATAAAATTTAATGTTCCATCATCATTCTCTCAATTAAATTTAATGAACTAAATTACTGGACAATGATATGCCAACTATATCATCAAACATCAGTCTCAAACATAATTAATTCTAAATGTTTACAGTGTGAAAATCGATACTATACCCTGGCTATGTAAAATTATATGGTTGAGGCTGAAATCATTTGAAACTTATTTATGGTAGTATAGTTGTGACTCACATACTAGACTATATGAGTTTGTGAAACACTTTATGCTGATAAGTGGTTATATATATATGTATATATATGTATATATATGTATGTATACATATATATACATATATATACATATATATACACATATATATATGTATATATATATATATATATATATATAAAATTCATCTTGGAGATGAATCTCCAAATTCCACTTGAGATGTCCCAAATGACAAAATAAAATAAAATAAAATAAAATAAAAATGGTCTATCAAACTTTGCCTAAACAAGTTTTATGAGGAAAATAATTTAGTATTGTTATTTTAAACCACTAACATTTGCATTGGCTTGCCATACAACAATATTAACAATAACATATTCTGATTCCTGGAAGACACATGGACCCAAAACTAATACTAAAATCATGTCATTTTTTTTCCATAGGATCAGTTTGCAGTGAGAATTCAAAAATAAACCAATAAACCAAAAGCAAAAGAAAACCAAACTCAAAGAAACTGTTAGCAGAAAATTAAGGGCCTTGATAAAACAATTGCTGAAATAATATAATGCTAAATGTTCTTTGAATTTGAACTTAAAAAAAATGAATAAAAACACTCATCATCACGGAAATGCTAAACAAAACTAAGAGATATTACCTCACACCTGTCAGAATGGCTAAAATGAATAACACAAGAAGTAACAATTGTTGGCAAGGTTGTGGAGAAAAAGGGATCCCTCATGCAGTATTGATGGGAATGCAAACTGGTGCAGTTACTCTGGAAAATAATTTAGAGTATCCTCACAGATTTAAAAAGAGAAGTACTCTATGATCCAGCAATTGCACTATTAGGTAATTACCCAAAGGATACAAAAACACTAATTTAAAGGAATACATGCACCCCTATGTTTGCAATATCATTTTTTATAATTGCCAAGTTATGAAAGCAGCCCATATATCATGCATAAAGAAGTGGTATATATATGCAATAGAATATTATTCAGCTATAAAAAAGAATGTCAAAAATATAAAGATAGTGATTCAAAGTGGCACATGCATCCCAATGTTTATAGCAGCAATGTCCACAAGAGCCAAAATAAGGAAAGAGTCCAGGTGTCCATCAGCATCAACAGATGAATGGATAAAGAAGATATGGCATATATATAATGGACTATTACCCATCCATCAAAAAGAATTGTCTTTCCATTTGCTATGACTGGAAGAACTAGAGGGCATTATGCTGAGTGAAATAAGTCAGCCAGAGAAAGACAAATATATGATTTCACTCATATGTGGAATTTAAGAAACAAGACAGATGGACATAGGGGAAGGGAGGTAAAAATAAAATAAGACCAAATCAGAGAGGGAGAGAAACCATTAGAGACTCTTAACTCTAGGAAACAAACTGAGGGTTGCTGGAGGGAAGATGGTTGGGGGGATGGGGTAACTGGTGATGAGCATTAAGGACGGTGCTTGATGGAATCAGCACTGGATACTATATGTAACTGATGAATCACTAAACTCCACCTCTGAAACATAGTACACCATATGTTAATTAATTGATTTTAAATAAAATTTTAAAAAGAGTGAAATCTTGCTATTTGCTACAAATGGATGGACCTAAAGAGTATAATACTAAGCCAAATGAGTCAATCAGAGAAAGACAAATATCATACAATTGCACTTATACGTGGAATTTAAGATAAAAAATGCAGAAAAGGAAAAAAATTGGAGAGAGAACAAGAAACAGACTTAATTATAGAAAACGAATTGATGGTTAACAGAGGGCAGGTGGGTGGGTGAATGGGTGAAATGGGCAAAGGGAATTTAGAGTACATTTACCTTGATGAGCACTAAGCAATATATATAATTGTTTTTGTTTTGTTTTGTTTTTTAGAACTGTTTCATTACTGTATTGTACACTGGAAACTAATAAAACATTAAAATATAAATGATAAAAAAAGAAGCTTTATAGGATATAAATCAGCATATGTGTTTTTTCATTACCTCCCAGTCTCTATTCATTGGGGTTCCTGGAAGTGGCTGAGATTTTCTGTTTCCAGTTCCTATGAGACAACTACTCTTTCTATGGTTCTATATATTGCCTGCCAGTCCCCATCTTGCTTTCATATCTTACACAAAGATCCCATTCATGAGCTCCATGAAGGCATGTTGTCCAGGTGTCTCCATATCTCAAAGTGATGGAAACTTCCTGTGGTTGCTTATTTCTTTTCTCTACTTAGCTCTTTGGTGTTCCCATCTCCTATGAAATTGATTTTCTGAATCACTTTATCTGTTTGAAAACACATAAAGTGGTTGCCATTTTTATTTTTTTTATTTTTAAATTTATTTTTAAATTTTTTTATTATATTATGTTAGTCACCATACAGTACATCCCTAGTTTTTGATGTAAAGTTCGATGATTCATTAGTTGCATATAACACCCAGTGCACCATGCAATACATGCCCTCCTTACTACCCATCACCAGTCTATCCCATTCCCTCACCCTCTCCCCTCTGAAGCCCTCAGTTTGTTTCTCAGAGTCCATAGTCTCTCATGCTTCATCCCCCCCTTCTGATTTCTGATTAAATGTTATGGTTTAAAGAAGAAAGAAGTAAACATGTTCATTATCTCAACCCAAACCCAAGAATGTCCCGGGTCATGCTCTCTTAGATAAGAGATAAACACTGTTGTCAAACTCCTCCTATCTCACTATGACAAGATGACCGCCATCCCTTTTGTCTTTTAAACTTAGGATGAATTGCATTCAATGTAAGACCAAACAAATTTCAAATGCTTACCTCTACATTCTTTTTTTTTTTTTAGATGGTAATGGAGTTTATTTATTTTTTAAATAATTTTTTGTATTATATTATGTTAGTCACCATACAGTGCGTCCCTAGTTTTTGATGTAAAGTTCCATGATTCATTATTGTGTATACTTGCATCTACATTCTTTTCATATAATTCATTTAAATAATATGTTGATAACATAACCAACTCAGAAATAGTCCCATTGAAAATATGAACATGTCAGATGCATAATAAAGTTCATTCTTCATTATCATCAAAAGGAAATGCATTTCTTTAAATAGTTTGTCTGAGACTAACTGCATGATTTAGTTTTCAATACACGTCCTAGTAAACTCATCAAGGCACACCAAATTCTTTTCACTAACTTCAGAGGAAATTCAGCAGATTAAACACTTGTTTGCCAGTTGAGTGATTGAAACTGTGAAGATTTTTTTCCTCTACCAAACAATGTCTTTGAAACTAAAGAAAAAGATATGTCCTTATTCTTTTCTTCTAGAGGAGCAGGCATACAAATTTCCTTTACTTTGTAAAATAATCTAAAAATCACTTCCTTTGAAGTATATGACCTCTTATATAAAGCTGTATCTCATTCTTCTTGAATTTTGTTCTTAAAATAAAACATTAAAAAAAGAATGAAAGTTGTTTCTGCAAAAGTGTATCTAAGAAAGATTCCCAATGCCTACATGAGGGTAGCATTAATAAAGTTACAGCAATTTCATAAAATTTTAATAAAAATATAGTATTTGTTGATTATATATATATATAAAGAGTTACACAGGCCAACACACATATATTCTGAAAAAATCAACATGGAATATCTGAAGAAAAGGAAAAAAAATATTACAATAGAAACACAAAAATGTTTAAATCTCTAATTTGAAACTCATTTTAGGAACTGTTGATGTACTCTGAATCTATGTTATTGGTGATGTTTTTTGCCTTAGAAAATAAGTCTTCCATTATTTAGAATGGTAAAATCAGTAGAAAAAAATTATTTTAAACATACACAGCAATTTTCTTCCCCTTATGTAAGATTTTTAACCTCTCAAGGCAAATGGACTAATCGCCTAATCATGGTGGAAACTCATATTTTAGTTCCAACAACCACTTTGTGAAAATTTGTTCTTCCACAATTAAGCACATTGTATACATTGCATATGATACTTCACTAGAGCTGGTGTCAGTGCTCCAAAAGAGAAAAAAAAAAGGTTCTTGGAAATGCTCTTGTATATTCATTAAAATGAGAAACAATCACATCACCACATTTATCTGATAGGGTTTCAAAAATATTATTTAATTGTATTTTATCTTTAAAATATACATATGGATTTGGACTCTGCATAATTAATAACCAAGTAGTATAGTTTGACTTTTTTGTTGTACAAAATAGGTAAGAATTTCTGAGGATTTCTGAGGAGTTACATTATGTGGAGATATTCTATTTAAATAGTACATTGTCTTTGATGAAATAATCTTAAAAATATTGGCATCATTATGGAATATAATTGAAGTTTCTAAAATTCCAAAATTGGCAAATTGTGCCCAAGTTCAGAGAGAGTAATTTAAATAATAGCATGGTGCTCCCTTGATCTTTTTCTACAGCAACAAAATTAATCAGATTAATAGAAAATAAGGTAAGGTTAGATTTTAACCAATAAGTTAAAAAATCAGTTAATTAATTTTATGTGATGATATATGAGAATTCCTATACACAGATTTGAAAACAAACAAACAAACAAACAAACAAAAAGGAAAAGAAAAGAGAATTGCAATAAACCAAAAGACAAGGTGACAAAATTTAGAGTTCAGAGGGAATAGGCAGAGATCTACTTTACACTTCCTCTAGTTTGAATATAAGACATGTCATTAAGTTTTTATTTAAATGAATACATATATCCTATCTTAATTTCTACAATTATTTTACATGTACAATTTAGTTTACTTTTCTATAAAATATGTTGGTTGTGTAAAGACTTTCTCCACAAATGATATTCCAGCAATCAATCATTGAATGCATCTACAGAGGGGAAAAAAAAAAGAAATATGTAATTCAGATCTCAGACTTTGAGTCCTATAAGTAGCCAACACTCACCTCAAGGTTAGTCACTGATGGAAATAATTTTAGCCTACCATGGGAGATACCTACAATTTTAGTAGTCTGATATGTACACTCTTGGGTGTTTACCTTCAGAAATAATGTGACTCACAATTAAGATACGGGATTTGAAGGACCTGTGAAAGGGAGTGGCTCTAAAGCAGACTTCTTTACCTTTAGCCTCAAGATAAATCAGCCTCTGAATTTAGGTCTAGTACTCATGATAATGGTTACTATTATTATTTTTTTTTTATTTTCACTTGACATTGTGTGAGAAAAAAATATTTTGAGTGAATTATGAGCCAACAAAAGTAAACTACTTAAGACAGTTACAAAAAAATAGTAATCCCACATATACACACACAAAATGATTATAGTATAAAAGTGAGGATTTCCTTCAATTTCCCAACATTGAGCAAAAGAGTAAAAGTGCAATGTACTAATGGAATGGAGCTAGGGGAATTTGGCTTACTCTGAATAAATAAGATAATCAGAATTATTTAATTTAAATTCAAGTTAGTTAACATATAGTATATTATTAGTTTTAGTGATAGAATTTAGTGATTCATCAGTTACAAATATCACCTAGTGCTCATTACATCAAGTGCCCTCCTTAATGCCATGACCAATTACCCCATTCCCCCCAGGACCCTGAGATCATGACCTGAGCAAAAGTTAGTAGTCAGATGCTAACTGACTGAGCCACCCAGGCACCCTTCCTCCTATTTTTCTATTATGAATGGTGATTGTACATAGAACTGAGGGTGATTTTGTATAATTAGTAAATACAGGCAAGCAATTCACAATATTGCCTGGCAGACAAGAAACACACCATACATACTAGTGTTTGTTTTGACTGCTGTTTTTTGCTCTTAATTTTTTAATTAACATTTTACATAAACTAAGATGAATTCAGAACAGAAGCATGTCATTCATTCCTTTGCTCATAATGTGTGCAAACCCCTTCAATACCTGTCCCAATGTGACCTAGTGCTATTAAAGACTCAGAAATAAACAGAGAACAAATTATCCAGATGGGGTGATTTAAAAAACAAATATCATTCTCAATGGGGAAAAGCTGGAAGCCTTTCCCTTATGATCAGGAACACGACAAGGATGCCCGCTCTCACCACTATTATTCAACATAGTACTAGAAGTCCTTGCAACAGTAATCAAACAACAAAAAGGGATAAAATGTATCCAAATCGGCAAAGAAGAAGTCAAAAGGTCTCTCTTTGCAGATGACATGATACTCTATATGGAAAACCCAAAAGAATCCACTCCCCAACTATTAGAAGTTATAGAGCAATTCAGTAATGTGGCTGGATACAAAATCAATGCTCAGAAATAAGTTATATTTCTATACATGAATAACGAGACCAAAGAAAGAGAAATTAGGGAATCCATCCCATTTACAATAGCACCAAAAACCATACGTTACCTTGGAATTAACTTAACCAGGGACATAAAGAATCTATATTCTAGATACTATAAATCGCTCTTGAAAGATATTGAGGAAGACACAAAAAGATGGAAAAATATTCCATGCTCATGGATCGGAAGAATTAACATAGTTAAAATGTCTGTGCTACCCAGAGCAATCTATGCTTTCAATGCTATCCCGATCAAAATACCGATGACATTTTACAAAGAACTGGAACAAATAGTCCTTAAATTAGTATGGAACCAGAAAAGGCCCTGAATTGCCAATGAACTGTTGAAAAGGAAAAACAAAGCTGGAGGTATCATGTTGTCAGATTTCAAGCTGTACTACAAAGCTGTGATCACAAAGACAGCATGGTACTGGCACAAACACAGACACATAGAAATATGGAACAGACTAGAGAACCTAGAAATGGACCCTCGGCTCTTTGGGCAACTAATCTTTGATAAGGCAGGAAAAAACATAGGTGGAAAAAAGACAGTCTCTTCAATAAATGGCCCTGGGAAAATTGGACAGCTATATGCAAAAGAATGAAACTTGATCACTCTC
Organism: Ursus arctos; assembly: GCF_023065955.2. Classification (NCBI taxonomy): domain Eukaryota; kingdom Metazoa; phylum Chordata; class Mammalia; order Carnivora; family Ursidae; genus Ursus; species Ursus arctos. Next base: position 7,517,325 of record NW_026623067.1, on the reverse strand, counting down.
TCACACCATACACAAAGATAAACTCCAAATGGATGAAAGACCTCGATGTGAGACAGGAATCCATCAAAATCCTAGAGGAGAACATAGGCAGCAACCTCTATGATATTGGCCAAAGCAACCTTTTTCATGACACATCTCCAAAGGCAAGAGAAACAAAAGATAAAATGAACTTGTGGGACTTCATCAAGATAAAAAGCTTCTGCACAGCCAAAAAAAGAGTCAAAAAAAACTAAGAGGCAGCCCACAGAATGGGAGAAGATATTTGCAAATGAGACTAGAGATAAAAGACTTTTATCCAAGATCTACAAAGAACCTCTCAAACTCAATACGCGAGAAACAAATAAATCATAAAATGGGCAGAAGATGTGAACAGACACTTTTCCAATGATGACATGGAAATGGCTAACAGACACATGAAAAAAGTGTTCAAAATCATTAGCCATCAGGGAAATTCAAATCAAAACCACGCTGACATACCACCTTACGCCAGTTAGAATGGCAAAAATTGACAAGGCAAGAAACAATAATTGCTGGAGAGGATGTGGAGAAAGGGGATCACGCCTACATTGTTGGTGGGAATGCAAGTTGGTACAGCCACTCTGGAAAACAGTGTGGTGGTCCCTTAAAAAGTTAAAAATTGAGCTACCCTATGACCCAGCCATTGCACTATTGGGTATTTACCCCAAAGATACAGATGTAGTGAAGAGAAGGGGCATATGCACCCCAATGTTCATAGCAGCATTGTCCACAATAGCCAAACTGTGGAAGGAGTCGAGATTCCCTTCAACAGACAAATGATTAAAGAAGATGTGGTCCATATATACAATGGAATATTACTCAGCCATCAGAAAGAACAATTGCCCAACAGTTCCAGCAGCATGGATGGGACTGGAGGAGATTATGCTAAGTGAAACAAGTCAAGCAGAGAAATACAATTATTATATGGTTTCACTCATTTGTGGAACATAAGGAATAGCAGCGACATCCGTAGGAGAAGGAAGGAAATAATGAAGGGGGGGGTAAACAGAGGGGGGAATGAACCAAGAGAGACAATGGACTCTGGGAAACAAACTGAGAGTTTCATGGGGAAGGGGGGTGAGGGGAAGTGATAGTCTGGTGATGGGTATTAAGGAGGGCATGCATGCAGGGAAAACTGGGTGTTATATGGAAACAATGAATCATGGAGCACTACATCAAAATTTAATAATGTAGTGTAGCAGTTCAATAAAGTCTCAACGGATTTTTTAAAAAAGTTTGAGAATTATAATTTTTATTTTTATTTACTGATTTTTTATTATGATAAGTTAGTCACCATACAGTACATCATTAGCTTTTGGTGTAGTGTTCCATGATTCATTATTTGTGTATAACACACAGTGCACCATGCAATATGTGCCCTCCTTAATATCTATCACCGGCCTATCCTAATCCCCCAGCCCCTCCCCTCTGAAGCCCTCAGTTTGGTTCCCAGAGTCCACAGTCTCTCTTGGTTCAACTCCCCCTCTGTTTACCCCCCTTCATTATCCCTTCTTATATTGGTGAACACGATATAAAAATTATGTCAGACCTCAATGTATTTTTTTATGTTAATGTGAATTGAACTCACATGTGGACTTTCATCTACATCTGGAAAGTGTTTTTGGATATTGGAGAAGGTGTTGTGCTGTTAGAATATTTGTTTTGTAAATGGTTTATTGAAATTTTAATTAGATAATACACACTGTACTATTCATTTCTGGGATAGAAATTAGTGATTCATCAATTGTGAATAACACCCAGTGCTCATTACATCAGGTGCCCTCCTTAATGCTCATCATCTATTTACCCCAACTCTCCACCAACCCTCAGTTTGATTCCTTTTGTTGAGAGTCTCTTATGATTTGCCTCCCTCTCTGTTTTCATCTTATTTTATTTTTCTTTCCCTTTCCCTGTGTTCATCTGTTGTTGTTGTTTTTTTAATATTCCCCAAATGAGTGAAATCATATGGTTTTGGTACAAAAGTGTATGTAAGATGAGAAGCACCTAAAAGATATCATGCATCTTTTTCCCCAAAAAGAAATTTTCTATTACTGACTTATAGAGAAATGGAGAATTTCTTTTTGGGAAAAAAGATGCATGATACATTTTAGGTGCTTCTCATCTTAACATGTACTTTTGTAGTTTTTCTTAGTCTATTTACTGATTTCTTTTTATTTATAAAACATTAAAGTAGCATTACTTAAAATTAATTCATTGAACTTTATGAAAGTATTTTTACAGCATATAATGTTTTTAATACTTGCCACAATATTACCCTTTGGAATCAGATAACTTTGGAATTAGATAACTTTGTATACATTTAAGAAAGGTCTAAGAAATCTGTACTTAAAGAAAGGGGGAAAAAGAGAGGAGGAAACATGTATTTTTCTAGCTGGACAGAAACTTGTAATAAAGCTATAAGTTAATTGGGAAATTAAATGTGATTAATACTTCTGATTATAAAAAAATATAGAACTAAGAGACACTGAGTGTTCATACAGTCTCTAAATGTTATCTTGTGTGCAAAGATTTGGATTAAGCCCTATTATGCATGGCTTACTTTTAAAAAGTTACTGTAATATGATAATATTATTGTCCATTCATTTCATGAATAAAACAACAGTAGTGTGCAGTCTGGATATTTTATTTGGCTGGGAAAATGATATGGAGATAATCCAAGGCATTTAATAATTATTATTTTATTTAATCTTAAAGGAAAATCAGTGTCATACATGGACTCTTCAAATATTATTGATATTTCAAAGTAAACTATGAAGATAGGAAATAAAAGTGTTGAAACAGATTTTAAACTTTCTGGTCTTTTCCAATATGGCCACATGGACACTTTCCTTTTTAAAGCCATTGTAATCCTCTTTGCAGTGGCTCTGAAGGGAAATATCATACTGATCCTTTTCATTCAATTGGACACCAGACTCCACACTCCAATGTACTTTCTACTCAGTCAGCTCTCCTTCATGGATATAATGAACATCACCACCACAGTGCCCAAGATGGTCGGTAACTTTCTGTCAAATAGTAAGACCATTACTTTTTTAGGCTGTGTGATTCAAACATTTGCGTTCATGGTCCTTGGTGGAACTGAAGCCCTTCTCCTTGGTTTCATGTCTTATGATTGATATGTAGCCATCTGCCATCCTTTAAACTATCCAATTCTCATGAACGAGAAGATCTGTTGGTTCATGGTCACATGTGCATGGACCAGTGGTTCTATCAATGCTTTAGTACATACATTGTATGTATTTCATCTTCCATTTTGTAGATCATGGGTCATCAACCACTTTTTCTGTGAACTTCCATCTCTATTGCCACTGGTGTGTCAGGACACTTCCCAATATGAGTACACAGTCCTTCTGAGTGGGCTTATTATTCTGCTGTTACCATTCATGGCCATTCTAGCTTCCTATGCCCGTGTACTAACTGTGGTGTTCCAGATGAGCACAGGAAAAGGACAGAGAAGAGTGTCTCCACTTGCTCCACTCACCTGATTGTGGCAAGCCTATTTTATATGACTACTCTCTCCACTTATACAAGGCCACACTCCTTGCATTCTCCGGAAGAGGATAAGGCTGTGGCAGTGTTTTACACCATCATCACACCTCTTCTGAACCCATTTATCTACAGCCTGAGAAATAAGGAGGTTATGGGGGCCATGAGAAGACAATTGGTAGAGTGTGTATTTGTACACAAAATATCACCTTAGGAGCCCATAGTAAATGAGATTGAATAACATAGAATATTTGTTTGGAATACTGTTCTAGAATATGTAAACTCTAAGAAATACCTATCAAAGAAATAAATTGATAAATATCTTGATTCCTCTTGGTTTCAGAATAACTAAATCATCATAATTTGGATTTCCATCAACACTGATAGAAGATCTTATTAATAGACTCCAACAAACAGTTCTCTTGTGCAACTGGCTTCTTTCCCTCAATGTTTATGAGGTGCAACCTTAATGATGCAAGCATTAAGCTATTGTTTTTATTGCTGACTAACATTCCACTGAGTTTTTCTTTCATTGGGTCATTTGATATTTCCAGATGTTATGAATTTAAAAAAATGCTATAACACTCCCTATACAAGAGTTTTCATTTGGGGAGAGGCGTTTCAATATGGCGGAGGAGCACAAGACCTAAAGTTCATCTGGTCCCAGAAATTCAGCTAGATAGCTACCAAACCATTCTGAAAACCTATGAACACATTGGGAGAATGACGAAAAGTGTAGCAGAAACTTTGTGAACAGAAAAGCAGCCACTTTCTGCAAGGAGGAGAAAAGATTGTGGAGGAGTAGGAGACCCTTTCTCAGCTGGTCCTGAGGCAAGCTGGATATCTACCAGACCATCCTGAAAACCCATGGAATCACCCTGACTCACAGGAAAATACATCTGAATCTCTACAAATGAACATCTCCAGCGCTGAATATTGAGGTACAAAACAGGGAGCTGTGAATCAGTGTACAGATATCAGAAGATAAACTGAAGGGGGAGATAGCTGACATGCTCGGGCAACAGGAAGCAGTAGCCACGTGTGCTGGTGAGCGGGCTGGATTCACAGACCGGCACCCATGAGAGAGCAGACTGAGACTGTGAGCCTGGGAACGCCCACAACCAGACTGAAAACCAGAGCTCCAGAGCACACACTCGAACTAGACTGAAACCTAGAGCTCGGGAGCACACACATGACTAGACTGAAATCCAGAGCTCCGAGCATCCTTGGAACCAGATAGATACCAGGAGCTCAGCAGCACACACTCAACCAGACTGAAAGCCAGAACTCCAGAGCCTACGCAAACCATACTGAAACAGGGAGCTTGGGAGAGTTCACAGGAACCAGGGGTGGTTGGCAGTGTTAGAAGCACAAAGGACAGAGATGTGTTGGTCCTGGAAGTGAGGGCTGGGACACCAGCTGTGGGGCACACATCCCAGGATGCTGCAGGGTTTTTAGCAGCACCAACTGAAACGGAGTTAATGTGGCCAAGAGAGCTCAGTGGAGAGCAGACAATGATCTCTCTGTTCTGAGACAGAGGCTAGGATACATCCACTGCTGCTCTGACTCTCAGAAGAGTCACAGAAAACCACCAGGGAAAGCCACCAGAGAAAAAAAGCCCAGAAATAAGGGCTCACATTGTGCCCATCCCATCCCCCCTGCAGGGGACAGGGCAACTCTACCGAAACAGGTCTCCTGAATATCAGCATGGCAGGTTCCTTGCCCAGAGAACAGGCTGAAAAATCAAGAAGCCATCATCCCTAAGCTCCCTATCAAACAAGTGCACACTGCCTGTGTCCTGGTAAATATTTGGGCTCTGGGCATCCCTGCAACCTCTCCTCATCAGAATGATGAGGAGGAGAAATTCCCCCCAGCAAAGACTAGATAATGAGTCTGTGGCCTCTGCCACAGAATTGATAGATATGGATATAACCAAATTGTCAGAAATGGAGTTCAGAGTAACAATGGTCAAGATAATGTGTAGGCTTGAAAAAACTATTAATGAAAATATTAACGAGAATATAGAATCTCTAAGGGCAGAAATGAGAGCAAGTCTGGCAGAAATTAAAAATGCTATGAATCAAATGCAGTCTAAACTAGGTGCTCTGACAGCCAGGGTAAATGAAGCAAAAGCTCGAATTAGTGAATTGAAGGATGGGATGGTAGAAGAGAAAATTAAAACAGAAACTTGCCTCAAAAAAAAAATCCAATCTCAAGAATGTAGATTATGGGAGATTACTGACTCAATGAAATGTTCCAATGTCAGAATCATCAGCATCCACGAGGGGGTGGAGAAAGAGAGAGGTCTAGACGAGATATTTGAACAAATTGTAGCTGAGAACTTCCCTAATCTGGCAAAGGAAACAAGTATTAGTGTCCAAGAAGCAAAGAGGACCCCTCCCAAGGTCGATGAGAACAGACCTACACCATGTCACGTCATAGTGCTATTCGCAAATATTAGATCCAAGGATACAGTATTGAAAGTGGCCAGGGGGTAGAAAATCCTTACGTACAGAGGGAAAAATATCAGAATAATGGCAGACATGTCTACAGAGATCTGGCAGGCTAGGATGGGTTGGCAGTTATTTTCGAAGCTCTATCAGAGAAGAATATGCAGCCAAGGATCTTTATCCAGCAAGGCTGTAATTCAGAATTGAAGGAGAGATAAGGGCCTTCCAGGATCAGCAGAACATGAAGGAATTCGTAACCAGCAAACCAGGCCTACATGAGATATTAAGAGTGGTTCTATAAAAATAAAAATTCCCCAAGAGTGATACAGAACAGAAATTACAATCTATAGAAACAAAGACTTCACAGGCAACAGGACATCATTAAAATCATATTTCTCCATAATCACTCTCAATGTGAATGGCGTAAATGCTCCCATAAAAAGCCACAGGTTTGCAGATTGGATAAAAAGACATGACCCATCCATTTGCTGTCTACAAGAGACCCATATTGAACCTAAAGATACATCCAGACTGAAAGTGAAGGGATGGAAAACCATGTTTCATGCCAATGGACCTCAAAAGAAAGCTGGGGTAGCAATTCTCGTATCAGACAGATTGGATTTTAAACTAAAGACTGTAGTTAGAGATACAGAAAGACACTATATTATTCTTACAGGATGTATCCAACAAGTGGATATGACAATTAAATTATCTACACCCCCAACAAGGGAGCAGCTAGATACACAAGCCAACTCTTAACCAGAATAAAGAGACATATAGATAATAATATATTAATAGTAGGGGACCTCAACACTCAGCCCTCAGCAATAGACAGATCACCTAAGCAGAAAATCAACAAAGAAACAAGAGCTTTGAATGACATACTAGACCAGATGGACCTCATAGATATGGATAGAACACCACAGCACAGAGCAACAGAATACTCATTCTTTTCGAATGCACATGGAACATTCTCCAGAATAGACCATATACTGGGTCACAAAACAGGTCTCAACTGATACCAAAAGGCTGAGATTATTCCCTGCATATTCTCAGACCACAACGCTTTGAAACTGGAACTCAATCACAAGGAAAAATTTGGAAGAAACTCAAACACTTGGAAACTAAGAACTATCCTGCTCAAGAATGATTGGGTATACCAGGAAATGAAAAATCAGTTTAAACAATTTATGGAGACCAACGAGAATGAAAACACATTGGTCCAAACATATGGGACACTGCAAAGGCGGTCCTAAGGGGAAAATACATAGCCATCCAAGCCTCACTCAAAAGAATAGAAAAATCTAAAATGCAGTTTTTATATTCTCACCTCAAGAAGCTGGAACACGAACAGAAGAATAGGCCTAAATCACACATGAGAGGGCAGGTGATCAAGATTAGAGCAGAGATCAATGAATTAGAAACCAGGAGCACAGTAGAGCAGATCAACAGAACTAGAAGCTGTTTCTTTGAAAGACTAAATATGATCAATAAGCCACTGGCCAACTTATTCAAAAGAATAGAGAAAGGACCCAAATTAATAAAATTATGAATGGAAGGGGAGAGATCACAACCAATACCAATGAAATAGGAAAGATCATTAGAAACTTTTATCAAGCTTTATGCCAATAAATTAAACAACCTGGAAGAAATGTATGACTTTCTAGAAACCTATAAATTACCAAGACTGAAACAGGAAGAAATTGAGTATTTAAACAGACCAATTAATTATGAAGAGATTGAAGCAGTGATCAAAAACCACCTCAAAAACAAGACTCCAATGCCTGACAGATTCCCCAGGGAATTCTACCAAACATTCAAAGAAGAAATAATACCTATTTTCCTGAAGCTGTTTCAAAAAATACAAACAGAAGGAAAACTACCAAACTCATTCTATGAGACCAGTATTACCTTGATCCCCATACCAGGCAAAGACACCATCAAAAAGGAGAATTACAGACCAATTTCCCTGATGAATATGGACACCAAAATTCTCAGCAAGATCCTAGCTAATAGGATCCAACAGTACATTAAAAGATTATCCATCAAGACCAAGTGGGATTCACCCCTGGGATGTAAGGGAGGTTCAACATTCACAAATCAATCACTGTGAGAAATCATATCAACAGGAAAAGAGTCAAGAACCATATGATCTTCTCAACTGATGCAGAAAATGCATTTGACAAAATACAGCATCCTTTCCTGATTAAAACCCTTGAGACTTTAGGGATAGAGGTTACATTCCTCAATCTCATAAAAACCACCTATGAAAAGCCTGCAGCAAATATTCTCAATGGGGAAATGCTGAAATCCTTTCCCTTAAGATCAGGAACACAACAAGGATGCCCACTCTCTCCATTATTATTCAACATAGTACTAGAAGTCCTTGCAACAGCAATCAGACAACAAAAAGGGATCAAAGGTATCCAAATCAGCAAAGAAGAAGTCAAACTGTCTCTCGTCACAGATGACATGATACTCTTTATAGGAAACCCAAATGACTCCACCCCCAAATTACTAGAACTTATAGAGCAATTCAGTAATGTGGTGAGATACAAAATCAATGCTTAGAAATCAGTTGCATTTCTAGACACGAACAATGAGACTGAAGAAAGAGAAGTTATGGAACCCATTCTATTTACAAATGCACCAAAAATCATACATTATCTCGGAATTAATTAACCAGAGGCGTAAAGGATCTATATTCTAGAAACTGTAAATCACTTTTGAAAGACATTGAAGAAGACACAAAAAGATGCAAAAATATTCCATGCTCATGGATCGGAAGACTAAACATAGTAAAAATGTCTATGCTACCCAGAGCAATTAACACTTTCAATGCCATCCCCATTCAAAATACCAATGACATTTTTCAAAGAACAGGAACAAACAACCCTTAAATTTGTGTGGGTCCAGTAAAGACCATGAATAGGCAAGGAATTGTTGAAATGGAAAAACAAAGCTGGGAGTATCACATTGCTGGATTTCAAGCTATACTACAAAGCTGTGATCACCAAGACAGCATGGTACTGGCACAAAAACAGACACATAGACTAGTGGAACAGAATAGAGAACCCAAAAATGGACCCTCGGCTCTTTGGGCAACTAGTCTTTGACAATGCAGGAAAAAACATCAGTGGAAAAAAGACAGTCTCTTCAATAAATGGTGCTGGGAAAATTGGACAGCTATATGCAAAAGAATGAAACTTGACCTCAGTTTGTTTCTCAGAGTCCATGTGTCAAACTGAGGGCTCCAGAGGGGAGTGGGTTGGGGAGTGGGATAGGCTGGTGATGGGTGGTGGGGAGGGCACGTATTGCATGGTGCACTGGGTGTTATGCGTAGCTAATGAATCATCGAACTTTACATCAAAAACCAGGATGTACTGGACAGTGACTAACATAATATAATAAAAAATATTAAAAAAAAGAATGAAACTTGACCACTCTCTCACACCATACACCAAGATAAACTCCAAATGGTAGAAAGACCTTGATGTGAGACAGGAATCCATCAAAATCCTAGAGGAGAACATAGGCTGCAAGCTCTTTGATGTCAGCCACAGCAACTTTTTTCATGACACATCTCCAAAGGCAAGAGAAACAAAAGATAAAAAGAACTTGTGGGACCTCATCAAGATAAAAGCTTCTGTAAAGCCAAGGAAACAGTCAAAATACTAAGAGGCATTCCACAGAATTGGAGAAGATATTTGCAAATGACACTACAGATAAAAGAGTAGCACCCAAGATCTACAAGGAACTTCTCAAGCTCAATACAAGTGAAACAAATAATTGAATCAAAAAATGGGCAGAAGATATGAACAGACACATTTCCAATGATGACATGGAAATGGCTAACAGACACATGAAAAAATGTTCAACATCATTAGCCATCAGGGAAATTCAAATCAAAACCACCTTGAGATACCACCTTATGCCACTTAGAATGGCAAAAATTAACAAGGCAGGAAACAACAAATTTTGGAGAGGATGTGGAGAAATGGGATACCTCTTACACTGCTGGTGGGAATGCAATTTGGAAAACAGTGTGGATGTCCCTTAAAAAGTAAAAAATTGAGCTACCCTATGATCCAGCAATTGCACTACAGGGTATCTACCCAAAGATACAGACATAGTGAAGAGAAGGGCCATATGCACCCCAATGTTCATAGCAGCATTGTCCACAATAGCTAAATTGTGGATGGAGCTGAGATGCCCTTCAACAGATGATTGGATTAAGAAGATGTGGTCCATATACACAATGGAATATTACTCAGCCATCAGAAAGAACAATTACACAACATTTGCAGCAACAAGGATGGGACTGGAGGATATTATGCTAAGTGAAATAAGTCAAGCAGAGAAAGACAATTATCATATGGTTTCACTCATTTATGGAACATAAGAAATAGGAAGATCGGTAGGAGAAGGAAGCTAAGAATAAAGAGGGGGTAAACAGGAGAGGGAATGAACCATGAGAGACTGTGGACTCTGGAAACAAACTGAGGGCTTCAGGGGGGAGGGGGTGGGGGATTGGGATAGTCTGGTGATGGGCATTAAGGAAGGCACATATTGAATGGTGTACTGGGTGTTATATGTAAATAATGAACTATAGAACATTGCATCAAAAACTGGGGATGTATTGTATGGTGGCTAATATAACAAAATAAAAATTTAAAAAAATATTGGAAAGACCCTGATACAGTATTCATTCGGCTCCAACATGAGAGCGCTTGAAGTCACATGATTATTTTATGTACCATTTAGAATAAAAAAGCCACTCATGAAAAAAAAAAGTTTTCTTTTGGGCATATGTACTCATTTATTTTACTATTTAACAAGGAATTATATTGTTTGTTCATAGATAAGGTGCATGCTTAACTTTAATAAGACAATTAAATTGTCATATTAATATTAAATATTCCAAAAGGAATACATAGAGACTTCTTAGTGCTTAAGTGCTGGTGTAAGTAATGCAGTGGATTGGTGCTTCACTTAAAATATTTCCTTTGAACTCTCTTAGAGACTGATTGACATCTCTGTAACCATTGTCAATGATTTTCATAACATTTTTAATTGTCTTAGAGCACTCATCCTTGCTCCAAAATAAATGATATTATTTGTTCCATGGACATCTTTCTTTATTTAGCTTATTTGTTTATAATATAATGTGCATCTCTACACCTGACATGAATCCAGTAATTAAAACAGCACAATTATTAGATCTCTTCAGAGCTCTATCCTCGCCTCATACCTTCTTCATTGTTCTGAATTTCTAGACTACCATTGTCTTGCTATAATATAGTATTACCAAATCTACATACATGGAAGATTATAAATGTTTACCATCAAGGTTTGAACCGCATATAAATATTTTATGCTGCGGGTTTTTTAAAGGACTTCTCTGCAGTTGACATTATTTTATTGTGGGTTATAATATTTTACTCTTATGTAATATCCTTTTTTAAAATATATTTAAAATATATTTTTCACTTTAAGATTGATGGAATATAGATCATTTTCAGATTGTGCTATTATGTATGGTGCATTTATATATAAATAAATAAATAAATATATATATATATGTCCCTGCTTCCCATGGACGAGAGTTTATACTGCATATAAACTTTTGACTGGAATTGCTGGTTCATAGGCCATAATAATGGTCATGGTTTTGGAATTATTCCACGTGATTTCCAAAATGGTAGCAATTTACATTTGTAGGAGATACATGCTATGTTAATGATTGGCATCTCCAAGATTCAGATTTCTCAGTTGAGACATCGTGATTCTCAGCAATTGAATGGACCTAAATACTATTTTTTTTGAAAGTTTTCATTGTTTATATATGTGAAATTTTGTGTTTTATGTAAAATGTTTCTTGGCATTCTTTGAAATCTAAATTTCCTTCAGTATGAGGAAGAAAAATAGATACATTTCTGTAGGAAAGGACACATATCTTCTTTTACTCTTGTAAATTATCAGCTGGGGTCCCTAAAACAAATAGATGCAAGGGCAAATAAAAAAAAACATACAAATATTTAAGAAGCATTTTATAGGACACAAGGGTCTTAATAAGGAAATGAAGTCCTATAGATGTGGTTAAATTCAATGTTTTGTTTTCTTAGATTTAGTGAAGAGTGGATGGTCATGGGAAAATACAAAAGGACCACATGGGGAATGAGCTAAATACACCTAACTTGGGGAAACCTAGCAAATTATATTTCTCTTGAGTATCCTGCAGTCTTGTAGATCAGGTTGTTCCTTTCTTCCATGTATAAGGAGGGCACTTCCCACACAAAGTACTTACAACTTGCTTGAAAGGAAGATGAGAATGTCCTTTCTGCACCTGCCATTTCTACATTCTTTCAGCTTGAAATATTCAATACTCCATTGTGTCACGTTTTAGGTAGTGTGTACTAAACTCTGTCATTAGGTCAGAACATCAAAAGAAATATAAAATCTTACACTATTTTAGTATTTCCATGCTGATTAAATACAAAATTTTATCTGGAAAAATAAAACTCTTCCCAATGTATGAGTTTTACATTCAGTAGCTAGTTTCCACTTAATGCAATTTATCATTATTATTATTTTTTTTAGTGAATTGACCTGAGTCTCTATACATTCTTATTAGTTTGTTTGTTTTTTACAATCTGTTCACCGGTTGATGAACATGACCTTTTTTTTTAATTCAAGTATGTTAACATACAGTGTTATGTAAGTTTTAGGTGTACAATATAATGAGTCAATAATTGTATACATTTCTAAATGTTCATCAAGATAAACATACTTTTTAAAAAATATTTTTATTTATTTATTTGACAGAGATAGAGACAGCCAGAGAGAGAGGGAACACAAGCAGGGGGAGTGGGAGAGGAAGAAGCAGGCTCACAGCTGAGGAGCCTGGTGTGGGGCTCGATCCCATAACACTGGGATCAAGCCCTGAGCTGAAGGCAGATGCTTAACCGCTGTGCCACCCAGGCGCCCCAACAAGACAAACATACTTTTAACCCTCTTTGTTTCTTTCACCCATCCTCCCACATATCTCCCCTGGCAACTACCAGTTTATTTTCTCTATTTAAGAGTCTGTTTTACCCTTGTTTATCCCTTTATCTTCTTTTTTTTGTTTGTTTGTTTTTCCTTTGTTTCCTAAATGCCATTATGAATGAAATCAAGTGTATTTGTCTTTCTCTGACTTATTTCACTTGTGAAATATTTCACTTTCTTCATAGAATGAATTTGGAATACTTTCTTCTTTTTTAGTTTTTGAATATACTAGGTATTATATATTCTTTAAGTAGTTGGTAGAATTCACCCATGAAACCTGGACTTTGTTGGTTGCTGTATTTTTGCTTACTGATTCAATTGAATCACTGTGGATTGGACTATTTCTTATTACTTCCTTTTTCAATGTTCAAAGGTTATTTGTTTATAGTAGTTTATCCATTTCTTCTGGCTTGTCCAATTTGTAGGCATATAACTTTTCAATTTCTCCTTTGATCATTTTTATTTTTGTGGTTTCAGGTGTTATTTCTCCTCATCCATTTCATTTTTTATCAAGTTTTTATTAACTTCCAGTTACTTACTGTACAGCATAATATTAGATCTGGTGTAGAATTTAATGATTTATCACTTACATACAGCACCCAGTGCTCATCACAGTGCTTTCCTTAGTACCCATCACCTATTTAACCCTACACACACTTCCTCAGCAGTACCCTCAGCTTGTTCAAGATAGTCAAGAGCCTGATTCCTGATTTGTATTTCTCCCCCCCAATGTTTTCAAATGTTTTCTTTCTTAATTACTAAATAATAGTAAAATCATATGGTATTTGTCTTTCTTTGACTGGTGTATTTCATTTAATATAATACTATGTAGTTCCATCTACATCATTGGAAATGTCAAGATATCATTATTTTTTTATGACTGAATACAATACGTAGTATGTGATCTCTTCTGGGGAATATTCCATGTGCACTAGAAATGAATGTGTATTCTGCTGCTTTTGGATGAAATGTTCAAAATATTTCTGTTAATTATATCCAGTCTATTGCATCATCAAATCCCACTGTTTCATGTTAAGATTCTGCTAGAACCATCCTGTTCAAGAATGATTGGGTATACCAGGAAATTAAAAATCAGTTTAAGCAATTTTTGGAGTCCAATGAAAATGAAAACACATTGGTCCAAAACCTATGGGACACTGCAAAGGTAGTCCTAAGGGGAAAATACATAGTCATCCAAGACTCACTCAAAAGAATAGAAAAATCTCAAATGCAGTTTTTATATTCTCAACTCAAGAGCTGGAGCTGGAACAGAAGAACAGGCCTAACGCATGCACGACAAGGCAGGTGATCAAGATTAGAGCAGACATCAATGAATTAGAAACCAAGAGCACAGTAGAACAGATCAATAGAACTAGAAGCTGGTCTTTGAAAGAATAAATCAGATCAATAAGCCACTGGCCAGACTTATTCAAAAGAATAGAGAAAGGACCCAGATTAATAAAATTATTAATGAAAGGGGAGAGATCACAACCAAAACCAATGAAACAGGAAGGATCATTAGAAACTTTTATCAACAGCTTTATGCCAATAATTTAAACAACCTGGAAGAAATGGATGCCTTCCTGGAAGCCTATAAACTATGAAGACTGAAACAGGAAGAAATTGATTATTTAAACTGACCGATTAATTATAAAGAGATTGATGCAGTGATCAAAAACCTCCCCAAATACAAGACTCCAACGCCTGACGGATTCCCCAGGGAATTCTACCAAACATTCAAAGAAGAAATAATACCTATTCTCCTGAAGATGTTTCAAAAAATAGAAACTGGGGGCGCCTGGGTGGCACAGCGGTTAAGTGTCTGCCTTCGGCTCAGGGCGTGATCCCAGCGTTATGGGATCGGGCCCCACATGAGGCTCTTCCATTATAAGCCTGCTTCTTCCTCTCCCACTCCCCCTGCTTGTGTTCCCTCTCTCTCTGGCTGTCTCTATCTCTGTCGAATAAATAAATAAAATCTTTTAAAAAATAGAAACTGAAGGAAAGCCACCAAACTCATTCTATGAGGCCGATAGTACCTCGATCACCAAACCAGGCAAAGACACCATCAAAAACGTGAATTACAGACCAATTTCCCTGATGAATAGGGACAACAAATTCTGAACAAGACCCTAGCTAATAGGATCCAAGACTACATTAAAAGGATTATCGATCAAGAACAAGTGGGATTCATCCCTGGGATGCAAGGGAGGTTCAACATTCACAAATCAATCAGTGTGATAGATCATAACAACAAGAAATAGTCAAGAATCATTTGATCCTCTCAATTGATGCAGAAAAAGCATTTGACAAAATACAGCATCCTTTCCTGATTAAAACCTTGAGAGTGTAGGTGAAGAGGGTACATTCCTCAATGTAATTAAAACCATCTATGAAAAGCCTACAGTGAATATCATTCTCAATGGGGATAAGGTGAAAGTCTTTCCCTTAAGATCAGGAACACGAAAAGGATGCCCACTCTCGCCATTATTCAACATAGTACTAGAAGTCCTTACAACAGCAATCAGACAACAAAAGGGATAAAAGGTATCCAAATTGGCAAAGAAGAATTCCAAACTGTCTCCCTTTGCAGATGACATGATACTCTATATAGGAAACCCAAAAGATTCCACCCCCAAACTATTAGAACGTATAAAGCAATTCAGTAATGTGGTGGGATCAAAAATAAATGCTCAGAAATCAGTTGCATTTCTATACAAGAACAATGAGACTGAAGAAAGATAAGTCAGGGAATCCATTCCATTTACAATAGCACCAAAAATCATACGTTATCTTGGAATTAACTTAACCAGAGAAGTAAAAGATCTATAGTCTAGAAACCAGAAATCACTCTTGAAAGAAATTGAAGACACAAAAAGATGCAAAAATATTCCATGCTCATGGATCAGAAGAATAAACAGAGTTAAAATGTCTATGTTACCCAGAGCAATCTACTCTTTCAATGCCATCCCAATCAAAATATCAATGACATTTTTCAAAAAACTGGAACAAACAACCCTTAAATTTGTGTGGACCCAGAAAAGACCCTGAATCACCAAGAAATTGTTGAAAAGGAAAAACAAAGCTGGCAGTATCATGTTGCCAGATTTCAAGCTGTACTACAAAGCTGTGATCACAATGACAGCATGGTACTGGCACAAAAACAGACACATGCACCAATGGAACAGAATAGAGAACCCAGAAATGGACCCTCAGCTCTTTGGGCAACTAATCTTTGACAAAGCAGGAAAAAACATCCAGTGGCAAAAAGACAGTCTCTTCAATAAATGGTGCTGGGAAAATTGGACAGCTACATGCAAAAGAATGAACCTTGACCACTCTCTCACACCATACACAAAGATAAACTCCAAATGGATGAAAGACCTCAATGAAATCAAATCCATCAAAATCCTAGAGGAGAACATAGGCTGCAACATCTTTGACTTCGGCCACAGCAACTTTTTTCATGACACGTCTCCAAGGGCAAGAGAAACAAAAGAAAAAATGAACTTGTGGAAGGTCATCAAGATAAAAAGCTTTGTACAACCAAGGAAACAGTAAAAAAAAACTAAGAAACAGCCCACGGAATTGGAGAAGATATTTGCAAATGAGACTGCACATAAAAGACTAGTCTCCAAGATCTACAAAAAAAATTCTCAAACTCAATACACGTGAAACAAATAATCTCATCAAAAAATGGGCAGAAATATGAACAGACACTTTTCCAATGAAGACATACAAGTGGCTAGGAGACACAGGAAAAAATGTTCAACATCATTAGTCATCAGGGAAATTCAAATCAAAACCACCTTGAGATACCAGCTTACCCCAGTTAGAATGGCATAAATTGACAAGGCAAGAAACAACAAATGTTGGAAGGGTGTGGAGAAAGGGGATCCCTGTTACACTGTTGGTGGGAGTGCAAGTAGGAAAACAGTGTGGAGGTCCCTTAAAAAGTAAAAAATTGAGCTACCCTATGATCCCGCAATTGCACTACTGGGTATTGACCCCAAAGATACAGACATAGTGAAGAGAAGGGCCATATGCACCCCAATGTTCATAGCAGCATTGTGCACAATAGCTAAATTGTGGAAGAAGCCAAGATGCCCTTCAACAGATGACTGGATTAAGAGGATGTGGTCCATATATACAATGCAATATTACTCAGCCATCAGAAAGAACGATTACCCAACTATTGCAGCAACATGGATGGGACTGGAGGAGATTATGCTAAGTGAAATAAGTCAAGCAGAGAAAGACAGTTATCATATGGTTTCACTCATTTATGGAACATAAGAAATAGGAAGATCGGTAGGAGAAGGAAGGGAAGAATGAAGGGGGGTAATCAGAAGGGGGAATGAACCATGAGAGACTATTGACTCTGGGAACAAACTGAGGGCCTCAGAGGGGAGGGGGGGTGGGGGATTGGGATAGGCCAGTAATGGGTATTAAGGAGGGCACGTATTTCATGGTGCACTGGGTGTTATATGCAAATAATGAATCATGGAACATTGCATCAAAATCTAGTGATATACTGTATGGTGACTAATGTAACAAAATAATAATCATAAAAAAAGAAAAAGGATTCTACTTAGATGATCTGTCCATTGCTGTAAGTTAGGTGTTATGTCCCCTACTATTGCTGCAGTAGTATCAATGAATTCCTTTATGATTGTACTTAATTGTTTTATATATGTCTTGTTCCAAGTTTGGTGCATAAATATTTACAATTGCTAGATATTCCTTTATATAGACCCCTTTATTATGATGTAGTGCCTTTCTTCATCTTTTGTTACAACCTTTCCTTTAAAATCTAGTGTTTGTTTTTTTCTCTGTGGTAAAAGTATTGCTTCTCAGGCTTTTTTGTTTTGTTTTGTTTTGTTTTGTTTTGTATGTCCATTTGCATTTGAAATTTTTCTCCATCCCCTTGCTTTCAATCTACAGGTATCTTTAGTGCTAAAATGAAACTTTTATAGGCCATCTATAGGTGGATCTTGTTTTTTTTTTCTTTTTTTTTCTTTTGTTTTTAATCCAATCTGATGCCATATGGCTTTTGATTGAAATTTTTAGTCCATTTTCATTCAGAGTAATTATTGATGATATGAATTTAGTGTCATTTTATTTTTGTTTTGTCATTGTTTCTGGAGATTTTTTTTTTGTTCCTTTCTAGTCTTTGTCACTTTTGGTATTTTTCTTTTCCACTGAAAGAGTACCCTTTAATATTTCCTGCAGGGCTGTCTTAGTGGTCACAAACTCCTTTAGTTTTTGTTGTCAGGGAGTCTCTTTAACTCTCCCTCTATTCTGAATGAGAGCCTTGCTGGATAGAATATTCCTGCTTGTATATTTTCCCAGTCAACGCTTTGAATATATCATGTCACTGGCTTCCAGCCTGTCAAATTTCTTTGGGGGGGATCTGCTACTAACCTTATTGTTCATACCCTGAAACTTAGGGAATTGGTATTTCTTTCTGCTTTTAGGATTTTCTTTCTTTATGACTGTATTTGGCAAAATTATTTACAATATATATTGATATGGGTCTGCTTTTGTTGATTGTCATGGGAGTTCTCTGTGCCCCTTTGGTTTGGTTGTCTATTTCCTTTCCCATATTAGTGATGTTTTCATCTATTATTTCCTCATATAAGCCTCTGGCTCCCCCTTGCTTTCTTCTTCTTCCTCTTCTTCTTCTTCTTCCTCTTCTTCTTCTTCTTCTTCTTCTTCTTCTTCTTCTTCTACTTCTACTTCTTCTTCTTCTCTTCTTCTCCTTCTCCTTCTTCTCCTCCTCTTCCTTCTCCTCCTCTTCCTCCTCCTCCACTTCCTCTTCCTCTTCCTCCTCCTGCTTTTCTTCTTCTCCTCTTCTTCTCCTTCTCCTCCTCCTCCTCCTCCTCCTCCTCCTCCTCCTTCTTCTTCTTCTTCTTCTTCTTCTTCTTCTACTTATTCTTCTTCTTCTTCTTTCTCCTCCTCCTCCTCCTCCTCCTCCTCCTCCTCCTCCTCCTCCTCCTCCTCCTTCTTCTTCTTCCGTGACTGCTATGGTATGAATGTTACTACATCTAATCGAGTCCTAAGTTCACTAAGTCTACTTCTGTGATTCAAGATTTTTCTTTCCTTCCTTTGTTCAGCTTTGCTATTTTCCATAATACTGTCTTCTCTATCATTTATTCATTCCTCTGCATCTTCCATCCTTATGCTCATTACATCCAGTCAGTTTCAAGACTTGGTTATTGTCTTATTCATTTGAGCCTGATTGGTTTTAGCTCTTTATTTCTATGGTAAGAGTATCCTTGATATCTCCCATGCCCTTCTCAAGCCCAGCTTGTATGCTTATGGTTGCTGCTTTAAATTCTTGATCAGGGATATTACTATTTCTATTAATCCCTGGAGATAAACGTTTTATTGGTTTACATTTGGAAGGCATTTTCCCTTTGGCATTGTGTATAGGTCTCTGTCTTCTTCTTTGTTTTAAGAAAAACTGTTACGTTTCCTGCTTCAGAGAGTAATGGCTTTATGAAGAAGAGTCGTATACTGTCCAGCACCTGGTGCTTCAGTGTCTCTGGTGTGTGCTGCATGTACTCTGCTGCTGTGTTTTGGCTGTTCTATCCCTCAGGTGTTGTCTGCAGAGTTTCTACTTTCCTGCAGTGGGCAGTGCTTGGGCATTTTCCAGAGTGTGGTGAGTGTTAACTAGGTGTGCTCTGGTCTGCTTGTTAAAAGAAACCTGATGTTATTTAAACTAGAACTGAAGCTTTGCAGTATGCAATGATCAGTAGTTGTGGTATGTGCTGGATTTGTGCTAACGTTCTGGGAACGGACACACTGCACTTGTTCTTAGGTACACTTGTCCAAGAAAAGGAGTACAAGCAAAGGGCAAAGGAGAGGGGTTTATGGTAAGCAGATAAGGCAGCCAGTGTTGCCCTGTACTCTTTATTGAAGGTGGTTTATACTGAAGGTCAGGGGAGGGAAATGGTGCCAGCCAGGTATGCCCTCCCAGAAGACCAAATAATTCCCCCTCATGTGTGCTAGGCATTTTTTTTTTATTGCTATTTTCACCTTGTATGTAGCTGGGTTGCTTGCTTACTAATAGAAGCACAGTGTACATTTAACTATATCCCAACCAGGCCAAGTTGAATTTTCGAACTTCAAACATCAAGGAATTGGTGTGTCAGTAACCTGCACTGATCTTCTGAGGGAGTGTAGCAGCACTGAGACTGATGCAGGTTTGAAGGAGAAGGGTATTTGCACCAGAACACACAGGCTTAGGACTTGGAGCAAAGCAGCCTAAAGAAGAGTGTCCAGGTCAGCTACCCTCAGGAAGTGACTCTTTACTTATGCTGAGGGACGTGGGAGTGAAATCATGCCTACTAGCTCTTTTGTCCCTGGAGAGGCAATGCCACCTCTCACAGATTCACTCCAAGAAGAGGGAACAGTCTCCCCAATATGTCTTAGGTGATCTTCTGGTCATGCTGTCTGCCTCTGGGTGACCTATCTGTCTACGCTTCAGGAGTAATGCCGTGCCCCTGGGTCCCCATCCCAGCTGATCCATAGTCCAAAAAATACTCCAGTTTTTGAGATCCCCTCATTGCAAATTCTCATGAAAATCAGCACTTATCATTTTCCCAGTAATGGCTTTGGGGAAATATTCTCCTTCTCCTATCCACTCTCTCTCCCTTGCTTTTCTATCTGACAAGGGATCCCTCCCTTCTACAACTACAGTGATCTATTTCTCCCCCAAACCAGATCTCCTCAATTCCTCCTGCTATGTGGCCCCTTCATCCCCACCTCCTAGTTGTATAGTTTGTTCTCTCAGTCTTCAGGTCAATTTCTTGGGTGTTCAGAATGATTTGATATTTATCTAGCTGTGTTCAAAGGACTAGACTAGCCTGGGATCATCCTACTACTCTGCAATCTTAGCTTCTTATACTTAAGGGATTACCTTCTTAATAACCATCCTAAGTAGTTTACTTCTGTTGGTTCACATTTCACTTAAAATACTTTTTTTTCACACTGTGCATTAAGTACAAATAACTAAAGCAACAAAGTTCAATATTTTTAAAAGGAATAGGACCTAAATTTAGAGGTTGATTTATCCTGAAGAGAAATAAGGCAGCATTAGTGCCTCTCACTTGCACAGGCCATCCAAAGGCCATATCTTAATTGTGTATTGTATTTTTTCTTCTTTAGGTAAGAACCCAAGACAGTACATATCAGGCTACTAAAATTATAGCTTTGTCCCATGAAAGTTTAAAATTATTTCCACCAGTGTCTAACCTTGAGGTAAGTGTTGACTACTTTCACAACCCAAACTTTACTCAAAATCGGACATCTGGATTCCATAATTCCTTTTCTTTTTTTTCTGAAGAGTGACATTCAATGACTAATTTCTAGAACACTCTGCCTGGGCTAAGTCTTTTCACAACAAAAGGTTGTATTTTATTTATTTTTTAAATATATATTAATTCCTGTATAGTTGACATATGCTGTCATATTGATTTCAGGTAACCAATATATTAATTTTAGGTGGTAATTCAGCAATTGCATACATCAACCAGGTCCCATGCTGACAAGTTAAATGAAGGTATTTTAAGGAACATTGAGAGGGAAGATGAAAGATGGCAGAGGATTAGGGGATCCCATTTCAACTGCTCCCCTGAATTTATCTGGATATGTATGAAACCATTTGAACACACACAAAATCAGCCAGAGAGTAAGAATATATATCTGGATCCCTACAAGCAGAAAAGCAGCAGCTTTTTTGCAGGGTAGGATATGTGGAGTTGTGAATCTGTGGGGAGATATAGGAAGATAAACAGAAGGGGGAGGGAGCCTCCATAAACTGACTCCTGGAAAGTGATATAACACTAGAATGCAAAATTGGAACCCTTAGAAATCTGCTCTATTGAGAGACATCCCTCTCTGCAAGGGGCTCTTTAAGTGAAAAAGCAGAATTCTAAGTACAGCATTGTGCTTTTGGGATACGAGGAACTGCAGAGCAAAAGGGGATGCCAGATATGGTAGAGTGCCCTCGCAGTGGTGCCAGGAAGCAGGTTATTGTCAGCAAGCCCCAAAAGGGACTCTTAGCATGATTTGCCATAAACCCTGAGACAGGCCAGTGGATAATCACTCTTTTCTTGAGCAGTCTGAAAAAATCTGGAACTCATATCTGTAACTGGGTAAAAACTTGCAGGGTGGTAGTAACCCAAAAAGGACCTTAGAGCAGAACCCGGACATGATTCAAGAGATTCAGGTGCATGCATGAGCCTGCTGCCACTTGTAGTTTAGAGTCATGAAGAGCAGTGGCACTCCTGGGCCCTTGGGGCTACCTCTGAAAGACTTGTTATGCCCCCCCCCCCGATGGGAGGTTGCAGTTTGGGGCAGTGCATACATAAATGGAGACTGTTTGCCCTGGAGGGCTTATTAAAGAGGGCAGATGGCGAATTTTCTTCTCTGAGGCAGGGTTTTTGGTGTGGTCATTTTTGCTCTGATCCTGTGAAGAGGCATGGAAAGCCTCCTGGGAACAAAAGCCACACAGAGGACAGGCATCCACTGAGCCAATCCCACTGACAGGGGGTGGGGCAATTCTGCACAGACAGGGTTACCTGAGAAACAGTGCAGCAGGGCCATCTCCAGAAGACAAGCTGGAGGAACAGGTGAACAACAATCCTATGGATCCCATAAGACTAAAATCCCAAAGCCAGGGGTAAATAGTGTAGTGAGCTATAGGTGTGGCTCATGGTTTGCTTATTTTTCAAATAAAATTCCTGTTTTTTTCTTTTTCTTATCCTTTTTCTCTGTTTTGTTTTTCTTTGTACTTTCTCCTCATTTCAATTAGATGTTTATTATATGAACTTTTATTTCAGTCACTTTTTAACATCTATTTTTTCACAAGTATATTTTAGAGATATATGCTTTACTTTAGTCCTTTTTCTCACTCTGTTCAATTTTACCTTTATATATGTGTGTGTATATTATATATATATATATATATGCAAGTCTTATTTTCCTTGTAATTTTGGTACATAGTTTCCTCTAACACAGAGACTTTAAAAAATAGTTGACAAAATAAGAAACTATTTAAATAGGAAAAAAAAAAGGTTATTTCAAACTGAAGGACTAAAGAATCACAAGAAGAAAGGTCAAATTCTATATAGTATTTTCTCCTAGAGCAAGAGTTTTTCAGTCTTGAGTGGTCTATAAACTTGGTGTTCACCTGGTGATCCTGGTGGTCTTCTGGGGGACAGACCTGTTCCACTGATTCTCAGGTGTCTTTGTTAGATGGAGTTGCACAACCCTTACCAGGAGGTCAGGCTCAGTGTAAGTGGCTCTGTGTTGTTCTATGTGGCTTTTGTTTCCTGAAGTCTTTCAGCACTGTTTTAGAGGATGAAAATAAAAATAGCACTGCCCTGATCTCCAGGCCTGAAGCTGAAGGATCACAGCCCCACTCTTCAGTGTACCCTCAAGAAAAAACAGTCAGTTACTTTTGTTTCCCTGGTTTCTCTCCTCACTCTTTGCTCAGCCAGCCTGTGACCAAGCATTTGTATCCTAGGCCCACAACCCCAATTCAAGTCTCCAAACTCTGCAGACTCCTGAGGCACACACCTGTGCCTTCTTCTTGGGGAATGAGGAGGTTCTCACTGTGGTTCTGCCCCTTGCTGGGCCCCTGCTTGGAGAGTGGTCAACCAATCCTACCCTGATTCATGGTTTATGGCAATGCTTAGCTGAAAGCCCACTCCTGGCCTCACTGGTTGCAACCAGGTTCCCGGGTCCAATGCTTGGGAACCCTGCCACACTCAGGCACCCCATTCCTTCTTTGACCCCAGGGATCCAGAGATCACATTGTTCCACCTAGGATTCTGCCCCACGTTGCCACCTGAGAACCTTTCAGACAGGGCCATCCCTCAACAGAGCAGACTTCTAAAAGTTCCAATTTTGTACTCCTCAGCTATATCTCTTTCCAGTAGTCACCTTATATAGGCTTGTTCCCCCCAAGGTTTATCCTCCAATATATCCTCTCAGGTTCACTTTTCTGTACTTCCTACCTTGCAAAAAGTGGTTGCTTTTGTATTTGTAGAATTACAGCAATTCTTTTCTTAGATCTCAGGTTGAATTCACAGATGTTTAAAATGATTTGATAACTCTCTAGCTGAATTCTAGGGACAAGATGAAATGAGGAACCCCTACTCTTCTGCCATTTTCATGTGATTCTCTTTTCTATTATTTTTTTCTCTTTCTAATATGTGCAAAGGTGTTGCCATATATTATCCCATAAAATTAGTTAAGGAGGTTGACTGGTTAAAATCCAACCTCATTTTAATTTCTACCAAGTAACTATTATTGGTATAGGAAAAAAAAATTAAGTGAATATCTTGCAATTTTTTCAATTTTTGTCTCTGTACTTGGGCACAATTTGCACACCAAGGAATTTTGAAACCTAGTCCTCCTTCCATAAGCAAGCCAGTATTCTTCAGATTACTACATCAGAAAAATGCACTAGTTAACAGGTAACATCTCTTATGTCATGTAATTCCCCAGAAATTCTTACCTATTTTTACACACAAAAAAACCAACTATATGTCAGTTGGTTATTAATAATGCAGAGCTCAAATACATATTCATATACTAAAGGCAAAATTCAATTAATTAGTACTTCTTAAAACCCTATCAGATAGGACTGGCTATTGGATTGTTTTCAGTTTTACAAATATATGACGGCATTTGGCCTGAACTCATCTACTTTTCTTTTCCTTCTTTTGGAGCACTGATACCAGTTCTAATGAAGCAATATATGCAATGTATAATATGTGCTGAATTGTGGAGTAGAGACTAAGTTTTCCCAATAGGCTGTTGAAACCAAAATATGAGTTTTCACCATCATTAGGCAATCAGTCCATTTGCCTTAAGAGATTAAAAATCTTATATAAAGGGAAGCAAATATCTGTATGCATTTAAATTACATTTTCTACTATATTTATTATGCTAAATGAAGTCTTATTTTCTTTGGAAAAAAATCAATATCATCTTACAGACTTGGATTACATTATTAACAGTTCCTAAAACAATTCTCAAATTAGAGATTTAAGTTTTAAATATTTTTGGATTTCTCTTGGAATCATTTTTTTTTCTGCTGTTTTTCTGATGTGCCACACTACATAGCTTGATTATTCAGAGTATATTTGGTTCTGCCAAATATACATATGATCAACAAATAATGTAGTTTTAATAAAATTTCCTAGTAAAGAAGAAATTGCTGTGATTGCTACCCTCTCGTAGGTTTTAGGAATCCTTCCTATACACACTATTGCAGATACATCTCTCATCATTTTTTAATGTTTCATTTTAAGAAAAAAATTCTAGAAGAATGAGACACAGCTCTATATAATAGGTTATATGCATCAAAAGAAATGACTTTTAGATTAATTATTTTATAAAAGTAAATAAAATTTTTATGTCTGCACATCAAGAAGAAAATATACTACTTTAAGGAAATATCTTTTTGTTTAGTTTTGAAGACATGGCTTGGTGGAGGGAAAGAAATCTTCACAGTTTCAATCACTCAACTGGTAAACAAGTGTTTAAACTGCTGAGTTCTCTGAAGTAAGTGAAAAGAATTCGGTGTGCCTTGATGAGTTTACTACAACTTATACTGAAAAAGAAAACTTGCAAATAGTGTCAAACACTATTTAAAGAAATTCATTTCATTTTGATGATTATGTAGTACGAATTATATTATACATCTGGCATGTGCATATTCTCAAAGGACTATTTCTGAGTTGGTTATGTTATCAACATATTACTAACTGATTTATGTAAAAAGAATATGGAGGTATGTATTTGAGATTTGTTTGGTCTTATTTTGAATTTGAATCATCCCAGGCTTAATAGACAAAGGAGATGGAGGATATTTTGCCACATTGACATAGGACCATAGTTTGGTAGCACTGGGTACCTCTTACCTAAGAAACCATGTCTTTGGAACATCATTGTATTCTTGAAGGAGCTAGTGAACATATTTGTTCTTTCTTCTCTAAACCCTGACATTTCACCTTATGTTTAGCATAAATTTATATTCAACAATATTTTTGAAATAATTGAAGTATGTAAAAGAAGTAAAGTATTTCAGGATATTAAAAGAATACATGGTGAGAATTGTACATTGTTCTACTAACTTTTTATAAGTTTCATGATTCCATACAAGTCATGAATATAATTAATAATTACATATGTAAAAAAATCCGTTTTGATATTTGCCTTATTACTGCCCAAAAATATGAAGGAGATAATACATGTTTTAAATGTATGGCTTCCATTTCTATCATTGGTTTAGTTTATATCTCCTGTGAGTTACCTAATTACTTTAACTTAGATAAAATTACACTTAAGATTATTAATAAAAGCAGAATTCAAAATTCAAGGGAAGTGTGGAGAAAAATAATGAAAACACATGTGTGGTCTATGATAAGTAGCATGAGGTTTTATGATGATGAAAGTAACTGTATATATAATTGTTTATTTGATAAAGTCGTTTAGGTAGAAACTTTTGACTTTAGTTTATGGATCTAATAATATTAAACTTGTTCAGAATTCTACTATGGTAAATATAATTGTTAATATTGCTTCCTTTCTCCTGCCAAGTTTCCAGTTTGGGTGTAAAACAAACTTGAAGATTATGGTATTTTAAATTTCTTCATCTTGAAATCCAAAACATTACTTAATGCACCAGAGCTACATGATAATTACAATTGTTTTAAGATTGGGAATCCTAATTTTTAAATTATATTGGTGAACAAATAACAGTTTTCAGGCTTCAATGTATTTATTTTTATTAATGTATTTTGAACTCACTCACATTTGGAATTTCATCAAAACCTGAAAGATGCTTTTGGTGTTGGAAGAGGTGTCTGGGTGTTAGAGAATTTCTTTTTGGGGTGAAAGTAGATGCATGATACGTTTCAGATGCTTCTCATCTTAACGCGTACTTTTGTACTTTTTTCCCTCATCTCTTGAGTGAATTTTTTAAATTATTTATGATACAGTAATGTGGCATAACCTAAAATTAATTTCTTTAACTTTATGGAACAATTTTTAAGGCATTTAATCTTTTTAATACTTACCATAGTATTATCTTTTGGAATCAGAGATGGGGAAAAAGAAAAAGAAAATTGATTATATAACTTTGTATATGCTTTAAAAATGCCTACAAATTCTGTGCTTAAAGAAAGGACAAAAGAGGAGGAAATATATATTTTTCAAAGTGCACAGAAATTTTCAATGTGTTTAATACTGCAATAAATTAATTGGGGTATGGAGTATGATTAATACATCTGATGATCAAAAAATATAGAGCTAAGGGAGGGTAAGTGTTGTAATCAGCACTGTGTAGTATATAACACTGATGAATCACAGACCTATACCCCTGAAACAAATAGTACATTATATGTTAATTAATTGAATTTAAATTAAAAAGAGCTAAGAAAATTGAATAAGCAGAAATTCTCTAAAAGTCACCCAGTTTGTAAAAATGTTGATTAATTTCTGATCATACAGTTTGTTATCTGAAAGTTACCAGATTAAGGTAATTTTGTTTTCCATTCATTTGGGGAGAAAAATCAAAGTAGTGTACAGTATGGATACTTTACTTGGGTGGGGAAAGGGTCTGAAGGCAATTCAACTCATTTAATAATATTTTATTTTCTATTAAAAGGCAGTCATTGTCTTTACATGGAATCTTTAGATATGATCTACTCTGATATTTTGATTAAACGATGAAGAAAGCAAATCAAAGTGTTGAAACAGACTTTATACTTTCTGGTCTTTTCCAATATGGTCACGTGGACACTTTCCTCTGTGTTGCCATTGTAATCCTCTTTGCAGTGGCTCTGATGGGAAATATCATACTGATCCTTCTCATTCGACTGGACACCAGGCTCCACACTCCAATGTACTTTCTACTCAGTCAGCTCTCCTTCATGGATATAATGAACATTTCCACCACAGTGCCCAAGATGACCACTGACTTTCTGTCAAATAGTAAGACCATTACTTTTTTAGGCTGTGAGATTCAAACATTTGTATTCTTGGCTCTTGGAGGGACTGAAGCCCTTCTTCTTGGTTTCATGTCTTATGATCGATATGTGGCCATCTGTCATCCTTTACGCTATCCTGTACTCATGAGCAAGAAGATCTGTTGGTTCATGGTCACATGTGCATGGACGAGTGGTTCTATCAATGCTTTAGTACATACATTGTATGTATTTCATCTTCCATTTTGTAGATCATGGGTCATCAACCACTTTTTCTGTGAACTTCCATCTCTATTACAACTGGTGTGTCAGGACACTTCCACATATGAGTACATAGTCATTCTGTGTGGACTTATTATTCTGCTGTTACCATTCATGGCCATTCTAGCTTCCTATGCCCGTGTACTAACTGTGGTGTTCCAGATGAGCTCAGGTAAAGGGCAAAGAAGAGCCATTTCCACTTGCTCCTCTCACTTGATTGTGGCAAGCCTATTCTATGCTACTGGTCTCTCCACCTATACAAGGCCACACTCCTTGCATTCTCCGGAAGAGGATAAGGCAGTGGCAGTGTTTTACACCATCATCACACCTCTTCTGAACCCATTTATCTACAGCCTGAGAAATAAGGAGGTTATGGGGGCCATGAGAAGACAATTGGTAGAGTGTGTATTTGTACACAAAATGTCACCTTAGGAGCCCCTAGTAATTGATATTGAATAACATAGAATATTTGTTTGGAATACTGTTCTAGAATATGTAAACTCTAAGAAATACATATCAAAGAAATAAATTGATAAATATCTTGATTCCTCCTGGTTTCAGAATGGATTAATCATACATGTTGAAACTGGACTAATTTCCAAACTGGAAGCTGGAAAAATTTGTCATTGTCAACATCATCTAGCTTCTAAAGCAATAGGTTTCATTCCTGATAACTTAATTTTGCACCTCACAACAAATATTTTGTAATGTGTTTCTTAATATCTGAAATGCAATGAAAAGGAAATACAACTGACTCAAACACAGAAAATTAAAAGGATCTATGTAAAAAATATACTGTCATGTAGAGCAGAGTAGATAACTCACTCATTCATCTGTTCACTCAACTGCTTTAATGTTTTAACTATGTGTGTGGCACTGCTGCAGGCATTGGTGATATTTAAGTAACGAAAGATTAGAACCCACAGAAGACTTTGAGCTCATTAAGTTTGCATTTCAGTGCAGGGAGACGTAACATTAATAAAATAAATATGAATAATTTACAGTATGTCTAAAGTAGTAATTAATGGGATAATTAATGGATATTGGGAAAGGGTAAGCCAGAGTGTTTTGTAATTTTATTTAAAAAATGGTCCAACAGGGACAAATATGAGAGTGATAATTGGTCAAAATTTTAACTGAGATGAAAAAAACATTTCAAATGGATATGTCATAAAGAATGTTCTGGGCATAAGAATAAGTAAATGAAAAAAATATTTTGAAGAGAGAACCTGATTCACAGGCACAAAAAATAAAAGAATAAATTGTTGGACTTTAGGAAATGAGTAGATTTAATGGAGTCTGAATTTGAAATGCAAGATTGACCACTATGAGAAGTTTATTTTGTAATCCAAGAAAACTGGCAACCATTGCTGTGCTTGCAAAGACAATTGAAATGGGCAATAATGAGACATTACAGTAGTACAGTTGTCAAAAGATTCTATCTTGGAGCAAAGTGGTAATGGCAGACAAGCAAGAAGTGGCCAGCTTCTGGAGATGAGTAGAAAGCAGACCTTTGAGCCTTGTGACAGAGACAATGCAGAATGTGAGGGAATCATGAGAACAAAGAATTGGGCTGAAATCTTGGAAGAAATACTGTAAGTGAGAAATCATCATTATTACTGTGGAGGAAAACCATAGGAGCAACATTTCCATTGTTGATTAGCACCTCCCTTCTACTTTGGTCATCATTCAGCTTTCCATCAACACTGACAGAAGCTCTTATTAATTGACTCCAACAAAAGTTTCTCTTGTGCAACTGGCTTCTGTTGAGGTGCAACCTTAAAAATGCAAGCATTAATGCTATTGTTTTTATTGCTGACTAACATTCCAATGTATGAATATATTTTTCTTTCATTGGGTCATTTGATATTTCCAGATGTTATGAATTTAAAAAAATGCTATAACACTCCCTATACAAAAGTTTTCTTTTGAGCATGTGTACTCAATTATTTTACTATATAACAAGGAATAATATTGTTTGGTCATAGATAAGGTGCATGCTTAATAAGACAATTGAATTGTCATATTAATATTAAATATTCCAAAAGGAATACATAAAGACTCCTTAGTGCTTAAGTACTGGTGTAAGTAATGCAGTGGATTGGTGCTTCACTTAAAATACTTCTGTGAAGTCTCTTAGAGACTCATTGACATGTCTATAACCATTGTCAATGATTTTCATAACAGTTTCAATTGTCTTAGAACACTCATTCTTGCTCCAAAATAAATGATATTATTTGTTTCATGGACATCTTTCTTTATTTAATCCATTTATGATAATGTGCACCTCTACACCTGACATGAATCCAATAATTAAAACAGCACAATTATTAGATCTCTTCAGAGCTCTATCCTCTCTTCATACCTTCATTGTTCTGAATTTCTAGACTATCATTGTCTTGCTATAATCCGGTATTACCACATATACATTCATAGAAAAGTATAAGTGTTTACTATCAAGGTTTGAACTGTATACAAACATTTTATGGTGCATGATTTTTTTTTTTTAAGAACTTTTCTGCAGTCGACAGTATTTTACTGTGGGCTATAGTATTTTACTGTTAGATAATATACTTTTTTATAACTTTAAAATATTTTTTTAACTTTCAGGTTGATGGAATATAGATTATTTTCAGTTTTTGCTGTTACATTTGTGCATTTATGAGTATATATATATCCCCTGCTTCCCATGGACAAGAGTTTACACTGCATATAATCTTTTGACTGGAATTGCTGGTTCATAAGTCAAAACAATGGTCATGGTTTAGGAATTATGCCAAGTGATTTCTAAAATGGTAGCGATTTATATTTGTGAGATATATACATGCTATTTCAATGATCAGCATCTCCGAGATTCAGATTTGTCAGTTGAGACATCTTAATTCTTAGCAATTGAATGGATCTAAATACTATTTAATTTTGAATGTTTTAATTGTTTTATACAAGTGAAATTTTGTGTTTTATATAAAATATTTTTTGGTATTCATTTGAATTCCAAATTTCCTTCAATATGAAGAAGAAAAATAAATACATTTGTGTAAGAAATGAAAATATCTTCTTTACTCTTTAAATTATCAGCTGGGGTCCTAAAACAAAAAGACACATGGGCTAATGTAAAAAAAGCATACAATATTTAAAAAGCATTTTATAGGACACAGTGGTCTTAATAATTAAATGGAGTCCTCTAAATGTGGTTAAATTCAATGATTTTTTATTAGGCTTAGTGAAGGGTAGATGGTCATGGAAAATACAAAGGACCACAAGGGTGTGAGCTAAATACAGCTAACTTGGGGAAACCTAGCAAGTTATATTTCTCTGGGTATCCTGTAGTTTTGTAGATCAGGTTGTTCCTTTCTTCCATGCACAATGAGGGCACTTCCCACACAAAGGACTTACAACAAAAAAGGTGCAACAAAGGACCTTTTTTTTTTAATTCAAGTATGTTAACATACAGTGTTATGTTAGTTTTAGGTGTACAATATAATGATTCAACAATTGTATACATTTCTAAATGTTCACCAAGATAAACATACTCTTCATCTTCTTTATTTCTTCTACCCATCCTCTCACATATCTCCCCTGGCAACTACCAGTTCATTGTCTCTATTTAAGAGTCTGTTTTATCTTTCTTTGTCCCTTTTTCTACTTTACTTTTGTTTGGTTTTGTTTGTTTCCTAAATACCATTATGAATGAAATCATGGTGTTTTGTCCTTCTGTAACTTATTTCACTTGGGATCATGCCCTCTAGGCCCATCCATGTTGTTGCAAATGGGAAGATTCCATTCTTTTTTCATGGTTGACTCATATCATTTATATACATATATGTACATATGTATCTATATCTATATCATCTATCATATATCAATCATCTATCTATCTGTCTTCTGTCTATCATCTATCTATCATCCATCTGTCATCTATCAACTTATCTATCTATACCACTTCTTTATCCATTCATTTATAGATGGACAGATGGTTTACTTCCATATCTTGGCTATTGTAAGTAATGTTGGAATAAACACAGGTACATATACCTTTTCAAATTAGTGTTTTTCTCTTTTTGCTGTGTAAATACACAGTAGTGGAATTACTAGATCATATGGTCATTCCTTTGTGGGGGAAGGGGGATCTGCATACTGTTTTCCACAGTGGTTGCACCAAGTTGCATTCCAGCCAACAGTGATGAGGGTACCTTTTCTCCATATCCTCCTCAATACTTGTTATTTCCAACCTTTTGCATACTAGCCATTCTGACAGTTATATGGTGATATCCTTTAGCAGTTTTAATTTTCATTTCCCTGATGGTTAGTGATGTTGAGTATCTTCTTATGTGTATGTTGGTTATCTGTCTTGTTTGGAAAAATGTTTTGATTTGTATTGTCCTGATATTAGCGATGTTTAGCATCTTTTCGTATGACTTTTGATTGTCTGTATGACTTCTAGGCAAAAATATTATTCAGATTCCCTGTTCATTTTTAATCAGATTATTTGTTTTTAATGGTGTTGAGTTGTATGAATTCCATACATATTTTGGATATTAACCCTTTATTGATGATATCATTTGCAAATATCTTCTCCCATTCGATAGATTGCTTTCTGTTTGTTGATGGTTTCCTTTGCTCTGCAAAAGCTATTTATTTTGGTGTAGTCCCAATAGTTTATTTTACTTTTGGTTCCCATGCCTGAGGATATGTAGAGAAAATGTTAAAAAACAATGTGAAAGAATTTACTTTTCATTTTCTTTTAAGAGTTTTATGGTTTCAGGTCTCACATTTAGGTCTTTAATCCAATTGGAGTTTATTCTTATATATGATATGAGAAAGTGTCCATTTTCATTCTTTTGCATGTCCAGTTTTTCCAAAACCATTTGTAAAAGAGCATGCCATGTCTCTATTGTATGTTTTTGCCTCTGTTTCCATAGATTAATTAATTATTCTATGGTAATCAAAGATATCAGCCTATAGTTTTGTTTACCTTTTTTATTTATTTTTCTAGTGCTTAATTGTTTTTTTTTTATTTTTTGAAGATTATTTATTTATTTGAGGTAGAAGGAGAGAGTGAGCCACAGGAGTGGTGTGAAGGGCAGACGAATAGGCAGAGGGGGAAGGAGAAGCAAACTTCCTGCTGATCATGGAGCCCTTCCTGGGGCCTGACCCAGGACCTGAGACAAGGTCAGTTGCTTAACCAACTGAGCCACCCAGGTGGCCCTGCTACTGAGCACCCCTGTAGTGTTTTATTATTTTTTCAGGATTGTATTTATTTATTTATTTGTTTATTTATTTGAGAAAGAGAGAGAGCACGAGTGGGGTAAGGTATAGAGGGAGAAGCAGAGTCTCCACTGAGCAGGGAGCCCAATGAAAGGCTCAATCCTGGGACACCGGGATCATGACCTGAGCCTAAGGCAGACACTTAACTGACTGAGCCACACAAGCATGCCAACTCTTTAGTGTTTTAATGATATTGGTGTCAGAGTAATGCTTGTTTCATAGAATGAATTTGGAATATTTTCTTCCTTTTTAGTTTTTGAGAACATTCGGTATAAAATATTCTTTAAATGGTTGGTAGAATTCACCTGTGAAACCTGGACTTTTGTTAGTTGCGATATTTTTACTTACAGTTTCAATTTAATTACTGTTAATTGGGCTATTCGAAACACAATGTTCAAAGGTTATTTGTTTACAGTAATGTATCCATTTCTTCCGGCTTCTCCAATATGTAGGCATATAATTTTTCAACTTCTCCTATGATCGTTTTTATTTCTGAGGTTTCAGGTGTTATTTCTCCTCATCCATTTCATTTTTTCAAAGTTTTTATTAACTTCCAGTTACTTACTGTACAGTAGAATATTAGATTTGGGTGTAGAATTTAATGATTTATCACTTACATACATCACCCAGTGCTAATCACAACAAGTGCTTTCCTTAGTACCCATTACCTATTTAACCCAACACCCACTCCCCTCCAGTAACTCTCAGTTTGTTCAGGAGAGTTAAGAGCCTGATTCCTGATTTGTATTTCTCCCCTCCCCCATATTTTCATCTGTTTTCTTGCTTAATTACCAAATATGAGTGAAATCATATGGTATTTGTCTTTCTTTGACATATTTCATTTAAGATAATACTATGTAGCTCCATCTACATCATTGGAAATTTCAAGATTTCATTCTTTTTTTATGACTGAATACTATACCTAGTATGTGATCTCTTCTGGAGAATATTCCATGTGCACTAGAAATGAATGTGTATTCTGCTGCTTTAGGATGAATTGTTCTGAATATGTCTGTTAATTCTATCCAGTCTAGTGCATCATCAAATCCCATTGTTTCCTTGTTAAGATTCTGCTTAGATGATCTGTCCATTGCTGTAAGTGAGGTGTTAAGTCCCCTACTATTACTGTAGTACTATCAATGAGTTCCTTTATGTTTGTTCTTAATTGTTTTATATATGTCGTGTTCCAAAGTGTGGTGTGTAAATATTTAAAATTGTTAGATATTATTGTATATAGACTCCCTTTATTATGATGCTGTGACTTTCTTCATGTTTTGTTACAGTCTTTCATTTAAAATATAGTGTTTTGTATTTTTCTTTCTGGTAAAAATATTGCTTTTCAGGCTTTCTTTTGATGTCCATTTGCATTTGAAAATTTCCTCCATCCCCTTACTTTCTTGTTCTTGTTCTTTTTCTTTTCTTTTTACACTCAGGCCAATACACTTTTATTCAAACAAATAGTATGTAATTCAAACCAGCATTCAATATGTTTTCTCAAAGCAATGAAATTAAGCTCTACCAGTAGTTCTGCTCAGTATGTTTTCCCAATCAAATCCACTTGAACAAAGTGAAATATATTTATAATATAGATAACACATTTGTATTAAAAACAAATTCATTGAAACCAAGTTTCCCTTTGAACTGAGAGATAGAAATTCTAAGCAATTGCACAATTAGATCATAGAAACAGATGTATTTTTACTTTAGTGAAAAGCATTTCTATTCAGGTCCACTTTAAAATACACTAATGAATAATCAAAATTGCTCCAACAATGTCTTTAATTGAGTATTTTCTGAAAAGTATGTCCTTTGGGGTTGAAGTACAATCTAGAAAATAAAACACACTTAGGGAAAAAGAATAGCACTGGGAATATGATTACAATAAATTCAGATTTGTAATGATTAAATATTTATGTATACCTATGTGCACTTGGAGTAAAGCTGTTGGTCGTGTGCAAATGCATAATGATATGCTTGGGGACATTTTGTAGTTGTGTTTGCTTCCAAACCTCATCGTCCAGAAAAATCCTTCCTTATTGGCATTCAAACATGTTATAAATTCTCATCTGTCTGACCTTAACTAGGAATTACTGTGCATGGGAGAACTTGATGGAATGGGAGGGCATGTATTTGGATGGCTTTTTGGAGGAGATTTCGATCTTCGATGTCTAGATCACAAACTGTCTTTGAGTCTTCCAAAGAACCACGGAGAAGGAGAGCTACCTCCAAATGCCACACACCTTTTGGGGACCAGGAACAAAGTCCTTGCATACAAGCAAGAGCATCCAAATGCATTCCATCTCTATGCAGGACCAGCAGGTAGAGTCAGACCCTTATGTAGAGGGTCTAGAAAAACTAGAGTTCACTCCCCTGAGGGAATATTAGGGCCCCACTCAGTGGCCCACATGAACCCCATCCTGTCTGCCTCTTCAGTGATCCCCACAACCACCTTTTCTATTCTCTTCTACCTCGAAGTTGCAGGACCTAAAGACAGAAATGAAGTCCATCCCCTTACTTTCAACCTTCACGTGTCTTTAGGTCTAAAATGAGTCTCTCAGGGGTGCCTGGGTGGCTCAGTCTTTAAGCGACTGCTTTTTTCTCAGGACGAGATCCTGGGGTCCTGGGATCGAGCCCTACATCAGGCTCCTCCACTGGGAGCCTGCTTCTTCCACTCCCACTCACCCTGCCTGTGTTCCCTCTCTTGCTGTCTGTCTTTCACTCTGACAAATAAATAAATTTTAAAAAATCTTTAAAAAATAAATGAATAATTAATTAATTAATCAAAATGAGTCTTTCATAAGCCATCTATAGATGGGTCTTGTTTGTGTGTGTGTGTGTGTGTGTGTGTGTGTGTGTGTGTGTGTTTAATCCATTCTGATACCATATGTCCTTAGATTCAAGATTTTAGTCCAAATACATTCAGAGTAATTATTGATGATATGAATTTAGTGTCATTTTATTTATTGTTTTGTCATTGTTTCTAGAGTCTTTCTTTGTTCCTTTCTAGACTTTGTCACTTTTGATCTTTTACTTTCCCACTGAAGGAGTACCCTTTAATATTTCTTTCAGGGGTGTCTTAGTGGTCACAAACTCCTTTAGTTTTTGTTGTCTGGGAGACTCTATATCTCTCCTTCTATTCTGAATGAGAGCCTTGCTGGATAGAGTATTCCTGGTTGCAAGTTTTCCCAATCAATGCATTGAATATATCATGCCACTATCTTCTGGCCTGTCAAATTTCTGTGGTGGGATCTGCTCCTAACCTTATATTCTTACCCTTAAATTCAGGGAATTGGTTTGTCTTTGTGCTTTCAGGATTTTTTTTTCTTTATGACTGTATTTGGCAAATTTATTTACAATATATATTGATATTGGTCTGCTTTTGTTGATTATCATGGGAGTTCTCTGTGCCCCCTTGATTTAGTTGTCTATTTCCTTTCCCATATTTGTGATGTTTTCATCTATTATTTCTTCATATAAGCCTTCTGCTCCCCCTTGCTCTCTTCTTCTTTTTTCTGAGACTACTATGATATGAATGTATTACATTTAATCAAGTCCTGAGTTCCCAAAGACTACTTCTCTGCTTGGAGATTTTCCTTAACTACCTTTGTTCACCTTCACTATTTTCCATAATACTGTCTTCTCTATCACTAATTCACTCCTCTGCATCTTCCATCCTTATGCTCATTACATCCAGTCAGTTTCAGGTCTCGGTTATTGCCTTATTCATTTCAGCCTGATTGGTAATCCTGTCCTTGATGTCTTCCATGCCCTTCTCCATCCCAGCTTTATGCTTATGATTATTGCTTTAAATTCTTGATCAGGGATATTACTATTTCTATTAATCCCTGGAGATAAACGTTTTATTGGTTTACACTTGGAAGGCATTTTCCCTTTGGCATTGTGTATAGTTCTCTGTCTTCTTCATTGTTTTAAGAAAAACTGTTACGTTTCCTGCTTCAGAGAGTAATGGCTTTATGAAGAAGAGTCGTATACTGTCCAGCACCTGGTGCTTCAGTGTCTCTGGTGTGTGCTGCATGTACTCTGCTGCTGTGTTTTGGCTGCTCTATCCCTCATGTGTTGTCTGCAGAGTTTCTACTTTCCTGCAGTGGGCAGTGCTTGGGCATTGTCCAGAGTGTGGTGAGTGTTAACTAGGTGTGCTCTGGTCTGCTTGTTAAAAGAAACCTGATGTTATTTAAACTAGAACTGAAGCTTTGCAGTATGCAATGATCAGTAGTTGTGGTATGTGCTGGATTTGTGCTAACGTTCTGGGAACGGACACACTGCACTTGTTCTTAGGTACACTTGTCCAAGAAAAGGAGTACAAGCAAAGGGCAAAGGAGAGGGGTTTATGGTAAGCAGATAAGGCAGCCAGTGTTGCCCTGTACTCTTTATTGAAGGTGGTTTATGCTGAAGGTCAGGGGAGGGAAATGGTGCCAGCCAGGTATGCCCTCCCAGAAGACCAAATAATTCCCCCTCATGTGTGCTAGGCATTTTTTTTATTGCTATTTTCACCTTGTATGTACCTGGGGTGCTTGCTTACTGATAGAAGCACAGTGCACATTGAACTATATCCCAACCAGGCCAACTTGAGTTTTCGAACTTCAAGCATCAAGGAATTGGTGTGTCAGTAACCTGCACTGATCTTCTGAGGGATTGTAGCAGCACTGAGACTGATGCAGGTTTGAAGGAGAAGGGTATTTGCACCAGAGCACACAGGCTTAGGACTTGGAGCAAAGCAGCCTAAAGAAGAGTCTCCATGTGAGCCACCCTCAGCAGGTGACTCTGTACCTTTGCTGAGGGATGTGGGAGGGAAATCATGCCTACTAGCTCTTTTGTCCCTGGAGAGGCAATGCCACCTCTCACAGATTCACTCCAAGAAGAGGGAACAATCTCCCCAGTATTTCTTAGGTGATCTTCTGGTCATGCCGTCTGTCCTTGGGTTCCCTATATGTCTTCTCTCCAGGAGTAAGCCTGTGCCCCGGGGTCCCCATCCCAGCTGATCCATAGTCCAATAAAACATCATCCTTTGAGATCTCCTCATTGAAAAAATCTCATGAGCATCAGCCCTTATTACTTTCCCAGTAAAGGCTTTGGGGAAGTGTTCTCCTTCTCCAAACTGCTGTGCACTCCTTTCTTCCTCTCTCCCTTGCTTTACTCTCTGATCGGGGATTCCTCCCTTCCACAGAACCAGTGATCCATTTCTCTCCCAAACCAGGTCTCCTCAATTCCTTTTCTTCTGCTTTGTGGCCTCTTCATTCCCACAGTTATGTATTTTGTATCATCAGTCTTCAGATTGATTAGTTGGGTGTTCAGAATGATTTGATATTTAATTAGCTGTGTTCAAGGGACTGGGCAAGCCTAGATTCATCCTACTACTATCCACCTTATCTCCTTATCCTTAAGGAATTACCTTTTTAAATAACCAACCTAAGTAGTTTAATTCTGTTGGTTCACAATTCACTTAAGATATTTTTTTTCTCACTGTGTATTAAGTGCAAATAACTGAAGCAACAAAGTCAATTATTGTTAAAATATTTTGGACTTAAATTTAGAGGTTGATTTATCCTGAAGAGGAATAAGTCAGCTTTAGTGCCTCTCACTTGCACAAGCCATTGAAAGGCCATATCTTAATTGCGTATTGGTTTTTTTTCTTTTTTATGTAAGAACCCAGGACTCTACATATCAGGCTACTAAAATTATAGCTTTGTCCCGTGAAAGTTTAAAATTATTTCCATCAGTGACTAACCTTGAAGTAAGTGTTGATTACTTTCAGAACCCAATCTTTACTCAAAATCTGACATTTGGATTCCATAATTCCTATTCTTTTTTCATTGAAGACTGACATTCAATGATTAATTTCTAGAACACTCTGCCTGGGCTAAGTCTTTTCACAAGAAAAGGTTTTATTCTGTTTATTTTATTTAATATATTTTAATTCCTGTATAGTTGACATTCACTTTTATATTAATTTCAGGTCAACAGTATATTAATTTCAGGTAATTCAGCAATTGCATACATTAACCAGGTCCCATGCTGACAAGCATGATGAAGGTATTTTAAAGAACAGTGAGAAGGAGGATGCAAGGTGTCAGAGGAGTAGGGGACCCCATTTCAACTGCTTCCCTGAATTTAGCTGGATATTTATGAAACCATTTGAACACACACAAAATCAGCCAGAGATTTAAGAATATATATCTGGATCACTGCAAGCAGAAAAGCGACAGCTTTTTTTGTGAGGTAGGACATGCAGAGTCATAAATCTGCAGGGAGATATAGGAAGATAAACAGAAGGGGGAGGGAGCCTCCATAAGCTGACTCCTGGAAAGTGATATAACACCAGAGTGCAAAACTGGAACCCTTAGAAATCTGCTCTAGTGAGAGACATCCCTCTCTGCACGGCACTCTGGGAATGAAAAGGCAGAATTTTAGGTATTGCATTGTGGTCTCAGAATACAAGGAACCACAGGGCAAAAAGGGATGCCTGATACAGTAGAGTGCCCTAGCAGTGGAGCCAGGAAGCAGATTATGGTGAGCAATCCCAGGTAGGGACACTTAGTTCGATTTGCTACAAAACCTGAGCTGGGCAAGTAGAAAATCACTCTTTCTTTGAGCAGCCTGAAAAAATGTGGATACCATGCCTGCAACTGGGCAAAATCTTGCAGGGTGGTAGTGCACCAGAAAGGACATTAGAGCAGCACCCAGACATGCTTCAGGAGCTTTGGGTGAGTGCATGAGCCCACTTCCACTTGCAGTTTTAGAATTACAAAGGGCAGCGGCACTCTTGGGCTCCTGTGACTACCTCTGAAAGAGTTTCTATGGGCATCCACCATAGCAGGTTACAGTTTTTGGCAGCACATTAATAAGTAGAGACTGTTTATCCTGGAGGGTTTATTAAAGAGGGCGGATGGTGAATTGTTTGGCTTGGAGCC
This sequence comes from Ursus arctos, assembly GCF_023065955.2. NCBI lineage: Eukaryota > Metazoa > Chordata > Mammalia > Carnivora > Ursidae > Ursus > Ursus arctos. The sequence goes on along the minus strand of NW_026623067.1, from coordinate 7,476,840 downwards.
AAAGCTTTCGGTGTTGTCATTTTTGCTCTGATTCTCTGAAGAGGCATGGAAAGCCTCCAGGGAACAAAAGCCACACAGAAGACAGGTTTCTACTGAGCCAATCCCACTCACAGGGGGCGGGGCAATTCTGCACAGACAGGGATACCTGAGAAACAGTGCATCAGGGCCCTCTCCAGAAGACAAGCTGGAAGAACAGGTGGATGACAATCCTATGGATCCCATAAGTCTAAAATACCAAAGGCAGGGGTAAATAGTGTAATGAGCTCTAGGTGTGGCTCATGGTTTGCTTATTTTTCAAATAAAATTATTGGTTGTTTTGTTTCTTTTTCTTATGCTTTTTCTCTGTTTTCTTTTGCTTTTTACCTTGTCCTCATTTCAACTAGATGTCTGTTACATCAACTTATATTTCATAATAACTTTTTAACTTCTATTTTTTCACACATATATTTTTTTATAAATAAAAACTTTATTTTAGTCCTTTTTCTCACTCTATTCCATTTTACCTTCATACATATATACAAGTCTTATTTTCCTTGTAATCTGGGGTCATAATGTCCTCTAAAACACAGACAAAAATACACCCAGGAATAACTGTAACACCCTGCTTTGTCTACACTGAGAGCTCAATGCCCCCTTCAGCTATGCCATTTTGATTTGTTTAAATTACTTTTAAATTTTATTCTTGTGTTTCAGTTTGGCCTTTTGTTTTTGGTGGTAGCTTCTGAACACTCCAGATTTTGCTAGGTTGCATCCTGTTTGGCTCATAGTTGATATTTTGAACTCTACTCATTCACTGTATCCCACAACAGAATGAGTAGAGGAGGAACTCTCAAGAGAATGGAACCAGAGACAATGGCTTCTGCCACAGGACTAATGGATATGGATATAAGCAAGATGTCAGAGACAGAATCATAAAGTCATAAAGTCAATAACTAAGTATGAAAAAAGCATTAGTGACACTATAGAATCTCTAAGAGAAGAAATGAGATCTAATCAGGCTAAATCAGAAAATGGTATGAATGAGACGCAGCCTAAATTGGGTACTCTAACAGCCACGGTAAATGAGGCAGAAGAGAGGGTTAGTAATCTGGAAGATAAACTGATGGAAAGGAAGGACATTGAGGAAAACAGATAGACTTCTAGTAGCACATGAAGGAAAGACTGTAGAGATTAATGATGCCATGAAATGGTCCAACAGCAGAATTATTGGAATCCCCAAGGGTGTGGAGAGAGACAGAGGGCTACAAGGTATATTTGAGCAAATCACACCTGAGAACTCCCCTAGTCTGGGGAGGGAAACAAGCATTTGAGTCCAAGAGGCAGAGAGGACCCCAACCAAAATAAATAAAAATTGATCAGCCCCATGACATATAATAGTGAAGCTTGTAAAACTTATTGAAGTTTGCTATTCTGAGAATAGCCAGGGAGAGGAAATTCCTTACATATGGAGAGAGGAACATCAAAATAACATCAGACATGTGCACAGAAAACTAACAAGTCAGAAAGGGCTGAAAAGACATATTCAGGGTACAAAATGAGAAGAATATGCAGCTCAGAATACTTTATCTAGCAAGGCTGTCATTCAGAATGGTTGGGGAGATGAAGAGCTTCCAGGACAGGCAGACACTGAAAGAATATATGACCACTAAGCCAGTGCTGAAAGAAATGTTAAAGGGGATCCTGTAAGTGAAGACAGACCCTGGAGTCAAATAGACCAGAAGAAACAGAAAATCATCAGAAACAGGGATTTCACAGGCAATGCAATGGCACTAAAGTCATATCTTTCAATAGTTACTCTGAATGTAGATGGGCTGAATGCTCCCATAAAAAAAAAGGTTTCAGACTGGATAAAAAAACATGACCCTTCCATATGCTGGCTCCTAGAGACTCATTTTGAATCTAAAGACACCTCCAGATTGAAGGTGAGGGAATGGAGAACCGTTTACCATACAAATGGACATCAAAAGAAAGCTGAATAGTATACTCATAGTCTCTCATGAGAAACAAACTGAGGGCCTCAGAGGGGAGGGTGGTGGGGGAATGGGATAGGCTGGTGATGGGTAGTAAGGAGGGCACATATTGCATGGTGCACGGGGTGTTACATGCAACTAATAAATCATAGAGCTTTACATCATGAACCGGGGATGTACTGTATGGTGACTAACATAATATAATAAAAAATCATTAAAAAAAAACAAGTACATAATAATAATAAAAAAAGAAAGAAAGCTGGATAGCAATCCTCATATCAAATAAATTAGATGTTAAACCAAAGACCATAGTAAGTTATGTAGAGGGGCACCATATCATACTTGAAGGGTCTAACCAACAAGAACATCTAACAACTCTAAATATATATATATATATATATATATATATATATATATATATATATATATGCCCCCAATATGGGAGCAGCCGATTTTATAAAACAATTAATAACCAAAATAAATAAACATATTGATAGTAATACATCAATATTATGAGACCTCAACACACCACTCAAAGCAATGGACAGATCATCTAAGTAGAAGATTGACAAAGAACCAAGAGCTGTGAAAGACACATTTGACCAGATAGTCATCATAGATGTATAGAGAACATTCCATCCTAAAACAACAGAATACCCCTTCTTCTCTAGTTCACATGGAACGTTATCCAGAAAAGACCACATACTGGGTCACAAATATGGTCTCAATTGATACCAAAATATAGAGATTATTCCCTGCATATTTTCAGACCACAATGCTTTGAAACTGGAACTCAATTAGAAGATGAAATTTGGAAGAAACTCAAATGCTTGGAAGTTAAAGACAATCCTGCTAAAGAATGATTGGGTCAACTAGGAAGTTAAAGAAGAACTTAAACAATTCATCGAACCTAATGACAACAAAAACACTTCAGTCCAAAACCTCTGGGATACTGCAAAGGTGGTCCTAAGAGGGAAATACATAGTCATTCAAGCCTCTCAAAAATTAGAAAAATCCCCAAAGCACAAGCTAACTTTAAACCTAAAGACCCTGGAGTAAGAACAGTAAATAAATAATAAACCAAGCAGGGAAAGAAAAATAATCACTATTAGAGCAGAAATCAATGAAATAAAAACTAGATAAACATAGAAGCCAGTTCCTTGAAAGAATTAACAAGATCAATAAACCTCTGGCCAGACTTATCCAAAAGAAAAGGGAAGAGGCCCAAATCAGTAAAATTATGAATGAAGGGGGAGAGATCACGACTAATACCAAGGAAAAGGAAACAATTATTAAAATTATTACCAGTAACTATACCAACAAATTAAGCAACCTGAATGAAATTGATGCCTTCCTGGAAACTTATAAACTACCAAGACTGAAACAGGAAGAAACAGATAATCTGAATAGACCAATACCCAGCAAGGAAATTGAAGCAGTAATCAAAAACCTCCCCCAGAATGGGTCCAGGGCCAGATGGCTTCCCAGGGTAATTCTACCAGATATTTAAATTAGAAACAATACCTATTCTACTGAAACTGTTTCAAAAATTAGAAATGGAAGGGAAAATTCTGAAGTCATTCTATGAGACCAGCATTACCTTGATCCCAAAGCAAACAAGGACCCCATCAAAAAGGAGAATTACCGACCAATATCCCTGATGAAAACGGATGCCAAAATACTCACCATGATACTAGCCGATAGGATACAACAGTACATTAAAAGGATTCTTCACCATGACCAGGTGGGATTTATTTCTGGGATGCAAGGGTGGTTTCACATTTGAAAATCAATCCACATGATAGATTACATTAATGAAGTAAAAAACAAGAACCATATGATACTCTCAATTGTTGCAGAACAAGCATTTGACAATATACTGCATCTTTTCCTGATAAAAACTCTTCAAAGTGTAGGCATAGAGTAAAATACCTCAATACCATAAGAGCAATCTCTGAGAAGCCCACAGCAAATATGATTATCGATGGGAAAAAGAGAGCACTTTTCTCTTAAGGTCAGGAACACGAAAGGGATGCTGACTCACACCATTATTGTTCAACATAATCCTAGAATTCCTGGCCTCAGGAATCCACAACAAAAAGTGATAAATGGCTTTCAAATTGTCAAAGAAGAAGTAAAACACTCTCTCTTTCCAGCTTACATGATACCTTATGTGGAAAACCCAAAAGACTCCACCCCCAAATTACTAGAATTCATACAGCAATTCAGCAGCATTGCAGGAATCAAAATCAATGCACAGAAACAGATTGCATTTCTATATACTAACAATGTAACTGAAGAAAGATAAATTAATAGTTGATTCAATTTACAATAGCACCAAAAAGTGTAATATACCTAGGAATAAACCTAACCAAAGAGGTAAAGGGTCCATACTCTAGAACCAAGCCATTATGAAAGAAATCAAGGAAAACACAAAGACATGGAAAGACAATTGATGCTCATGGATTGGAAGCATAAACATTGTTAAAATGTCTATGCTGCCTAGATCAGTCTACAGTTTTAATGCAATCCCTATCATAGTATCACCAACATTTTTCACAGAGCTGGAAGAATCCTAAATTTTGTATAGAACCATAAAAGACCCCAAATTGCCAGGAGAATGTTGAAAAAGAATACCAAAGCTGGGGGAATCACAATGCCCTGACTTTAAGCTGTATTACAAAGCTGTGATCATCAACACAGCATGGTATTGGCACAAAAACAAACACATGGATCGATGAAACAGAATAGAGACCCCCAAAATGGACGCTCAACTCTAATGTCCACTAATCTTCAACAAATCAGGAGAAAATATCCAATGGAAAAAAGACAGTCTCTTCAATAAATGGTGCTGGGAGGATTGGAAGGCCATATGCAGAAGAATGAAATTGGATCATTCCATTACACCATACACAAAGATAAACTCAAAATGGATGAAAGACTTCAATGTGAGACCGGAATCCATCAAAATCCTAGAGGAGAACATAGGCAGTAACCTCTTCGACATCAGCCTCAGCAATTTCTTTCAAGACACGCCTCTAAAGGCAAGGGAAACAAAAGCAAATATGAACTTTTGGGACTTCATCAAGATAGTCTCATAGGTTTTCAAACTGGAGAACAATCATCCATCTAAGTAGAAAAACTCTCTTGATAGCCATGCCTGAAGTCTTTATCTCAGACATTCAAGTTCATGACAGAAAGCCTTCACCATAGCAAGTCAAACAGGGGAAAGGAGGGAAAACCGAGTGGGAAAAAATCTGAGAGGGAAGCAAACCATGAGAGACTCTTAACTATAGGAAACAACCTGAGGCTCACTGGAGTGGACGTGGGTGGGGGATTGGGACACTGGGTGATGGATTATAAGGAGGGCACATGATGTGAAGAGCACTGGGTATTACATGCATCCGATGAATTATTGAACTCTACTTCTGAAAATATTGATGTTCTATATGTTGTTCTACAGTTATTTTGGTTTCTATTTCATTGATTTCTGCTCTAATCTTTATTACTTTTTTGTCCTGCTTGGTTTAGGCTTTACCCTCTGTTCTTTTTCCAGCCCCTTTAGGTGTCTTTTCTAGTTTCTTGAGAAACATTTGTCCTCATATCTACTTTCCTCTTAGGACTGCCATTGTTTCATCCTAAAGGTTTTGAACAGGTGTGTTTTGATTTTAATTTGTTTCCATGATTTTTAAAATTCTTCTTTATTTTACTGTGTGACCCATTCGCTTTTTAGTAAGATGTTCTTTAGCCTTCAAGTATTTGTGTTCCTTCCAAATTTCATCTTCTGATTAAGTTCAATTTTCAAAGCGTTGTGGCCTGAAAATATGCAGGGAATAATCCCAATTATTTGGTACTGGTTGAGACCTGATTTGAGACTCAGTATGTGACCTATTCTGAGGAATGTTCCTTGTGCACTTGAGAAGAATGTGCATTCTTTGTTTTAGGATGGAATGCTCTGTATGTATTTGTGAAGTCCATCTGGTCCAGTGTGCCATTCAAAGTCTTTGTTTCCTTGTTGATCTTCTGCTTAGATCATCTGTCCATTGCTGTGAGTGGGGTGTTGAAGTCTTCTACTATTATTGTATCAATGTGTTTCTTTAATTCGGTTATCAGTTGCTTGATATGATTAGCTGTTCCCAAGTTAGGAGCATAAGTATTTAGAATTGTTATATCTTCTTGTTGGATAGTTCCTTTGAATATGATATCATGTCCCTCTTCATTTCTTATTACAGTCTTTGTTTTAAAATCTAATTTGTCTGTTATAAGGATTGCTATCCCAGCTTCCTTTTGAAGTCCATTAGTATGATAGATGGTTATCTGCCCTCTCACTTTCAATCTGGACATGTATTTGGGTTCAAACTGAGACTGATAGACAGCATATGGATAGGTTTTGCTTTTTTATCTACTCTGATACTCTGTGTCTTTTTATTGGAGCCTTGAGCCCATTTACATTCGGAGTAAATATTGAAAGATGAATTTAGTGCCATTGTGTTACCTATAAATTAAGTAATTCTCTGTATTGTCCCTGTTCCTTGATGACCTATGTGACTTTTGGACTCTCTCTTTGCATAAAGGATCTCCTTTCATATTTCTTGCAGAATAGGTCTTTTGATTACATTTTTTTTTTACTTTTTTTGTCCTGAAAGACCTTTATCTTTCCTTCTCTTCTGAAAGTCATCCTTGCTGGGTAAATAATTATTGTTTGTGTGTTTTTCTCATTTAGCACCCTGAATATATCATGCCAGTCCTCTCTGACCTGCCAGGTGTCTGTGGATAGGTCTGTCATCAGCTTTATGTTTCTATTCCTATAGATTAGGACCTCTTGTCCCAAGCTTCTTTCAGGATTTTCTTTTTGTCTCTGAAATTTGCAAGCTTCATTATTATATGGTGGGGTGTTGATCTATTTTTATTGATTTTAAGGGGGATTCTCTGTCCTTCCTGGATTTGAACACCTGTTTCCTTCCCCAGATTACAGAAGTTCCCAGCTATTATTTGCTCAAATGTATCTTCTGCTCCTCTCTCTTCCCTCTTCCTCTAGGAACCCAGTTATTGTAATTTTGATTTTTTATGATATTGCTGAACTTTTGAATCATCCCCTCATGAACCAGTATTTGTTTGTCTCTCTTTTCTTCAGTTTATTTCCCATTATTTTATCTTCTATATCACTAAATCTCACTTCTGACTCATTTATCCCAGCAATGAGATCCTCCATTTTTATTGATTCTCAGGAATACTCTTTTTTAGTTTTTATATGATTAGATTTTAGTACTTTTATTTCTCCATTAAGGGATTCTCTAGAGTATTCTGTGTTTTTTTTTTTCAAGTCCACATAGTATTTTTATAATTGTTATTCAGAATTCTACCTTGGACATCTTACTAAATTATTAAGTCTCTGGTAATTATTACTGCCCCATGTTCCTTTTTCTGGGAATTTTCCTTCTTGTCATTTTGTTCAGAGAAGAATAGAGGAATGAGAGAACAAATACAAAAATATCACCCGTGACCCAGTGAAATACACACTAGAAAAATCAGAAGAGATAAGAAACAAAAAAAGGAAAACAAAAGAAAAAAAGGAGAATATAATCAAACAGGTGGTCAGAACAGGATGATACCCCAAGTTCTGGGTGTATTTTGGTCTGTTTGTTAGAAAACACTAGATCCCAAAATTGTAAAGAAAAATAATCTTATATATATTTGGATATAGATATAGATAGATATAAATATACAAAAATAAAATTGAATACAATGAAATGAAGCCAAATATAAAGAATATATTTAAGAAATGTAAATGTAAAAATGAAAATTCAAAAAGACTTTAAAAAAGGGTTGATTAAATAAGAAACTACTTGTAAAAGAAAATAAAGAAGCAGGATATTTTAAACTGAAAGACTAAAAAATCACAAGAAGGAACATCAAATTCTATAAACTATTTTTCCCTAGTGCAGGAGTTGTTCAGTCCTGAGTGATCCATAAACTTGGTATTCACCTGGTGATCCTGGTAGTCTTCTGGGGGACGGACCTGTTCCACTGATTCTCAGGTGTCTTTGCCTAGATGGAGTTGCACCACCGTTAACAGGAGGTCATGCTCAGTGTAAGTGATTTTGTGTTCTCTGAAGGCTTTCAGCACTGCTTTAAAGGATGAAAATTAAAATGATGGTACCCTGATCTCCAGGCCTGGAGCTGGAGGATTGCAGCCCACACTCTTCAGTGTGCCCTCAAGAAAAAACAGTCAGTTACTTTTGTCTCCCTGGTTTTTCTTCTCACTCTTTGCTCACCTGGCCTGTGACCAAGCATTTATATCCTAGACACACAACCCCAATTCAAGTCTCCAAACTCTGCAGACTCCTGAAGCACACACATGTGCCTTGTTCTTGGGGAATGAGGAGGCTCTCATGTGGTTCTGCCCCTTGTTAGGTCCCTGTTTCGAGAGTGGTCAACCAATCCTACACTGATTCATGGTTTATGGCAATGCTTAGCTGAAAGCCCACTCCTGGCCTCACTGATTGCAACCAGGTTCCTGGCTCCAATGCTTGGGAGCTCTGCCACACTCAGGCACCCCATTCTTTCTTTGACCCCAGAGATACAGGGATCATACTGTTCCACTTAGGATTCTGCCACCTGAGAACCTTTCAGGCATGGATGTCCCTCACCAGAGCAGACTTTTAAAAATTCCAATTTTGCACTCCCCAGCTATACCACTTTCCAGTAGTCAGCTTGAGGAAGCTTGCTCCCCCTGCATTTTATCTTCCAATATATCCCCTCAGGTTCACTTTTCTGTACTTCCTACCTTGCAAAAAGTGGTTGCTTTTGTATTTGTAGAATTACAGCAATTCTTTTTTTAGATCTCAGGTTGAATTCACAGGTTTTCAAAATGATTTGATAGCTATCTAGCTGAATTCTAGGGATGAGATGAAATGAAGGGCCTCTACGCTTCTGCAATTTTCCTCTGAATCTCTTTTCTATTATTTTTGTTTCTGTTTCTAATCTGAGCATAGGTGTTGCCATATATTATCCCATAAAATTAGTTAAGGAGGTTGACTGGTTAAAATTCAATCTCATTTTAATTTCTACCAATTAACCATTATTTCTATAGGAAAAATATTAAGTGAATATCTTGCTATTATTTCAATTTCTGTGTCTGAACTTGGGCACAATTTGCACATTAAGGAATTTTGAAACCTAGTCCTTCTTCCATAAGCAAGCCAATATTCTTAAGATTACTATATCAGAAAAATTCACTAGTTAACAGGTAACAACTCTTATGTCATGTAATTCCCCAGAAATTCTTACCTATCTCTACACACAAAAAATCCAACTATATGTCAGTGGTTATTAATAATTCAGACTTCAAATCCATATGCACATTCTAAAGGGAAAATCCTTTAATTAATACATTTTAAAGCCCTATTAGATAGGAGTGGTGACATGGTTGTTTTCATTTTTACAAATACATGACAGCACTTGGCCAGAACTCATTTTTTTTTTCTTCTTTTGGATCACTGACACAAACGCTAATGAAGCAACATATGCAATGCATAATATGTGATTAATTGTGGCCTAGAGACCAAGTTTTCCCAATAGGGCTGTTGAAACCAAAATATGAGTTTCCACCATCATTAGGCAGTCAGTCCATTTGCCTTGAGAGATTAAAAATCTTACATAAAGGGAAGCAAATTTCTATGTATGTTTAAATTATGTTTTCTACTAAATTTAGTAGAAATTTAGCTAAATGATTGAAGTCTTATTGTCTATGGAAAAAAAAGGGAAAAAAAAACATCAATATAATCTTACAGACTTGGAGAACATTAACAGCTCCTAAAACGAGTCTCAAATTAGAGATTTAGGAGTTAAACATTTTTGTTTCTCTTGGAATCATTTTTTTTTCTGCTTTTCAGATGTGCCACCCTAAATAGCTTGATTATTCAGAGTATATTTGGTTCTGCCAAATATATATATGATCAACAAATAATGTAGTTTTACTAAATTTTCTTATTAAAATAGAAATTGCTGTGATTGCTACCCTCTGGTAGGTGTTAGGAATCCTTCCTATGCACACTATTGCAGATACATCTTTCATCATTTTTTAATGTTTCATTTTAAGAATAAAATTCTAGAAGAATGCAACACAGCTCTATATGAGGTTATATGCATCAAAGGAAATGACTTTTAGATTAATTATTTTATAAAAGTAAATAAAATTTTTATGTCTGCACATCAAGAAGAAAATATACTATTTTAAGGAAATATCTTTTTGTTTAGTTTTGAAGACATGGCTTGGTGAAGGGAAAGAAATCTTCATAGTTTCAATCACTCAACTGGTAAACAAATGTTTAATCTTCTGAATTCTCTGAAGTAAGTGAAAAGAATTTGGTGTGCCTTGATGAGTTTACTACAACTTATACTGAAAAAGAAAACTTGCAAATAGTGTCAAACACTATTTAAAGAAATTCATTTCATTTTGATGATTATGTAGTGTGAATTCTATTATATATCTGCCATCAGCATATTCTCAAAGGGACTATTTCTGAGTGGCTATGTTATCAACATATTACTAAACAATTTATGTAAAAAGAATATGGAGGTAAGTATTTGATATTTGTTTGGTCTTATATTGAATTTGAATCATGCCAGGCTTAACAGACAAAGGAGATGAAGGATATTTTGCCACATTGACATAGGACCAATGTTTGGTAGCACTGGGTACCTCTTACCTAAGAGAGCCTGACTTTGGAACGTCCTTGTATTCTTGACGGGGCTAGTGAACATATTTTTTTTCTTTCTTCTTTAACCCCTAACATTTTACCTTATGTTTAGCATAAAGTTATATAGAACAATATTTTTGAAATAATTAAAGTATGTAGAAGTAAAGAATTTCAGGAAATGAAAAAATACATGCTGAGAATTTTATGTGGTTCTATTATTTTTGGAAGTTTTATGGTTCCATATGTCATGAATATAATTAATATTGATATTTTGAAGAAATACATTTTGATATTTACCTTATAATTGACTGAAAATATGAAGGAGGTAACACTTTTTCTAAACGTATGGCTTCCATTGCTACTCATTGATTTTGTTTATATCTCCTTTGAGTTACCAAATTCCTTTACCTTAAATAAAAACAACACTTAAGATTTTAATAAAAGCAGAATCCAAAATTCAAGGCAAGTGTGGAGGAAAATAATGAAAAAATATGTGGGAACAATGATAAGTACCATGAGGTTTTATTATGCTGAATATGACTGTAGATATAAGTCCACATTTGATAAAGTTGTTTAAGTAGAAATTTTTGACTTTCAGTTTATGGATCTAATAATATTAAACCTGTTCTGAATTCTACAATAGTAAATTTTAATATTGCTTTCTTTCTTCTTCCAAATTTCCAGTTTGGGTGCAAAACAAACTTGAAGATGATGTTATTTTAAATTTCTTACTTCATATTGAAATTCCAAATATTACTTAATGCACCAGAGCTACATGATAATTACAATTGTTTTAAGATTGGTAATCGTAATTTTTAAATTATATTGGTGAACATGATAACAGTTGTCAGGCTTCAATGTATTTATTTTTAATTAATCTAATTTGAACTCACATTTGGAATTTCATCTACACCTAGAAAGAAAGTGGTTTTGGGTGTTGGAAGAGGTGTCTGGGTGTTAGAGAATTTCTTTTTTGGGGAAAGTAGGTGCATGATACCTTTCAGGTGCTTCTCATCATAACACGTACTGTTATACTTTTTTTTTCCTCATCTATTGAGTGAAATAATTTTTAAATTATTTTTTATAATACAATATGTGGCATAATCTAAAATTAATTTCTTGAACTTTGGGGAACAATTTTTACAGCATTTAATTTTTTTTTAATCATTACCTTACTATTACCTTTTGGAATAAAAGTAGGGGAAAAAGAAAAATAAAACTGATTAGATAACTTTGTATATGTTCTAAACTGCCTACAAATTCTGTACTTAAAGAAAGGAAAAAAAAAGAAGAAATATGTGTTTTTCAACGTGGACATAAATTTACAATGTGTTTAGTACTGTCATAAATTAATTGGGTTATGGAGTGTGATTAATACATCTGATGATCAAAAAATATAGAGCTTGGAGAGGGTTTCTGTTGTAATGAGCACTGGGTACTATATAAGACTGATGAATCACAGACCTGTAACCCGAAAACAAATAATACATTATATGTTAATTAATTGCATATAAGTTTTAAACAAAGAGCTAAGAAAATTAAGTAAGCAGAAAATATCTAAAAGTCGCTGTTTGTAAATATGTTGATTCATTTCTGATCATACAGAGTTTGTTATCTGAAAGTTATCAATTTAATATAATTTTGTTTTCCATTCATTTTGGGTGGAAAACAAAAGTAGTGAACATTCTGGATACTTTACTTGGCTGGGGAAAGTGTCTGGTGGCAATTCAACTCATTTAATAATATTTTCTTTTCTATTAAAAGGCAGTCATTGTCTTTACATGGAATCTTCAGATATGATCTGCTCTGATATTTTGCATTAAACGATGAAAACAGGAAATCAAAGTATTGAAACAGACTTTATACTTTCTGGTCTTTTCCAATATGGTCGCATGGGCACTTTCCTCTTTGTTGCCATTGTAATCCTCTTTGCAGTGGCTCTGATGGGGAATATCATACTGATCCTCCTCATCCGACTGGACACCAGACTCCACACTCCAATGTACTTTCTACTCAGTCAGCTCTCCTTCATTGATATAATGAACATTTCCACCACAGTGCCCAAGATGACCACTGACTTTCTGTCAAATAGTAAGACCATTACTTTTTCAGGCTGTGAGATTCAAACATTTGTGTTCATAGTCCTTGGTGGAACTGAAGCCCTTCTCCTTGGTTTCATGTCTTATGATCGATATGTAGCCATCTGTCACCCTTTGCACTATCCTGTACTCATGAGCAAGAAGATCTGTTGGTTCATGGTCACATGTGCATGGACCAGTGGTTCTATCAATGCTTTAGTACATACATTGTATGTATTTCATCTTCCATTTTGTAGATCACGGCTCATCAACCACTTTTTCTGTGAACTTCCATCTCTATTACAACTGGTGTGTCAGGACACTTCCACATATGAGTACACAATCATTCTGAGTGGGCTTATTATCCTCCTCCTGCCATTCATGGCTGTTCTAGCTTCCTATGCACGTGTACTTACTGTAGTGTTCCAGATGAGCTCTGGTAAAGGACAGAGAAGAGCTATTTCCACTTGCTCCTCTCACCTGATTGTGGCAAGCTTATTCTATGTGACTGGTCTTTCCACCTACACAAGGCCACACTCCTTGCATTCTCCGGAGCAAGATAAGGCGGTGGCAGTGTTTTACACCATCATCACACCTCTTCTGAACCCATTTATCTACAGCCTGAGGAATAAGGAGGTTATTGGGGCCATGAGAAGACTGTTGGCATAATGGATATTTGTTTTTGAAATGTCACTTTGGGAACCCCTTATTGATTGAGATTGAATGACATAGATCACTTTGCCTTGAATACTGTTTTGAAGCATGTAAACCCTGTGAAATTTGACAAAATAAATAAATTGATAAATACATTGATTCCCACTGGCTTCAGAATGGCTTAATCATACTTATTGAAACTGGATGGATTTCCCATCTGGAAGCTGGGAAGATGGTGTTATTGTCAACATTGGCTAGTTTCTGAAACCATAGATGTCATCCTTGTCAACTCAATGTTTGCCTCTCACAGCAAATATCTTGCAATGTCCTCCTTAATATCTGAAATGCAATGAAAAGGAAATATAACCTATTGAAACATATACATTAAAATGATCTATGCAAAATACATAATCTTATGTAGATCAGAGTATTTAATTCACTCATTCATGTGTACACTCAACAACTGATTTATTGCTCTATGTGTGTGTAACTGCTACAGGCATTGGTGATATGGAAGTAAAGAAAAGTAAGAACCAACAGAAATCTTTGAACTCATCAAGTTTGCATTTCAATACAGAAAAATATATAAAATTAATACAATAACATGAATAATTTAGATTATGTCAAATATAGTAATTAATAGAAAAAATGCTGGATATGGGAAAGGTTAAACCAGAGAGTTTTGTAATTTTAAATAAAATATTCCAATAGGGGCAACTATGAGAATGATACTTGGTAAAAATTTAACTTAGCTGAAAAAATAATTCAAATGGATATGTCAAAAAGAATGTTCTTGACATAGGAAAGCGTAAATGAAAAAGTTTAGAAGAGGAAACGTGACTCACAAGACAAAGAAAATGAAGGACGGAATTGGTGGGCTCTAGGAAATGAGTAGTAATAGATCCTACATTTTAATTGTGGGTTGACGATTGTGAGGCGCTTGGTTTTTAATCCAAGAAAATTGGCAACCATTGTTATGCTTGCAAAGAGAATTGAAATAGGCAATTAGGAGACCATTGCAGTAGTACAGTTGTTACGAGGTACTGCCTTGGAGAAAAGTGGTAATGATATAGAAAGAAGTGGTCAATCTCTGGAGATTAGTTGAAAGCATACATTTGAGGCTTGCGGACAGATATGTTGGGAAATTTGAGGTATCAAAGAACAAGGAATTGGGCTAAGATCTTGCAGTAAAAACTGGAAGTAAGAAATCATCATTGTTACTATCGAGGAAAACCATAGGAACAGCATTCCATCTTCCAATTCCTTTGTGCCACTTCACTATTTGTACCTCCTCTTTACAATGGTCATTATTCTGACTTCCATCAACAGTGAGGGAAAGTGTTAATAGAATCCAACAAATAATCCTGTTGTGCATCTGGCTTTTTTTTCTCCATGTTTATGGGATTCAACCTTAATAATGCAAGCAATAATGCTATTGTTTTTAATGCTGACTAGCATTCCACTGTGTAAATGTATTACTATTGGTTTCATTGGATTGTTTGATATTTTCAGCTATTGTGAATAAAAATGCTATAACCTTCCCTATACAAAAGTTTTCTTGTGGGCACATGCACTCAATTATTTCTTCAGCATATACTAAGGAAAATATGGTTTAGTCATAGATAAAGTGCATGCTTAACTTTAATTAAACAATTAGGTTGTGGTATTAATATCAAATATTCCAAAGAGGGATACTTAAAAACCTATTGTTTGTGTAAATACCTCAGAGTGCAATGGCTGGCTCATGGGGTGATTCTATGTTTAACTTTTTGAGGAACCTCCATACTGTTCTCCAGAGTGGTTGAACCACTTTTTATTCCCACCAACAGTGTAAGAGGGTTCCCCTTTCTCCATATCCTCACCAACACCTGTCATTTCCTGTGTTGTCAATTTTAGCCATTTTGACTGGTATGAGGTGATTGTAGCAAATTTAAAATAGAAGTTTCAATAACTTCTTGTTATCTCATTGATTTGTATTGCTCTGATAATGAGTGATGTTCAGCATATTTTCATGAGTCTGTTAGCCCTTTGTCTTCTTCGGAAACATGTCTAGTCATATCTTCTGCCCCATTTTTAACTGGATTATTCATATTTCAGGTATTGGCTTTTATAAGTTATGTGTGTACTTTGAATATTAACCCTTTATCAGGTGTGTCATTTGAAACTATCTTCTCCCATTGTGTAGGTTGCCTTTTAGTTTTGTTCATTGTTTCCTTCACCTGAAAAAAGCTCTTCATTTTCATGAAATCCCCGTAGTTTCTTTTGCTTTCACTTCTCTTGCTTTAGGAGATAAATCTAGTAAGAAGTTACTTTGACGGGGGTGCCTGGGTGGCACAGCGGTTAAGCATCTGCCTTCAGGGCGTGATCCCGGCGATCTGGGATCGAGCCCCACATCAGGCTCTTCTGCTATGAGGCTGCTTCTTCCTCTCCCACTCACCCTGCTTGTGTTCCCTCTCTCACTGGCTGTCTCTACCTCTGTCAAATAAATAAAATCTTTAAAAAAAAAAAAAGAAGTTACTTTGACCAATATCAAAGAAGTTACTGCCTGTGTTCTTCTCTAGGACTTTTATGGTTTCTTGTCTCACATTTAGGTCTCATCTATTTTGAATTTATTCTTATGTATTGTGTAAAAAGGTGGTCCCTTTTCATTCTTGTGCATGTTGTTGTCCATTTCTCCCAACATCAATATTGAAGAGCCTGTATTTTTTTCCATTACATATTCTTCCCGCTTTGTTGAAGATCAGTTCACTAAATACTTGTGGTTCCATTTCTGGGTTTTCTATTCTGTACCATTCATCTATGTGTCTGTTTTTGTGCCAGTACCCTACTGCCTTGATGATTACAGCTTTATAATATAGCTTGAAGTCTGAAACTGTGATGCCCCCAGCTTTGCTTTTCTTCCTCAATGTAGCTTTGCCTATTCAAGGTCTTTGTGATTCCATATCAATTTCAGGATTGTGTGTTCTAGTTCTGTGAAAAATGCTGGTGATATTTTGATAGGGACTGCATTACATGTGTAGATTGTTTTGGGTAGTATATACACGTTAACCATATTTTTTATTCCAATCCATGGAAGCATGAAATATTTTGAGTCATCTTCAGTTACTTTCACCAGTGTTTTATAATTTTCAGAGTACTGATCTTTTACTTCTTTGGTGATGTTTACTCCTAGGTGTCTTATGGTATTTGGCGACATTGTAAATGGGATTTATTCCTGGATTTCTCTGTCAACCACTTCAATGTTGGTGTTTTGAAATATATTGATTTTGTTACTTGAAACTTTACTGAACCTGTTTATCAGTTCTAGAAATTTTGTGGAGGGGCATTTTGGATTTTCTACATAGAGAGTAGCATGTCATTTGCAAATACTGAACATTGGATATCTTCCTTACCAATTTGGGTGTCTTTTATTTGTTTTTGTTGTGTGATTGCTGAGGCCAGGCCTTCCAGTACTATGTTAAATAACAGTGTTGATGGTGGACATCCGTGTCTTGCTCCTGATCAGAGAGGAAAACCTCTCAGTTTTTCCCCATTGAAGATGATATCAGCTTTGGGCTTTTCATATATAGCCTTTATTATGTTGAAGTACGATCCTTGGAGACCTACTTTGTTGAGGGTTTTTATCATGAATGAATATTGCACTTTTTCAAATGCTTCTTCTGCATCTATTGGGACGATCTTATGATTCTTACCTTTTTTTCTTTATTAATGTGGTGTATCTCATTGACTGAATTGTGAACATTGAATCACCCTGTGACAAACAAACTAATCCCACATGATCAGGATAAACAATTCTTTAATGTACTGTCAGATTCAATTTGCTAGAATTTTCTGAGAATTTTTGCATCCATATTTGTCAAGGATGTTGGCCTGTAGTTCTCTTTGGTGGAATCTTTCTCTGATTTTGGAATCATAGTAATTCTGGCCTTGAAGAAAGAGCTTGGGATTTTTTCCTTCCATTTCTATTTTCTGGAATAGTTTGAGAAAAATATATATTATCTTTTCTTAAAATGTTTGGTAGAATTTCCCTGGGAAGGCATCTCACCCTGGACTTTGGTTTGCTGGGAATTTTTTTTTTATTACTCATTCAATTTCATTGCATTACAGACCAAATACATTTCTAGAAATTTATCCATTTCTTCCATTTATCTAAATCTGTTAGCATAATCTTTTTTACAATATTCTCCTATAATTGTTCGTATTTCTATGGTGTTTGTTGTTATTTCTCATGTCTCATTTGCGATTTTATGTATTTGGGTCCTTTTCTCTTTATGACAAGACTGGTGGGGATTTATTCATTTTCTTAATTTTTTCAAAGAACAACCTCCTGGTTTCACATTTCTGTTCTTCTGTGTTTGTTTTGGTTTTGTTTTTTAGTTTCTATACCATTATTTTTTTTTATTATGCTATGTTAGTCACCATACAATACATCATTAGTTTTTGATGTAGTGTTCCATGATTCATTGTTTGCATATAACACCCAGTGCTCCATGCAATCAATACGTGCCCTCCTTAATACCCATCAACGGCCTATCCAATCCCTTATGTCCTCCCCTCTGAAGCCCTCAGTTTGTTTCCCAGAGTCCATAGTATACCATTCTTTTTTGTTCTAATCATTAGTATTTCCCTTTTTATGCTGGTTTTAGGCTTTGTTTGTTGTTCTTTTCCAGTTTCTTTAGGTGCAAGATTAGTTTATTGGAGATTTTTCTTGCTTCTTGGGGTACACTTATATTGTTATATACTTCCCTCTTAGGACCACTTTTGCTGCATTCCAATGGTTTTTGACCATCATATTTTCATTGTTATTTTTTTCCATGTGTTTTTTTTAGTTTCTTCCTTAATTTCCTGGTTGACCCATTCATTTTTAGTAAGATGTTCATTAACCTCCATGTATTTGTGGCCTTTCTATTTTTTATTCCTTGTGTATGACTTCAAATTTCATAGAGTTGTGGTAAATATATATACATGGTATGATCACAATCTCTTTGTACCTGTTAAGACCTGATTTGTGACCTAGTATGTGATCTTTTCTGGAGAATGTCCCATGTGCACTTGAAAAGAATGTGTATTCTACTGTTGTGGAATGAAAAATTCTGAATGTATCTGTTACATCTATCTGGCCTAGTTTGTCATCCAAAGCCGTTATTTCCTTGTTGATTTTCTGCTTAGAAGATCTATCCATTGATATTAGTGGGGTAAGCAAGTCCCATACTATTATTTTATTATTGTCAATGATTTCCTTTATGTCTGTTATTGTTTTATGTATTTGTGTGCTCCCAAGTTGAGGGCATAAATATTTATAATTGTGAGATCTTGTTAGATAGTCTGCTTTGTTACGATATAGTGCCCTTCTTCATCTCTTGTTACAGTCTTTGTTTTAATATCTAGTTTGTCCGATATAAGTATCAGAATTCAGTCTTTTTTTAATGTCCATTTGCATGTCAGTTCTCTCCCCCACCATACTTTCAATCCGAAGGTGGTTTTAGGTCCTGCTTTTATTGATTTTGTTGGGAGTTCTCTGTGCTCCTGAATTTGGGTGTCTGTTTCCTTCACCAGATTAAGGAAGCTTTCAACTATTATTTCCTCTAATAATCCTTCTGCCCTCTTTTCCTCTCTCTTCTTCTGGGATGCCTATGATACAAAATGTTGTTATGCTTTATGGAATCACTGAGTTCCCTCAGTCTACCCTCATGATTCATCATTCTTCTTTCTCTTTTTCATTCATCCTCATTATTTTCTGTAATTCTATCTTCTATATCACTTATTCATTCCTCTGATTCTTCTGTTCTTGTGGTCTTTATGTGCAATCAGTTTCAAATCATAGTTATTGTATTTTTCATTTCAGCCTGATTTTTTTAACTCTTTTATCTCTGCTACAGTTGTGTCCCTGATGTCTTCCATGTTTTCCTCTATTCCAGCAAGTATCTTTATGTTTGTGGCTTTAAATTTTCCATCAGGCATTTCACTTATATCTGCTTCAGGTATCTCTCTGGCTGTGACCTTTTCTTGTTTTGTTCTTTCAGGATGACTTCTATTTTAGTATGTTTTCTGGGTCTGTCTCCTCCTCTGTGTTAGAAAAGCTTGTTGTTTCCTGCTTCTGAGAGTGATGGCTTTATTTAATTCCAGTGTAACTGGCATTCATTGTTATATTAATTTCAGGTAAACAATATAATAATTCAACAATTTCATACATCACCAGTTCTCATGCTGGAAAATACAATTAAGATATTTTCACGAAAAGTGAGAGTCAATATTTTCAACTAAATTTTACATGTAAGATATTTGGGAGAAATTAAGATAGAATATATGTACTCAATAGAAACTCTGTAAAAGGAAAATTACATATATGCACATCTTCTCTGAACTCTAAACTATTCTACCTTGGCTTTCAAGTTATTTCAATTTTCTTTCTTTCTTCTCCTTGTCCTTCTCTTTCTTCTCTTTCTTCTTCCTCCTCTTCTTCATCTTCTTTTCCTTCTACTTCTCCTTGTTCTTCTTCTTCTTCTTCCTCTTGTTTGTTTCAAATCTCAGCACAGGAGTTGCCAATATTGTCCCATTAAATTAGTTTAGAAGGTTGACTGGTGGAAACCCAACCTCATTTTCATTTCTACCAATTAACTATTATTGCTATAGAAAAAAATGGATGAACATTATGCTATTAATTTAATTACTTTTCTGAACTTGAGCACAATTTGCCTTTGAAGGAATTTTGAAACCTGAGTCCTACTTCTACAAGCAAGCCAATATTCTTAAGATTGTTGTATGAAAAATGTGTGTTAGTTAATACAGAACATCATCTCCTATGTCATATAATTCCTTAGAAATTCCTACCTATTTTTCACACACAAAAAGAATCTGACTATATATCAGTTGGTTATTGATTATGCAGAGTTCAAATCCATATGCATATTCTAAAGGAAAATTCAGTTAATTAATACTTTTTAAAACCCTATCAGATAGGTCTGGTGATGTGATTGTTTTCATTTTTACAAATATATGACAGCATTTGCCCAGACCTTTTTTTTTTCCCCTTTTGGAAAACCAATACCAGTTCTAATTAAGCCTCATATGGTTAATTGTGGACCAGAGACCAAGTTTTCCCAAAAGGGCTGTTGAAACGAAAATACGAGTTTCCACCATTATTAGACAGTCAGTCCATTTGCCTTGAGAGGTTGAAAATCTTATATAAGGGGAAGAAAATGTCTGTGTACATTTAAATTATATTTTCTCTTATATTTTTTATGCTAAATGATCAAAGGCTTATTCTCAATGGCAAAATACATTACCAATAAACTTACAGACTAGGAGTACATGAACAGATCCTAAAACGTGTTGCAAATTAGAGTTTAAATATTTTTGGATTTCTCTTGGAATATTTTTCTTTCTATTCTGTAGATGTGCCAAATAAAATAGTTTGATTATTCAGAATATTGTGATACTGCCTATGTAACTCTTTTATATACACGATCAAAAAATAATGTAGTTTTACTAGAAGAATTTGTTGTAACTCTGTAATTATTACCCTCATGTGTGTTAAGAATTCTTTCTATGTATATACTATTGCAGATACATCTTTCATCCTTTTTTTAATGTTTTATTTTAATAACAAAATTCTAGAAGAGTGAGACACAGCTGTATATAACAGACTATATGCTTCAAAGGAAATGATTTTTTATTATTTTATAAAAGTAAAGAAAAATTGTATTCTGCTCATCAAGAAGAAAATATATTATTTTAAAGAAATATCATTTGCTTTAGTTTCTAAGACATGGATGGCATGGTTGAGGGAAAGAAATCTTCTTCACATTTTCAATCACTCAGCTATCAAATAGTTGTTTAATCTGCTGAGTCCTCTGAAGTAAGTGAAAAAACTTGGTGTGCCTTGATGAGTTTACAACAACTTATATTTTTTTTAATGATTTTTTATTATATTATGTTAGTCACCACAAAGTACATCCCCGGTTTCCGAAGCAAGGCTCGATGATTCATTAGTTGTGTATAACACCCAGTGCACCATGCAATACGTGCCCTCCTTACTACCCATCACCAGTCTATCCCATTCCCCCACCTCCCTCCCCTCTGAGGCCCTCAGTTTGTTTCTCATAGTCCATAGTCTCTCATATTTCATTCCCCCTTCTGATTACCCCCCTTTCTTTATCCCTTTCTTCCCCTACTGATCATCCTAGTTCTTATGTTCCATAGATGAGAGAAATCATATGATAGTTGTCTTTCTCTACTTGACTTCTTTCACTTAGCATTATCTCCTCCAGTGCCGTCCATGTTGCAGCAAATGTTGAGAACTCGTTCTTTCTGATAGCTGAGTAATATTCCATTGTATATATGGACCACAACTTCTTAATCCAGTCATCTGTTGAAGGGCATCTCAGCTCCTTCCACGATTTAGCTATTGTGGACATTGCTGCTATGAACATTGGGGTGCATATGGCCCTTCTCTTCACTACCTCTGTATCTTTGGGGTAAACACCCAGTAGTGCAATGGCTGGATCATAGGGTAGCTCAATTTTTAACTTTTTAAGGGACCTCCACACTGTTTTCCAGAGTGGCTGTACCAACTTGCATTCCCACCAACAATGTAGGAGGGATCCCCTTTCTCCACATCCTCTCCAACAATTGTTGTTTCTTGCCTTGTCTATTTTTGCCGTTCTAACTGGCGTAAGGTGGTATCTCAGTGTGGTTTTGATTTGAATTTCCTTGATGGCTAATGATTTTGAACATTTTTTCATGTGTCTGTTAGCCATTTGTATGTCTTCATTGGAAAAGTGTCTGTTCATTTCTTCTGCCCATTTTTTGATTTGTTTATTTGTTTCTCGTGTATTGAGTTTGAGAAGTTCTTTATAGATCTTGGATACCAGTCCTTTATCTGTAGTGTCATTTGCAAATATCTTCTCCCATTCCGTGGGCTGCCTCTTAGTTTTTCTGACTGTTTCCTTGGCTGTGCAGAAACTTTTAATCTTGATGAAGTCCCATAAGTTCATTTTATCTTTTGTTTCTCTTGCCTTTGGGGATGTATCATGAAAAAGTTGCTTTGGCTGATGTCGTAGAGGTTGCTGCCTATGTTCTCCTCTGAAATTTTGATGGATTCCTGTCTCACATCAAGGTCTTTCATCCATTTGGAGTTTAATTTAGGTATGGTGTGAGACAGTGGTCAAGTTTCATTCTTTTGCATGTAGCTGTCCAATTTTCCCAGCACCATTTATTGAAGAGACTGTCTTTTTCCCACCAGATGTTTTTTCCTGCTTTATCAAATATTAGTTGCCCAAAGAGCCGAGGGTCCATTTCTGGGCTCTCTATTCTGTTCCATTGGTCTATATGTCTGTTTTTGTGCCAGTACCATGCTGTCTTTGTGATCACAGCTTTGTAGTACAGCTTGAAATCCGGCATTGTGATGCCCCCAGCTTTGTTTTTCCTTTTCAACAGTTCCTTGGAGATTTGGGGCCTTTTCTGTTTCCATACAAATTTAAGGACTTTTTGTCCAGTTCTTTGAAAAATGTCCTCGGTATTTAGATCGGGATAGCATTGAAACTGTAGATTGCTCTGGGTAGCATGGACATTTTCACTATGTTAATTCTTCCGATCCATGAGCATGGAATATATTTCCATCATTTTATGTCTTCCTCAATGCCTTTCAAGAGTGATTTATAGTTTCTAGAATATAGGTCCTTTACGTCTCTGGTTAAGTTAATTCCAAGGTAACGTATGGTTTTTGGTGCTGTTGTAAATGGGATGGATTCCCTAATTTCTTTCTTTGGTCTCGTTATTTGTGTATAGAAATGCAACTGATTTCTGAGCATTGATTTTGTATCCTGCCACGTTACTGAATTGCTCTATAACTTCTAATAGTTTGGGAGTGGATTCTTTTGGGTTTTCCATATAGAGTATCATGTCATCTGCGAAGAGAGATATTTTGACTTCTTCTTTGCCGATTTGAATACTTTTGATCCCTTTTTGTCGTCTGATTGCTGTTGCAAGGACTTCTGGTACTGTGTTGAATAATAGTGGAGAAAGTCGGCATCCTTGTCGAGTTCCTGATTTTAAGGGAAAGGCTTCCAGCTTTTCCCCATTAAGAATAATATTTGCAGTAGCCTTTTCATAGATGGCTTTTATGAGATTGAGAAATGTACCCTCTATTCCTACACTCTGAAGGGTTTTAATCAGGAAAGGATGCTGTATTTTGTCAAATGCTTTTTTGGCATCAGTTGAGAGGATCATATGGTTCCTGAGTCGTTTCTTGTTGATATGATGTATCACGCTGATTGATTTGCGAATATTGAACCACGCTTGCATCCCAGGTATGAATCCCACTTGATCATGATGGATAATCCTTTTAATGTACTGTTGGATTCTATTAGCAAGTATCTTGTTGAGGATTTTGATGTCCATATTCATTAGGGAAATCGGTCTGTAATTCTCTTTTTTGAGGGGGTCTTTGCCTGGTTTGGGGATCAAGGTAATATTGGCCTCATAGAATGAGTTTGGTAGCTTTCCTTCTGTTTCTATTTTTTGAAATAGCTTTAGGAGAATAAGTATTATTTCTTCTTTGAATGTTTGGTAGAATTCCCCAGGAAAACCGTCCAGGCCTGGAGTTTTGTTATTTGGAAGGTTGTTTATCACTGACTCAATTTCTTCATAATTAATTGGCCTGTTTAAGAAATCAATTTCTTCCTGTTTCAATCTTGGTAGTTTATAGGTTTCCAGGAAGGATTCCATCTCTTCCAGATTGCTTAGTTTATTGGCATATAGCTGTTGATAAAAATTTCTAATAATCCTTCCAATTTCAATGGTGTTCGTCATGACCTCTCCTTTTTCATTCATACTTTTATTAATTTGGGTCCTTTCTCTTTTCTTTTGGATAAGTCTTGCCAGTGGTCTGTCAATTTTATTGATTCTCTCAAAGAACCAGCTTCTAGTCCTGTTAATCTGCTCTACACTATCTGGTTTCTGATTGATTGATTTCTGCTCTAATTTTGGTCACCTGCTTCCTCGTGAGTGGATTAGGCCTGTCCCTCTGTTGCTGTTCCAGCTTCTTGAGGTGAGAATATAAAAACTGCATTTTAGATTTTTCTATTCTTTTGAGTGAGGCTTGGATGCCTATGTGTTTCCCCCTTAGGACTGCCTTTGCAGTATCCCATAGGTTTTGGACTGTTGTATTTTCATTCTCATTGGTCTCCATAAATTGTTTATTTTGATCTTTGATTTCCTGGGTTATCGAGTCATTCCTGAGCAGGATGGTTCTTAGTCTCCAAGTGTTTGAGTTTCTTCCAAATTTTTCATTGTGGTTGAGTTCCAATTTCAGAGAGTTGTGGTCTGAGAATATGCAGGGGATAATTTCTATCTTTTGGTATCGGTTGAGACCTGTTTTGTGTCCCAGAACATGGTCTATTCTTGAGAATGTTCCATGGGCATTAGAATAGAATGAGTATTCTTTGGTTCTGGGGTGTATTGTTCTATATATATCTATGAGGTCCAACTCGTCAAGTATGGCATTCAAAGCCTTTGATTCTTTGCTTAGTTTTTGCCAGGGTGTTCTGTCTATTTCTGAGAGTGGAGTGTTGAGGTCCCCTACTATTAATGTATTTTTATCTATATGTCTCTTTATTCTGGTTAAGAGTTGGCTTGTGTATCTTGCTGTTCCCCTGTTGGGGGCATATATATTTATAATTGTCATATCCACTTGTTGAATACTTCCTTTAAGAATAATATAGTGCCCTTCTGCGTCTCTAACTATAGTCTGTAGTTTAAAATCCAATTTATCTGATATGAGAAGTGCTACCCCAGCTTTCTTTTTAGGTCCATTTGCGTGAAAGATGGTACTCCATCCCCTTACTCTCAGTCTGAATGCATCTTTGGGTTCGAAATGAGTCTCTTGTAGACAGCAAGTGGATGGGTCATTTCTTTTTATCCAATCTGCAATCCTGTGGCGCTTTCTGGGAGCGTTCAAACCATTCACATTAGTGCTAAGAACTGAGATATGTTTTTAATGATGCCATGTTGCCAGTAAAGTCTTTGTTTGTATTGGTTGTGACTTTCTTTTGTGTATCACTCTTGAGGCCTTTTTACCTTTATAGAACCCCCCTTAATATCTCCTGTAGGGCTGGTTTTGTGGTTACAAAATTGGTTAATGACTGGTGATCCTGAAATGTCTTTATTTCTCCATCAATTCTGAATGACAGCCTTGCTGGATAAAGGATCCTTGGCTGCATGTTTTTCTCTGAAAGAGCTTTAAATATGCTCCCCCAACCCTTTCTCTCATTCCAGGTCTTTGTAGACAGGTCTGACGTAATTGTGATGCCTTTGCCTTGGTACGTGAGAAATTTCTTTGCCCTGGCCACTTTCAATACTGTATCCTTGGATCTAATATTTGCGAATTACGCTATGACGTGACGTGGCGTAGGTTTGTTGTGGTTGAGCTTGGGAGGGGTCCTCTCTGCCTCTTGGACATGAATGTTTGTTTCCCTCGCTAGATTAGGGAAGTTTTCAGCTACAATTTGTTCAAATATCTCTTCTAGACCTCTGTTTTTCTCCACCCCCTCGAGGATGCCTATGATTCTGACATTGGATCGTTTCATTGAGTCAGTAATCTCCCGTAACCTACATTCATGGGCGTGGATTTTTTTAAGACCAACTTCTATTTTCGTTTTTTCCTCTATTATCCCATCCTCCCATTCACTAACCCGTTCTCTGCTTCGGTGACCCTGGCCGTCAGAGCCTCTAGCTTTGCCTGCATTTGGCTCATAGAATTTTTAATTTCTGTCAGATTCGCTCTCATTTCTATCTTTAGGGATTCTCTATTCTCAGTAACCTTTTCGTTAATACATTTTTCAATTCTACTCATCATTTTGACCATCGTTACTCTGATTTCCATGTCTGATAATTTGGTTACATCCATATCCATTATTTCGGTGGCAGAGGCCACAGACTCACTGTCTTTTCTTTGCTGTGGGGGCTTTTCCTTCTTGTCATTCTGATGAGGAGAGGTTGTGGGATTGTCCAGAGCCCAAATTATTGACTGGGTCCCAGGCCGTGCCCCTTGTTTTATAGGGATCTTAGGGATGTGGGCTTCTTCTTTAAAGATTTTATTTATTTATTTATCTGAGAGAGAGAGAGACAGTCAGCAAGAACGGGAACAGAAGCAGGGGAGTGGGAGAGGAAGAAGCAGGCTCTCAGCGGAGGAGCCCAATGAGGGACTCCTTTCAGGAACGCCGGGATCACAACAGGTGCTCAATGACTGCGCCACCCAGGCGCCCAGGGTTGTGGGCTTCTTGATTTTTCAGCCTTCGTTCTGTGTTCTGGGGGAGGGGCCTGCCGCGCTGGTACTCAGGCAACCCTGTTTGGGTAGAGTCTCTGTGTCCCCTGCGAGGGGGGATGGGGATGGGCAGGCTGTGAGCTGGTATTTCCAGGCTTTTGTTCTCTGGCGGCTTTCCCTGGTGGTCTGTTATGCCTCTTCTGAGAGTCAGGGCAGCAGAGGTTGAATTGTCACAGAACAGAGGGATTGTGGCCCATTCTCCACTGATGTTCTGGCCACTTTAACTCCGTTACTGTTGGTGCTGCTCAACCCTGCAGCGTCCCGGGATGTGCGCCCCACACCCGGCGTCCCTGCCCTCACTTCCAGGACCGGCGCGTCTCTGTCCTTTGTGTTTCTAACGCCGCCAGCCACCAGCCACCCCCTCACGCTCCCAGATCACCAGGTCTGAGTCTATGCCCGGTGAGCACACCGGGATTCCAGAGTTCTGTGTGAAGCCTGGTGGTGCATGCATCTGGTTCAGGGTCTTAGTCTGCTGTTTCGCGGGTGCCTACTGATGGCTGGTCCGCCCGCTCCCCCGTGCAGGTGGCCCACCAGCCGCCAGCCACCCTGCATGCGCTCCTGGAGCTCCCGGTCTCAGTCTGGATCCCGTGAGCACACCGGGATTCCGGGGTTGTTCCGCGAGATTCCTGGTGGCGCATGCTCCCAGCTCACCGGTCTCAGTCTGCTCTCTCGTGGGTGCCTTCTGTGAGTCCCCCGCTCCCCGTGCAGGTGGCTGCCGCTTCCCGGCGCCTGAACACGGTGGCTCCCTCCCCCTTCCATTTATCTTCTGATATCTGTGCGTGGTTTCATGGCTCCCCGCTTCAAACCTCAACTCTCAGCGCTGGAGATGTTCATTTGTAGAGATCCAGATGTATCATCCTGAGTCTCAGGTTGATTCCGTGGTTATTTAGGCTGGTCTGGTACCTATCCAACTCGACTCAGGGGACCGGCTGAAAAAGGGGTCCCCTACTCCTCCACCATCTTAACTCCTCCTCTACTACAATTTATATTGAAAAGGAAAACATGCAATTGGTGTCAGACATACTATTTAAGGAAAGGTATTTCATTTTGATGATTATGTCGTGTGAATTACATTAAGCATCTAACATGTGCATATTCTCAATGGGACTATTTCTGAGTTGGCTCTATTATCAACATACTACTTAAATGATATATGTGAGAGATATATGAGAGAGAGAAGTATTTGAAATTTGTTTGGGCTTATACTGAATTTGAGTCATCCCAGGTTTATATTTTTTTAAAGATTTTATTTACTTATTTGAGAAAGAGAAACAGAGCACAAGCCAGGAGAGGGGCAGAGGGAGAGGGAGAAGCAGACTGCATGTTAAGCAGGGAATAGGATGTGACACTCTATCCCAGGACCCTGGGATCATGACCTGAGCTAAAGGCAGCTGTTTAACTGACTGAGCCACCCAGGCACCCCTCATCCCAGGTTTAAAAAACAAAGGCGTTGAAGGCCATCTTGTCACAGTGAGATAGGGCCAGAGTTTTGTAGCAGTGTGTAAGAGAGCTTGACCCTGGAACATCCTTGTATTCTTGATTAGGCTAATGAACATGCTTGTTTCTTTCATCTTTAGTTTAAAAAAAATTCAGATTTTTTTTTTATTTACTAGAGAAAAAGACAGAGCACAAGCAGGGGGAGGGACAGAAAGAGAAAGATAAGCAGACTCCTTGTTGAGTGGGGAGTCTGATGTGGGGCTTGATCCCAGGACCTCAAGATCATGACCTGAGCTGAAGTCAGAGGCTTAACTGACTGAGACACCCAGGCACCCCAGTTCCTTTCTTCTTTAAACCATAATATTTTACATTGTGTTTAGCACAAATTTACATCCAACAATATTTTTTAAATTACAAAAGTGTGTAAAACTAATAAAGTATTTTAGGAAACAAAGCATACATAGTGAGAATTTTATGCAGTTCTATTAAAATACTTTTTAAGTGGTATGGCCCCATACAAGTCTTGGTTATTACTAATAATTCCCTTCTGATATTTACCTTATTAGTGACTGAAAATATGAAGGAGATAACACATTTTCTGTATGCTTGGTTTCCATTTCTACTCTTTTTTTTTTTATTTCCATCTCCTGGTATGAGTTACTTAATACCTTTACCTTAAATAAAATTCACATTAAAGTTTTTTAATAAGAGCGGAATTCAAAATTCAAGGAAAATGTGCAGAAAAAATAATGTAAATATATCTTTGGAGTTTGATAAGAATCAGAAGAGTTTTTATTATGATGAAAATACTTACAGACCTAATTGCCATTTTTAAAAGTTTTTACTTTATTCCAGTTAGTTAACACAAAATGTTACATTAGTTTCAGGTGTACTATATAGTGAATCAACAATTCCATACATCACCCAGGGATTATCAGGAAAAGTGCTCTTCTTAATTCCTATCACATATTCAGCCCATTTCCAACTTCCTTCCCTCTGATAAGCAATAGTTTATCCTCTATTATTTAGATTCTGTTTCTTGATTTGTCTTTCAGATGGCCAACACACACAAGGAAAGATGTTCATCATCACTTACCATCAGGGAAATACAAATGAAAACTGCAATGAGATGTCACCTCACACCTGTCAGAATGGCTAAAATCAACAACAAAGAAACAACAGGTTGTGTAGAAAAAGGAACACTCATGTTGGTGTGAATGAAAACTGGTACAGCCACTTTGAAAAATATTATGGACTTTCCTAAAAAAGTTAAAAAAAGAACTAATTGCATATTGATAAAGTTGTTTAGGTAGAAATGTTTGACTTTCAGTATATGGATCTAATAATACTTAAGTTGTTCTCAAATCTACCATGGTAAATGTAAGCTTTAATACTGCTTGTTCTCTCCTGCTAAAGGTTCTGTTTTTGGTTGAAAGCACACTTTCAAATGATGTCAATTTAATTTGCTTGACTAGTATGAAATTCCGAGATATTAGTTAATGCACCAGAGCTACATTTTAATCACACTTTTTGTTTGTTTGCTTTGGTTTGGTTTGGTTTGTTTCTTTGGATGGCGAACTATGTTTAAATTATATTGGTGAACATAATATCATAAAACCTGTGAGTCCTCAATGTGTGTATTTTATATTAATGTGAATTGAACTTCAGTTTGGAATTTTATCTACTTCTGGAAAGTGCCTCTGGATGTTGGAGTTTGAGTAGAGGATTTCTTTTTGGGGAAAGAAAATGCATTATGTCTTTAGGTGCTTCCATTTTAACATTCACATTAGTGCTTTTCCTTCATCTATTAAGTGAAATATATTTTATTTTATTTACACTACATTATAGATGTCATAGCTTAAAATTAATTTCTTGAAATGTTATGGAGAAGTTTTTACAGCCTGCGATGTTTTTAATACTTACCACAGTATAATGTTTGGAATCAGAGATGGGAAAACAATAGATCAGATAACTTTCTACATGCTTTAAAAAGTGCTAAGAATTTTGCACTTATTGAATAATCATTTTATTTATAATGTCATAAGCATTATAGCATAAAATTGAGATATTCCACAATAAGGGGCTGTTCTTTTGTGGGTTTTTTTTTGTTTTTTTGGGATTTTTTTCCCCACAAAATTCTATGTTTCTAGAACGTACCACAGAATTATCTTTAGAATCAGAGTTGGTATAAAATCTGAATAAAGAGCTTTGCATATGCATAACAAATGGCCTAAGAAATGTATCTATTGAAAAGAAAATAAAAGGATGAAAATATATATATATATATATATATATATATATATATATATATATAATTTTTTCCCAAATTGGTTGGAAATGTATAGTGCATTTAACAATGTTATAAATCTATTGAGGAATTGAGTGTGATGAACACATCTGGTGATAAAAAGAAAAAGTCAAAGCTAAGTGGAAATTGAGTGACCATACATTCTCTTAATGTTGTCTTCTGTGTAAAGATTTCTATTTACACATGATCATCCAGGGCTTGCACTCTCAAAGTTACTGTAATATGATAATGTTGCTTCCACTCATTTTGGGAAGAAAATCAAAGCAGTGCACAGTGTGGATACTTTCCTTGGCTGGGGAAATGATCTGGTGGCAAATAAACTCATTTAATAATAATCATTTTATTTTCTCTTAAAGGGCAGTCATTGTATTTACATGGAATCTTCAGATATGATCTGCTCTGATATTTTGAATTAAGCTTTGAAAACAGGAAATCAAAGTGTTGAAACAGACTTCATACTTTCTGGTCTTTTCCAATATGGTCTCATGGACACTTTCCTCTGTGTAGCCATTGTAATCCTCTTTGCAGCGGCTTTAAATGGGGAATATTATACTGATCCTTCTCATTCAACTGTACACCAGATTCCACACTCCAATGTACTTTTTACTCAGTCAGCTCTCCTTCATGGATATAATGAACATTTCCACCACAGTGCCCAAGATGACCACCGACTTCCTGTTAAATAGTAAGACCATTACATTTTTAGGCTGTGTGATTCAAACCTTTTTGTTCATGGTCCTTGGTGGAACTGAAGCTCTTCTCCTTGGTTTCATGTCTTATGATTGATATGTAGCCGTCTGTCACCCTTTACACTATCCTATACTCATGAGCAAGAAGATCTGTTGGTTCATGGTCACATGTGCATGGACGAGTGGTTCTATCAATGCTTTAGTACATACATTGTATGTATTTCAACTTCCATTTTGTAGATCATGGGTCATCAACCACTTTTTCTGTGAACTTCCATCTCCATTGCCACTGGTGTGTCAGGACACTTCCCAGTATGAGTACACAGTCCTTCTGAGTGGGGTGATTATTCTGCTGTTACCATTCATGGCCATTCTAGCTTCCTATGCATGTGTACTAACTGTGGTGTTCCAGGTGAGTACAGGAAAAGGACAGAGAAGAGCTGTCTCCACTTGCTCCTCTCACCTGATTGTGGCAAGCCTATTTTATATGACTACTCTCTCCACTTATCCAAGGCCACACTCCTTGCATTCTCCAGAAGAGGATAAGGCAGTGGCAGTGTTTTATACCATCATCACACCTCTTCTGAACCCATTTATCTACAGCCTCAGAAATAAGGAGGTTATCGGGGCCATGAGAAGACAATTGGTAGAGTGTGTATTTGTACACAAAATAGCACCTTAGGAGCCCCTAGTAAATGAGATTGAATAACATAGAATATTTTTGGAATACTGTTCTAGAATATGTAAACTCTAAGAAATACTTATCAAAGAAATAAATTGATAAATATATTGATTCCTCTTGGTTTCAGAATAACTTAATCATACATGTTGAAACTGGACTAATTTCCAAACTGGAAGCTGGAGAAATGTGTTATTTTCAACATCATGTAATTTCTAAAGCAATAGTTTTCATTCTTGATAACTTAGTGTTTACATATCACAACAAATATTTTGCAATGTCTTTCTTAATATCTGAAATGCAATGAAAGGAAATACAATCTACTCAAACACAAAACATTAAAAAGTTCTATGTAAAAAATATACTGTCATGTAGAGCAGACTAGATAACTCACTCATTCACCTGTTCACTCAACTGCTTTAATGTTTTAACTATGTGTGTGGCACTTCTGCACGCATTGGTTATATGGAAGTAAAGAAAGATTAGAACCAACAGAAATCTTTGAACTCATTAAGTTTGCATTTCAGTGCAGGGAGATGTAATATTAATAAAATAAACATGAATAATTTACTGTATGTCTAAAGTAGTAATTAATGGGAAAAAATGGATATTGGGAAAGGATAAGCCAGAGTGTTTTGTAGTTTTATAAAAAATAGTCCAATAGGGACAAATATGAGAGTGATGCATGGTCAAAAATTTGACTGAGATGAAAAAACATTTCAAATGGATATGTCATAAAGAATGTTCTGGACATAGGAAAAAGTAAATGAAAAAATATTTTTGAAGAGAATACTTGATTGACGGCACAGAAAATAAAAGAATAAATTGTTGGGCTTTAGGAAATGGGTAAATTTAATGGAGTCTGAATTTGAAATGTAAACTTGACCATTGTGAGGAGGTTTTCTTTGTAATCCAGGAAAATTGGCAACCATTGCTGTGCTTTCAAAGAGAATTGAAATGGGAGGTTATGAGACATTACAGTAGTACAGTTTTTATAAGATTCTACCTTGGAGATAAGTGGTAATGGCTGAGAAGCAAGAAGTGGCCAGCCTCTGGAGATGAGTAGAAAGCAGACCTTTGAGGCTTGCTGACAGAAATGATGTAAAATATGAGGGAATCATAAGAACAAAGAATTTGGTTGAAATCTTAGAAGAAATACTGTAAGTGAGAAATCATCATTATTACTGTGGAGGAAAACCATAGGAGCGAACATTTCTATCCTCCATTAGCACCTCCCTTCCACTTTTGTCATAATTTGGATTTCCATCAACACTGATAGAAGACCTTATTAATAGACTCCAACAAACAGTTCTCTTGTGCAACTGGCTTCTTTCCCTCAATGTTTATGAGGGGCAACCTTAATGATGCAAGCATTACTGCTATTGTTTTTATTGCTGACTAACATTCCACTGTATTTTTCTTTCATTGGGTCATTTGATATTTCCAGATGTTATGAATTTAAAAAAAAAATGCTATAACACTCCCTATACAAGAGTTTTCATTTGGGGAGAGGCATTTCAATATGGCAGAGGAGCACAAGACCTAAAGTTCATCTGGTCCCAGGAATTCAGCTAGATAGCTACCAAACCATTCTGAAAACCTATGAACGCATTGGGAGAATGACGAAAAGAGTAGCAGAAACTCTGTGAACAGAAAAAGCAGCCACTTTCTGCAAGGAGGAGAAAAGATGGCGGAGGAGTAGGAGACCCTTTCACAGCTGGTCCTGAGGCAAGCTGGATATCTACCAGACCATCCTGAAAACCCATGGAATCACCCTGACTCACAGGAAAATACATCTGAATCTCTACAAACGAACATCTCCAGCGCTGAATATTGAGGTACAAAACAGGGAGCTGTGAATCAGTGTACAGATATCAGAAGATAAACTGAAGGGGGAGGGAGCTGACATGCTCGGGCGACAGGAAGCAGTAGCCACTTGTGCTGGTGAGCGGGCTGGATTCACAGACCGGCACCCATGAGAGAACAGACTGAGACTGTGAGCCTGGGAACGCCCACAACCAGATTGAACACCAGAGCTCCAGAGCGTACACTCAAACTAGACTGAAACCTAGAGCTCGGGAGCATGCATGACTAGACTGAAATCCAGAGCCCTGAGCCCTCCTTGGAACCGGATAGATACCAGGAGCTCATCAGCACACACGCAACCAGAGTGAAAACCAGCACTCCAGAGCCTACGCGAACCATAAGGAAACAGGGAGCTCGGGAGCGTGCACAGGAACCAGGGGTGGTTGGCAGTGTTAGAAGCACAAAGGACAGAGATGTGTTGGTCCTGGAAGTGAGGGCTGGGACACCAGCTGTGGGGCGCACATCCCAGGATGCTGCAGGGTTTTTAGCAGCACCAACAGAAATAGGGTTAATGTGGCCAAGAGAGCTCAGTGGAGAGAGGACAATGATATCTCTGTTCTGAGACAGAGACTAGGATACATCCACTGCTGCTCTGACTCTCAGAAGAGTCACAGAAAACCACCAGGGAAAGCCACCAGAGAAAAAAAAGCCCAGAAATAAGGGCTCACATTGTGCCCATCCCCATCCCCCCTGCAGGGGACAGGGCAACTCTACCCAAACAGGTTGCCTGAATATCAGCGTGGCAGGCTCCTTCCCGAGAGAGCAGGCTGAAAAATCAAGAAGCCATCATCCCTAAGCTCCCTATCAAACAAGTGCACACTGCCTGTGTCCTGGTAAATATTTGGGCTCTGGGCATCCCCGCAACCTCTCCTCATCAGAATGATGAGGAGGAGAAATTCCCCCCAGCAAAGACTAGATAATGAGTCTGTGGCCTCTGCCACAGAATTGATAGATATGGATATAACCAAATTGTCAGAAATGGAGTTCAGAGTAACAATGGTCAAGATAATGTGTAGGCTTGAAAAAACTATTAATGAAAATATTAACGAGAATATAGAATCTCTAAGGGCAGAAATGAGAGCAAGTCTGGCAGAAATTAAAAATGCTATGAATCAAATGCAGTCTAAACTAGGTGCTCTGACAGCCAGGGTAAATGAAGCAAAAGCTCGAATTAGTGAATTGAAGGATGGGATGGTAGAAGAGAAAATTAAAACAGAAACTTGCCTCAAAAAAAAAATCCAATCTCAAGAATGTAGATTATGGGAGATTATTGACTCAATGAAATGTTCCAATGTCAGAATCATCGGCGTCCATGAGGGGGTGGAGAAAGAAATATGTCTAGAAGACATATTTGAACAAATTGTATCTGGCAAAGGAAACAAGTATTAGTGTCCAAGAAGCAAAGAGCACCCCTCCCAAGGTCGATGAGAACAGACCTACACCATGTCACGTCATAGTGCTATTCGCAAATATTAGATCCAAGGATACAGTATTGAAAGTGGCCAGGGGGTAGAAAATCCTTACGTACAGAGGGAAAAATATCAGAATAATGGCAGACATGTCTACAGAGATCTGGCAGGCTAGGATGGGTTGGCAGTTATTTTCGAAGCTCTATCAGAGAAGAATATGCAGCCAAGGATCTTTATCCAGCAAGGCTGTAATTCAGAATTGATGGAGAGATAAGGGCCTTCCAGGATCAGCAGAACATGAAGGAATTCGTAACCAGCAAACCAGGCCTACATGAGATATTAAGGGTGGTTCTATAAAAATAAAAATTCCCCAAGAGTGATACAGAACAGAAATTACAATCTATAGAAACAAAGACTTCACAGGCAACAGGACATCATTAAAATCATATCTCTCCATAATCACTCTCAATGTGAATGGCGTAAATGCTCCCATAAAAAGCCACAGGTTTGCAGATTGGATAAAAAGACATGACCCATCATTTGCTGTCTAGAGAGACCCATATTGAATCTAAAGATACATCCAGACTGAAAGTGAAGGGATGGAAAACCATGTTTCATGCCAATGGACCTCAAAAGAAAGCTGGGGTAGCAATTCTCGTATCAGACAGATTGGATTTTAAACTAAAGACTGTAGTTAGAGATACAGAAAGACACTATATTATTCATAAAGGATGTATCCAACAAGTGGATATGACAATTAAATTATCTACACCCCAACAAGGGAGCAGCTAGATACACAAGCCAACTCTTAACCAGAATAAAGAGATATAGATAATAATATATTAATAGTAGGTGGCCTCAACACTCAGACCTCAGCAATAGACAGATCACCTAAGCAGAAAATCAACAAAGTAACAAGAGCTTTGAATGACATACTAGACCAGGTGGACCTCATAGTTATGGATAGAACACCACAGCACAGAGCAACAGAATACTCATTCTTTTCGAATGTACATGGAACATTCTCCAGAATAGACCATATACTGGGTCACAAAACAGGTCTCAACTGATACCAAAAGGCTGAGATTATTCCCTGCATATTCTCAGACCACAACTCTTTGAAACTGGAACTCAATCACAAGGAAAAATTTGGAAGAAACTCAAACACTTGGAAACTAAGAACTATCCTGCTCAAGAATGATTGGGTATACCAGGAAATGAAAAATCAGTTTAAACAATTTATGGAGACCAACGAGAATGAAAACACATTGGTCCAAACATATGGGACACTGCAAAGGCGGTCCTAAGGGGAAAATACATAGCCATCCAAGCCTCACTCAAAAGAATAGAAAAATCTAAAATGCAGTTTTTATATTCTCACCTCAAGAAGCTGGAACACGAACAGAAGAATAGGCCTAAATCACACATGAGAGGGCAGGTGATCAAGATTAGAGCAGAGATCAATGAATTAGAAACCAGGAGCACAGTAGAGCAGATCAACAGAACTAGAAGCTGTTTCTTTGAAAGACTAAATATGATCAATAAGCCACTGGCCAACTTATTCAAAAGAATAGAGAAAGGACCCAAATTAATAAAATTATGAATGGAAGGGGAGAGATCACAACCAATACCAATGAAATAGGAAAGATCATTAGAAACTTTTATCAAGCTTTATGCCAATAAATTAAACAACCTGGAAGAAATGTATGACTTTCTAGAAACCTATAAATTACCAAGACTGAAACAGGAAGAAACTATTTAAACAGACCGATTAATTATGAAGAGATTGAAGCAGTGATCAAAAACCTCCTCAAAAGCAAGACTCCAACGCCTGACAGATTCCCCAGGGAATTCTACCAAACATTCAAAGAAGAAATAATACCTATTTTCCTGAAGCTGTTTCAAAAAATGCAAACAGAAGGAAAAGTACCAAACTCATTCTATGAGGCCAGTATTACCTTGATCCCCATACCAAGCAAAGACACCATCAAAAAGGAGAATTACAGACCTATATCCCTGATGAATATGGACACCAAAATTCTCAGCAAGATCCTAGCTAATAGGATCAAACAGTACATTAAAAGATTATCCATCAAGACCAAGTGGGATTCACCCCTGGGATGCAAGGGAGGTTCAACATTCACAAATCAATCAGTGTGAGAGATCATATCAACAGGAGAAGAGTCAAGAATCATATGATCCTTTTAAGTGATGCAGAAAAAGCATTTGATAAAATACAGCATCCTTTCCTGATTAAAACCCTTGAGACTTTAGGGATAGAGGTTACATTCCTCAATCTCATAAAAACCATCTATGTAAAGCCTGCAGCAAATATCATTCTCAATGGGGAAATGCTGAAAGCCTTTCCCTTAACATCAGGAACACAACAAGGATGCCCACTCTCTCCATTATTATTCAACATAGTACTAGAAGTCCTTGCAACAGCAATCAGACAACAAAAAGGGATCAAAGGTATCCAAATCAGCAAAGAAGAAGTCAAACTGTCTCTCTTCACAGATGACATGATACTCTTTATAGGAAACCCAAATGACTCCACCCCCAAATTACTAGAACTTATAGAGCAATTCAGTAATGTGGCGAGATACAAAATCAATGCTCAGAAATCAGTTGCATTTCTAGACACGAGCAATGAGACTGAAGAAAGAGAAATTAGGGAACCCATTCTATTTACAATAGCACAAAAATCATACATTATTTCGGAATTAATTAACCAGAGACGTAAAGGACCTATATTCTAGAAACTGTAAATCACTCTTGAAAGACATTGAAGAAGACACAAAAAGATGCAAAAATATTCCATGCTCATGGATCGGAAGAATAAACATAGTAAAAATGTCTATGCTACCCAGAGCAATCTACACTTTCAATGATATCCTGATCAAAATACCAATGACATATTTCAAAGAACAGGAACAAACAACCCTTAAATTTGTGTGGATCCAGTAAAGACCCTGTAGAGGCAAGGAATTGTTGAAATGGAAAAACAAAGCTGGGAGTATCACATTGCTGGATTTCAAGCTATACTACAAAGCTGTGATCACCAAGACAGCATGGTACTGGCACAAAAACAGACACATGGACTAGTGGAACAGAATAGAGAACCCAGAAATGGACCCTCAGCTCTTTGGGCAACTAGTCTTTGACAATGCAGGAAAAAACATCAGTGGAAAAAAGACAGTCTCTTCAATAAATGGTGCTGGGAAAATTGGACAGCTATATGCAAAAGAATGAAATTTGACCTCAGTTTGTTTCTCAGAGTCCATGTGTCAAACTGAGGGCTCCAGAGGGGAGTGGGTTGGGGAGTGGGATAGGCTGGTGATGGGTGGTGGGGAGGGCACGTATTGCATGGTGCACTGGGTGTTATGCGTAGCTAATGAATCATCGAACTTTACATCAAAAACCAGGGATGTACTGTACAGTGACTAACATAATATAATAAGAAATATTAAAAAAAAGAATGAAACTTGACCACTCTCTCACACCATAACACAAAGATAAACTCCAAATGGTAGAAAGACCTTGATGTGAGGCAGGAATCCATCAAAATCCTAGAGGAGAACATAGGCCGCAAGCTCCTTGATGTCAGCCACAGCAACTTTTTTCATGACACATTTCCAAAGGCAAGAGAAACAAAAGATAAAAAGAACTTGTGGGACCTCATCAAGATAAAAGCTTCTGTAAAGCCAAGGAAACAGTCAAAAAACTAAGAGGCAGTCCACAGAATTGGAGAAGATATTTGCAAATGACACTACAGATAAAAGAGTAGCACCCAAGATCTACAAGGAACTTCTCAAGCTCAATACAAGTGAAACAAATAATCGAATCAAAAAATAGGCAGAAGAAATAAACAGACACGTTTCCAATGATGACATGGAAATGGCTAGCAGACACATGAAAAAATGTTCAACATCATTAGCCATCAGGGAAATTCAAATCAAAACCACCTTGAGATACCACCTTATGCCACTTAGAATGGCAAAAATTAACAAGGCAGGAAACAACAAATTTTGGAGAGGATGTGGAGAAATGGGGTACCTCTTACACTGCTGGTGGGAATGCAATTTGGAAAACAGTGTGAATGTCCCTTAAAAAGTAAAAAATTGAGCTACCCTATGATCCAGCAATTGCACTACTGGGTATTTACCCCAAAGATACAGACAGAGTGAAGAGAAGGGCCATATGCACCCCAATGTTCATAGCAGCATTGTCCACAATAGCTAAATTGTGGATGGAGCTCAGATGCCCTTCAACAGATGACTGGATTAAGAAGATATTTGAGACATCGTAATTCTCAGCAATTGAATGGACCTAAATACTATTTTTTTGAAAGTTTTCATTGTTTATATATGTGAAATTTTGTGTTTTATATAAAATGTTTCTTGGCATTCTTTGAAATCTAAATTTCCTTCAGTATGAAGAAGAAAAATAGATACATTTCTGTAGGAAAGGACACATATCTTCTTTTACTCTTGTAAATTATCAGCTGGGGTCCCTAAGACAAATAGATGCATGGGCAAAAAAAAAAAAAAGAACATACAAATATTTAAGAAGCATTTTATAGGACACAAGGGTCTTAATAAGGAAATGAAGTCCTATAGATGTGGTTAAATTCAATGTTTTGTTTTGTTAGATTTAGTGAAGAGTGGATGGTCATGGGAAAATACAAAAGGACCACACGGGGAATGAGCTAAATACACGTAACTTGGGGAAACCTAGCAAGTTATAATTCTCTAAGTATCCTGCAGTCTTGTAGATCAGGTTGTTCCTTTCTTCCATGTATAAGGAGGGCACCTCCAACACAAAGTACTTACAACTTGCTTGAAGAGAAGATGAGAATGTCCTTTCTGCACCTACCATTTCTACATTCTTTCAGCTTGAAATATTCAATACTCCATTGTGTCACATTTTAGGTAGTGTGTACTAAACTCTGTCATTAGGTCAGAACATCAAAAGAAATATAAAATCTTACACTATTTTAGTATTTCCATGCTGATTAAATACAAAATTTTATCTGGAAAAAATAAAACTCTTCCCAATGTATGAATTTTACATTCAGTAGCTAGTTTCCACTTAATGCAACTTATCATTATTATTATTAATTTTTTTAGTGAATTGACCTGAGTCTCTATACATTCTTATTAGTTTATTTGTTTGTTTTTTACAATCTGTTCACCTGTTGATGAACATGACCTTTTTTTTTTAATTCAAGTATGTTAACATACAGTGTTATGTAAGTTTTAGGTGTACAATATAATGAGTCAATAATTGTATACATTTCTAAATGTTCATCAAGATAAACATACTTTTCTTTTTTAAATATTTTTATTTATTTATTTGACAGAGATAGAGACAGCCAGAGAGAGAGGGAACACAAGCAGGGGGAGTGGGAGAGGAAGAAGCAGGCTCATAATGGAAGAGCCTGATGTGGGGCTCGATCCCATAACACTGGGATCACGCCCTGAGCCAAAGACAGACGCTTAACTGCTGTGCCACCCAGGCACCCCATCAAGACAAACATACTTTTAACCCTCTTTGTTTCTTTCACCCATCCTCCCACATATCTCCCCTGGCAACTACCAGTTTATTTTCTCTATTTAAGAGTCTGTTTTACCCTTGTTTATCCCTTTATCTTCTTTTTTTTTGTTTGTTTGTTTTTCCTTTGTTTCCTAAATGCCATTATGAATGAAATCAAGTGTATTTGTCTTTCTCTGACTTATTTCACTTGTGAAATATTTCACTTTCTTCATAGAATGAATTTGGAATACTTTCTTCTTTTTTAGTTTTTGAATATACTAGGTATTATATATTCTTTAAGTAGTTGGTAGAATTCACCCATGAAACCTGGACTTTGTTGGTTGCTGTATTTTTGCTTACTGATTCAATTGAATCACTGTGGATTGGACTATTTCTTATTACTTCCTTTTTCAATGTTCAAAGGTTATTTGTTTATAGTAGTTTATCCATTTCTTCTGGCTTGTCCAATTTGTAGGCATATAACTTTTCAATTTCTCCTTTGATCGTTTTTATTTTTGTGGTTTCAGGTGTTATTTCTCCTCATCCATTTCATTTTTTATCAAGTTTTTATTAACTTCCAGTTACTTACTGTACAGCATAATATTAGATCTGGTGTAGAATTTAATGATTTATCACTTACATACAGCACCCAGTGCTCATCACAGTGCTTTCCTTAGTACCCATCACCTATTTAACCCTACACACACTTCCTCAGCAGTACCCTCAGCTTGTTCAAGATAGTCAAGAGCCTGATTCCTGATTTGTATTCCCCCCCAATGTTTTCAAATGTTTTCTTTCTTTATTACTAAATAATAGTAAAATCATATGGTATTTGTCTTTCTTTGACTGGTGTATTTCATTTAATATAATACTATGTAGCTCCATCTACCTCATTGGAAATGTCAAGATATCATTATTTTTTTTTATGACTGAATACAATACGTAGTATGTGATCTCTTCTGGGGAATATTCCATGTGTACTAGAAATGAATGTGTATTCTGCTGCTTTAGGATGAAATGTTCAAAATATGTCTGTGAATTCTACCCAGTCTAGTGCATCATCAAATCCCACTGTTTCATGTTAAGATTCTGCTAGAACCATCCTGCTCAAGAATGATTGGGTATACCAGGAAATGAAAAAATCTGTTTAAGCAATTTTTGGAGTCCAATGAAAATGAAAACACATCGGTCCAAAACCTATGGGACACTGCAAAGGCAGTCCTAAGGGGAAAATACATAGCCATCCAAGCCTCATTCAAAAGAATAGAAAAATCTCAAATGCAGTTTTTATATTCTCTACTCAAGAGCTGGAGCTGGAACAGAGAACAGGCCTAACACATGCACGACAAGGCAGGTGATCAAGATTAGAGCAGAGATCAATGAATTAGAAACCAGGAGCACAGTAGAGCAGACCAACAGAACTAGAAGCTGGTTCTTTGAAAGACTAAATAAGCCACTGGCCAGACTTATTCAAAAGAATAGAGAAAGGACCCAGATTAATAAAATTATTAATGAAAGGGGAGAGATCACAACCAAAACCAATGAAATAGGAAGGATCATTAGAAACTTTTATCAACAGCTTTATGCCAATAAATTAAACAACCTGGAAGAAATGGATGCCTTCCTGGAGGCCTATAAACTATGAAGACCGAAACAGGAAGAAATTGATTATTTAAACTGACCGATTAATTATGAAGAGATTGATGCAGTGATCAAAAACCTTCCCAAATACAAGACTCCAATGCCTGACGGATTCCCCAGGGAATTCTACCAAACATTCAAAGAAGAAATAATACCTATTCTCCTGAAGATGTTTCAAAAAATAGAAACTGGGGGCGCCTGCCTTCGGCTCAGCGCATGATCCCAGCGTTATGGGATCGAGCCCCACATCAGGCTCTTCCATTATGAGCCTGCTTCTTCCTCTCCCACTCCCCCTGCTTGTGTTCCCTCTCTCTCTGGCTGTCTCTATCTCTGTCGAATAAATAAATAAAATCTTAAAAAAAATAGAAACTGAAGGAAAGCTACCAAACTCATTCTATGAGGCCAATATTACCTTGATCACCAAACCAGGCAAAGGCACCATCAAAAATGAGAATTACAGACCAACTTCCCTGATAAATATGGACGACAAATTCTGAAGAAGATCCTAGCTAATAGATTCCAAGCCTACAATAAAAGGATTATCGATCAAGAACAAGTGGGATTCATCCCTGGGATGCAAGGGAGGTTCAACATTCACAAATCGATCAGTGTGATAGATCATAACAACAAGAGATAGTCAAGAATCATTTGATCCTCTCAATTGATGCAGAAAAAGCATTCGACAAAATACAGCATCCTTTCCTGATTAAAACCCTTGAGAGTGTAGGTGAAGAGGGTACATTCCTCAATTTCATTAAAACCATCTGTGAAAAGCCTGCAGTGAATATCATTCTCAATGGGGATAAGCTGGAAACCTTTCCCTTAAGATCAGGAACTCGAAAAGGATGCCCACTCTCGCCATTATTCAACATAGTACTAGAAGTCCTTACAACAGCAATCAAACAACAAAAAGAGATAAAAGGTATCCAAATTGGCAAAGAAGAATTCCAAACTGTCTCCCTTTGCAGATGACATGATACCCTATATAGGAAACCCAAAAGATTCCACCCCAAACTACTAGAACATAGAAAGCAATTCAGTAATGTGGTGGGATCAAAAATAAATGCTCAGAA
This sequence comes from Ursus arctos, assembly GCF_023065955.2. NCBI lineage: Eukaryota > Metazoa > Chordata > Mammalia > Carnivora > Ursidae > Ursus > Ursus arctos. Next base: position 7,433,475 of record NW_026623067.1, on the reverse strand, counting down.
ATCAGTTGCATTTCTATACAAGAACAATGAGACTGAAGAAAGATAAGTCAGGGAATCCATTCCATTTACAATAGCACCAAAAATCATACATTATCTTGGAATTAACTTAACCAGAGATGTAAAGGATCTATAGTCTAGAAACCAGAAATCACTCTTAAAAGAAATTGAAGAAGAAAAAAAGATGCAAAAATGTTCCATGCTCATGGATCAGAAGAATAAACAGAGTTAAAATGTCTATGTTACCTAGAGCAATCTACTCTTTCAATGCCATCCCAATCAAAATATCAATGACATTTTTCAAAGAACTGGAAGAAACAGTCCTTAAATTTGTGTGGATCCAGAAAAGACCCTGAATCACCAAGAAATTGTTGAAAAGGAAAAACAAAGCTGGCGTTATCATGTTGCCAGATTTCAAGCTGTACTACAAAGCTGTGATCACAAAGACAGCATGGTACTGGCACAAAAACAGACACATGCACCAATGGAACAGAATAGAGAACCCAGAAATGGACCCTCAGCTCTTTGGGCAACTAATCTTTGACAAAGCAGGAAAAAACATCCAGTGGCAAAAAGACAGTCTCTTCAATAAATGGTGCTGGGAAAATTGGACAGCTACATGCAAAAGAATGAACCTTGACCACTTTCTCACACCATACACAAAGATAAACTCCAAATGGATGAAAGACCTCAATGAAATCAAATCCATCAAAATCCTAGAGGAGAACATAGGCTGCAACATCTTTGACATCGGCCACAGCAACTTTTTTCATGACACATCTCCAAAGGCAAGTGAAACAAAGAAAAATGAACTTGTGGAAGGTCATCAAGATAAAAAGCTTCTGAACAACCAAGGAAACAGTAAAAAAAACTAAGAAGCAGCCCACGGAATTGGACAAGATATTTGCAAATGAGACTGCAGATAAAAGATTAGTCTCCAAGATCTACAAAAAACTTCTCAAACTCAATACATGTGAAGCAAATAATCTCATCAAAAAATGGGCAGAAATATGAACAGACACTTTTCCAATGAAGACATACAAGTGGCTAGGAGACACAGGAAAAAATGTTCAACATCATTAGTCATCAGGGAAATTCAAATCAAAACCACCTTGAGATACCAGCTTACCCCAGTTAGAATGGCATAAATTGACAAGGCAAGAAACAACAAATGTTGGAAGGGTGTGGAGAAAGGGGATCCCTGTTACACTGTTGGTGGGAGTGCAAGTAGGAAAACAGTGTGGAGGTCCCTTAAAAAGTAAAAATTGAGCTACCCTATGATCCAGCAATTGCACTACTGGGTATTTACCCCAAAGATACAGACATAGTGAAGAGAAGGGCCATATGCACCCCAATGTTCATAGCAGCATTGTGCACAATAGCTAAATTGTGGAAGAAGCCAAGATGCCCTTCAACAGATGACTGGATTAAGAGGATGTGGTCCATATATACAATGCAATATTACTCAGCCATCAGAAAGAATGATTACCCAACTATTGCAGCAACATGGATGGGACTGGAGGAGATTATGCTAAGTGAAATAAGTCAAGCAGAGAAAGACAGTTATCATATGGTTTCACTCATTTATGGAACATAAGAAATAGGAAGATCGGTAGGAGAAGGAAGGGAAGAATGAAGGAGGGCTAAATAGAAGGGGGAATGAACCATGAGAGACTATTGACTCTGGGAACAAACTGAGGGCCTCAGAGGGGAGGGGGTGGGGGATTGGGATAGGCCAGTAATGGGTATTAAGGAGGGCACATATTTCATGGTGCACTGGGTGTTATACGCAAATAATGAATCATGGAACATTGCATCAAAATCTAGTGATATACTGTATGGTGACTAATGTAACAAAATAATAATCATAAAAAAAGAAAAAGGATTCTACTTAGATGATCTGTCCATTGCTGTAAGTTAGGTGTTATGTCCCCTACTATTGCTGCAGTAGTATCAATGAATTCCTTTATGATTGTACTTAATTGTTTTATATATGTCTTGTTCCCAAGTTTGGTGCATAAATATTTACAATCACTAGATATTCCTTTATATAGACCCCTTTATTATGATGTAGTGCCTTTCTTCATCTTTTAAATCTAGTGTTTGTTTTTTTTTTTCTTTGTGGTAAAAGTATTGCTTCTCAGGCTTTTTTTTTTTTTTTTTTGTATGTCCATTTGCATTTGAAATTTTTCTCCATCCCCTTGCTTTCAATCTACAGGTATCTTTAGTGCTAAAATGAATCTTTTATAGGCCATCTATAGGTGGATCTTGGGTTTTTTTTTCCTTTTTTTTTCTTTTGTTTCTAATCCAATCTGATGCCATATGACTTTTGATTGAAATTTTTAGTCCATTTTCATTCAGAGTAATTATTGATGATATGAATTTAGTGTCATTTTATTTATGTTTTGTCATTGTTTCTGGAGATTTTTTTGTTGTTGTTCCTTTCTAGTCTTTGTCACTTTTGGTATTTTTCTTTCCCACTGAAAGAGTACCCTTTAATATTTCCTGCAGGGCTGTCTTAGTGGTCACAAACTCCTTTAGTTTTTGCTGTCTGGGAGTCTCTTTAACTCTCCTTCTATTCTGAATGAGAGCCTTGCTGGATAGAATATTCCTGCTTGTATATTTTCCCAGTCAACGCTTTGATTATATAATGTCACTGGCTTCCAGCCTGTCAAATTTCTTTGGGGGGATCTGCTACTAACCTTATTGTTCATACCCTGAAACTTAGGGAATTAGTTTTTCTTTGTGCTTTTAGGATTTTCTTTCTTTATGACTGTATTTGGCAAAATTATTTACAATATATATTGATATGGGTCTGCTTTTGTTGATTGCCATGGGTGTTCTCTGTGCCCCTTGGTTTGGTTGTCTATTTCCTTTCCCATATTAGTGATGTTTTCATCTATTATTTCCTCATATAAGCCTCTGGCTCCCCCTTGCTTTCTTATTCTTCTTCTCCTTCTCCTTCTCCTCCTCCTCTTCCTTCTCATCCTCTTCCTCTTCCTTCTCTTCCTCCTCCTGCTTTTCTTCTTCTTCTTTTCTCCTTCTTCCTCTTCTTTTTCTTCTTCTTCTTCTTCTTCTTCTTCTTCTTCTTCTCTTCTTCTTCTTCTTCTTTCTTCTTCTTCTTCCTCTTCCTTCTTCTTCTCCTCCTTCTCCTGCTTTTCTCCTCCTCCTCCTCCTCCTCCTCCTTCTTCTTTCTTCTTCTTCTTCTTCTTCTTCTTCTTCTTCTTCTTCTTCTTCTTCTTCTTCTTCTTCTTCTTCTTCTTCTTCCTCCTCCTCCTCCTCCTCCTCCTCCTCCTCCTCCTTCTTCTTTCTTCTTCTTCCTCTTCCTTCTTCTTCTTCTTCTTCTTCTTCTTCTTCTTCTTCTTCTTCTTCTTCTTCTTCTTCTTTCTTCTTCTTCTTCCTCTTCCTTCTTCTTCTCCTTCTTCTTCTTCTTCTTCTTCTTCTTTTTCTTCTTCTTCTTCTTCTTCTTCTTCTTCTTCTTCTTCTTCTTCTTCTCCTCCTCCTCCTTCTTCTTCTCCTCCTTCTCCTTCTCCTTCTCCTTCTCCTTCTCCTTCTCCTTCTCCTTCTTCTTCTTCTCCTTCTTCTCCTTCTTCTCCGTCTTCTCCTTCTTCTTCCGTGACTGCTATGGTATGAATGTTACTACATCTAATCAAGTCCTAAGTTCCCTAAGTCTACTTCTGTGATTCAAGATTTTTCTTTCCTTCCTTTGTTCAGCTTTGCTGTTTTCCATAATACTGTCTTCTATATCATTTATTCATTCCTCTGCATCTTCCATCCTTATGCTCATTACATCCAGTCAGTTTCAGGTCCTGGTTATTGCCTTACTCATTTGAGCCTGATTGGTTTTAAGCTCTTTATTTCTATGGTAAGAGTATCCTTGATATCTCCCATGCCCTTCTCAAGCCCAGCTTGTATGCTTATGGTTGCTGCTTTAAATTCTTGATCAGGGATATTATTATTTCTATTAATCCCTGGAAATAAACCTTTTATTGGTTTACATTTGGAAGGCATTTTCCCTTTGGCATTGTGTATAGATCTCTGTCTTCTCCTTTGTTTTAAGAAAAACTGTTACGTTTCCTGCTTCAGAGAGTAATGGCTTTATGAAGAAGAGTCATATACTGTCCAGCACCTGGTGCTTCAGTGTCTGTTGTGTGCTGCATGTACTCTGCTGCTGTGTTTTGGCTGCTCTATACCTCAGGTGTTGTCTGCAGAGTTTCTACTTTCCTGCAGTGGGCAGTGTTTGGGCATTGTCCAGAGTGTGTGAGTGTTAACTAGATGTGCTCTGGTCTGCTTGTTAAAAGAAACCTGATGTTATTTAAACTAGAACTGAAGCTTTGCAGTATGCAATGATCAGTAGTTGTGGTATGTGCTGGATTTGTGCTAATGTTCTGGGGAGTGACACACTGCACTGGTTCTTAGGTACACTACACTTGTCCAAGAAAAGGAGTACAAGCAAAGGGCAAAGGAGAGGGGTTTATGGTAAGCAGATAAGGCAGCCAGTGTTGCCCTGTACTCTTTATTGAAGGTGGTATATGCTGAAGGTCAGGGGAGGGAAATGGTGCCAGCCAGGTATGCCCTCCCAGAAGACCAAATAATCCCCCCTCATGTGTGCTAGGCATTTTTTTAAATTGCTATTTTCACCTTGCATGTAGCTGGGTTGCTTGCTTACTGATAGAAGCACAGTGCACATTGAACTATATCCCAACCAAGCCAACTTGAGTTTTCAAACCTCAAACATCAAGGAATTGGTGTGTCAGAAACCTGCACTGATCTTCTGAGGGAGTGTACCAGCACTGAGACTGATGCAGGTTTGAAAGAGAAGGGTATTTGCACCAGAGCACACAGGCTTAGGACTTGGAGCAAAGCAGCCTAAAGAAGAGTGTCCAGGTCAGCTACCCTCAGGAAGTGACTCTGTACATATGCTGAGGGACGTGGGAGTGAAATCATGCCTACTAGCTCTTTTGTCCCTGGAGAGGCAATGCCACCTCTCACAGATTCACTCCAAGAAGAGGGAACAGTCTCCCCAATATGTCTTAGGTGATCTTCTGGTCATGCTGTCTGCCTCTGGGTGACCTATCTGTCTACTCTTCAGGAGTAATGCCTTGCCCCTTAGGCTCTATCCCTTCTGATCCATAGACCCATAAAACTCCAGTTTTTGAGATCCCCTCATTGCAAATTCTCATGAAAATCAGCACTTATCATTTTCCCAGTAATGGCTTTGGGGAAATATTCTCCTTCTCCTATCCACTCTCTCTCCCTTGCTTTTCTACCTGACAAGGGATCCCTCCCTTCTACAACTACAGTGATCTATTTCTCCCCCAAACCAGATCTCCTCAATTCCTCCTGCTATGTGGCCCCTTCATCCCCACCTCCTAGTTGTGTAGTTTGTTCTGTCAGTCTTCAGGTCAATTTCTTGGGTGTTCAGAATGATTTGATATTTATCTGGCTGTGTTCAAAGGACTAGACAAGCCTGGGATCATCCTACTACTCTGCAATCTTAGCTTCTTATACTTAAGGGATTACCTTCTTAATAACCATCCTAAGTAGTTTACTTCTGTTGGTTCACATTTCACTTAAAATACTTTTTTTCACACTGTGCATTAAGTGCAAATAACTAAAGCAACAAAGTTCAATATTTTTAAAAAGGAATAGGACCTAAATTTAGAGGTTGATTTATCCTGAAGAGAAATAAGTCAGCATTAGTGCCTCTCACTTGCACAGGCCATTCAAAAGCCATATCTTAATTGTGTATTGTATTTTTTCTTCTTTAGGTAAGAACCCAAGACAGTACATATCAGGCTACTAAAATTATAGCTTTGTCCCATGAAAGTTTAAAATTATTTCCACCAGTGTCTAACCTTGAGGTAAGTGTTGACTACTTTCACAACCCAAACTTTACTCAAAATCAGACATCTGGATTCCATAATTCCTTTTCTTTTTTTTTCTGAAGACTGACATTCAATGACTAATTTCTAGAACACTCTGCCTGGGCTAAGTCTTTTCACAACAAAAGGTTGTATTTTATTTATTTTTTAAATATATATTAATTCCTGTATAGTTGACATATGCTGTCATATTGATTTCAGGTAACCAATATATTAATTTTAGGTGGTAATTCAGCAATTGCATACATCAACCAGGTCCCATGCTGACAAGTTAAATGAAGGTATTTTAAGGAACATTGAGAGGGAGGATGAAAGATGGCAGAGGATTAGGGGATCCCATTTCAACTGCTCCCCTGAATTTATCTGGATATGTATGAAACCATTTGAACACACACAAAATCAGCCAGAGAGTAAGAATATATATCTGGATCTCTACAAGCAGAAAAGCGGCAGCTTTTTTGCAGGGTAGGATATGTGGAGTTGTGAATCTGTGGGGAGATATAGGAAGATAAACAGAAGGGGGAGGTTGCCTCCATAAACTGACTCCTGGAAAGTGATATAACACTAGAATGCAAAATTGGAACCCTTAGAAATCTGCTCTATTGAGAGACATCCCTCTCTGCAAAGGGCTCTTTAAGTGAAAAAGCAGAATTCTAAGTACAGCATTGTGCTCTTGGGATACGAGGAACTGCAGAGCAAAAGGGGATGCCAGATATGGTAGAGTGCCCTCGCAGTGGTGCCAGGAAGCAGGTTATTGTCAGCAAGCCCCAAAAGGGACTCTTAGCATGATTTGCCATAAACCCTGAGACAGGCCAGTGGATAATCACTCTTTTCTTGAGCAGTCTGAAAAAATCTGGAACTCATATCTGTAACTGGGTAAAAACTTGCAGGGTGGTAGTAACCCAAAAAGGACCTTAGAGCAGAACCCGGACATGATTCAAGAGATTCAGGTGCATGCATGAGCCTGCTGCCACTTGTAGTTTAGAGTCATGAAGAGCAGTGGCACTCCTGGGCCCTTGGGGCTACCTCTGAAAGACTTGTTATGCCCCCCCCCCCGATGGGAGGCTGCAGTTTGGGGCAGTGCATACATAAATGGAGACTGTTTGCCCTGGAGGGCTTATTAAAGAGGGCAGATGGCGAATTTTCTTCTCTGAGGCAGGGTTTTTGGTGTGGTCATTTTTGCTCTGATCCTGTGAAGAGGCATGGAAAGCCTCCTGGGAACAAAAGCCACACAGAGGACAGGCATCCACTGAGCCAATCCCACTGACAGGGGGTGGGGCAATTCTGCACAGACAGGGTTACCTGAGAAACAGTGCAGCAGGGCCATCTCCAGAAGACAAGCTGGAGGAACAGGTGAACAACAATCCTATGGATCCCATAAGACTAAAATCCCAAAGCCAGGGGTAAATAGTGTAGTGAGCTATAGGTGTGGCTCATGGTTTGCTTATTTTTCAAATAAAATTCCCGTTTTTTTTCTTTTTCTTATGCTTTTTCTCTGTTTTGTTTTTCTTTGTACTTTCTCTTCATTTCAATTAGATGTTTATTATATGAACTTTTATTTCAGTCACTTTTTAACATCTATTTTTTCACATGTATATTTTAGAGATATATGCTTTACTTTAGTCCTTTTTCTCACTCTGTTCAATTTTACTTTTATATATGTGTGTGTGTGTGTGTATATATATATATATATATGCAAGTCTTATTTTCCTTGTAATTTTGGTACATAGTTTCCTCTAACACAGAGACTTTAAAAAATAGTTGACAAAATAAGAAACTATTTAAATAGGAAAAAAAAGAAAAAAGAAAAATGTTATTTCAAACTGAAGGACTAAAGAATCACAAGAAGAAAGGTCAAATTCTATCCAGTATTTTCCCCTAAAGCAAGAGTTATTCAGTCCTGAGTGATCTACAAACTTGGTGTTCACCTGGTGATCCTGGTGGTCTTCTGGGGGACAGACCTGTTCCACTGATTTTCAGGTGTCTTTGCCTAGATGGAGTTGCACGACCATTACCAGCAGGTCAGGCTCAGTGTAAGTGGCTCTGTGTTGTTCTATGTGGCTTTTGTTTCCTGAAGTCTTTCAGCACTGTTTTAGAGGATGAAAATAAAAATGGCACTGCCCTGATCTCCAGGCCTGGAGCTGAAGGATCGCAGCCCCACTCTTCAGTGTACCCTCAAGAAAAAACAGTCAGTTACTTTTGTTTCCCTGGTTTCTCTCCTCACTCTTTGCTCACCCAGCCTGTGACCAAGCATTTGTATTCTAGACACACAACCCCAATTCAAGTCTCCAAACTCTGCAGACTCCTGAGGCACACACCTGTGCCTTCTTCTTGGGGAATGAGGAGGTTCTCACTGTGGTTCTGCCCCTTGCTGGGCCCCTGCTTGGAGAGTGGTCAACCAATCCTACCCTGATTCATGGTTTATGGCAATGCTTAGCTGAAAGCCCACTCCTGGCCTCACTAGTTGCAACCAGGTTCCCGGGTCCAATGCTTGGGAACCCTGCCACACTCAGGCACCCCATTCCTTCTTTGACCCCAGGGATCCAGAGATCACATTGTTCCACCTAGGATTCTGCCCCACGTTGCCACCTGAGAACCTTTCAGACAGGGCCATCCCTCAACAGAGCAGACTTCTAAAAGTTCCAATTTTGTACTCCTCAGCTATATCTCTTTCCAGTAGTCACCTTATATAGGCTTGTTCCCCCCAAGGTTTATCCTCCAATATATCCTCTCAGGTTCACTTTTCTGTACTTCCTACCTTGCAAAAAGTGGTTGCTTTTGTATTTGTAGAATTACAGCAATTCTTTTCTTAGATCTCAGGTTGAATTCACAGATGTTTAAAATGATTTGATAACTCTCTAGCTGAATTCTAGGGACCAAATGAAATGAGGAACCCCTACTCTTCTGCCATTTTCCTGTGATTCTTTTTTCTATTATTTTTTTTTCTCTTTCTAATATGTGCAAAGGTGTTGCCATATAATATCCCATAAAATTAGTTAAGGAGGTTGACTGGTTAAAATCCAACCTCATTTTAATTTCTACCAAGTAACTATTATTGGTATAGGAAAAAAAAATTTAAGTGAATATCTTGCAATTTTTTCAATTTTTGTCTCTGTACTTGGGCACAATTTGCACATCAAGGAATTTTGAAACCTAGTCCTCCTTCCATAAGCAAGCCAGTATTCTTCAGATTACTATATCAGAAAAATGCACTAGTTAACAGGTAACATCTCTTATGTAATTCCCCAGAAATTCTTACCTATTTTTACACACAAAAAAACCAACTATATGTCAGTTGGTTATTAATAATGCAGAGCTCAAATACATATTCATATACTAAAGGCAAAATTCAATTAATTAGTACTTCTGAAAACCCTATCAGATAGGACTGGCTATGTGATTGTTTTCAGTTTTACAAATATATGACGGCATTTGGCCTGAACTCATCTACTTTTCTTTTCCTTCTTTTGGAGCACTGACACCAGCTCTAATGAAGCAATATATGCAATGTATAATATGTGCTGAATTGTGGAGTAGAGACTAAGTTTTCCCAATAGGGCTGTTGAAACCAAAATATGAGTTTTCACCATCATTAGGCAATCAGTCCATTTGCCTTAAGAGATTAAAAATCTTATATAAAGGGAAGCAAATATCTGTGTGAATTTAAATTACATTTTCTACTATATTTATTATGCTAAATGAAGTCTTATTTTCTTTGGAAAAAAATCAATATAATCTTACAGACTTGGATTACATTATTAACTGTTCCTAAAACAAATCTCAAATTAGAGATTTAAGCTTTAAATATTTTTGGATTTCTCTTGTAATCATTTTTGTTTTTGCTGTTTTTCTGATGTGCCACACTACATAGCTTGATTATTCAGAGTATATTTGGTTCTGCCAAATATACATATGATCAACAAATAATGTAGTTTTAATAAAATTTCCTAGTAAAGAAGAAATTTCTGTGATTGCTACCCTCTCATAGGTTTTAGGAATCCTTCCTATACACACTATTGCAGATACTTCTTTCATCATTTTTTAATGTTTCATTTTAAGAATAAAATTCTAGAAAAATGAGACACAGCTCTATATAATATGTTATATACATCAAAAGAAATGACTTTTAGATTATTTTATAAAAGTAAAGAAAATTTGTATGTCTGCACATCAAGAAGAAAATATACTACTTTAAGGAAATATCTTTTTGTTTAGTTTTGAAGACATGGCTTGGTGGAGGGAAAGAAATCTTCACAGTTTCAATCACTCAACTGGTAAACAAGTGTTTAAACTGCTGAGTTCTCTGAAGTAAGTGAAAAGAATTCGGTGTGCCTTGATGAGTTTACTACAACTTATACTGAAAAAGAAAACTTGCAAATAGTGTCAAACACTATTTAAAGAAATTCATTTCATTTTGATGATTATGTAGTGCAAATTATATTATACATCTGGCATGTGCATATTCTCAAAGGACTATTTCTGAGTTGGTTATGTTATCAACATATTACTAACTGATTTATGTAAAAAGAATATGGAGGTACGTATTTGAGATTTGTTTGGTCTTATTTTGAATTTGAATCATCCCAGGCTTAATAGACAAAGGAGATGGAGGATATTTTGCCATATTGACATAGGACCAAAGTTTGGTAGCACTGGGTACCCCTTACCTAAGAAGCCATGTCTTTGGAACATCATTGTATTCTTGAAGGAGCTAGTGAACATATTTGTTCTTTCTTCTCTAAACCCTGACATTTTACCTTATGTTTAGCATAAATTTATATTCAACAATATTTTTGAAATAATTGAAGTATGTAAAAGAAGTAAAGTATTTCAGGATATTAAAAGAATACATGGTGAGAATTGTACATTGTTCTACTAACTTTTTATAAGTTTCATGATTCCATACAAGTCATGAATATAATTAATAATTACATATGTAAAAAAATCCGTTTTGATATTTGCCTTATTACTGCCCAAAAATATGAAGGAGATAATACATGTTTTAAATGTATGGCTTCCATTTCTATCATTGGTTTAGTTTATATCTCCTGTGAGTTACCTAATTACTTTAACTTAGATAAAATTACACTTAAGATTATTAATAAAAGCAGAATTCAAAATTCAAGGGAAGTGTGGAGAAAAATAATGAAAACACATGTGTGGTCTATGATAAGTAGCATGAGGTTTTATGATGATGAAAGTAACTGTATATATAATTGTTTATTTGATAAAGTCGTTTAGGTAGAAACTTTTGACTTTAGTTTATGGATCTAATAATATTAAACTTGTTCAGAATTCTACTATGGTAAATATAATTGTTAATATTGCTTCCTTTCTCCTGCCAAGTTTCCAGTTTGGGTGTAAAACAAACTTGAAGATTATGGTATTTTAAATTTCTTCATCTTGAAATCCAAAACATTACTTAATGCACCAGAGCTACATGATAATTACAATTGTTTTAAGATTGGGAATCCTAATTCTTAAATTATATTGGTGAACATAATAACAGTTTTCAGGCTTTAATGTATTTATTTTTATTAATGTATTTTGAACTCACTCACATTTGGAATTTCATCAAAACCTGAAAGATGCTTTTGGTGTTGGAAGAGGTGTCTGGGTGTTAGAGAATTTCTTTTTGGGGTGAAAGTAGATGCATGATACGTTTCAGATGCTTCTCATCTTAACGCGTACTTTTGTACTTTTTTCCCTCATCTCTTGAGTGAATTTTTTAAATTATTTATGATACAGTAATGTGGCATAACCTAAAATTAATTTCTTTAACTTTATGGAACAATTTTTAAGGCATTTAATCTTTTTAATACTTACCATAGTATTATCTTTTGGAATCAGAGATGGGGAAAAAGAAAAAGAAAATTGATTATATAACTTTGTATATGCTTTAAAAATGCCTATAAATTCTGTGCTTAAAGAAAGGACAAAAGAGGAGGAAATATATATTTTTCAAAGTGCACAGAAATTTTCAATGTGTTTAATACTGCAATAAATTAATTGGGGTATGGAGTATGATTAATACATCTGATGATCAAAAAATATAGAGCTAAGGGAGGGTAAGTGTTGTAATCAGCACTGTGTAGTATATAACACTGATGAATCACAGACCTATACCCCTGAAACAAATAGTACATTATATGTTAATTAATTGAATTTAAATTAAAAAGAGCTAAGAAAATTGAATAAGCAGAAATTCTCTAAAAGTCACCCAGTTTGTAAAAATGTTGATTAATTTCTGATCATACAGTTTGTTATCTGAAAGTTACCAGATTAAGGTAATTTTGTTTTCCATTCATTTGGGGAGAAAAATCAAAGTAGTGTACGGTATGGATACTTTACTTGGGTGGGGAAAGGGTCTGGAGGCAATTCAACTCATTTAATAATATTTTATTTTCTATTAAAAGGCAGTCATTGTCTTTACATGGAATCTTTAGATATGATCTACTCTGATATTTTGATTAAACGATGAAGAAAGCAAATCAAAGTGTTGAAACAGACTTTATACTTTCTGGTCTTTTCCAATATGGTCACGTGGACACTTTCCTCTGTGTTGCCATTGTAATCCTCTTTGCAGTGGCTCTGATGGGAAATATCATACTGATCCTTCTCATTCGACTGGACACCAGGCTCCACACTCCAATGTACTTTCTACTCAGTCAGCTCTCCTTCATGGATATAATGAACATTTCCACCACAGTGCCCAAGATGACCACTGACTTTCTGTCAAATAGTAAGACCATTACTTTTTTAGGCTGTGTGATTCAAACCTTTTTGTTCATGGTCCTTGGTGCAACTGAAGCCCTTCTTCTTGGTTTCATGTCTTATGATCGATATGTGGCCATCTGTCATCCTTTACGCTATCCTGTACTCATGAGCAAGAAGATCTGTTGGTTCATGGTCACATGTGCATGGACCAGTGGTTCTATCAATGCTTTAGTACATACATTGTATGTATTTCATCTTCCATTTTGTAGATCACGGGTCATCAACCACTTTTTCTGTGAACTTCCATCTCTATTACAACTGGTGTGTCAGGACACTTCCACATATGAGTACACAGTCATTCTGTGTGGGCTTATTATTCTGCTGTTACCATTCATGGCCATTCTAGCTTCCTATGCCCGTGTACTAACTGTGGTGTTCCAGATGAGCTCAGGTAAAGGGCAAAGAAGAGCCATTTCCACTTGCTCCTCTCACTTGATTGTGGCAAGCCTATTCTATGTTACTGGTCTCTCCACCTATACAAGGCCACACTCCTTGCATTCTCCGGAAGAGGATAAGGCAGTGGCAGTGTTTTACACCATCATCACACCTCTTCTGAACCCATTTATCTACAGCCTGAGAAATAAGGAGGTTATGGGGGCCATGAGAAGACAATTGGTAGAGTGTGTATTTGTACACAAAATGTCACCTTAGGAGCCCCTAGTAATTGATATTGAATAACAGAATATTTGTTTGGAATACTGTTCTAGAATATGTAAACTCTAAGAAATACATATCAAAGAAATAAATTGATAAATATCTTGATTCCTCCTGGTTTCAGAATGGATTAATCATACATGTTGAAACTGGACTAATTTCCAAACTGGAAGCTGGAAAAATTTGTCATTGTCAACATCATCTAGCTTCTAAAGCAATAGGTTTCATTCCTGATAACTTAATTTTGCACCTCACAACAAATATTTTGTAATGTGTTTCTTAATATCTGAAATGCAATGAAAAGGAAATACAACTGACTCAAACACAGAAAATTAAAAGGATCTATGTAAAAAATATACTGTCATGTAGAGCAGAGTAGATAACTCACTCATTCATCTGTTCACTCAACTGCTTTAATGTTTTAACCATGTGTGTGGCACTGCTGCAGGCAGTGATATTTAAATTGGTGATATTTAAGTAAAGAAGGTGATATTTAAGTAAAGAAGGATTAGAACCAACAGAAGTCTTTGAGCTCATTAAGTTTGCATTTCAGTGCAGGGAGATGTAACATTAATAAAATAAATATGAGTAATTTACAGTATGTCTAAAGTAGTAATTAATGGGATAATTAATGGATATTGGGAAAGGGTAAGCCAGAGTGTTTTGTAATTTTATTTTAAAAAATAGTCCAACAGGGACAAATATGAGAGTGATAATTGGTCAAAATTTTAACTGAGATGAAAAAAACATTTCAAATGGATATGTCATAAAGAATGTTCTGGGCATAAGAATAAGTAAATGAAAAATATATTTTGAAGAGAGAACCTGATTCACAGGCACAAAAAATAAAAGAATAAATTGTTGGACTTTAGGAAATGAGTAGATTTAATGGAGTCTGAATTTGAAATGCAAGATTGACCACTATGAGAAGTTTATTTTGTAATCCAAGAAAACTGGCAACCATTGCTGTGCTTGCAAAGACAATTGAAATGGGCAATTATGAGACATTACAGTAGTACAGTTGTCAAAAGATTCTATCTTGGAGCAAAGTGGTAATGGCAGACAAGCAAGAAGTGGCCAGCTTCTGGAGATGAGTAGAAAGCAGACCTTTGAGGCTTGTTGACAGAGACAATGCAGAATGTGAGGGAATCATGAGAACAAAGAATTGGGCTGAAATCTTGGAAGAAATACTGTAAGTGAGAAATCATCATTATTACTGTGGAGGAAAACCATAGGAGCAACATTTCCATTGTTGATTAGCACCTCCCTTCTACTTTGGTCATCATTCAGCTTTCCATCAACACTGACAGAAGCTCTTATTAATTGACTCCAACAAAAGTTTCTCTTGTGCAACTGGCTTCTGTTGAGGTGCAACCTTAAAAATGCAAGCATTAATGCTATTGTTTTTATTGCTAACATTTCAATGTATGAATATATTTTTCTTTCATTGGGTCATTTGATATTTCCAGATGTTATGAATTTAAAAAAATGCTATAACACTCCCTATACAAAAGTTTTCTTTTGAGCATGTGTACTCAATTATTTTAGTATATAACAAGGAATAATGTTTTTTGGTCATAGATAAGGTGCATGCTTAATAAGACAATTGAATTGTCATATTAATATTAAATATTCCAAAAGGAATACTTAAAGACTTCTTAGTGCTTAAGTACTGGTGTAAGTAATGCAGTGGATTGGTGCTTCACTTAAAATACTTCTGTGAAATCTCTTAGAGACTCATTGACATGTCTGTAACCATTGTCAATGATTTTCATAACAGTTTCAATTGTCTTAGAACATTCATTCTTGCTCCAAAATAAATCATATTATTTGTTCATGGACATCTTTCTTTATTTAATCCATTTATAATATAATGTGCACCTCTACACCTGACATGAATCCAATAATTAAAACAGCACAATTATTAGATCTCTTCAGAGCTCTATCCTCTCTTCATACCTTCATTGTTCTGAATTTCTAGACTATCATTGTCTTGCTATAATCCGGTATTACCAAATATACATTCATAGAAAAGTATAAGTTTTTACTATCAAGGTTTGAACTGTATACAAACATTTTATGGTGCAGGGTTTTTTTTTAAGAACTTTTCTGCAGTTGATAGTATTTTATTGTGGGCTATAGTATTTTACTGTTAGATAATATACTTTTTTATAACTTTAAAATATTTTTTTAACTTTCAGGTTGATGGAATATAGATTATTTTCAGTTTTTGCTGTTACATTTGTGCATTTATGAGTATATATATATATATATATATATATATATATATATATATATATATCCCCTGCTTCCCATGGACAAGAGTTTACACTGCATATAATCTTTTGACTGGAATTGCTGGTTCATAAGTCAAAACAATGGTCATGGTTTAGGAATTATGCCAAGTGATTTCTAAAATGGTAGTGATTTATATTTGTGAGATATATACATGCTATTTCAATGATCGGCATCTCTGAGATTCAGATTTGTCAGTTGAGACATCTTAATTCTTAGCAATTGAATGGATCTAAATACTATTTAATTTTGAGCGTTTTAATTGTTTTAAATGTTTTATACAAGTGAAATTTTGTGTTTTATATAAAATATTTTTGGTATTCATTTGAATTCCAAATTTCCTTCAATATGAAGAAGAAAAATAAATACATTTGTGTAAGAAATGAAAATATCTTCTTTACTCTTTAAATTATCAGCTGGGGTCCCTAAAACAAAAAGACACACGGGCTAATGTAAAAAAAGCATACAAATATTTAACAAGCATTTTATAGGACACAGTGGTCTTAATAATTAAATGGAGTCCTCTAAATGTGGTTAAATTCAATGATTTTTTATTAGGCTTAGTGAAGGGTAGATGGTCATGGAAAATACAAAGGACCACAAGGGTGTGAGCTAAATACAGCTAACTTGGGGAAACCTAGCAAGTTATATTTCTCTGGGTATCCTGTAGTTTTGTAGATCAGGTTGTTCATTTCTTCCATGTACAATGAGGGCACTTCCCACACAAAGGACTTACAACAAAAAAGGTGCAACAAAGGACCTTTTTTTTTTTTTAATTCAAGTATGTTAACATACAGTGTTATGTTAGTTTTAGGTGTACAATATAATGATTCAATAATTGTATACATTTCTAAATGTTCATCAAGATAAACATATTCTTCATCTTCTTTATTTCTTCTACCCATCCTCTCACATATCTCCCCTGGCAACTACCAGTTCATTGTCTCTATTTAAGAGTCTGTTTTATCTTTCTTTGTCCCTTTTTCTACTTTACTTTTGTTTGGTTTTGTTTGTTTGTTTCCTAAATACCATTATGAATGAAATCATGGTGTTTTGTCCTTCTATAACTTATTTCACTTGGGATCATGCCCTCTAGGCCCATCCATGTTGTTGCAAATGGGAAGATTCCATTCTTTTTTCATGGTTGACTCATATCATTTATATACATATATGTACATATGTATCTATATCTATATCATCTATCATATATCAATCATCTATCTATCTGTCTTCTGTCTATCATCTATCTATCATCCATCTGTCATCTATCAACTTATCTATCTATACCACTTCTTTATCCATTCATTTATAGATGGATAGATGGTTTACTTCCATATCTTGGCTATTGTAAGTAATGTTGGAATAAACACAGGTACATATACCTTTTCAAATTAGTGTTTTTCTCTTTTTGTTGTGTAAATACACAGTAGTGGAATTACTAGATCATATGGTCATTCTTTTGCGGGGGGAGGGGAACCTGCATACTGTTTTCCACAGTGGTTGCACCAAGTTGCATTCCAGCCAACAGTGATGAGGGTCCCTTTTCTCCATATCCTCCTCAACACTTGTTATTTCCAACCTTTTGCATACTAGCCATTCTGACAGTTATATGGTGATATCCTTTAGCAGTTTTAATTTTCATTTCCCTGATGATTAGTGATGTTGAGTATCTTCTTATGTGTATGTTGGTTATCTGTCTTGTTTGGAAAAATGTTTTGGTTTGTATTGTCCTGATATTAGCGATGTTTAGCATCTTTTCGTATGACTTTTGATTGTCTGTATGACTTCTAGGCAAAAATATTATTCAGATTCCCTGTTCATTTTTAATCAGATTATTTGTTTTTAATGGTGTTGAGTTGTATGAATTCCATACATATTTTGGATATTAACCCTTTATTGATGATATCATTTGCAAATATCTTCTCCCATTCGATAGATTGCTTTTTGTTTGTTGATGGTTTCCTTTGCTCTGCAAAAGCTATTTATTTTGGTGTAGTCCCAATAGTTTATTTTACTTTTGGTTCCCATGCCTGAGGATATGTATTTAGAGAGAATATGTTAAAAAACAATGTGAAAGAATTTACTTTTCATTTTCTTTTAAGAGTTTTATGGTTTCAGGTCTCACATTTAGGTCTTTAATCCAATAGGAGTTTATTCTTATATATGATATGAGAAAGTGGTCCATTTTCATTCTTTTGCATGTAGATGTCCAGTTTTTCCAAAACCATTTGTAAAAGAGCATGCCATGTCTCTATTGTATGTTTTTGCCTCTGTTTCCATAGATTAATTAATTATTCTATGGTCATCAAAGATATCGGCCTATAGTTTTGTTTACCTTTTTTATTTATTTTTCTAGTGCTTAATTGTTTTTTGATTTTTTGAAGATTATTTATTTATTTATTTGAGATAGAAGGAAAGAGTGAGCCACAGGAGTGGTGTGAAGGGCAGATGAATAGGCAGAGGGGGAAGGAGAAGCAAACTTCCTGCTGATCATGGAGCCCTTCCTGGGGCCTGACCCAGGACCTGAGACAAAGTCAGTTGCTTAACCAACTGAGCCACCCAGGTGGCCCTGCTACTGAGCACCCCTGTAGTGTTTTATTATTTTTTCAGGATTTTATTTATTTATTTATTTATTTATTTATTTATTTGAGAAAGAGAGAGAGCTCAAGTTGGGTGAGGTATAGAGGGAGAAGCAGAGTCTCCACTGAGCAGGGAGCCCAATGAAAGGCTCAATCCTGGGACACCGGGATCATGACCTGAGCCTAAGGCAGACACTTAACTGACTGAGCCACACAAGCACGCCAACTCTTCAGTGTTTAAATGATATTGGTGTCAGAGTAATGCTTGTTTCATAGAATGAATTTGGAATATTTTCTTCCTTTTTAGTTTTTGAGAAGATTCGGTATAAAATATTCTTTAAATGGTTGGTAGAATTCACCTGTGAAACCTGGACTTTTGTTAGTTGCGATATTTTTACTTACAGTTTCAATTTAATTACTGTTAATTGGACTATTCGAAACACAATGTTCAAAGGTTATTTGTTTACAGTAATTTATCCATTTCTTCCGGCTTCTCCAATATGTAGGCATATAATTTTTCAACTTCTCCTATGATCGTTTTTATTTCTGAGGTTTCAGGTGTTATTTCTCCTCATCCATTTCATTTTTTCGAAGTTTTTATTAACTTCCAGTTACTTACTGTACAGTAGAATATTAGATTTGGGTGTAGAATTTAATGATTTATCACTTACATACATCACCCAGTGCTAATCACAACAAGTGCTTTCCTTAGTACCCATTACCTATTTAACCCAACACCCACCTCCCCTCCAGTAACTCTCAGTTTGTTCAGGAGAGTTAAGAGCCTGATTCCTGATTTGTATTTCTCCCCTCCCCCATATTTTCATCTGTTTTCTTGCTTAATTACCAAATATGAGTGAAATCATATGGTATTTGTCTTTCTTTGACATATTTCATTTAAGATAATACTATGTAGCTCCATCTACATCATTGGAAATTTCAAGATTTCATTCTTTTTTTATGACTGAATACTATACCTAGTATGTGATCTCTTCTGGAGAATATTCCATGTGCACTAGAAATGAATGTGTATTCTGCTGCTTTAGGATGAATTGTTCTGAATACGTCTGTTAATTCTATCCAGTCTAGTGCATCATCAAATCCCATTGTTTCCTTGTTAAGATTCTGCTTAGATGATCTGTCCATTGCTGTAAGTGAGGTGTTAAGTCCCCTACTATTACTGCAGTACTATCAATGAGTTCCTTTATGTTTGTTCTTAATTGTTTTATATATGTCGTGTTCCAAAGTGTGGTGTGTAAATATTTAAAATTGTTAGATATTATTGTATATAGACTCCCTTTATTATGATGCTGTGACTTTCTTCATGTTTTGTTACAGTCTTTCATTTAAAATATAGTGTTTTGTATTTTTCTTTCTGGTAAAAATATTGCTTTTCAGGCTTTCTTTTGATGTCCATTTGCATTTGAAAATTTCCTCCATCCCCTTACTTTCTTGTTCTTGTTCTTTTTCTTTTCTTTTTACACTCAGGCCAATACACTTTTATTCAAACAAATAGAATGTAATTCAAACCAGTATTCAATACGTTTTCTCAAAGCAATGAAATTAAGCTCTACCAGTACTTCTGCTCAATATGTTTTCCCAATCAAATCCACTTGAACAAAGTGAAATATATTTATAATATAGATAACACATTTGTATTAAAAACAAATTCATTGAAACCAAGTTTCCCTTTGAACTGAGAGATAGAAATTCTAAGCAATTGCACAATTAGATCATAGAAACAGATGTATTTTTACTTTAGTGAAAAGCATTTCTATTCAGGTCCACTTTAAAATACACTAATGAATAATCAAAGTTGCTCCAACAATGTCTTTAATTGAGTATTTTCTGAAAAGTATGTCCTTTGGGGTTGAAGTACAATCTAGAAAATAAAACACACTTAGGGAAAAAGAATAGCACTGGGAACATGATTACAATAAATTCAGATTTGTAATGATTAAATATTTACATATAGCTATGTGCAGTTAGAGTAAAGTCGTTGGTCGTGTGCAAATGCATAACGATATGCTTGGGGACATTTTGTAGTTGTGTTTGCTTCCAAACCTCATCGTCCAGAAAAATCCTTCCTTATTGGCATTCAAACATGTTATAAATTCTCATCTGTCTGACCTTAACTAGGAATTACTGTGCATGGGAGAACTTGATGGAATTGGAGGGCATGTATTTGGATGGCTTTTTGGAGGAGATTTCCATCTTCAATGTCTAGATCACAAACTGTCTTTGAGTCTTCCAATGAACCACAGAGAAGGAGAGCTACCTCCAAATGCCACACACCTTTTGGGGACCAGGAACAAAGTCCTTGCATACAAGCAAGAGCATCCAAATGCATTCCATCTCTATGCAGGACCAGCAGGTAGAGTCAGACCCTTATATAGAGGGTCTAGAGAAACAAGTGTTCACTCTCCTGAGGGAATATTAGGGCCCCACTCAGTGGCCCACATGAACCCCATCCTGTCTGCCTCTTCAGTGATCCCCACAACCACCTTTTCTATGCTCTTCTACCTCGAGGTTGCAGGACCTAAAGATAGAAATGAAGTCCATTCCCTTACTTTCAATCCGCACATGTCTTTAGGTCTAAAATGAGTCTCTCAGGGGTGCCTGGGTGGCTCAGTCTTTAAGTGACTGCTTTTGGCTCAGGACGTGATCCTGGGGTCCTGGGATCGAGCCCCACATCAGGCTCCTCCACTGGGAGCCTGCTTCTTCCTCTCCCACTCCCCCTGCCTGTGTGCCCTCTCTTGCTGTCTTTCACTCGGACAAATAAATAAATTTTAAAAAATCTTTAAAAATAAATGAATAATTAATTAATTAATTAATCAAAATGAGTCTTTCATAAGCCATCTATAGATGGGTCTTGTTTTGTGTGTGTGTGTGTGTGTGTGTGTGTGTGTGTGCGTGTGTTTAATCCATTCTGATACCATATGTCCTTAGATTCAAGATTTTAGTCCAAATACATTCAGAGTAATTATTGATGATATGAATTTAGTGTCATTTTATTTATTGTTTTGTCATTGTTTCTAGAGTCTTTCTTTGTTCCTTTCTAGACTTTGTCACTTTTGATCTTTTACTTTCCCACTGAAGGAGTACCCTTTAATATTTCTTTCAGGGGTGTCTTAGTGGTCACAAACTCCTTTAGTTTTTGTTGTCTGGGAGACTCTATATCTCTCCTTCTATTCTGAATGAGAGCCTTGCTGGATAGAATATTCCTGGTTGCAAGTTTTCCCAATCAATGCATTGAATATATCATGCCACTATCTTCTGGCCTGTCAAATTTCTGTGGTGGGATCTGCTCCTAACCTTATATTCTTACCCTTAAATTCAAGGAATTGGTTTGTCTTTGTGCTTTCAGGATTTTTTTTTTTCTTTATGACTGTATTTGGCAAATTTATTTACAATATATATTGATATTGGTCTGCTTTTGTTGATTATCATGGGAGTTCTCTGTGCCCCCTTGATTTAGTTGTCTATTTCCTTTCCCATATTTGTGATGTTTTCATCTATTATTTCCTCATATAAGCCTTCTGCTCCCCCTTGCTCTCTTCTTCTTTTTCTGGGACTACTATGATATGAATGTGATTACATTTAATCGAGTCCTGAGTTCCCTAAGACTACTTCTCTGCTTGGAGATTTTCCTTTCCTTCCTTTGTTCAGCTTCACTATTTTCCATAATACTGTCTTCTCTATCACTAATTCATCCTCTGCATCTTCCATCCTTATGCTCATTACATCCAGTCAGTTTCAGGTCCTGGTTATTGACTTATTCATTTGAGCCTGATTGGTTTTAAGCTCTTTATTTCTATGGTAAGAGTATCCTTGATATCTCCCATGCCCTTCTCAAGCCCAGCTTGTATGCTTATGGTTGCTGCTTTAAATTCTTGATCAGGGATATTACTATTTCTATTAATCCCTGGAGATAAACATTTTATTGGTTTACATTTGGAAGGCATTTTCCCTTTGGCATTGTGTATAGGTCTCTGTCTTCTTCTTTGTTTTAAGAAAAACTGTTATGTTTCCTGCTTCAGAGAGTAATGGCTTTATGAAGAAGAGTCATATACTGTCCAGCACCTGGTGCTTCAGTGTCTGTGGTGTGTGCTGCATGTATTCTGCTGCTGTGTTTTGGCTGCTCTATCCCTCATGTGTTGTCTGCAGAGTTTCTACTTTCCTGCAGTGGGCAGTGTTTGGGCATTGTCCAGAGTGTGGTGAGTGTTAATTAGGTGTGCTCTGGTCTGCTTGTTAAAAGAAACCTGATGTTATTTAAACTAGAACTGAAGCTTTGCAGTATGCAATGATCAATAGTTGTGGTATGTGCTGGATTTGTGCTAATGTTCTGGGGAGGGACACACTGCACTGGTTCTTAGGTACACTTGTCCAAGAAAAGGAGTACAAGCAAAGGGCAAAGGAGAGGGGTTTATGGTAAGCAGATAAGGCAGCCAGTGTTGCCCTGTACTCTTTACTGAAGGTGGTTTATGCTGAGGGTCAGGGGAGGGAAATGGTGCCAGCCAGGTATGCCCTCCCAGAAGACCAAATAATTCCCCCTCATGTGTGCTAGGCATTTTTTTTATTGCTATTTTCACCTTTTATGTAGCTGGGTTGCTTGCTTACTGATAGAAGCACAGTGCACATTGAACTATATCCCAACCAGGCCAAGTTGAGTTTTCGAACTTCAAACATCAAGGAATTGGTGTGTCAGTAACCTGCACTGATCTTCTGAGGGAGTGTAGCAGCACTGAGACTGATGCAGGTTTGAAAAGGACTTGGAGCAAAGCAGCCTAAAGAAGAGTGTCCAGGTGAGCCACCCTCAATAAGTGACTCTGTACATAGGCTGAGGGACGTGGGAGTGAAATCATGCCTACTAGCTCTTTTGTCCCTGGAGAGGCAATGCCACCTCTCACAGATTCACTCCAAGAAGAGGGAACAGTCTCCCCAGTATTTCTTAGGTGATCTTCTGGTCATGCTGTCTGTCCTTGGGTGCCCTATATGTCTTCTCTCCAGGAGTAAGCCTGTGTCCCTGGGTCCCCATCCCAGCTGATCCATAGTCCAATAAAACTCCAGTCTTTGAGATCCCCTCATTGAAAAAATCTCATGAGCATCAGCCCCTATTACTTTCCCAGTAAAGGCTTTGGGGAAGTGTTCTCCTTCTCCAAACTGCTGTGCACTTCTTTCTTCCTCTCTCCCTTGCTTTACTCTCTGATCAGGGATTCCTCCCTTCCACAGCACCAGTGATACATTTCTCCCCTAAACCAGGTCTCCTCAATTCCTTTTCTTCTGCTTTGTGGCCTCTTCATTCCCCCAGTTATGTATTTTGTATTGTCAGTCTTCAGATCAATTAGTTGGGTGTTCAGAATGATTTGATATTTAATTAGCTGTGTTCAAGGGACTGGGCAAGCCTAGATTCATCCTACTACTCTGCCACATTAGCTCCTTATCCTTAAGAATTACTTTTTTAAATAACCAACCTAACTAATTTAATTCTGTTGGTTCACAATTCACTTAAGATATTTTTTCTCACTGTGTATTAAGTGCAAATAACTGAAGCAACAAAGTTCATTATTGTTAAAATATTTTGGACTTAAATTTAGAGGTTGATTTATCCTGAAGAGGAATAAGTCAGCTTTAGTGCCTCTCACTTGCACAAGCCATTGAAAGGCCATATCTTAATTACGATTTGGTTTTTCTTCTTCTTTAGGTAAGAACCCAGGAGTGTACATATCAGGCTACTAAAATTATAGCTTTGTCCCATGAAAGTTTAAAATTATTTCCATCAGTGACTAACCTTGAAGTAAGTGTTGATTACTTTCAGAACCCAATCTTTACTCAAAATCTGACATTTGGATTCCATAATTCCTATTCTTTTTTCATTGAAGACTGACATTCACTGATTAATTTCTAGAACACTCTGCCTCGGCTAAGTCTTTTCACAAGAAAAGGTTTTATTCTGTTTATTTTATTTAATATATTTTAATTTCTTTATAGTTGACATACACTTTTATATTAATTTCAGGTAAACAATATGTCCAGTATAGTTCACATGCACTGTTATATTAATTCCAGGTAACCAATATATTAATTTCAGGTAATTCAGCATTTGCGTATATCAAACATGTCCCACGCTGTCAAGTACAATGAAGGTATTTTAAAGAACAGTGAGAGGGAGGACGCAAGGTGGCAGAGGAGTAGGGGACCCCATTTCAACTGCTTCCCTGAATTTAGCTGGATATTTATGAAACCATTTGAACACACACAAAATCAGCCAGAGATTTAAGAATATATATCTGGATCACTGCAAGCAGAAAAGCGACAGCTTTTTTTGTGAGGTAGGACATGCAGAGTCATAAATCTGCAGGGAGATATAGGAAGATAAACAGAAGGGGGAGGGAGCCTCCATAAGCTGACTGTTGGAAAGTGATATAACACCAGAGTGCAAAACTGGAACCCTTAGAAATCTGCTCTAGTGAGAGACATCCCTCTCTGCATGGGACTCTGGGAATGAAAAGGCAGAATTTTAGGTATTGCATTGTGGTCTCAGAATACAAGGAACCACAGGGCAAAAGGGGATGCCTGATACAGTAGAGTGCCCTAGCAGTGGAGCCAGGAAGCAGATTATGGTGAGCAATCCCAGGTAGGGACACTTAGTTTGATTTGCTACAAAACCTGAGCTGGGCAAGTAGAAAATCACTCTTTCTTTGAGCAGCCTGAAAAAATGTGGATACCATGCCTGCAACTGGGCAAAATCTTGCAGGGTGGTAGCGCACCAGAAAGGACATTAGAGCAGCACCCAGACATGCTTCAGGAACTTTGGGTGAGTGCATAAGCCCACTTGCAGTTTTAGAATTACAAAGGGCAGCGGCACTCTTGGGCTCCTGTGACTACCTCTGAAAGAGTTTCTATGGGCATCCACCATGGCAGGTTACAGTTTTTGGCAGCACATTAATAAGTAGAGACTGTTTATCCTGGAGGGTTTATTAAAGAGGGCGGATGGTGAATTGTTTGGCTTGGAGCCAAAGCTTTCAGTATTGTCATTTTTGCTCTGATTCTCTGAAGAGGCATGGAAAGCTTCCAGGGAACAAAAGGCACACAGAAGACAGGTTTCTACTGAGCCAATCCCACTGACAGGGGGTGTAGCAATACTGCTCAGACTGGGTTACCTGAGAAACAGTGTATCAGGGCCCTCTCCAGAAGATAAGCTGGAAGAACAGGTGGATGGCAATCCTATGGATCCCATAAGTCTAAAATCCCAAAGGCAGGGGTAAATAGTGTAATGAGCTCTTGGTGTGGCTCATGGTTTGCTTATTTTTCAAATAAAATTATTGTTTTTTTGTTTCTTTTTCTTATGCTTTTTCTCTGTTTTCTTTTGCTTTTTATCTTCTCCTCATTTCAACTAGATGTCTATTACATCAACTTATATTTCCTAATCACCTTTTAACTTCTATTTTTTCACACCTATATTTTTTATAAATAAAAACTTAATTTTAGTCCTTTTTCTCACTCTATTCCATTTTACCTTCATACATATATACAAGTTTTATTTTCCTTGTAATTTGGGGTCATAATGTCCTCTAAAACACAGACAAAAATACACCCAGGAATAACTGTATTACCCTGCTTTGTCCACACTGAAAGCTCAATGCCCCCTTCAACTATGCCATTTTGATTTTTTTAAATTACTTTTAAATTTTATTCTTGTGTTTCATTTTGGCCTTTTTTTTCAGTGGTAGCTTCTGAACACTCCAGATTTTGCTAGGTTGCATCCTGTTTGGCTCATAGTTGATATTTTGGACTCTACTCATTCACTGTATCCCGCAAAAGAATGACTAGAGGAGGAACTCTCAAAAGAGAATTGAACCAGAGACAATGGCTTCTGCCACAGGACTAATGGATATGGATATAAGCAAGATGTCAGAGACAGAATCATAAAGTCATAAAGTCAATAACTAAGTATGAAAAAAGCATTAGTGACACTATAGAATCTCTAAGAGAAGAAATGAGATCTAATCAGGCTGAATCAGAAAATGGTATGAATGAGACGCAGTCTTAATTGGGTACTCTAACAGCCACGGTAAATGAGGCAGAAGAGAGGGTTAGTAATCTGGAAGATAAACTGATGGAAAGGAAGGACATTGAGGAAAACAGATAGACTTCTAGTAGCACATGAAGAAAGGACTGTAGAGATTAATGATGCCATGAAATGGTCCAACATCAGAATTATTGGGATCCCCAAGGATGTGGAGAGAGACAGAGGGCTACAAGGTATATTTGAGCAAATCACACCTGAGAACTCCCCTAGTCTGGGGAGGGAAACAAGCATTTGAGTCCAAGAGGCAGAGAGGACCCCTCCCAAAATAAATAAAAATTGATCAGCCCCATGACATATAATAGTGAAGCTTGTAAAACTTATTGAAGTTTGCTATTCTGAGAATAGCCAGGGAGAGGATATTCCTTACATATGGAGAGAGGAACATCAAAATAACATCAGACATGTGCACAGAAAACTGACAAGTCAGAAAGGGCTGAAAAGACATATTCAGGGTACAAAATGAGAAGAATATGCAGCTCAGAATACTTTATCCAGCAAGGCTGTCATTCAGAATGGTTGGGGAGATGAAGAGCTTCTAGGACAGGCAGAAACTGACAGGCAGAAACTGAAAGAATATGTGACCACTAAGCCAACACTGAAAGAAATGTTAAAGGGGATCCTGTAAGTGAAGACAGACCCTGGAGTCAAATAGACCAGAAGAAACAGAATATCATCAGAAACAGGGACTTCACAGGCAATGCAATGGCACTAAAGTCATATCTTTCAATAATTACTCTGAATGTAGATGGGCTGAATGCTCCCATGAAAAGAAAAGGTTTCAGACTGGATAAAAAACATAACCCTTCCATACGCTGGCTCCTAGAGACTCATTTTGAATCTAAAGACACCTCCAGTTTGAAGGTGAGGGAATGCAGAACCGTTTACCATACAAATGGACATCAAAAGAAAGCTGGATAGTCCATAGTCTCTCATGAGAAACAAACTGAGGGCCTCAGAGGGGAGGGTGGTAGGGGAATGGGATAGGCTGGTGATGGGTAGTAAGGAGGGCATGTATTGCATGGTGCACTGGATGTTATACACAACTAATGAATCATTGAGCTTTACATCGGAAACCGGGGATGTACTGTATGGTGACTAACATAATATAATAAAAAATCATTAAAAAAAAGTTCATAATAATAAAAAAAAGAAAGAAAGAAAGCTGGATAGCAATCCTCATATCAAATAAATTAGATGTTAAACCAAAGACCATAGTAAGTTATGTAGAGGGGCACCATATCATACTTAAAGGGTCTAACCAACAAGAACATCTAACAACTCTAAATATATATATGCCCCCAATATGGGAGCAGCCGATTATATAAAACAATTAATAACCAAAATAAATAAACATATTGATAGTAATACATCAATATTATGAGACCTCAACACACCACTCAAAGCAATGGACAGATCATGTAAGTAGAAGATCGACAAAGAACCAAGAGCTGTGAAAGACACATTTGACCAGATAGTCATCATAGATGTATAGAGAACATTCCATCCTAAAACAACAGAATACCCATTCTTCTCTAGTTCACATGGAACTTTATTCAGAAAAGACCACATACTGGGTCACAAATCAGGTCTCAATCGATACGAAAAGATAGAGATTATTCCCTGCATATTTTCAGTCCACAATGCTTTGAAACTGGAACTCAATTAGAAGATGAAATTTGGAAGGAACTCAAATGCTTGGAAGTTAAAGACAATCCTGCTAAAGAATGATTGGGTCAACTAGGAAGTTAAAGAAGAACAATTAATGAATTAATGAATTAAACAATTCATCGAACCTAATGACAACAAAAACACTTCAGTCCAAAACCTCTGGGATACTGCAAAGGCGGTCCTAAGAGGGAAATACATAGTCATTCAAGCCTCTCAAAAATTAGAAAAATCCCCAAAGCACAAGCTAACTTTAAACCTAAAGACCCTGGAGTAAGAACAGTAAATAAATAATAAACCAAGCAGGGAAAGAAAAATAATCACTATTAGAGCAGAAATCAATGAAATAAAAACTAGATAAACATAGAAGCCAGTTCCTTGAAAGAATTAACAAGATCAATAAACCTCTGGCCAGACTTATCCAAAAGAAAAGGGAAGAGGCCCAAATCAGTAAAATTATGAATGAAAAGGGAGAGATCACGACTAATACCAAGGAAAAGGAAACAATTATTAAAATTATTACCATTAACTATACCAACAAATTAAGCAACCTAAATGAAATGGATGCCTTCCTGGAAACTTATAAACTACCAAGACTGAAACAGGAAGAAACAGATAATCTGAATAGACCAATACCCAGCAAGGAAATTAAAGCAGTAATCAAAAACCTCCCCCAAAATGAGTCCAGGGCCGGATGGCTTCCCAGGGTAATTCTACCAGATATTTAAATTAGAAATAATACCTATTCTACTGAAACTGTTTCAAAAATTAGAAATGGAAGGGAAAGTTCTGAAGTCATTCTATAAGACCAGCATTACCTTGATCCCAAAGCAAACAAGGACCCCATCAAAAAGGAGAATTACCGACCAATATCCCTGATGAAAACGGATGCCAAAATACTCACAATGATACTAGGCAATAGGATACAACAGTACATTAAAAGGATTGTTCACCATGACCAGGTGGTATTTATTCCTGGGATGCAAGGGTGGTTCCACATTTGAAATCAATCCACATGATAGATTACATTAATGAAGTAAAAAACAAGAACCATATGATACTCTCAATTGTTGCAGAACAAGCAGTTGACAATATACAGCATCTTTTCCTGATAAAAACTCTTCAAAGTGTAGGCATAGAGGGAAAATACCTCAATACCATAAGAGCAATCTCTGAGAAGCCCACAGCAAATATGATTATCGATGGGAAAAACAGAGTGCTTTTCTCTTAAGGTCAGGAACACGAAAGGGATGCTGACTCACACCATTATTGTTCAACATAATCCTAGAATTCCTGGCCTCAGGAATCCACAACAAAAAGTGATAAATGGCTTTCAAATTGTCAAAGAAGAAGTAAAACACTCTCTCTTTCCAGCTTACATGATACTTTATGTGGAAAACCCAAAAGACTCCACCCCCAAATTACTAGAATTCATACAGCAATTCAGCAGCATTGCAGGAATCAAAATCAATGCACAGAAACAGATTGCATTTCTATATACTAACAATGTAACTGAAGAAAGATAAATTAATAGTTGATTCAATTTATAATAGCACCAAAAAGTGTAATATACCTAGGAATAAACCTAACCAAAGAGGTAAAGGGTCCATACTCTAGAACCAAGCCATTATGAAAGAAATCAAGGAAAACACAAAGGCATGGAAAGACAATTGATGCTCATGGATTGAAGCATAAACATTGTTAAAATGTCTATGCTGCCTAGATCAGTCTACAGTTTTAATGCATTCCCTATCATAGTATCACCAACATTTTTCACAGAGCTGGAAGAATCCTAAATTTTGTATAGAACCATAAAAGACCCCAAATTGCCAGGAGAATGTTGAAAAAGAATACCAAAGCTGGGGGAATCACAATGCCCTGACTTCAAGCTGTATTACAAAGCTGTGATCATCAAGACAGCATGGTATTGGCACAAAAACAGACACATGGATCGATGGAACAGAATAGAGACCCCCAAAATGGACGCTCAACTCTAATGTCCACTAATCTTCAACAAATCAGGAGAAAATATCCAATGGAAAAAAGAGTCTCTTCAATAAATGGTGCTGGGAGGATTGGAAGGCCATATGCAGAAGAATGAAATTGGACCATTGCATTACACCATACACAAAGATAAACTCAAAATGGATGAAAGACTTCAATGTGAGACCGGAATCCATCAAAATCCTAGAGGAGAATATAGGCAGTAACCTCTTCGACATCAGCCTCAGCAATTTCTTTCAAGACACGCCTCTAAAGGCAAGGAAAACAAAAGCAAATATGAACTTTTGGGACTTCATCAAGATAGTCTCTAGGTTTTCAAACTGGAGAACTATCATCCATCTAAGTAGAAAAACTCTCTTGATAGCCATGCCTGAAGTCTTTATCTCAGACATTCAAGTTCATGACACAAAGCCTTCACCATAGCAAGTCAAACAGGGGAAAGGAGGGAAAACCGAGTGGGAAAAAAATCTGAGAGGGAGGCAAACCATGAGAGACTCTTAACTATAGGAAGCAACCTGGGTGGGGGGATTGGGAAACTGGGTGATGGGATTATAAGGAGGGCACATGATGTGAAGAGCACTGGGTATTACATGCAACCGATGAATTATTGAACTCTACTTCTGAAAATATTGATGTTCTATATGTTGTTCTACAGTTATTTTGGTTTCTATTTCATTGATTTCTGCTCTAATCTTTATTAATTTTTGTGTCCTGCTTTGTTTAGGCTTTACCCTCTGTTCTTTTTCCAGCCCCTTTAGGTGTCTTTTCTAGTTTCTTGAGAAACCTTTGTCTTCATATCTACTTTCCTCTTAGGACTGCCATTGTTTCATCCTAAAGGTTTTGAACAGGTGTGTTTTGATTTTCATTTGTTTCCATGATTTTTAAAATTCTTCTTTATTTTACTGTGTGACCCATTCACTTTTTAGTAAGGTGTTCTTTAGCCTTCAAGTATTTGTGTTCCTTCCAAATTTCATCTTCCGATTAAGTTCAAGTTCCAAAGCGTTGTGGCCTGAAAATATGCAGGGAATAATCCCAATTATTTGGTGCTGGTTGAGACCTGATTTGAGACCCAGTATGTGACCTATTCTGAGGAATGTTCCATGTGCACTTGAGAAGAATGTGCATTCTTTGTTTTAGGATGGAATGCTCTGTATGTATTTGTGAAGTCCATCTGGTCCAGTGTACCATTCAAAGTCTTTGTTTCCTTGTTGATCTTCTGCTTAGATCATCTGTCCATTGCTGTGAGTGGGGTGTTGAAGTCTTCTACTATTATTGTATCAATTCTCTGTCCTTCCTGGATTTGAACACCTGTATCCTTCCCCAGATTACAGAAGTTCCCAGCTATTATTTTGCTCAAATGTATCTTTTGCCCCTCTCTCTTCCCTCTTCCTCTAGGAACCCAGTTATTGTAATTTTGATTTTCTTTATGATATTGCTGAACTTTTGAATCATCCCCTCATGAACCAGTATTTGTTTGTCTCTCTTTTCTTCAGTTTATTTCCCATTATTTTATCTTCTATATCACTAAATCTCACTTGTGACTCATTAAGATTCTCCATTTTTATTGATTCTCAGGAATAACCTTTTTTAGTTTGATGTGATTAGATTTTAGTTCTTTTATTTCTCCATTAAGGAATTCTCTAGAGTATTCTGTGTTTGTTTTCAAGTCCACATAGTATTTTTATAATTGTTATTCAGAATTCTACCTTGGACATCTTACTAAATTATTAAGTCTCTGGTAATTATTACTGCCCCATGTTCCTTTTTCTGGGAATTTTTCCTTCTTGTCATTTTGTTCAGAGAAGAATAGAGGAATGAGAGAACAAATACAACAATATCAACCGTGACCCAGTGAAATACACACTAGAAAAATCAGAAGAGGTCAGAAACCAAAAAAGGAAAACAAAAAGAAAAAAAGGAGAATATAATCAAACAGGTGGTCAGAACAGGATGATACCCCAAGTTCTGGGTGTATTTTGGTCTGTTTGTTAGAAAACACTAGATCCCAAAATTGTAAGAAAAATAATCTTATATATATTTGGATATAGATATAGATAGATATAATTATACAAAAATAAAATTGAATACAATGAAATGAAGCCAAATATAAAGAATATATTTAAGAAATGTAAATGTAAAAATGAAAATTCAAAAAGACTTTAAAAAGGGGTTGATTAAATAAGAAACTACTTGTAAAAGAAAATAAAGAAGAAGGATATTTTAAACTGAAAGACTAAAAATCACAAGAAGGAGCATCAAATTCTATATACTATTTTTCCCTAGTGAAGGAGTTTTTCAGTCCTGAGTGATCCATAAACTTGGTATTCACCTGGTGATCCTGGTAGTCTTCTGGGGGATGGACCTGTTCCACTGATTCTCAGGTGTCTGCCTAGATGGAGTTGCACCACCGTTAACAATAGGTCAGGCTCAGTGTAAGTGACTCTGTGTTACTCTGTGCTGCTTTTGTTCTCTGAAGGCTTTCAGCACTGCTTTAAAGGATGAAAATTAAAATGATGGTACACTGATCTCCAGGCCTGGAGCTGGAGGATTGCAGCCCACACTCTTCAGTGTGCCCTCAAGAAAAAACAGTCATTTACTTTTGTCTCCCTGGTTTTTCTTCTCACTCTTTTCTCACCCAGCCTGTGAGCAAGTATTTATATCCTAGACACACAACCCCAATTCAAGTCTCCAAACTCTGCAGACTCCTGAAGCACACACATGTGCCTTCTTCTTAGGGAATGAAGAGGTTCTCACTGTGGTTCTGCCCCTTGTTGGGTCCCTGTTTTGAGAGTGGTCAACCAATCCTACACTGATTCATGGTTTATGGCAATGCTTAGCTGAAAGCCCACTCCTGGCCTCACTGATTGCAACCAGGTTCCTGGCTCTAATGCTTGGGAGCTCTGCCACACTCAAGCACCCCATTCTTTCTTTGACCCCAGGGATACAGGGATCATACTGTTCCACTTAGGATTCTGCCACCTGAGAACCTTTCAGGCATGGATGTCCCTCACCAGAGCAGACTTTTAAAAGTTCCAATTTTGCACTCCTCAGGTATACCACTTTCCAGTAGTCAGCTTGAGGAAGCTTGCTCCCCCTGCATTTTATCTTCCAATATATCCCCTCAGGTTCACTTTTCTGTACTTCCTACCTTGCAAAAAGTGGTTGCTTTTGTATTTGTAGAATTACAGGAATTCTTTTCTTAGATCTCAGGTTGAATTCACAGGTGCTCAAAATGATTTGATAGCTATCTAGCTGAATTCTAGGGATGAGATGAAATGAAGGGCCTCTACTCTTCTGCAATTTTCCTCTGAATCTCTTTTCTATTATTTTTGTTTCTGTTTCTAATCTGAGCATAGGTGTTGCCATATATTATCCCATAAAATTAGTTAAGGAGGTTGACTGGTTAAAATTCAATCTCATTTTAATTTCTACCAATTAACTAAGTATTATTTCTATAGGAAAAAATATTAAGTGAATATCTTGCTATTATTTCAATTTCTGTGTCTGAACTTGGGCACAATTTGCACATTAAGGAATTTTGAAACCTAGTCCTTCTTCCATAAGCAAGCCAATATTCTTAAGATTACTATATCAGAAAAATTCACTAGTTAACAGGTAACAACTCTTATGTCATGTAATTCCCCAGAAATTCTTACCTATCTCTACACACAAAAAATCCAACTATATGTCAGTGGTTATTAATAATTCAGACTTCAAATCCATATGCACATTCTAAAGGGAAAATCCTTTAATTAATACTTTTTAAAGCCCTATTAGATAGGATTGGTGACAGGGTTGTTTTCATTTTTACAAATACATGACAGCACTTGGCCAGAACTCATATTTTTTTCTTCTTTTGGATCACTGACACAAACTCTAATGAAGCAACATATGTAATGCATAATATGTGATTAATTGTGGACTAGAGACCAAGTTTTCCCAATAGGGCTGTTGAAACCAAAATATGAGTTTCCACCATCATTAGGCAGTCAGTCCATTTGCCTTGAGAGATTAAAAATCTTACATAAAGGGAAGCAAATTTCTATGTATGTTTAAATTATGTTTTCTACTAAATTTAGTAGAAATTTAGCTAAATGATTGAAGTCTTATTGTCTATGGAAAAAAAGGGAAAAAATCAATATAATCTTACAGACTTGGAGAACATTAACAGTTCCTAAAACGAGTCTCAAATTAGAGATTTAGGTGTTAAACATTTTTGGATTTCTCTTGGAATCATTTTTTTTTCTGTTTTTCAGATGTGCCACCCTAAATAGCTTGATTATTCAGAGTATATTTGGTTCTGCCAAATATATATATGATCAACAAGTAATGTAGTTCTACTAAATTTTCTTATTAAAATAGAAATTGCTGTGACTGCTACCCTCTGGTAGGTGTTAGGAATCCTTCCTATGCACACTATTGCAGATACATCTTTCATCATTTTTTAATGTTTCATTTTAAGAATAAAATTCTAGAAGAATGAGACACAGCTCTATATAATAGGGTATATGCATCAAAGGAAATTACTTTTAGATTATTTTATAAAAGTAAACAAAATTTTTATGTCTGCTCATCAAGAAGAAAATATACTATTTTAAGGAAATATCTTTTTGTTTAGTTTTGAAGACATGGCTTGGTGAAGGGAAAGAAATCTTCATAGTTTCAATCACTCGACTGGTAAACAAGTGTTTAATCTTCTGAGTTCTCTGAAGTAAGTGAAAAGAATTTGGTGTGCCTTGATGAGTTTACTACAACTTATACTGAAAAAGAAAACTTGCAAATAGTGTCAAACACTATTTAAAGAAATTCATTTCATTTTGATGATTATGTAGTGTGAATTCTATTATATATCTGCCATCAGCATATTCTCAAAGGGACTATTTCTGAGTGGCTATGTTATCAACATATTACTAAACAATTAATGAAAAAGAATATGGAGGTAAGTATTTGATATTTGTTTGGCCTTATATTGAATTTGAATCATGCCAGCCTTAACAGACAAAGGAGATGAAGGATATTTTGCCACATTGACATAGGACAATGTTTGGTAGCACTGGGTACCTCTTACCTAAGAGAGCCTGACTTTGGAACGTCCTTGTATTCTTGACGGGGCTAGTGAACATATTTTTTTTCTTTCTTCTTTAACCCCTAACATTTTACCTTATGTTTAGCATAAAGTTATATAGAACAATATTTTTGAAATAATTAAAGTATGTAGAAGTAAAGAATTTCAGGAAATGAAAAAATACATGCTGAGAATTTTATGTGGTTCTATTATTTTTGGAAGTTTTATGGTTCCATATGTCATGAATATAATTAATATTTGTATTTTGAAGAAATACATTTTGATATTTACCTTATAATTGACTGAAAATATGAAGGAGGTAACACTTTTTCTAAACGTATGGCTTCCATTGCTACTCATTGATTTTGTTTATATCTCCTGTGAGTTACCAAATTCCTTTACCTTAAATAAAAACAACACTTAAGATTTTAATAAAAGCAGAATCCAAAATTCAAGGCAAGTGTGGAGGAAAATAATGAAAAAATATGTGGGAACAATGATAAGTACCATGAGGTTTTATTATGCTGAATATGACTGTAGATATAAGTCCATAATTGATAAAGTTGTTTAAGTAGAAATTTTTGACTTTCAGTTTATGGATCTAATAATATTAAACCTGTTCTGAATTCTACAATAGTAAATTTTAATATTGCTTTCTTTCTTCTTCCAAATTTCCAGTTTGGGTGCAAAACAAACTTGAAGATGATGTTACTTTAAATTTCTTACTTCATATTGAAATTCCAAATATTACTTAATGCACCAGAGCTACATGATAATTACAATTGTTTTAAGATTGGTAATCGTAATTTTTAAATTATATTGGTGAACATGATAACAGTTGTCAGGCTTCAATGTATTTATTTTTAATTAATCTAATTTGAACTCACATTTGGAATTTCATCTACACCTAGAAAGAAAGTGGTTTTGGGTGTTGGAAGAGGTGTCTGGGTGTTAGAGAATTTCTTTTTTGGGGAAAGTAGGTGCATGATACCTTTCAGGTGCTTCTCATCATAACACGTACTGTTATACTTTTTTTCCTCATCTATTGAGTGAAATAATTTTTAAATTATTTTTTATAATACAATATGTGGCATAATCTAAAATTAATTTCTTGAACTTTGGGGAACAATTTTTACAGCATTATTTTTTTTTAATCATTACCATAGTATTACCTTTTGGAATAAAAGTAGGGGAAAAAGAAAAATAAAACTGATTAGATAACTTTGTATATGTTCTAAAACTGCCTACAAATTCTGTACTTAAAGAAAGAAAAAAAAGAAGAAATATGTGTTTTTCAACGTGGACATAAATTTACAATGTGTTTAGTACTGTCATTAATTGGGTTATGGAGTGTGATTAATACATCTGATGACCAAAAAATATAGAGCTTGGAGAGGGTTTCTGTTGTAATGAGCACTGGGTACTATATAAGACTGATGAATCACAGACCTGTAACCCGAAAACAAATAATACATTACATGTTAATTAATTGCATATAAATTTTAAACAAAGAGCTAAGAAAATTAAGTAAGCAGAAAATATCTAAAAGTCGCTGTTTGTAAATATGTTGATTCATTTCTGATCATACAGAGTTTGTTATCTGAAAGTTATCAATTTAATATAATTTTGTTTTCCATTCATTTTGGGTGGAAAACAAAAGTAGTGAACATTCTGGATACTTTACTTGGCTGGGGAAAGTGTCTGGTGGCAATTCAACTCATTTAATAATATTTTCTTTTCTATTAAAAGGCAGTCATTGTCTTTACATGGAATCTTCAGATATGATCTGCTCTGATATTTTGCATTAAATGATGAAGACAGGAAATCAAAGTATTGAAACAGACTTTATACTTTCTGGTCTTTTCCAATATGGTCGCATGGGCACTTTCCTCTTTGTTGCCATTGTAATCCTCTTTGCAGTGGCTCTGATGGGGAATATCATACTGATCCTCCTCATCCGACTGGACACCAGACTCCACACTCCAATGTACTTGCTACTCAGTCAGCTCTCCTTCATTGATATAATGAACATTTCCACCGCAGTGCCCAAGATGACCACTGACTTTCTGTCAAATAGTAAGACCATTACTTTTTTAGGCTGTGTGATTCAAACATTTGTGTTCATAGTCCTTGGTGGAACTGAAGCCCTTCTCCTTGGTTTCATGTCTTATGATCGATATGTAGCCATCTGTCACCCTTTGCACTATCCTGTACTCATTGGCAAGAAGATCTGTTGGTTCATGGTCACATGTGCATGGACCAGTGGTTCTATCAATGCTTTAGTACATACATTGTATGTATTTCATCTTCCATTTTGTAGATCACGGCTCATCAACCACTTTTTCTGTGAACTTCCATCTCTATTACAACTGGTGTGTCAGGACACTTCCACATATGAGTACACAGTCATTCTGAGTGGGCTTATTATCCTGCTCCTGCCATTCATGGCTGTTCTAGCTTCCTATGCACGTGTACTTACTGTAGTGTTCCAGATGAGCTCTGGTAAAGGACAGAGAAGAGCTATTTCCACTTGCTCCTCTCACCTGATTGTGGCAAGCTTATTCTATGTGACTGGTCTCTCCACCTACACAAGGCCACACTCCTTGCATTCTCCAGAGCAAGATAAGGCAGTGGCAGTGTTTTACACCATCATCACACCTCTTTTGAACCCATTTATCTACAGCCTGAGGAATAAGGAGGTTATTGGGGCCATGAGAAGACTGTTGGCATAATGGATATTTGTTTTTGAAATGTCACTTTGGGAACCCCTTACTGATTGAGATTGAATGACATAGATCACTTTGCCTTGAATGCTGTTTTGAAGCATGTAAACCCTGTGAAATTTGACAAAATAAATAAATTGATAAATACATTGATTCCCACTGGCTTCAGAATGGCTTAATCATACTTATTGAAACTGGATGGATTTCCCATCTGGAAGCTGGGAAGATGGTGTTATCGTCAACATTGGCTAGTTTCTGAAACCATAGATTTCATCCTTGTCAACTCAATGTTTGCCTCTCACAGCAAATATCTTGCAATGTCCTCCTTAATATCTGAAATGCAATGAAAAGGAAATATAACCTATTGAAACATATACATTAAAATGATCTATGCAAAATACATAATCTTATGTAGATCAGAGTATTTAATTCACTCATTCATGTGTACACTCAACAACTGATTTATTGCTCTATGTGTGTGTAACTGCTACAGGCATTGGTGATATGGAAGTAAAGAAAAGTAAGAACCAACAGAAATCTTTGAACTCATCAAGTTTGCATTTCAATACAGAAAAATATATAAAATTAATACAATAACATGAATAATTTAGATTATGTCAAATATAGTAATTAATAGAAAAAATGCTGGATATGGGAAAGGTTAAACCAGAGAGTTTTGTAATTTTAAATAAAATATTCCAATAGGGGCAACTATGAGAATGATACTTGGTAAAAATTTAACGTAGCTGAAAAACTAATTCAAATGGATATGTCAAAAAGAATGTTCTTGACATAGGAAAGCGTAAATGAAAAAGTTTAGAAGAGGAAACGTGACTCACAAGACAAAGAAAATGAAGGACGGAATTGGTGGGCTCTAGGAAATGAGTAGTAATAGATCCTACATTTTAATTGTGGGTTGACGATTGTGAGGCGCTTGGTTTTTAATCCAAGAAAATTGGCAACCATTGTTATGCTTGCAAAGAGAATTGAAATGGGCAATTAGGAGACCATTGCAGTAGTACAGTTGTTACAAGGTACTGCCTTGGAGAAAAGTGGTAATGATATAGAAAGAAGTGGTCAATCTCTGGAGATTAGTTGAAAGCATACATTTGAGGCTTGTGGACAGATATGTTGGGAAATTTGAGGTATCAAAGAACAAGGATTTGGGCTAAGATCTTGCAGTAAAAACTGGAAGTAAGAAATCATCATTGTTACTATCGAGGAAAACCATAGGAACAGCATTCCATCTTCCAATTCCTTTGTGCCACTTCACTATTTGTACCTCCTCTTTACAATGGTCATTATTCTGACTTCCATCTACAGTGAGGGAAAGTGTTAATAGAATCCAAGAAATAATCCTGTTGTGCATCTGGCTTTTTTTTCTCCATGTTTATGGGATTCAACCTTAATAATGCAAGCAATAATGCTATTGTTTTTAATGCTGACTAGCATTCCACTGTATAAATGTATTACTATTGTTTTCATTGGATTGTTTGATATTTTCAGCTATTGTGAATAAAAATGCTATAACCTTCCCTATACAAAAGTTTTCTTGTGGGCACATGCACTCAATTATTTCTTCAGCATATACTAAGGAAAATATGGTTTAGTCATAGATAAGGTGCATGCTTAACTTTAGTTAAACAATTAGGTTGTGGTATTAATATCAAATATTCCAAAGAGGGATACTTAAAAACCTATTGTTTGTGTAAATACCTCAGAGTGCAATGACTGGCTCATGGGGTGATTCTATGTTTAACTTTTTGAGGAACCTCCATACTGTTCTCCAGAGTGGTTTAACCACTTTTTATTCCCACCAACAGTGTAAGAGGGTTCCCGTTTCTCCATATCCTCACCAACACCTGTCATTTCCTGTGTTGTCAATTTTAGCCATTTTGACTGGTATGAGGTGATCGTAGCAAATTTAAAACAGAAGTTTCAATAACTTCTTGTTATCTCATTGATTTGTATTGCTCTGATAATGAGTGATGTTCAGCATATTTTCATGTGTCTGTTAGCCCTTTGTCTTCTTCGGAAACATGTCTAGTCATATCTTCTGCCGCATTTTTAACTGGATTATTCATATTTCAGGTATTGGCTTTTATAAGTTATGTGTGTACTTTGAATATTAACCCTTTATCAGGTGTGTCATTTGAAACTATCTTCTCCCATTGTGTAGGTTGCCTTTTAGTTTTGTTCATTGTTTCCTTCACCTAAAAAAAGCTCTTCATTTTCATGAAATCCCCGTAGTTTCTTTTGCTTTCACTTCTCTTGCTTTAGGAGATAAATCTAGTAAGAAGTTACTTTGACGGGGGTGCCTGGGTGGCACAGCGGTTAAGCATCTGCCTTCAGGGCGTGATCCCGGCGATCTGGGATCGAGCCCCACATCAGGCTCTTCTGCTATGAGCCTGCTTCTTCCTCTCCCACTCACCCTGCTTGTGTTCCCTCTCTCGCTGGCTGTCTCTACCTCTGTCAAATAAATAAAATCTTTAAAAAAAAAAAAAGAAGTTACTTTGACCAATATCAAAGAAGTTACTGCCTGTGTTCTTCTCTAGGACTTTTATGGTTTCTTGTCTCACATTTAGGTCTCATCTATTTTGAATTTATTCTTATGTATTGTGTAAAAAGGTGGCCCCTTTTCATTCTTGTGCATGTTGTCCATTTCTCCCAACATCAATATTGAAGAGCCTGTATTTTTTTCCATTACATATTCTTCCCACTTTGTCGAAGATCAGTTCACTAAATACTTGTGGTTCCATTTCTGGGTTTTCTATTCTGTACCATTCATCTATGTGTCTGTTTTTGTGCCCGTACCCTACTGCCTTGATGATTACAGCTTTATAATATAGCTTGAAGTCTGGAACTGTGATGCCCCCAGCTTTGCTTTTCTTCCTCAATGTTGCTTTGCCTATTCAAGGTCTTTGTGATTCCATATCAATTTCAGGATTGTGTGTTCTAGTTCTGTGAAAAATGCTGGTGATATTTTGATAGGGACTGCATTACATGTGTAGATTGTTTTGGGTAGTATAT
Source organism: Ursus arctos (assembly GCF_023065955.2). Lineage (NCBI taxonomy): Eukaryota > Metazoa > Chordata > Mammalia > Carnivora > Ursidae > Ursus > Ursus arctos. The sequence goes on along the minus strand of NW_026623067.1, from coordinate 7,392,709 downwards.
ACACGTTAACCATATTTTTTATTCCAATCCATGGAAGCATGAAATATTTTGAGTCATCTTCAGTTACTTTCACCAGTGTTTTATAATTTTCAGAGTACTGATCTTTTACTTCTTTGGTGATGTTTACTCCTAGGTGTCTTATGGTATTTGGCGACATTGTAAATGGGATTTATTCCTGGATTTCTCTGTCAACCACTTCAATGTTGGTGTTTTGAAATATATTGATTTTGTTACTTGAAACTTTACTGAACCTGTTTATCAGTTCTAGAAATTTTGTGGAGGGGCATTTTGGATTTTCTACATAGAGAGTAGCATGTCATTTGCAAATACTGAACATTGGATATCTTCCTTACCAATTTGGGTGTCTTTTATTTGTTTTTGTTGTGTGATTGCTGAGGCCAGGCCTTCCAGTACTATGTTAAATAACAGTGTTGATGGTGGACATCCGTGTCTTGCTCCTGATCAGAGAGGAAAACCTCTCAGTTTTTCCCCATTGAAGATGATATCAGCTTTGGGCTTTTCATATATAGCCTTTATTATGTTGAAGTACGATCCTTGGAGACCTACTTTGTTGAGGGTTTTTATCATGAATGAATATTGCACTTTTTCAAATGCTTCTTCTGCATCTATTGGGACGATCTTATGATTCTTACCTTTTTTTCTTTATTAATGTGGTGTATCTCATTGACTGAATTGTGAACATTGAATCACCCTGTGACAAACAAACTAATCCCACATGATCAGGATAAACAATTCTTTAATGTACTGTCAGATTCAATTTGCTAGAATTTTCTGAGAATTTTTGCATCCATATTTGTCAAGGATGTTGGCCTGTAGTTCTCTTTGGTGGAATCTTTCTCTGATTTTGGAATCATAGTAATTCTGGCCTTGAAGAAAGAGCTTGGGATTTTTTCCTTCCATTTCTATTTTCTGGAATAGTTTGAGAAAAATATATATTATCTTTTCTTAAAATGTTTGGTAGAATTTCCCTGGGAAGGCATCTCACCCTGGACTTTGGTTTGCTGGGAATTTTTTTTTTATTACTCATTCAATTTCATTGAATTACAGACCAAATACATTTCTAGAAATTTATCCATTTCTTCCATTTATCTAAATCTGTTAGCATAATCTTTTTTACAATATTCTCCTATAATTGTTCGTATTTCTATGGTGTTTGTTGTTATTTCTCATGTCTCATTTGTGATTTTATGTATTTGGGTCCTTTTCTTTTTATGACAAGACTGGTGGGGATTTATTCATTTTCTTAATTTTTTCAAAGAACAACCTCCTGGTTTCACATTTCTGTTCTTCTGTGTTGTTTTGTTTTGTTTTTTAGTTTCTATACCATTATTTTTTTTTAGTATGCTATGTTAGTCATCATACAGTACATCATTAGTTTTTGATGTAGTGTTCCATGATTCATTGTTTGCATATAACACCCAGTGCTCCATGCAATCAATACGTGCCCTCCTTAATACCCATCACTGGCCTATCCAATCCCTTATGCCCGCCCCTCTGAAGCCCTCAGTTTGTTTTCCGGAGTCCATACTATACCATTCTTTTTTTGTTCTAATCATTAGTATTTCCCTTTTTATGCTGGTTTTAGGCTTTGTTTGTTGTTCTTTTCCAGTTTCTTTAGGTGCAAGATTAGTTTATTGGAGATTTTTCTTGCTTCTTGGGGTACACTTATATTGTTATATACTTCCCTCTTAGGACCACTTTTGCTGTATTCCAATGGTTTTTGACCATCATATTTTCATTGTTATTTTTTCCATGTGTTTTTTAGTTTCTTCCTTAATTTCCTGGTTTACCCATTCATTTTTAGTAAGATGTTCATTAACCTCCATGTATTTGTGGCCTTTCTATTTTTTATTCCTTGTGTATGACTTCAAATTTCATAGAGTTGTGGTAAATATATATACATGGTATGATCACAATTTCTTTGTACCTGTTAAGACCTGACTTGTGACCTAGTATGTGATCTTTTCTGGAGAATGTCCCATGTGCACTTGAAAAGAATGTGTATTCTACTGTTGTGGAATGAAAAATTCTGAATATATCTGTTATATCTATCTGGCCTAGTTTGTCATCCAAAGCCATTATTTCCTTGTTGATTTTCTGCTTAGAGGATCTATCCATTGATATTAGTGAGGTAAGCAAGTCCCATACTATTATTTTATTATTGTCAATGATTTCCTTTATGTCTGTTATTGTTTTATGTATTTGTGTGCTCCCAAGTTGAGGGCATAAATATTTATAATTGTAAGATCTTGTTAGATAGTCTGCTTTGTTACGATATAGTGCCCTTCTTCATCTCTTGTTACAGTCTTTGTTTTAATATCTAGTTTGTCTGATATAAGTATCAGAATTCAGTCTTTTTTTTAATGTCCATTTGCATGTCAGTTCTCTCCCCCACCATACTTTCAATCCGAAGGTGTTTTTAGGTCCTGCTTTTATTGATTTTGTTGGGAGTTCCTGTGCTCCTGAATTTGGGTGTCTGTTTCCTTCACCAGATTAAGGAAGCTTTCAACTATTATTTCCTCTAATAATCCTTCTGCCCTCTTTTCCTCTCTCTTCTTCTGGGATGCCTATGATACAAATGTTGTTATGCTTTATGGAATCACTGAGTTCCCTCAGTCTACCCTCATGATTCATCATTCTTCTTTCTCTTTTTCATTCATCCTCATTATTTTCTGTAATTCTATCTTCTATATCACTTATTCATTCCTCTGATTCTTTTGTTCTTGTGGTCTTTATGTGCAATCAGTTTCAAATCATAGTTATTGTATTTTTCATTTCAGCCTGATTTTTTAACTCTTTTATCTCTGCTATAGTTGTGTCCCTGATGTCTTCCATGTTTTCCTCTATTCCAGCAAGTATCTTTATGTTTGTGGCTTTAAATTTTCCATCAGGCAATTCACTTATATCTGCTTCAGGTATATCTCTGGCTGTGACCTTTTCTTGTTTTGTTCTTTCAGGATGACTTCTATTTTAGTATGTTTTCTGGGTCTGTCTCCTCCTCTGTGTTAGAAAAGCTTGTTGTTTCCTGCTTCTGAGAGTGATGGCTTTATTTAATTCCAGTGTAACTGGCATTCATTGTTATATTAACTTCAGGTAAAAAATATAATAATTCAACAATTTCATACATCACCAGTTCTCATGCTGAAAAATACAATTAAGATATTTTCACGAAAAGTGAGAGTCAATATTTTCAACTAAATTTTACATGTAAGATATTTGGGAGAAATTAAGATAGAATATATGTACTCAATAGAAACTCTGTAAAAGGAAAATTACATATATGCACATCTTCTCTGAACTCTAAACTATTCTACCTTGGCTTTCAAGTTATTTCAATTTTCTTTCTTTCTTCTCCTTGTCCTTCTCTTTCTTCTCTTTCTTCTTCCTCCTCTTCTTCATCTTCTTTTCCTTCTACTTCTCCTTGCTCTTCCCCTTCTTCTTCTTCTTCTTTTTCTTCTTCTTCTTCTTCTTCTTCTTCTTCTTCTTCTTCTTCTTCTTGTTTGTTTCAAATCTCAGCACAGGAGTTGCCAATATTGTCCCATTAAATTAGTTTAGGAGGTTGACTGGTGGAAACCCAACCTCATTTTCATTTCTACCAATTAACAATTATTGCTATAGAAAAATGGATGAACATTATGCTAGTAATTTAATTACTTTTTCTGAACTTGAGCACAATTTGCCTTTGAAGGAATTTTGAAACCTGAGTCCTACTTCTATAAGCAAGCCAATATTCTTAAGATTGTTGTATGAAAAATGTGTGGTAGTTAACAGAGAACATCATCTCCTATGTCATATAATTCCTTAGAAATTCCTACCTATTTTTCACACACAAAAAGAATCTGACTATATATCAGTTGGTTATTGATTATGCAGAGTTCAAATCCATATGCATATTCTAAAGGAAAATTCAGTTAATTAATACTTTTTAAAACCCTATCAGATAGGCCTGGTGATGTGATTGTTTTCATTTTTACAAATATATGACAGCATTTGCCCAGACCTTTTTTTTTCCCCTTTTGGAAAACCAATACCAGTTCTAATTAAGCCTCATATGCTTAATTGTGGACCAGAGACCAAGTTTTCCCAAAAGGGCTGTTGAAACGAAAATACGAGTTTCCACCATTATTAGACAGTCAGTCCATTTGCCTTGAGAGGTTGAAAATCTTATATAAGGGGAAGAAAATGTCTGTGTACATTTAAATTATATTTTCTCTTATATTTTTTATGTTAAATGATCAAAGGCTTATTCTCAATGGCAAAATACATTACCAATAAACTTACAGACTAGGAGTACATGAACAGATCCTAAAACGTGTTTCAAATTAGAGTTTAAATATTTTTGGATTTCTCTTGGAATATTTTTCTTTCTATTCTGTAGATGTGCCATATAAAATAGTTTGATTATTCAGAATATTGTGATACTGCCTATGTAACTCTTTTATATACATGATCAAGAAATAATGTAGTTTTACTAGAAAAATTTGTTGTAACTCTGTAATTATTACCCTCATGTGTGTTAAGAATTCTTACTATGTATATACTATTGCAGATACATCTTTCATCCTTTTTTTAATGTTTTATTTTAATAACAAAATTCTAGAGGAGTGAGACACAGCTGTATATAACAGACTATATGCTTCAAAGGAAATGATTTTTTATTAATTATTTTATAAAAGTAAAGAAAAATTGTATTCTGCTCATCAAGAAGAAAATATATTATTTTAAAGAAATATCAATTGCTTTAGTTTCTAAGACATGGATGGCATGGTTGAGGGAAAGAAATCTTCTTCACATTTTCAATCACTCAGCTATCAAATAGTTGTTTAATCTGCTGAGTCCTCTGAAGTAAGTGAAAAAACTTGGTGTGCCTTGATGAGTTTACAACAACTTATATTTTTTTAATGATTTTTTATTATATTATGTTAGTCACCACAAAGTACATCCCCGGTTTCCGAAGCAAGGCTCGATGATTCATTAGTTGTGTATAACACCCAGTGCACCATGCAATACGTGCCCTCCTTACTACCCATCACCAGTCTATCCCATTCCCCCACCTCCCTCCCCTCTGAGGCCCTCAGTTTGTTTCTCATAGTCCATAGTCTCTCATGTTTCATTCCCCCTTCTGATTACCCCCCTTCTTTATCCCTTTCTTCCCCTACTGATCATCCTAGTTCTTATGTTCCATAGATGAGAGAAATCATATGATAATTGTCTTTCTCTGCTTGACTTATTTCACTTAGCATTATCTCCTCCAGTGCCGTCCATGTTGTAGCAAATGTTGAGAACTTGTTCTTTCTGATAGCTGAGTAATATTCCATTGTATATATGGACCACAACTTCTTAATCCAGTCCTCTGTTGAAGGGCATCTCGGCTCCTTCCACGATTTAGCTATTGTGGACAAAGCAGCTATGAACATTGGGGTGCATATGGCCCTTCTCTTCACTACATCTGTATCTTTGGTGTAAACACCCAGTAGTGCAATGGCTGGATCATAGGGTAGCTCAATTTTTAACTTTTAACGGACCTCCACACTGTTTTCCAGAGTGACTGTACCAACTTGCATTCCCACCAACAATGTAGGAGGGATCCCCTTTCTCCACATCCTCTCCAACAATTGTTGTTTCTTGCCTTGTCTATTTTTGCCGTTCTAACTGGTGTAAGGTGGTATCTCAGTGTGATTTTGATTTGAATTTCCTTGATGGCTAATGATTTTGAACATTTTTTCAGGTGTCTGTTAGCCATTTGTATGTCTTCATTGGAAAAGTGTCTGTTCATATCTTCTGCCCATTTTTTGATTTGTTTATTTGTTTCTCGTGTATTGAGTTTGAGAAGTTCTTTGTAGATCATGGATACCAGTCCTTTATCTGTAGTGTCATTCGCAAATATATTCTCCCATTCTGTGGGCTGCCTCTTAGTTTTTCTGTTTCCTTGGCTGTGCAGAAACTTTTAATCTTGATGAAGTCCCATAAGTTCATTTTATCTTTTGTTTCTCTTGCCTTTGGGGATGTATCATGAAAAAGGTTGCTTTGGCCAATGTCGTAGAGGTTGCTGCCTATGTTCTCCTCTAGAATTTTAATGGATTCCTGTCTCACATCAAGGTCTTTCATCCATTTGGAGTTTAATTTAGGTATGGTGTGAGATAGTGGTCAAGTTTCATTCTTTTGCATGTAGCTGTCCAATTTTCCCAGCACCATTTATTGAAGAGACTTTTTCCCACCAGATGTTTTTTCCTGCTTTATCAAATATTAGTTGCCCAAAGAGCCGTGGGTCCATTTCTGGGCTCTCTATTCTGTTCCATTGGTCTATGTGTCTGTTTTTGTGCCAGTACCATGCTGTCTTTTTTGATCACAGCTTTGTAGTACAGCTTGAAATCCGGCATTGTGATGCCCCCAGCTTTGTTTTTCCTTTTCAACAGTTCCTTGGAGATTCGGGGCCTTTTCTGTTTCCATACAAATTTAAGGACTATTTGTCCAGTTCTTTGAAAAATGTCCTCGGTATTTAGATTGGGATAGCATTGAAAGTGTAGATTGCTCTGGGTAGCATGGACATTTTCACTATGTTAATTCTTCCGATTCATGAGCATGGAATATCTTTCCATCTTTTTATGTCTTCCTCAATGTCTCTCAAGAGTGATTTATAGTTTCTAGAATATAGGTCCTTTACGTCTCTGGTTAAGTTAATTCCAAGGTAACGTATGGTTTTTGGTGCTATTGTAAATGGGATGGATTCCCTCATTTCTCTTTCTTCAGTCTCGTTATTCGTGTATAGAAATGCAACTGATTTTTGAGCATTGATTTTGTATCCCGCCACGTTACTGAATTGCTCTATAACTTCTAATAGTTTGGGAGTGGATTCTTTTGGGTTTTCCATATAGAGTATCATGTCATTTGCGAAGAGAGACATTTTGACTTCTTCTTTGCCGATTTGAATACCTTTGATCCCTTTTTGTCGTCTGATTGCTGTTGCAAGGACTTCTGGTACTGTGTTGAATAATAGTGGCGAGAGTGGGCATCCTTGTCGAGTTCCTGATCTTAAGGGAAAGGCTTCCAGCTTTTCCCCATTGAGAATAATATTTGCAGTAGCCTTTTCATAGATGGCTTTTATGAGATTGAGAAATGTACCCTCTATTCCTATACTCTGAGGGGTTTTAATCAGGAAAGGATGCTGTATTTTGTCAAATGCTTTTTCAGCAACAATTGAGAGAATCATATGGTTCCTGAGTCGTTTCTTGTTGATATGATGTATCACGCTGATTGATTTGCGAATATTGAACCACGCTTGCATCCCAGGTATGAATCCCACTTGATCATGATGGATAATCCTTTTAATGTACTGTTGGATTCTATTAGCAAGTATCTTGTTGAGGATTTTGACGTCCATATTCATTAGGGAAATCTGTCTGTAATTCTCTTTTTTGAGGGGGTCTTTGCCTGGTTTGGGGATCAAGGTAATATTGGCCTCATAGAATGAGTTTGGTAGCTTTCCTTCTGTTTCTATTTTTTGAAATCGCTTTAGGAGAATAGATATTATTTCTTCTTTGAATGTTTGGTAGAATTCCCCAGGAAAACCGTCCGGGCCTGGAGTTTTGTTATTTGGAAGGTTGTTTATCACTGACTCAATTTCTTCATAATTAATTGGCCTGTTTAAGGAATCAATTTCTTCCGGTTTCAATCTTGGTAGTTTATAGGTTTCCAGATAGGATTCCATCTCTTCCAGAATGCTTAGTTTATTGGCATATAGCTGTTGATAAAAATTTCTAATAATCCTTCCAATTTCAATGGTGTTCGTCGTGACCTCTCCTTTTTCATTCATAATTTTATTAATTTGGGTCCTTTCTCTTTTCTTTTGGATAAGTCTTGCCAGTGGTCTGTCAATTTTATTGATTTTCTCAAAGAACCAGCTTCTAGTCCTGTTGATCTGCTCTAATGTACTTCTGGTTTCTGATTGATTGTTTTCCGCTCTAATTTGGTCACCTGCTTCCTTGTGAGTGGATTAGGCCTGTCCCTCTGTTGCTGTTCCAGCTTCTTGAGGTGAGAATATAAAAACTGCATTTTAGATTTTTCTATTCTTTTGAGTGAGGCTTGGATGCCTATGTGTTTCCCCCTTAGGACTGCCTTTGCAGTATCCCATAGGTTTTGGACTGTTGTAGTTTCATTCTCATTGGTCTCCATAAATTGCTTAATTCGATCTTTGATTTCCTGGGTTATCGAGTCATTCCTGAGCAGGATGGTTCTTAGTCTCCAAGTGTTTGAGTTTCTTCCAAATTTTTCCTTGTGGTTGAGTTCCAATTTCAGAGCGTTGTGGTCTGAGAATATGCAGGGGATAATTTCTATCTTTTGGTATCGGTTGAGACCTGTTTTGTGTCCCAGAACATGGTCTATTCTTGAGAATGTTCCATGGGCATTAGAATAGAATGAGTATTCTTTGGTTCTGGGGTGTATTGTTCTATATATATCTATGAGGTCCAACTCGTCAAGTATGGCATTCAAAGCCTTTGATTCTTTGCTTAGTTTTTGCCAGGGTGTTCTATTTCTGATAGTGGAGTGTTGAGGTCCACTATTATTAATGTATTTTTATCTATATGTCTCTTTATTCTAGTTAAGAGTTGGCTTGTGTATCTTGCTGCTCCCCTGTTGGGGGCATATATATTTATAATTGTCATAACCACTTGTTGAATGCTTCCTTTAAGAATAATATAGTGCCCTTCTGTGTCTCTAACTATAGTCTGTAGTTTAAAATCCAATTTATCTGATATGAGAAGTGCTACCCCAGCTTTCTTTTTAGGTCCATTTGCGTGAAAGGTGGTACTCCATCCATTTATGGTCAGTCTGAATGTATCTTTGTGTTCAAAATGAGTCTCTTGTAGACAGCAAATGGATGGGTCATTTCTTTTTATCCAATCTGCAACCCTGTGGCGCTTTATGGGAGCGTTCAAACCATTCACATTAGTGCTAAGAACTGAGAGAGATGTTTTTAATGATGCCATGTTGCCAGTAAAGTCTTTGTTTGTATTGGTTGTGACGTTCTTTTGTGTATCACTCTTGGGGCATTTTTACCTTTATAGAACCCCCCTTAATATCTCCTGTAGGGCTGGTTTTGTGGTTACGAAATTGGTTAATGACTGGCGATTCTGAAATGTCTTTATTTCTCCATCAATTCTGAATGACAGCCTTGCTGGATAAAGGATCCTTGGCTGCATGTTTTTCTCTGAAAGAGCTTTAAATATGCTCCCCCAAACCTTTCTCTCATTCCAGGTCTGTGTAGACAGGTGTGACGTAGTTGTGATGCCTTTGCCTTGGTACGTGAGATATTTCTTTGCCCTGGCCACTTTCAATACTGTATCCTTGGATCTAATATTTGCAAAATGCAGTATGACGTGACGTGGCATAGGTTTGTCGTGGTTGAGCATGGGATGGGTCCTCTCTGCCTCTTGGACACGAATGTTTGTTTCCCTCGCTAGATTAGGGAAGTTTTCAGCTACAATTTGTTCAAATATCTCTTCTAGACCTCTGTTTTTCTCCACCCCCTCGAGGATGCCGATGATTCTGACATTGGATCGTTTCATTAAGTCAGTAATCTCCCGTAACCTACATTCATTTTTTTAAGACCAGCTTCTATTTTCGTTTTTTCCTCTATTAACCCATCCTCCAATTCACTAATCCGTTCCTCTGCTTCGGTGACCCTGGCCGTCAGAGCCTCTAGTTTTGCCTGCATTTGGCTCATAGAATTTTTAATTTCTGTCAGATTTGCTCTTATTTCTATCCTTAGGGATTCTCTATTCTCAGTAACCTTTTCGTTAATACATTTTTCAATTCTACTCATCATTTTGACCATCGTTACTCTGAATTCCATTTCTGATAATTTGGTTACATCCATATCCATTATTTCGGTGGCAGAGGCCACAGACTCACTGTCTTTTCTTTGCTGGGGGGGACTTTTCCTTCTTGTCATTCTGATGAGGAGAGGTTGTGGGATTGTCCAGAGCCCAAATTATTGACTGGGTCCCAGGCCATGCCCCTTGTTTATAGGGATCTTAGGGATGTGGGCTTCTTCTTTAAAGATTTTATTTATTTATTTATCTGAGAGAGAGAGAGACAGTCAGCAAGAACGGGAACAGAAGCAGGGGAGTGGGAGAGGAAGAAGCAGGCTCTCAGCGGAGGAGCCCAATGAGGGACTCCTTTCAGGAACGCCGGGATCACAACAGGTGCTCAATGACTGCGCCACCCAGGCGCCCAGGGTTGTGGGCTTCTTGATTTTTCAGCCTGCCTTCTGTGTTCTGGGGGAGGGGCCTGCCGCGCTGGTACTCAGGCAACCCTGTTTGGGTAGAGTCTCTGTGTCCCCTGCGAGGGGGGATGGGGATGGGCAGGCTGTGAGCCGGTATTTCCAGGCTTTTGTTCTCTGGTGGCTTTCCCTGGTGGTCTGTTATGCCTCTTCTGAGAGTCAAGGCAGCAGAGGATGAATTGTCACAGAACAGAGGGATTGCGGCCCATTTCCCACTGATGTTCTGGCCACTTTAACTCCGTTACTGTTGGTGTTGCTCAACCCTACAGCGTCCCGGGATGTGCGCCCCACACCCGACATCCCTGCCCTCACTTCCAGGGCCAGCGCGTCTCTGTCCTTTGTGTTTCTAACGCCGCCAGCCGCCAGCTACCCCCTCGCACTCCCAGATCTCCGGGTCTCAGTCTATGACCAGTGAGCACACTGGGATTCCTGAGTTCCGTGAGAAGCCTGCTGGCACGTGCACCTGGTTCAGGGTCTCAGTCTGCTGTTTCACGGGTGCCGACCAACGGCGGGTCCGCCCGCTCCCCCGTTCAGGTGGCCCGCCAGCCGCCAGCCACCCTGCATGCGCTCCTGGAGCTCCCGGTCTCAGTCTGGATCCCGTGAGCACACCGGGATTCTGGTGTTGTTCCGCGAGATTCCTGGTGGCGCATGCTCCCGGCTCACTGGTCTCAGTCTGCTCTCTCGTGGGTGCCGTCTGTGAGTCCCCCACCCCCCAGTGCAGGTGGCTGCCGCCTCCCCGTGCCCGAACGTGGTGGCTCCCTCCCCTTCCGTTTATCTTCCGATATCTGTGCGTGGTTTCATGGCTCCCCGCTTCGAACCTCAACACTCAGCGCTGGAGATGTTCATTTGTAGAGATCCAGATGTATCATCCTGCATCTCAGGTTGATTCCGTGGTTGTTTAGGCGGGTCTGGTACCTATCCAACTCGACTCAGGGGACCGGCTGAAAAAGGGGTCCCCTACTCCTCCGCCATCTTAACTCCTTCTCTACTACAGCTTATGTTGAAAAGGAAAACATGCAATTGGTGTCAGACATACTATTTAAGGAAAGGTATTTCATTTTGATGATTATGTCGTGTGAATTATATTAAGCATCTGACATGTGCATATTCTCAATGGGACTATTTCTGAGTTGGCTATATTATCAACATACTACTTAAATGATATATGTGAGAGATATATGAGAGATATAAGTATTTGAAATTTGTTTGGGCTTATACTGAATTTGAATCATCCCAGGTTTGTATTTTTTTAAAGATTTTATTTACTTATTTGAGAAAGAGAAACAGAGCACAAGCCAGGAGAGGGGCAGAGAGAGAGGGAGAAGCAGACTGCATGCTAAGCAGGGAATAGGATGTGACACTCTATCCCAGGACCCTGGGATCATGACCTGAGCTAAAGGCAGCTGCTTAACTGACTGAGCCACCCAGGCACCCCTCATCCCAGGTTTAAGAAACAAAGGCGTTGAAGGCCATCTTGTCACAGTGAGATAGGGCCAGAATTTTGTAGCAGTGTGTAAGAGAGCATGACCCTGGAACATCCTTGTATTCTTGATTAGGCTAATGAACATGCTTGTTTCTTTCATCTTTAGTTTAAAAAAAATTCAGATTGTTTTTTTATTTACTAGAGAAAAAGACAGAGCACAAGCAGGGGGAGGGACAGAAAGAGAAAGATAAGCAGACTCCTTGTTGAGTGGGGAGTCTGATGTGGGGCTTGATCCCAGGACCTCAAGATCATGACCTGAGCTGAAGTCAGAGGCTTAACTGACTGAGACACCCAGGCACCCCAGTTCCTTTCTTCTTTAAACCATAATATTTTACATTGTGTTTAGCACAAATTTACATCCAACAATATTTTTTAAATTACAAAAGTGTGTAAAACTAATAAAGTATTTTAGGAAGCAAAGCATACATAGTGAGAATTTTATGCAGTTCTATTAAAATACTTTTTAAGTGGTATGGCCCCATACAAGTCTTGGTTATTACTAATAATTCCCTTCTGATATTTACCTTATTAGTGACTGAAAATATGAAGGAGATAACACATTTTCTGTATGCTTGGTTTCCATTTCTACTCTTTTTTTTTTATTTCCATCTCCTGGTATGAGTTACTTAATACCTTTACCTTAATTAAAATTCACATTAAAGTTTTTTAATAAGAGCAGAATTCAAAATTAAAGGAAAATGTGCAGAAAAAAATAATGTAAATATATCTTTGGAGTTTGATAAGAATCAGAAGAGTTTTTATTATGATGAAAATACTTACAGACCTAATTGCCATTTTTAAAAGTTTTTACTTTATTCCAGTTAGTTAACATAAAATGTTACATTAGTTTCAGGTGTACTATATAGTGAATCAACAATTCCATACATCACCCAGGGATTATCAGGAAAAGTGCTCTTCTTTATTCCATCACGTATTCAGCCCATTTCCAACTTCCTTCCCTCTGATAAGCAATAGTTTATCCTCTATTATTTAGATTCTGTTTCTTGATTTGTCTTTCAGATGGCCAACACACACAAGGAAAGATGTTCATCATCACTTACCATCAGGGAAATACAAATGAAAACTGCAATGAGATGTCACCTCACACCTGTCAGAATGGCTAAAATCAACAACAAAGAAACAACAGGTTGTGTAGAAAAAGGAACACTCATGTTGGTGTGAATGAAAACTGGTACAGCCACTTTGAAAAATATTATGGACTTTCCTAAAAAAGTTAAAAAAAGAACTAATTGCATATTGATAAAGTTGTTTAGGTAGAAATGTTTGACTTTCAGTATATGGATCTAATAATACTTAAGTTGTTCTCAAATCTACCATAGTAAATGTAAGCTTTAATACTGCTTGTTCTCTCCTGCTAAAGGTTCTGTTTTTGGTTGAAAGCACACTTTCAAATGATGTCAATTTAATTTGCTTGACTAGTATGATATTCCAAGATATTAGTTAATGCACCAGAGCTACATTTTAATCACACTTTTTGTTTGTTTGCTTTGGTTTGGTTTGGTTTGTTTCTTTGGATGGTGAACTGTGTTTAAATTATATTGGTGAACATAATATCATAAAACCTGTGAGTCCTCAATGTGTGTATTTTATATTAATGTGAATTGAACTTCAGTTTGGAATTTTATCTACTTCTGGAAAGTGCCTCTGGATGTTGGAGTTTGAGTTAGAGGATTTCTTTTTGGGGAAAGAAAATGCATTATGTCTTTAGGTGCTTCCATTTTAACATTCACATTAGTGCTTTTCCTTCATCTATTAAGTGAAATATATTTTATTTTATTTACACTACATTATAGATGTCATAGCTTAAAATTAATTTCTTGAAATGTTATGGAGAAGTTTTTACAGCCTGCAATGTTTTTAATACTTACCACAGTATAATGTTTGGAATCAGAGATGGGAAAACAATAGATCAGATAACTTTCTACATGCTTTAAAAAGTGCTAAGAATTTTGCACTTATTGAAATAATCATTTTATTTATAATGTCATAAGCATTATAGCATAAAATTGAGATATTCCACAATAAGGGGCTGTTCTTTTGTGGGTTTTTTTTGGGGGGGGGTTCCCCACAAAATTCTATGTTTCTAGAACGTACCACAGCATTATCTTTAGAATCAGAGTTGGGATAAAATCTGAATAAAGAGCTTTGCATATGCATAACAAATGGTCTAAGAAATGTATCTATTGAAAAGAAAATAAGAGGATGAAAATATACATATATATGTATATATATATATATATATATATATATATATATATATATATATATATATATAATTTTTTCCCAAATTGTTTGGAAATGTATAGTGTATTTAACAATGTTATAAATTTATTGAGGAATTGAGTGTGATGAACACATCTGGTGATAAAAAGGAAAAGTCAAAGCTAAGTGGAAATTGAGTGACCATACATTCTCTTAATGTTGTCTTCTGTGTAAAGATTTCTATTTACACATGATCATCCAGGGCTTGCACTCTCAAAGTTACTGTAATATGATAATGTTGTTTTCCACTCATTTTGGGAAGAAAATCAAAGCAGTGCACAGTGTGGATACTTTCCTTGGCTGGAGAAACGGTCTGGTGGCAAATAAACTCATTTAATAATAATCATTTTATTTTTTCTTAAAGGGCAGTCATTGTATTTACATGGAATCTTCAGATATGATCTGCTCTGATATTTTGAATTAATCTTTGAAAACAGGAAATCAAAGTGTTGAAACACACTTCATACTTTCTGGTCTTTTCCAATATGGTCTCATGGACACTTTCCTCTGTGTTGCCATTGTAATCCTCTTTGTAGCGGCTTTGATGGGGAATATCATACTGATCCTTCTCATTCAACTGTACACCAGACTCCACACTCCAATGTACTTTTTACTCAGTCAGCTCTCCTTCATGGATATAATGAACATTTCCACCACAGTGCCCAAGATGACCACCGACTTCCTGTTAAATAGTAAGACCATTACATTTTTAGGCTGTGTGATTCAAACCTTTTTGTTCATGGTCCTTGGTGGAACTGAAGCTCTTCTCCTTGGTTTCATGTCTTATGATTGATATGTAGCCATCTGTCACCCTTTACACTATCCTGTACTCATGAGCAAGAAGATCTGTTGGTTCATGGTCACATGTGCATGGACCAGTGGTTCTATCAATGCTTTAGTACATACATTGTATGTATTTCATCTTCCATTTTGTAGATCACGGGTCATCAACCACTTTTTCTGTGAACTTCCATCTCTATTACAACTGGTGTGTCAGGACACTTCCACATATGAGTACACAGTCATTCTGTGTGGGCTTATTATTCTGCTGTTACCATTCATGGCCATTCTAGCTTCCTATGCCCGTGTACTAACTGTGGTGTTCCAGATGAGCTCAGGTAAAGGGCAAAGAAGAGCCATTTCCACTTGCTCCTCTCACTTGATTGTGGCAAGCCTATTCTATGTTACTGGTCTCTCCACCTATACAAGGCCACACTCCTTGCACTCTCCAGGATAGGATAAGGCAGTGGCAGTGTTTTACACCATGGTCACACCTCTTATGAACCCATTTATCTACAGCCTGCGGAATAAGGAGGTTATTGGGGCCATAAGAAGACAGTAGGTATAATGGCCATTTGTGCACAGAAGTCACCTTAGGAACCCCTATTGATTGATACTGAACAACATTCCACTTTGAACAGAATACTGTTTTGAAGTATGTAAATTCTAGGAAATATATGTGAAATAAATAAACTGATAAATATCTTGATTCCTGCTGGTTTCAGCGTGGCTTAAATTATATATATATATTCTAGTTTTTTAAGCTAGATTGATTTCCAACCTGGAGTCTGGGAAAATGGTGTTATTGTTAATATTATTTAGCTTCTAAATCCATAGATTTAATCTCTGTCAACTTGATGTTTGCATCTCACAAGTATTTTGTAATCTTACTTAAAATATTAAATGAAATGAGGAAATATGATCTATTCAAATACATAGCATTAAAGGGATCTAGGTAAATATATACTGTAATGTAGAGAAGAGTACATAATTCACTCACACATGAATTTATTCAACAACACATTTGATATTTTAACTATGTCTGACTCTGCTACATGCTTTGGTGATATAAGACCAAATAATGATAAGGATTGATAGAAATCTCTGAACATATTACATTTGCATTTCAATGTGGGGAGATATAAAATTAATAAAATAAATATTTAAAAAGAATATTTAAATAGTAGTAATTAATGGGAAAATAGATGGAGTTTGGGATAGGGGGAGCCAGAGAATTTTGTAATTTTACATAAAACGTGCCATGAAGGGACAACTGTGAGAGGAATATTTGGTCAAAATTTTAACTTAGATGAATAAATAATTCAAATGGATGTCATAAACAACGTTCTGGACATTGGAAGAAGTAAATGTAACTTTCTTGAAAATAGAATATAGCAGGTCAAAGAAAATCAAGAAGTATATTGGTGGATTGTAGGTAATGAGTGGAGTTAATGGAGGCAGAATTTGAAATTTTGTAAGGTTTGTTTTTAATCCAAGAAAACTGGCAACCATTGCTGTGCTCGCAGAGAGGATTGAAATGGACAATTGGGAGAGCATTGCATTGGTGCAGTTGTTACAAGTTACCGCCTTTGAGAAAAGTAGTAATGGTGGAGAATCATGAAGTGACCAGTATCCAGAGATTTGTAGAGAGCACATTTTTGTAGCTGCTGTTTTGATATGTTATAAAATGTGAGAAAATCATGAAAAACAGAGAATTGATCTAAGATCTTGGAAAAAAAGCTGCAAGTAAGAATCACCATTATTACTGTTGAGGAAAACCATAGAGCATTATTTCTAATCATTCAATTTCTTTGTGCCCCTTAATTATTAGCACTCAACTCTATTATGGTCATCATTCTGACTTCCATTACCACTGAGAGGAAGCTCTTACTAATAGAATAAAAACGTTCTTTTGTGTATCTGATTTATTTTTCTTAATGTTTATAGATGCAACCTCAATAATACAGGCAATGATACTATTATTTTTATAGATGTCCAGCATTGCATTGTATGCATATATCACTATTGCTTTCATTGGATGTTTTCATACTTTCAGCTATTAAAAATAAAAATGCTATAACCTTCTCTATATAAAACTTTTCTTATGGGCATATGCACTGAATTCTCTTAGTATATAACTAAGAATACAATTGTTTGGTCATACATAAAGTATATGCTTAACTTTAATAAGACAATTAAATTATGGTATTGATATCAAACATTCCAATGAGGAATTTATTAAAACATCCTAGTGTTTATCCGTTGGTGTATTTAATGTAATGGATTGGTGCTACATTTAAAATCTATTTGTGATGACCACTGTGTGTTGCATGGAAGTGTTTAATCACTACATCATACACCTGAAACTAATATTACACTGTCTGTTAACTGACTGAAAATTTTTAAAAATATTTTATTTATTTATTTGAAAGAGAGAGAGCAGGAATTGGGAGAAGCAGACTTTCAGCTTTTCAGGGAGCCTGATGCTGGGCTCCATTCCAAGACACTGAGATCATGACTTGAGCTGAAAGCAGTCATTTAACCAACTGAGCCACCCAGGTGCCCCACCTAACTTGAATTTCAATACAAACTTAAGAAAATATACAAAAGGAAAAATACCAAAAAATACATATTTTTCATATATGTTATAGACTCACTGACATCTATGTGTCCATTTTCCATGATTTTCATAACAATTTTATTTGTGTTAGGTGCACTTATTCTTAATTCAAATAAATTTCATTATTTGGTCCATGGGTATCTTTATTTAGCTTACTTGTTTTTAATATTTAGTGCATCTGTAAGCCCACCAACAATCCAATAATTAAAACAGTAAAATTGTTAGAGCTATTCAGAGTTTCTATCCTTTTCTCATGCCTCCTCCATTGTTCTGAATTTCTAGACTATCATTGCCTTGCTATATTGTTGCATTGCCAAAATATATTCGTGGAAAATTATAGAATGCTATGTAAAATTATAGAACCATCAGTGTTTTGAATAGTATAAAAATGTCCTGTGCTATATGTTATTTGTTTTAGAAGTTTTATTCACTTGACATTATTTTACTATATTATTATAGCTGAATGTAACTTTGGGACATATATTTTATGGTTAGATAAAATTCCCTTTTGTAAACTTTATCAAATACATTGCTGGATAATGGGATATGAAAATGGTTGTTGTTTTGGAATTATGTCACGTGGTTTCTAAAATTGTAGAAATAATAATACATTTCTAAGAGAAATATAAGTTATCCTGGTAATCAACATCTCAAAAATTCATATTGATCGGTTAGGACATTTTAATTTTAAACAGTTGAATGAATCTAAATACTATTTAATTTTGAATGGTTTCCTTGTTTGAAATTGTATACATGTGAACTATGTGTGTATTATATAAAATGGTTATTGACATTACTTGCACATCTAAATTACACTCAGTGTAAAGCCAAAAAAATAAATAAATTTGTGTAGGGGAAGATAAATATATTCTTTCACTCTTCCAAATTATCAGCTGAGGTCCCTGTAACAAAAGACAGACTGACAAAAGAAAACATATACAAATATTCGATAAGCATTTTACAGAGCACAGGTGGTGTCTTAAGAAAATGAAGAAGTATAGATGCAGTTAAACCTCAATGATTTTATATTAGGAGCAGTGAAGTGTGAAGAGTCATGGGAAATGTGATATAAGACAAAAACGTGTATGAACTTCATTTAGAAAACTGATGCAGAGTCCATAGTCTCTCTGAGAAACAAACTGAGGGCTTCAGAGGGGAGCGGGTGGGGGAATGGGATAGACTGGTGATGGGTAGTAAGGAGGGCACTTATTGCATGGTGCACTGGGTGTTATACACAACTAATGAATCATCGAACTTTACATCAGAAACCAGGGATGTACTGTATGGTGACTAACATGATATAATAAAAAAAACATTAAAATAAAAAAAAGAAAGTACTTCCTTTATCTTTAACAGTTTAACCTTATTTAGTGAATTGTGACTTTCCTTATAGAGAATATTTCATCAAAACAGTAATGCTATTTCAGTGTGCTTCGCTTGTGGAAGTTTTAGCTGCAGTTTATCTACTCTATTGACATAAGTTCTTATAAAAATAAATTATTGGCAACATAAAAAAAAGAAAACTGGGGAAAACTAACAGGTTTAGACTGCTCTCAATGTCCTTCAGTCTTGAGTATCTTTTGATCATTACTTTAAATTCTCTATCAAGCTGGAGAATAGACACATGAAAAGATGTTCAATCACTCATCATCAGGGAAATACAAATCAGAACTACAATGACATATTACTTCGCACCAGTCAGAATAGTTAAAATCAATAACACAGGAAATAGCAGGTATTTGTTTGGATGTAGAAAGAAGGGAACCGTCTTACACTGTTGGTTGGAATGCAAACTGGTGCAATCTCTCTAGAAAACAGTATGGATATTCCTCAAAACTTAAAAAAAAATAGAATTAACCTACAATCCAGCAATACTATGTATTTATTATATGCTAATGTCAATTCAACTTTCCTTTGGAATTTCATCTAAATCAGGGAACTGACTATGGATATTGGAGGAGGATGAGGAGGATGGTTGGTAGGGAATTTCTTACTTTTTGGAGAAACAAGTTTCAAGATGTCTTTTGAGTGGTTCTAAAGTAAACACTCACTTTTGCACTTCTCCTTCATCTATCAAGTAAAATAATGTTATTTATGTACTTAAAATGCATCATAGGTGACATAGTCTAAAATGAGTACTTTATGGAAAAGTTTAAACAGCATTTAATGTAAGTGATACTTAGCAGAGTATTATCTTTTGGAATCAGAGGAAAGAGAAAAACTGATTTGATAGCTTTGTATATGTTAAACAAAAGTCCTAAGAATTATGTCTTCACTGAAAAGAAAAATATATATATTATTTATACATATAATATAATTTATTTGTATTCATATAATAAATATGTATAAATTTATAAAAATACATATGTGTAAGTTATATATATACACACATATATGTATACTAATATTCTACATTATATAATAGATATATAGTATATGCTAATTTGATGGAAATTTAAACTATATTTAATACTGCAGGATTTCATGGGCAATCAAGTGTGGTTGATATGTCTGATGATCAAAGACAAGTGAGAGCTAAAGGAAGGCAAATGCCTCAATAACCACACTCTCCCCAAAAGTTGTATGTATAAGTTCAGATTATACCCAGAACATCCATGTACTAGTCTCTGAAATAATAAAAGAACTATATTTAGAGAAGTTTTTATCATTAAATTTTGAAGAGAATACGGGTGAGGTATAGTCTAAATCTTTTACTTGGTTGACAGAAATGGTATGGGGGCATATGCTGATTCAGAAATTTAGTGAGACAGTCAGTATACTGAAAGCCAAGTAAGATATACAACCACAACTGTTGATATGTTTCCATTTTAGATTATGTCATTTTTGTCAATTAAGCATATAACATTTTTGAATGGGTTATGATCAATAGGCAATAATACTGTGTATGCATATTTGTGAGTGTGTTATATGTATAAAAACTGTAACTCTCTAGTTTTCATAACTCCTTCTTGGATACATTCATATATATGTATATATCAATAATTACTTTGAATGTAAATGGACTAACTGCTCCAGTCAAAAGATATAATATGTCAGAATGGGTTTTTTTTTTTTTTTTGCAATTGTGCACTAGTTC
Source organism: Ursus arctos (assembly GCF_023065955.2). NCBI lineage: Eukaryota > Metazoa > Chordata > Mammalia > Carnivora > Ursidae > Ursus > Ursus arctos. The sequence goes on along the minus strand of NW_026623067.1, from coordinate 7,372,143 downwards.
CTTTTTTTTTCTTTTTTTTTTTTATAATGATTTTTTATTATATTATGTTAGTCACCATACAGTACATCCCCGGTTTTCGATGTAAGGCTCGATGATTCATTAGTTGTGTATAACACCCAGTGCACCATGCAATATGTGCCCTCCTTACTACCCATCACCGGCCTATCACATTCCCCCACCCCCCTCCCCTCTGTAGCCCTCAGTTTGTTTCTCATAGTCCATAGTCTCTCATGTTTCATTCCCCCTTCTGATTACCCCCCCTTTCTTTATCCCTTTCTTCCCCTACCGATCATCCTAGTTCTTATGTTCCATAGATGAGAGAAATCATATGATAGTTGTCTTTCTCTGCTTGACTTCTTTCACTTAGCATTATCTCCTCCAGTGCCGTCCATGTTGTAGCAAATGTTGAGAACTCGTCTTTCTGATTGCTGAGTAATATTCCATTGTATATATGGACCACAACTTCTTAATCCAGTCATCTGTTGAAGGGCATCTCAGCTCCTTCCACGATTTAGCTATTGTGGACATTGCTGCTATGAACATTGGGGTGCATATGGCCCTTCTCTTCACTACCTCTGTATCTTTGGGGTAAACACCCAGTAGTGCAATGGCTGGATCATAGGGTAGCTCAATTTTTAACTTTTTAAGGGACCTCCACACTGTTTTCCAGAGTGGCTGTACCAACTTGCATTCCCACCAACAATGTAGGAGGGATCCCCTTTCTCCACATCCTCTCCAACAATTGTTGTTTCTTGCCTTGTCTATTTTTGCCATTCTAACTGGCATAAGGTGGTATCTCAGTGTGGTTTTGATTTGAATTTCCTTGATGGCTAATGATTTTGAACATTTTTTCATGTGTCTGTTATCCATTTGTATGTCTTCATTGGAAAAGTGTCTGTTCATTTCTTCTGCCCATTTTTTTGATTTGTTTATTTGTTTCTCGTGTATTGAGTTTGAGAAGTTCTTTGTAGATCTTGGATACCAGTCCTTTATCTGTAGTGTCATTTGCAAATATATTCTCCCATTCCGTGGGCTGCCTCTTAGTTTTTCTGACTGTTTCCTTGGCTGTGCAGAAACTTTTAATCTTGATGAAGTCCCATAAATTCATTTTATCTTTTGTTTCTCTTGCCTTTGGGGATGTATCATGAAAAAGGTTGCTTTGGCCGATGTCATAGAGGTTGCTGCCTATGTTCTTCTCTAGAATTTTGATGGACTCCAGTCTCACATCGAGGTCTTTCATCCATTTGGAGTTTATTTTTGTGTATGGTGTGAGATAGTGGTCAAGTTTCATTCTTTTGCATGTAGCTGTCCAATTTTCCCAGCACCATTTATTGAAGAGACTGTCTTTTTCCCACCGGATGTTTTTTCCTGCTTTATCAAATATTAGTTGCCCAAAGAGCTGAGGGTCCATTTCTGGGCTCTCTATTCTGTTCCATTGGTCTATGTGTCTGTTTTTGTGCCAGTACCATGCTGTCTTTGTGATCACAGCTTTGTAGTACAGCTCGAAATCCAGAATGGTTAAAAAACAAAAGCCATTTATATGCTGCCTATAAGAGATTCACTTTAACCCTAAAGATACATATAGATTGAAAGGGAGGGCATGCAGAAACATCTACCATGCAAATGGATGTCAAAAGAAAGCTGTAGTAGTAATACTTACTGGACAAAATTGGTTTTATTTATTTTTTTTTAAAGATTTTATTTATTTATTCAACAGAGATAGAGACAGCCAGCGAGAGAGGGAACACAAGCAGGGGGAGTGGGAGAGGAAGAAGCAGGCTCACAGCAGAGGAGCCTGATGTGGGGCTCGATCCCACAACGCCGGGATCACGCCCTGAGCCGAAGGCAGACGCTTAACCGCTGTGCCACCCAGGCGCCCCCAAAATTGGTTTTAAAACAAAGATTGTAACAAGATACAAAAAAGGACACCATATAATAATAAAGGCGATAATCCAACAACAAAATGTAATAATTGTAAATATTTATGCACCCAAGACGACAGCAACCGAATACATATAACAGTTAATAACAAACATTAAGCAACTAATTAAGGGTAATACAAGGATAGTAGAGGACTTTTAAACTTCACATACATCAGGGGACAGATCATCCAAAGAGAAAATCAACAAGGTGGGGCTACTGGGTGGCCCAGTCAGTTAAGTGTCATACTCTTGATTAAGCTCAGGTCATGATCTCAGGCTTCTGAGATGGAACCTCATGCCAGTCTCCATGCTGGGCACAGAATCTGCTTAAGATTCCCTCTCTCCTTCTTCCTCTGCCCCTCACTCCACTCTAAAAAAAATACATAAATAAATAACAATGGTTTTGAATGAATACTGGGCCAGATGATTTTAACAGAATTATTCAGAATAGTCCCATGACAGCAGAATACACATTCTTCTCAAGTGTGCATGGGATATTCTCCAGAACAGATCACTCATTAGGCCACAAAAAAGCATCATCAAATTCAAAAAGAGCAAAGTCATACAATGAATCTTTTCTGACCACATGCTATGAAACTAGAAATCAACCACAAGTGAGAAAAAATGAAAAAGTTCTGGAGAGACCAAAAATATATGGTAGTTAAATAGCATGGTACTAAACAATGAATGTTTCAACCAATAATAAAAGAAAAAAAGTAACAAGTACATGGAAACAAAGGAATATGAAGACAATACAGTTCAAAATCTCTGGGATATATCAGCAAAAGCTGTTCTAAGAGGGCAGGTTTTAGCAATACAGGCCCAACTCAATAGGGAAGAAAAATCTTGAACAACAAAAACTTGCACCTAAAGGAGCTAGGAAAATAATTCTACCAACACCAAACTACCAGAAGGATGAAAATAATAAAGATGAAAGCAGAAATAAATGATATAGAAAAAGAATAGACAGTAGAACAGATCAATGAAATGAGGAGCTGGTTCTTTAAAAAGATCAAGTAAATTGATAAAGCTCTATGGGTGCTTGGGTGTCTCAGTCAGTTAAGCATCTGGATCTTGATTTTGGCTCATGTCATCATCCCGGGGTTGTGAGATTGAGCCTTGTGTGGGGCTTCTCACTCAGTGGGGAGTCTGCTTGAGATTCTCTCTCTTCCTCTTCCTTTGCCACTCCCCCCGCTCTCTCAGTCAGGCGGTCTCTCTCTCAGATAAATAAATAAAATCTTTAACAACAGATTAATGGATAAAGAAGATGTGGTTCATATATACAATAGAATATTACTCAGCCATTAGAAAGTATGGATACCTACCATTTGCATCAACATGGATAGAATAGGAGGGGTTTCCGCTAAGTGAAATAAGTCAAGAAGAGAAGGACAATTATCATATTGTTTCACTCATATGTGGAATATAAGGAATAGCACAGAGTATCTAGAGGAAGGGAGTGAAAAAATATGAGAAACTCTGGACTCTAGGAAACAAACTGAGGGTTACATATGGCGATGGTGAGAGGCTGGATGGGGAAACCAGGTGATGGGTATTAAAGAGGGCACATGAAGTGATGAGCAATAAGTGTTATATGCAACTAATGAATCATTGAACACTAAGTCAAAAACTAATGATGTACTATATGTTGGCTAATTGAACATAATAAAAAAAATGATAAAGCTCTAGCCAGATTCATAAAAAAAGAATGAAAGGACACAAATAAACAAAATTACATTAGAGAGGGGAAATAACAACCAAGATCACAGAACTACAAACAATAACAAGAAAATATTATGGTAAGAGGCACGATGGCAGAAGAATCTGTTCTCTTGAATTTAGCTAGATAACTATCATATCATTCTGGACACCCATAAATTCAACCTGAGATGTAAGAAAAGAATATCTGGAACTCTATACGTGGAAAATGACAACTTTTTGCAAGGTAGGACATGTGGAGAAATGAATCTGAGGGGAGATATCAAAAGATAAACAGTAGGGGTAGGGAGCCTCAGTAAAGCAGCTACCAGAAAGTGATATAGGCCCAGAGGGCAAAATCCAAACCCTTAGAAATCCTCTCCAGTGAGAGACATCCCTGCCTGAGAGGAGCTCAGGGCATGAAAAGGGACAAAATTTTAGGTGGGGCAGTGTGGTCTCAGGATGGCTGGAGTCACAGAAATGATGGGTGTGCCTGAGCTGTAGAGTTCCTAAAGTTTGGGATGGGGAAACTGGTTATAGTCAGCAAGCCTGGGAGAGGCTTTCAGCTTGGTTCACCATAAACTGAGAGCCAGGGCTCAATTGGGTGACAGTTCTCTGCATGCAGACCATGCAAAGGACAGGAAATGGGGCCTCTCTGCCTTCCACACAGAGTTGGTGTGTCAACAGTATGGCAACTGCTCTCTAATCCAGGGCCCTACAAGGTACATTAACACAGGACCCTCCTACTTCCCCCAGGAGATTGGTGTGGATGTGCACTGCAGGAGTCTGCAGAGTTTGGCACACAAAAGACTGAAGACTGATTATCGCTGAGGGTTTACTGAAGAGAGAGGACCCAGATCTTTCAGTTCTGGGGCTGGAGATCAGCCATGGCCATTTTTTATAACAATCTTTTCTTATGTTATGTTAGTCACCATATAGTACATCCCTAGTTTTGATGTAACGTTCTATGATTCATTACTTGCGTATAACACCCAGTGCTCCATGCAATACGTGCCCTCCTTAATACCCATCACAGGCCTATCCCAATTACCCACCCCCCTCCCCTCTGAAGCACTTAGTTTTTTTCTCAGAGTCCACAGTCTCAAATGGTTCATTCCCCCTTCTGTTTACCCCACTTCCTTCTTCCCTTTCTTCTCCTACTGATCTTCCTACTTCTTATATTCCATAAATGAGTGAAACCATATGATAATTGTCTTTCTCTGCTTGACTTATTTCACTTAGCATTACCTCCTCCAGTCCCATCCACATTGCTGCAAATGTCGTGTAATCGTTCTTTCTGATGGCTGAGTAATATTGCATTGTATATATGGGCCACATCTTAATCCAGTCATCTGTTGAAGGGCATCTCAGCTCCTTCCACAATTCCACTATTGCAGAAAATGCTGCTATGAACATTGGGGTGCATATGGCCCTTCTGTTCACTACGTCTGTATCTTTGGGGTAAATACCCAGTGGTGCAATTGCTGGATCATAGGGTAGCTCAATTTTTAACTTTTTAAGGGACCTCCACACTGTTTTACAAAGTGGCTGTACCAACTTGCATTCTCACCAACAATGTAGGAGGGATTCCCTTTTTCCACAGCCTCTACAACATTTGTTGTTTTCTGCCTTATCAATTTTTGCCATTCTACCTGGCATAAGGTGATATCTCAATGTGGCCATTTTTATTTTGATTCTCTAAAGAGGTACAAAAAGCCTTCAGAGAACAAAAGCCACACGGAAGCCCAGCTTACACTGAGCCTGCTCCCCTGGCAAGTGGTGGTGCAACTATGCCCAAGAAAAGACACCTGAGTAGGAGTGGAGCAGGCCCCTCTCCCATTAGGCCAGGTGTAAAAACAACTGATTACCAGTTACGGCCACATAAGATTCGAAAACTGTAGCACAAGGAAAATAGTATGTAAAATTGGAGGTTTTGTCTCATGACTCATTATCTTTTTGTTTAAAATTTTCCATTTTTTTCTTCTTTTTTTGCCTTTCAACTATTTTCTTATTTTATCAACTGTTCATTTTAAGTCTTTTCTTAACTTTCATTTTTTACATTTACTTTTTATAGATATAATTTTTTTTCATTTTTGTCTTCCTTTCACTCTATTCAATTTTAGTTTGGTATATATATAAGTTTGGTTTTCTTTACAATTTTGGGACATAGAGTCCTCTAACACACAGACCAAAATCCAGTCAGGACCAAGAGGGCCATCCTGCTTTGTCCACCCTATGAGATTATGTCCCTCCCCCCTTTTATTTCTTCTTTGCTTTTGTCTTTTTATTTATTTATTTTTTATTTTTTGTTTTCTGACCTCTTTGGATTTGTCTAGTTTGTATTTTTCTTAGGTCATGGTTGATATTTTTTTTATTCTGAGCACTTGTTCATCCATTCTTCTCTTAGCAAAATAACTAGAAGTAGAAATTCAAACAAAAGAAAGAACCAGAGGTAATACTCCCTGCCATAGATCTTCTCAATATGGATATAAATAAACTGTCAGAGCTGGAATTCAGGATAATAATTATAAAGTTACCAGTTGGACTTGAACAAAAAGCATAAAAGACACTAGAGAATCTCTTAGTGCAGAAAAGAGATCTAATCAGGTTGAGATTAAAAATGATCTAAATGAGATTCAGTCTAAATTGGATGTTCTAGCAGTTAGGGTAAACAAGGATGAAGAGAGAGTAAGTGACCCAGAAGACAAGTTGATGGAAAGGAAGGCAAAGGTAAAGAGAGAAAAACAACTAATAGGCCAAGAGGAGAGGCTTTGCAAAATCAGTGCTGCTACAAAATGTACCAACATCAGAATTATTGGGGTGTCTGAGGGTGGAGAGGGAGAGGGCCAGAAGATGTATTTGAGCACACCATAGGTGAGAACTTCCCTAATCTGGACAAGAAAACAGGCATTCATGTGCAAGAGATAGAGAGGACACCTTCCAAAATAAATAAAAATATAGATCAAAACCCCTACATATAATAGTGAAGCTTACAAAATTCAGAGATAAAAAGAAAATCCTGAAAAAAGCTCAAGACAAGAGTTTCCTAACCTACATACATAGGTCATACTTACATCAGACCTATCCACAGAGACCTGGCAGGGCAGACAATGCTGGCATGATATTATTCGGGGTTCTAAAAGAGAAAAACATGCAGCCAATAATACATTATCCAGTAAGGTTGTCATTGAGAATGGAAGGAGAGATAAAGAGCTTCCAGAACAAACAGAAGCTGAAAGAATATGTGACCAAGGGGGATCCTATAAGCAAAGAGAGTGCCCAGTAAAGTCACAAGATATAAAATTAATGTGCAGAAATCCATTGAATTTCTACATACTAATAATGAAGCAACAGAAAGAGAATTTAAGAAAACAATCCCATTTACAGTTGCACTGAAAACAATAAAACCTAGGAAAAAACCTAACTAAAGAGGTGGAAGAACTGTATTGTGAAAACTATAAAAAAACTGAAGAAAGAAATTGAAGACAAAGCAAAGAACTCAAAAGACATCTCATGCTAATTGTTGAAAGAACAAACGTTCTTAAATTGTCTATATTATCCAAAGCAATTTACATATGTAATGCAATTCTATCAAAACACCAATAGTATTTTTCACACGACTGGAACAAAAGAATATACTAAAATTTATATGGAATCAGAAAAGACCCTAAGTAGCCAAAACAGTTTTGAAAAAGAAAATGAAAGCTGGAATATCACAATTTTAGATTTCAAATTATATCGCATAGCTGTTATAATCAAAGTATGACAGTGTAATCAATGGTACTGGTGTAAAAATAGACACATAGATCAACAGAACAGAATAGAAAAACCACAAACAAACACAACTTTATGGTCTGTTAATCTTCAACAAAGGAGGAAAGAATGTCCAATGGGAAAAAGCCATTTCTTCAACAAATGGTGCTGGGAGAACTGGTTAGCTATATGGGAAAGAATTAACCTGGTCTACTTTCCTATACCAAATGTAAAAATAAACTCAAAATGAATTATAGACCTAAATGCAAGACCTGAAACCATAAAAATCCTAGAAGAGAGGACAGGCAGTGATGTCTCTGACATTAAGTGCAGCAACATTTTTCTAGATAGCTCTCCTGAGGCAAGGGAAATAAAAGCAAATATTAACTATTGGGAGTACATTAAAACGAAAACTTCTGTACAGCAAAGGAAACAATCAACAAAACTAAAAGACAACCTCCTGAATCAGAAAAGATATTTGCAAAGGACATAGCCAATAAAGTGTTAGTTTCCAAAATGTATAAAGAACTTAGCAGCTCAGCTCCCAATAAACAAATAATCCAATTAAAAATGGGCAGAAGACATGAAGAAACATTTTTCCAAAAAAGACATGATAATAACAAACAGACACCTGAAAAGATCTCAACATCACTCATTATCAGGGAGATTCAAATCAAACTACAGTGAAATACCACCTCATACCTGTCAGAATGGCTAATATCAAAAACAACAAGAACAAGAACAAGAACAAGAACAACAACAACAACAACAACAACAACAACAACAACAAGGGTTTGTGCAGATATGAAAAAGGGACCCTTTTACACTGTTTATGGGAATACAAACTAGTCTAGTCCCTGTGTAAAAGAGTATGGAGGTTCCTGAGAGAGTTAAAATCAGAACTATTGTAAATTCCAGTAACCACACTACTAGGTATTTACCCAAAGAATGCAAGAAAAGCAATTGAAAAGGATATATACAGCCCTATGATTACAGCAGCATTATTTACAATTGTCAAATTCTGGAAGATGGAATATTCTTCAACCATAAGAAAGAATGAGATCTTGGCCATTTGCTGGTTGGAGCTAGAGTGTATTATGCTAAGTGAAATAAGTCAGTCAAAGGAAAATGGATTCCATAAGATCTGTATGTTAACTATAGTAGAATTGAAAAAGTAATAATTGAAAAATTTAAAAATTAAGCTGGGGAAAAAAGAGAAGAGATGGGTTCATTTATTTTTAATTTTATGTGAGTATTGTTGACATGTAATGTTACATTATTTTGGTGCACAACATAGAGATTCCACAAGTTTAAATATCATGTTGCTATGTCACCACAAGTGCAGACACCACAGTCACCACACAGCAGTATTACAATATCAATGACTATATTCCTTATGCTGTGCCTATTAATCAAAATGGGTTTATTTATTATTGTAGCGTGGGGAGAACCCGTTTAGTGGAATCATAGGACATTTCAGGAAGAAAATTATAGAAAGAATATATAATATTAAGTTTGTGCTAGGTGATTGTGCAAGCATTTTAGGAAGTGGGGTTTGCTTTGGATTGCTGCTGTCAGCAAGCATGAGTAATTCTATGACAGGCTGTCTTAATAACTCTTACACACAGGTGAACCATATCAGACCAAGTCTAATGCAGTCATTGGTAACAAAGGCAGTCATTCATTCATAGGGAAGGGAAATGCTCAGTAGTTTTTGTGACTTGAGTTATGTTCATGTTTGTTGTGTCCATGTTCAGACAGGATTGGGCAGGGTCTTGTTTTTGCATTGGTCCATCATGGTCACAGAGTTGCTGTGTATAATGTTGATGGTATTAGTTTCCTATTGCTGATATAACACATTGCTATATCCTTATCACCTTAAAAAACAGCAATTTATTTCCTTACACTTCATGTGGTCAGAAGCCTGAAATTGTTCTCGCTGCGCTAAAACTAGTCATTGTCAGGTTGCATTTCCTCTGGAAAATCTAGAAGAGATGACTTTCCTTGCCTTTTCACTTTCTAGATGTATCCTGTGCTCCATGGTAGGTGCCCTCCTTCACTGACTTTTGATGTCAGCAACGTTGAGCTGAAACCTCACACTGCCATTTCTCTGATTCCTCCAGTTCCTGCTCCCACCTTTAACGACCCTCATGATTAGTTTGTGTTCATATTGATATCCCTCATAATCTATTTTAAAGTCAAGTGATTAGCAACTTTAATTCCATCTGTAACCTGGACTTTGCTTTACCATATAACCCAATATATCCACAGCATCCAGAGAATAGAACACAGAATTTGCTTTGCCATATAACCCAACATATCCGCAGTGTACAGTGAATAGAGCACAGACATGTTTTTGCCCCATTTTCCCATTTTTATGGTCACCATATGGCTTTTTGTGAACTTGTGTATATTTAATAGAAGAACACCAAGGCCAGCTCCAAGCATTACCAATGCCTTCCTATAATACCTCAACTATGAATATCAGGGACTGCTTATTTCAGGTGAACAATATTTTATTTATTTACCTAGACTATTTTTAATAATATGTTTTATTATATTATGTTAGTCACCATACAGTACATCCCTAGTTTTTGATGTAAAGTTCCATGATTCATTACTTGCGTATAACACCCAGTGCACCATGCAATACATGCTCTCCTTAATACCCATCACCAGCCTATCCCATTCCCCCACCCCCCTCACCTCTGAATCCCTCAGTTTGTTTCCCAGAGTCCAGAGTCTCTCATGGAACCTAGACTATTTTTATAACATTTGGTTGGTGGATTTTTTGAGGTTTATCTATCTTACTGTACTACTATAAATTTTCCATGCTGCTGTATCCATTTATACACTTCAGTTAAAAATGTTACCACTTCAATAAAAATTTAAAATGCATTACAACTAATTAATTAAAGAAGTGCAAGTTTACAATGATTGCATTGAAGTATATGGTGCTGTTTGGTTATGTATTAGAGGGTTTTTCTTAGTCCTATATATGTAGAATCATGAAAATACACCTCTAAGCACAATGTATATTACCCAGTAAATCCTCAATAAAAATAATACTTTTGATAATTGTTAGTGCTGTTTTTAATATCATTATTATGCAATATTGTTGTTTTTTCTTATTTAACTAACTTATCCATAATCACCAGCCTTTGTTCTCTCTATATATTTTCCTCTCATGTCTCACTTCATTAAAAACATCTATTGATAAATACCTGTATAAAGATAAAATTTTAAAAACCATTTATATATTGGTTTGGGGAATTATACCAAAATTAATGAATTTAATTTAATTAACTTAAGGTAATACTGAATACTTACGTTTTGGTCATAGTAAACAATTGTAACGATCTCCAACTTTTAGGAATGTATTTGTTGTCAGTTTGTTTGTCTGTTTGTTTAATTTCTTTCCCGCAATACTATCTATCAATCAGAAAGAAAAAAAAATGACTTGAGCAAAAGAAAAAAAAAGAAGAAAGCAAACATGTATTTGGCATATCTAGTGCTTCCTATTCACTGTATAAATTAAATTCAATAAATAACTATGGGGGAGACATTATTACCCCCCTTTTATAGGGGATTAAAATGAAGCTTAGATTGCACATGTAACTTACCCCAATCATATATCTAGAAAGTTTCAAGAATATAAAGATTGCATTTTTGAAAGTTTTTTGTTTTTTTTTATTTTTGTTTTTTTGTTTTTTTTGTTTTTTTTGTGGGGTGGATACATTTCATTCTGTCTCCTATGTAAGTACTAGATTTTCTTGACACATCGGTTATTACAGAAATATAGGCTAGCAGGATTGAAGGCACTCCTGGGTAGTTTACAGATGTTACCTCATTTAACACTATTATGTAGCGGATGCCACATTCAAATTCATCATTTCCTGATTTTAGCATTATGTGAGTCAAACAGGACATATCTTCAGGGATCAACTATCCTGAGATTTTAAAATAATCCACATGGGGATAATAAATGGAGAAGGTGTTTGGTCATCTGTATTCTTTTAAATGCCTTCCTACTGGCATTTCCAGAGCCTGGAACTCAGAACGCCTTAAGCTTTAGCCAGGTGACATGCACTTTATATTAGAACAGAAGCATTTTCTGAATTCCAAATAGTGATTTGGGTGTCAGAGCCATGGATCATTAGGCACCTATCTATGGTGGCTTCCCCTGAAGCAGGTGAGTTCCAGGACTCTGAGACTGGGTGCATAAAATGTAAGGTCTTGTTCTCTAGTGCTTTTAGTTGTCTATTTAATTCCATTATTTTAAGGACTCATAATCCATGGAAAGGCATCCATAGAAAAACAGAGAAATTAAAATATGAGGATTTTTTAAATGTTTTTTTAATTATATTATTTAGTCACCATACAGTACATCACTGGTTTTGATGTAAAGTTCGATGATTCAATACTTGCATATAACACCCAGTGCAGCATGCAATGAGTGCCTTCCTTACTACCCATCACCAGTCTATCCCATTCCCCCACCCCCCTCCCCTCTGAAGCCCTCAGTTTGTTTCTCAGAGAAAATGTGAGGATTTCACTCAACGACAGTCTAACTATTCTCTTTTACTCTGCCAAAAACATTTTATTGATTTTCAAAACATGGACTTGCCTCTCTCTCAATTAATAGAATATATAATACCATTCTGGATGTTGTATTGTGTGGCATAGTGGTAATTTTAATACTTTCATAATATAACTTTTTATTACACTTTGTAAAGGATTGTGAAAAATCGTTTGTGCATATAGGGTATTTTTCACATTCTTTTGGGTTGTATTTTAGAATGATATCTGGAAGGACATATATCAGTGATTCCAAGGGATAAGGGTAGTCTTACAGTTCTCACTTAACATTTTCAAACTGAAATATAAGGACATTTTTCATTTTTATCCTACAGTTAATTTTTACTATATTCTAACTGGTAATACATGTTAGAAAGTAAAACTTAAATCCAGTATTAAAGATATTAAAACAATTCTTTTCTTTATCTGTGTCTCTTTAATTTCCTCTGAGAACATACATTTTCTATGCTTATGTAAATGTGTCTTTATCAAATATTAATTATGCATAGTATATTGATTTCAGGAAACCTGAAATTTGGTCCCTGCTCAACCCCCAAGTTAGATGAATGTATCTGGTTTCATTATATACTTCCTCTATTCATCAGTTTCCCCTAGGAAAATTGTGATTTTTTACATGAAAGCAGTAGTGACTGCTATTTACTGATACTTGCTAATTCTGTGATTAATTAACTACTCTCTGTATACTATCTTATTTTATTATTGCAGCAACCATGTAATGTAATCAAGGATTCACTTTATGCACTTTTATTCACTTTTTAAGGACTCACTTTTAAACCACAATCTTGAGACCCATAGGATATAAGAATGTGCTTTACTTCACTGAACTTGCAATTGTTGGAATACATCCTAAAGTGTGCTCTGACTGAGGCACAAGTCCATGTGCTTAACCTTCTCAATTCTCCCTGCTTGGATTGTGCATGACTTGGAACCTAATGAGGGGGTTCTTTATGTAGCTTGAACTGTAGAGAGGACAAGAGTTCATGCGTTTCCTTGGTTTAATCAACATTCCTATAGTTATTTTACATATGTTTTAATGCACTCACAAATTTATTTTTAAAATATTTATTTTGAATTTCTTGTTTGTAATGAGATTCATTTTGTAGGAAAAGTGAGCCTGGGAATGCATCCATCCAGAAAGTATAAAAACCAGTTCACTTTTTAAAATCCATTTATCAATTACATGAAAGATAATCATTTAGTGTAGCCTATGACATTGAGTCCATTATTTATTTTTTTTGTTAATATGTCAATATTCTTATCAAGATAATATCAGAATAAACCTGAGAGAACTAATATGAACTTCAGAACATAACTTCCAGAAATTCGGTTTTGGATTGATGGTACTTCATTGGTACCTGGTTTCTCCCCCTTGACTTTCCAGATACAAATCATCTTCTCACATCTCAGCTACTTCACATGCTATTCCAAAATAATACTAGTATCTGTTTCTTTTAGTTCTTGTTGTATTGGATGAGACATTATGTATTAAGGGCTTCTTGTAGTCCCTGAATACTATTTTCTACAATTTTTTGTCAGGTTGGTGATATCTGCATTGCTAAATCTGTAGTAAGTTCATGAGAATCAGGGTCATTCAGTTTTTTGTTTATTTGTTTTTGTTTGTTTTGTTTTGTTTTTAAAGTGCAAAGAACTTTATTATCTGCAAATTTTGTCATATCTAACAGCCTATAATAAGGTAGTCAGTGAACAAACATTTTTGCACACTTACTAGGTTAAAAATACTTTAACTATTAAAGAAAAGACCATAATAAAATACAGAAACTCAGTGTATGCTTCAAATAACAAATGTCATGGGGGAGAACAAACAAATATTTATAAGGTATTGAGAGCTTTGACAAAGTAAGATAGATATGGTCATATATATTTTATATTACTTTTATTATCTTGTTACAATTGAACCTATCCACGAATAATGACAATTATGTTAAAATTATACAATAATCATGGAGAGAGATAACAGTTTTTGAGCATTTACTCTGATTCAAAAACTGTACTAAAACAATGAAATCTTATTTCATTCTAAAATATTATTATTACACGAAAGAGAGAAAAACTGAGGCAGAGGAAGGTTCAGAAGCTTGTACAAGCTCATTCAATAGTGTGGAGTGAAGACAATACAACCCTCCTCCATAAGTATATGTGAAACAAACCCTCACTTGTCCCAGTCTTCAGATTACAAATAAATAACTGAGATTAAAAAGATTAACTTGCCAAGGTCATACAAAATCAAGTAGCAGTGTCAGAGACATTCACTGTTCACTAAATACCCATGTGTGCTTGTAATTTTTAGGCCCCTTCTCTTGAGGTTAAGTGAGGTTAGGGGACTAGTGCTGGCAAAAGGGAACTGATAGAAAGTGTCATATTGGGGCACCTGAGTGGCTCAGTCCTTAAGCGTCTTTCTTAAGCTCAGGGTGTGATCCCAGCATTCTGGGATTGAGCCCCACATTGGGATCCTCTGCTGGGAGCCTGCTTCTTCCTCTCCCACTCCCCTGCTTGTGTTCCCTCTCTCGCTGGCTGTCTCTCTCTCTGTCAAATAAATAAAAAAAATCTTAAAAAAAAAAAAGTCACGTGTAGTTCCCAGACAGAAGATCCATAAGACCTGGAAAGCATCTTTTAAAATGGTAGTATCACAAAATATAAGTAGGTTGGATTGTTAACAGATCTAAGGTTTTCTTGTATGTATGTATGTATATATGTATGTATGCATTTGTTTGTTTATTTATTATGTCCAATTAGCCAGCATATAGTACATCATTAGTTTTTGAATATTTAGGATCTAATTGAAAAAAAGAAGGACCACATTAGGACCAGCCCAAAATATTGGTCAATGAGGTATTTAACATAGAACATACAGATGGGAATGGTGAAGCTTTTCTTTTTCTGAGAAAACCACATTTAAGTGTGAATAGAAATGAAACAATGAATCTAAAAAGATGTTGGATTCTGTGTAATCATAGGTTTTATACAAACAAAAATAAGATAATGAGATTTTTTATCCTGCTTCTTTTTTATTAGTTTCAGAGGTAGAATTTAGTGATTTATCAGTTGCATACAATACCCAGTACTCATTACATCAAGTGCTCTCCTTAATGCCCATCACTCAGGAATCCCAGTCCCCCAACCACCTCCCCTCCTGTTTTTAATGTACAATAAAACAACACAGATGATTAGATATACTCTTGACTTGTAAATCTACCTTATAATTTAAAACTGTAGACTTAAACACAATTGAATCAAATTGTTCACAGGAAATACCGAAGAATAAGTTTGTATCTTTTAATCTTTGTGCTTACATGTAAAAAATGGAAGACATTATTTTATGTATCATAAATTATGTGTCATAGTACAATTATTAAAATATATGTTATATTAAAACACAAGAAGCTATTTCAAAAGTTATAATCAAAGTAACTGTTGCTTAAGAATTATTAAAATTACCATAGTCATATGTGTTTGTTCTATGTTTTAAAATTGATAAATGGTGGATTGAATGCAATGTCCAATCCAGAATTATTGTAAATATTATGTCACTTAAACTATTCCTAGATTTTTTAAAAAAATGTATAATTAAATTATATGTTAGTTTTCAAATAAATATTCAATTTTACTTGAAAATCTTTGGGTTGGGGCGCCTGGGTAGCGCAGTCGTTAAAGCGTCTGCCTTCGGCTCAGGGCGTGATCCCGGCGTTCCGGGATCGAGTCCCACATCGGGCTCCTCCGCTGGGAGCCTGCTTCTTCCTCTCTCACTCGCCTGCTGTGTTCCCTCTCTCGCTGGCTGTCTCTCTGTCACATAAATAAATAAAATCTTTAAAAAAAAAAAAAGAAAATCTTTGGGTTGTAAATATCTCTATATAGCTAATATAGTAAGAAATAGTAAGAAAATTATTAAGCCCAATATTTGTAGAGATATTATATTGTATCTTATTCTATCCATTTGTATTATCTCAATTCTAAAAAAGATACTATATTTAATTCCCTTTTGCACATAATAGAGCTGAGATTTAAACAGATTTAAATTTAAATTATCTAAATTTTTCCAACTTTTAATCAGTAGAATAGGTATTTAAGCTCAGGAAATCTAGTCCTTAAATCTGTACTTCTATACTCATAAAATTAAAGAAAATCCTTGAGTGAAGGAGCAGGGGGAACAATAGTGCTACCAGTTCTCTAATTTTTTAAATTTGCATTATTAAATAAGTCACATAACTTTCTGAACTTTAATTTCCTGCTGGATAAATGTTTGTTGTAAAGATATCTATCATGACTTTTCATTTGGAAATATAAGATAGAATGAATGATATATCTGATGTTATCACAATCTTTATTTTATTTTATTTTATTATTTTTTAAAGATTTTATTTATTTATTTGACAGAGATAGAGACAGCTAGCGAGAGAGGGAACACAAGCAGGGGGAGTGGGAGAGGAAGAAGCAGGCTCATAGCGGAAGAGCCTGATGTGGGGCTCGATCCCATAACGCCGGGATCACGCCCTGAGCCGAAGGCAGACGCTTAACTGCTGTGCCATCCAGGCGCCCCTACAATCTTTATTTTAAAATGCTGCTAGTTTAAAGTAATTTCTTCTTCAGTCATAAATCCACATAGGACCTTCAAAATCATAATTAAAGTAACTTATCATCTGTAAAATATGTTTAAAGGTAGTTTTAAGTATGGACATTAGCAATTTCCAAAACAAGGATAGAGCACAAAGTAAACCACAACAGAAGGAAATGAAGCCAGTGCTAGAAAACCGTCTAGCAAACTATGAATTACCTGAATTTAGAAACAAAGTGACTGACTTAAGAGTGATGATAACATGTCCAAATCTTACTAGTGTCTACCAGTTAGTTAGGAGATGACTTTAGTATTTTGTCTTTCTATTCTTGTTATTGAAGTGATCTGTAATTCATGTCTCTATCTGCAGTATGTCCTGACTCTGGGGTGGATACAATGAAGAATGTTTATATCACTTTCTTGTGATTCAGCAAATAAAGGCACAGATGTTACACAGCACAAAATAAAGAGGTGAACTCTATAGAATGCATATTGTAGGGTTAATATATTTGATGACCATAGATGAAAGATTGTTTAAAAATAAGAATCTTACCATGGTCACAGATTCAAACAATTTACATATCAAAACTAGTAGTTTTATCCAAATAATATATAGAGGGCTTATCATGAGAAAATCAATCAGTGTAATCCAGCCCATTAACATGAAATGACTAATAATTTATAAGTATCCCAAATATATGGAATATAAAATGTAAACCTCAACACAAAATGGCATAACAGAATTTTTGGGGTGTTTGTGTGTGTGTGTGTGTGTGTGTGTGTGTGTGTGTGTCTGTTAAAAAGGCTGGGGAAGATATTTGCAAAATATATAAACAAAAAATCAGGACAATGTACATAAATAACAAAATGCATGAAATTACTTAAATCTATTAGAAAAATTTAAAAAATCCAATAAAATATGTACATAAGATATTTTTTAAAAATTTAAATCCAATTAGCCAAGATACAGTACATCTTTAGTTTCAGATGTAGAGATCAGTAATTCATCAGTTGCATATCATGTGCCCTTCTTAATTCGCATCACCCAATTACCCTGTACCCCCACCCACCTCTCCTCCAGCAACCATCAGTTTCTCTTCCATAGTTAAAGTCTCCCTTTGTTTGTCTCCCTCTCTGATTTCTTCCCATTCTGTTTTATCCTCCATTTCCCTACAATCCTCTATACTGTTTCTTTTTTTTTAAGATTTTATTTATTCATTTGACAGAGATAGAGACAGCCAGCGAGAGAGGGAACACAAGCAGGGGGAGTGGGAGAAGAAGAAGCAGGCTCCCAGCAGAGGAGCCTGATGTGGGACTCGATCCCGGAACGCCGTGATCACGCCCTGAGCTGAAGGCATTGTAAATGGTAAGATTGCATCCTTTCTGATGGCTGAGTATTATATACATATATACACACACCGTATCTTCATTATCTATTCATCCATCAATGGACATCTTAGTTCTTTCCATAGATTGGCTATTGTGGACATTGCGGCTAAGAACATTGGAGTGCAGGTGTCCCTTTGTTTCACTACATCTCTACTTTTGTGGTTTAAATACCTACTAGCAAAATTGCTGGGTCATTGGGTAGCTCTATTTTAACTTCTTGAGGAATATCCATACTGTTTTCAACAGTGTTGTAACACTCTTTCCCAGCATTCCCACCAACAATGTAAGAGCGTTCCCGTTCTCTGCATCCTTGCGGACATTTGTTGTTTCCGCTCTTGTTAATTTTAGCTATGCTGACTGGTGTAAGGTGGTATTCCATTATGGTTTTGATTTGTATTTCCCTGATGACAAGTGATGTGGAGCATTTTTTCATGTGTCTGTTGGCCATTTGTATGTCTTCTTTGAAGAAATGTCTGTCCATGTCTTCTACTTGTTTATTTGAAGAAGCTTTTTATCTTAATGAAGTCCCAATAGTTCATTTATGCTTTTGTTTCCTTTGCCTTTGGAGACATGTTTAGTAACAGTTGCTAACAAGTTGCTGCAGCTGAGGTCAAAGAAGATGCTGCCTGTGTTCACCTTCCAGATTTTGATGAATTCCTGTCTCACATTTAGGTCTCTCATCCATTTTGAGTTTATTTTTGTGTATGGTATAAGAAAATGGTCCAGTTTCATTCTTCTACATAGGGCTGTCTAATTTTCCCAGCACCATTTGTTGAAGAGACTGTTTTCTTTTTCCCCCATTGGATATTGTTTCTTGTTTTGTCTAACATTAGCTAACGATAGAGTTGAGTGTCCATTTTTGGGTTCTCTATGATGTTCCATTGATCTATGAGTCAGTTTTTGTGCCAGAACAATACTGTAGTGTTAATTACAGCTTTGTAATAGAGCTTGAAGTCTGACATTGTGATGCCACCAGCTTGGTATTTCTTTTTCAACAGTCTTCTGGTATTTGGGGTCTTTTCTGGTTCCAAACAAATTTTAGGATTATTTATTTCAGTTCTGTGAATAATGTCGATGATATTTTGATAGGGATTGCATTGAATGTGGAGATTGCTCTGGGTAGCATCAACATTTTAACAATATTTATCCATGAGCATGAAATGTTTTTCCATTTCTTTGTGTCTTTCTCAACTTCTTTCATAAGTGTTCTTATGAGTACATATCCTTTACTTCTTTGTTTGGGTTTATTCCTAGGTATCTTGTGGGTTTTATTGCAATTTTAAATGGGATAAATTCCTTAATTTCTCTTACATCTGTCTTATTGTAAGTCTATAGAATGCAACTGATTGCTGTGCATTGATTTTATATCCTGCCACATTGCTGAAATACTTTATGAGTTCTGGCAATTTTGGTGTAGAGTCTTTTAGGTTTTCCACATAAAGTATCATTCCATCTACCAAGAGTGAGAGTTTGACTTCTTCTTTGACAATCTGAATGCCTTTTATTTCTTTTTGTTATCTGATTGCTGAGGCAAGGACTTCTAGTACTATGTTGAACAACAGTGGTGAGAGTGGACATCCCTGTCCTGTTGCTAACCTTAGGGGTAAAGTTCTCAGTTTTCCCCATTGAGAATGATATTTGCTGTGGGCTTTTCATAGATGGCTTCTAAGATATTGAGGTATGTTTCCTCTATCCCTACACTGTGCAGGGTTTTAATCAAGAAAAGAGGATTTATTTTGTCAAATTTTTTTTTGCATTGATTGAAAGGACTGTATGGTACTTGTCCTTTCTATAGTTAATGTGATATATCACATTGAATGATTTGCAAATGTTGAACCATGCTTGCAGTCCAGGAATAAATCCCACTTGGTTGTGGTAAATAATCATTTTAATGAACTGTTGCATCCTATTGGCTAGTATCTTGATGAGAATTTTGTCATCCATGGTCATCATAGATATGGTCTTTATTTATTTTATTTTTTATAATATTTTTTATGATGTTATCTTAGTCACCATACACTATATACTTGTTTTTGATGTAATGTTCCATGATTCATTATTTGGGTTCTCTATAACAACCAGTGCACCATGCAATATGTGCCCTCCTTAATACCCGTCACCAGCCTATCCCAATCCCCTCCACCCTCCCCTCTAAAGCCCTCAGTTTGTTTCCCAGGGTCCATAGTCACCCATGGTTCATTCCCCCTTCTGTTTACCCTCCCTTCATTCTTCCCTTCTTTCTCCTACCAATCTTCCTGCTATTTCTTATATTTCATAAATGAGTGAAACCATATGATAAGTGTCTTTCTCTGCTTGACTTATTTCACTTAGCATACTCTCCTCCAGTCCCTCTCATGTTGCTGCAAATGTTGGATAATCATTCTTTCTGATGGCTGAGTCATATTCCATTGTATATATGGACCACATCTTCTTAATCCAGTCATTTGTTGAAGGGCACCTTGACTCCTTCCACAATTTAGCTATTGTGGACAATGTTGCTATGAACATTGGGGTGCATATGGCCCTTCTCTTCACTACGTCTGTATCTTTGGGGTAGATACCCAGTGTTGCAATTGCTGGATCATAGGGTAGCTCTATTTTTAACTTTTTAAGGGACCTCCACACTGTTTTCCAAAGTTGCATTATCACCAACAGTGTAAGAGGGATCCCCTTTCTCCACATCCTCGCCAACATTTGTTGTTTCTTGCCTTGTCCATTTTTGCTATTCTAACTGGCTTAAGGTGGTATCTCAAGGTGGTTTTGACTTGAATTTCCCTGATGGCTAATGATTTTGAACATATTTTCATGTGTCTGTTAGCCATTAGTATGTCTTCATTGGAAAAGTGTCCATTCATATTTTTTGCTCATTTTTTGATTTGATTGTTTCTCGTGTATTGAGTTTGAGAAGTTCTTTGTAGACCTTGGATACCAGGCTTTTATCTGTAGTGTCATTTGCAAATATCTTCTCCCATTCTGTGGGCTGCCTCTTAGTTTTTTTGACTGTTTCCCTGGCTACTCAGAAGTATTTTATCTTGATGAAGTCCCAAGGGTTCATTATTTCTTTATTTCTCTTGCCTTTGGAGATGTGTCATGAAAAAGTTTGCTTTGGCCAATATCATAGAGGTTGCTGCTTATGTTCTCCTCTAGGATTTTGATGGATTCCTGTCTCACCTCAAGGTCTTTCATCCATTTGGAATTTATCTTTGTGTGTGGTGTGAGAGAGTGGTCAAGTTTCATTCTTTTGCATGTAGCTGTCCTATTTTCCCAGCACCATTTATTGAAGAGACTGCCTTTTTTCCACTGGATGTTTTTCCCTGCTTTGTCAAAGATTAGTTGCCCAAAGAGCTGAGGGTCCATTTCTGGGTTCTCTATTCTGTTCCATTGGTGCATGTGTCTGTTTTTGTGCCAGTACCATGCTGTCTTTTTGATCCCAGCTTTGTAGCACAACTTGAAATCCAGCAATGTGATGCCCCCAGCTTTGTTTTTCCTTTTCAACAATTCCTTGGCGATACGGGGCCTTTTCTGGTTCCATACAAATATAAGGGCTGTTTGTTCCAGCTCTTTGAAAGATGTCATTGTTATTTTGATCGGCATAGCACTGAAAGTGTAGATTGCTCTGCATAGCATAGACATTTTAACTATGTTAATTCTCTGATCTATGAGCATGGAATATTTTTCCATCTTCTTGTGTCTTCTTCAATGTCTTTCAATAGTGATTTGCAGTTTCTAGAATATAGATCCTTTACCTCTCTGGTTATGTTAATTCCAAGATAACGTATGATTTTTGGTGCTATTGTAAATGGAATGGATTCCCTAATTTCTCTTTCTTCAGTCTCATTGTTCGTGTATAGGAATGAAACCGATTTCTGAGCATCGATTTTGTATCGGGCCCAACTACTGAATTGCTCTTTATGTAATTTGGGGGCAGAGTCTTTTGGGTTTTCCATATAGAGTATCATATCATCTGCGAAGAGAGACACTTTGACTTCTTTGCTGGTTTGGATAATATTTTTCCCTTTTTGTTGTCTGATTGCTGTTGCAAGGACTTCTAGTACTATGTTGTATAATAATGGCAAGAGTGGGCATCCTTCTCATGTTCCTGATCTTAAGAGAAAGTCTTTAAGCTTTTCCCCATTGAGAGTGATATTAACTGTAGGCTTTTCATAGCTGGTTTTTATGAGATTGAGGAATGTACCCTCTATCCCTACACTCTGAAGGGTTTTAAACAGGAAAAGATGTTGTATTTTGTCCAATGCTTTTTCTGCATCAATTGAGAGGATCACATGGTTCTTGACTGTTTTCTTGTTTATATGATCGATCTATCACACTGATCAATTTGTGAATGTTGAACCACTCTTGCATCCTAGGGATAAATCCCACTTGGTCATGATGCATAATCCTTTAATGTACTGTTGGATCCTATTAGCTAGGATCTTGTTGAGAATTTTGGTGTCCATCTTTAATTCCCCTTTTTGATGGAGTCTCTGTCTCATTTTGGGATCAAGATAATGTGATCTCATATAACGAGTTTGGAACTTTTTCTTCCATTTTTTTGAGTCTTTTTCAGAAGAAGAGGTATAAGTTCTTCTTTAAATATTTGGTAGAATTCCCTTGGAAAGCCATCCAGCCCTGGACTCTTCTTTGTTTGGAGATTGTTTATTATTGCTTCAATTTCTTTGCTGTTTTTGGGTCTGTTCATGTTTTCTATTTCTTTCTGCTTTAGTTTTGGTAGTTTGTTTCTGGGAATGCATACATTTCTTCTCAATTGCCTGAGTTTGTTGGCATATAGTTGCTCATAATATCTTCTTATAATTGCTTGTATTTCCTTGATATTTGTGTGATCTCTCTGAACATAAGATTTTCACAGTCAGTTTGCAGAAGTAATCCAAAAGTTTAAGATTAATAGATTTTCTGCTCAATATCATTAATAAACTTGAAATTTAAGTCAAATCAATTTTTACTTTTCTGCATTTAACTTTAATTATTTTCCCTAAAAATAAATAATTGTATCACATTGAAGAACTGAAGAAAAAATCCACAGTTGTTGAGAATGAAAAATTTAAGGATTCAGTTATCCAAGACCCAAAAAGTACTACATTCATATTGTTTACTAGGGAAAGTCTTGCCATGTTCATGAGACCATAAATAATATTAATAGAAAATTTAAAAAAATCCTAAATATTCCTAAATATGTTATGCTGCACATAAATTTTATAATAAAATAAAGCAGTAGCTAAATAATTAACTAAACAAGAATGTTAAGTCCATTATTGTGTCTTATTTATAGGTGTTTTGGTGTACAGAACATCTATATCATTTAATGATATAACAGGTAGTGGTCATATATGGTAAACACTTAAAATATGTTGATATTTACAAATGATATTGTGCATTAAAAGTTTTTCTCTGTTTACAAATTAACATACATAGAAACTAAATATGGATTTACTATCCTATAGAATATGAATAAATCCCAAACCTAATCATTTTGGTAATCATTAATCTATTGCTTTCTTTGAAAAAGTGAATTTGTTAGGAAAAAACAAATGTCACATAAATATAAAAGAAAGTCATTTGCATATACATTTAATTCTACTACCATAGATACTTAAAAATAAGACAAATTAATGTTTGAGGATTTAGGGAAAAGATAATTAATTCCTGAAATTAAAGAAGACGTTTTTTATTTTATTCACAGATGATGCTGTACTTCAAAGTTATTTGAGCAATAAATTTATTTGAGCATGCATTATTTAACCAGTTAGATAATTAACTATCTAGTTAATTAAAACATAATCAGTTTTCTAATTAATGATTTTATCAGTCAATAAATCAGTGGACCTCCTCTCATTAAAGATGTGTGATTACTGGTAACAAAGTGTTCAAGGTTGCAGGTTAAAATATTTTTTTTTATGTTCCTTAAGGGTATATTCATTTACGAAATTGACTTTTTATAATGCACACATTTAATTAAACCCAGCATTTTGTGAGTACATGTTAGATCAAAAATTAACTGTTGTGTTCCATAAATGAGTGAAACCATATAATTGTCTTTCTCTGCTTGACTTATTTCACTTAGCATTATCTCCTCCAGTCCTATCCATATTGCAGCAAATGTTGAGAAATTGTTCTTTTTGATAGCTGAGTCATATTCCATTGTATATATGGACCACTTCTTCTTAATCCAGTCATTTGTTGAAGGACATCTCGGCTCCTTCCACGATTTAGCTATTTGGACAATGCTGCTATGAACATTGGGTGCATATGGCCCTTCTCTTCACTGTGTCTGTATCTTTGGGGTAAATACCCAGTAGTGCAATGGCTGGGCCATAGGGTAGCTCAATTTTTAACTTTTTAAGAGACGTTCACACTGTTTTCCAGACTGGCTGTACCAACTTGCATTCTCACCAACAATGTAGGAGGGATCACCTTTCTCCACATCCTCTCTAACAATTGTTGTTTCTTGCCTTGTCAATTTTTGCCATTCTAACTGGTATAAGGTGGTATCTCAGTGTGGTTTTGATTTGAATTTCCCTGATGGCTAATGATTTTGAACATTTTTTCATGTGTCTGTTAGCCATTTGTATGTCTTCGTTGGAAAAGTGTCCATTCATATCTTCTGCCCATTTTATGATTTGTTTATGTGTTTCTGTGTATTGAGTTTGAGAAGTTCTTTGTAGATCTTGGATAAAGTCTTTTATCTCTAGTGTCATTTGCAAAGATATTCTCCCATTCCGTGAGCTGCCTCTTAGTTTTTTTGACTGCTTCCTTGGCTGTGCAGAAGCTTTTTATATTGATGAAGTCCCACAAGTTCATTCGATCTTTTGTTCTCTTACCTTTGGAGATGTGTCATGAAAAACTTGCTGTGGCTGATGTCGTAGAGGTTGCTGCTGATGTTCTCCTCTAGGATTTTAATGGATTCCTGTCTCACATCAAGGTCTTTCATCCATTTAGAGTTTATCTTTGTGTATGGTGTGAGAGAGTGGTCAAATTTCATTCTTTTGCATATAGCTGTCCAATTTTCCCAGCACCATTTATTGAAGAGACTGCCTTTTTTGCACTGGATGTTTTTCCCTGCTTTATCAATGATTAGTTGCCCAAAGAGCCTAGGGTCTCTTTCTGGGTTCTCTATTCTGTTCCATTGGTGCATGTGTCTGTTTTTGTGCCAGTACCATGCTGTCTTTGTGCCAGTACCATGCTGTCTTTGTGATCACAGCTTTGTAGTACACCTTGAAATCAGGCAATGTGATGCCCCCAGCTTTGTTCTTCCTTTTCAACAATTCCTTGGCGATTCGGGGCCTTTTCTGGTTCCATACAAATTTAAGGACTGTTTGTTTCGGCTCTTTGAAAAATGTCATTGTTATTTTGATTGGAATAGCATTGAAAGCATAGATTGCTCTGGGTAGCATGGACATTTTAACTATGTTAATTCTTCTGATCCATGAGCATGGAATATTTTTCCATCTTTTCGTGTCTTCTTCAAAGTCTTTCAAGAGTGATTTGCAGTTCCTAGAGTATAGATCCTTTACGTCTCTGGTTAAGTTAATTCCGATATAATGTACAGTTTTTGGTTGTATTGTAAATGGAATGGATTCCCTAATTTCTCTTTCTTCCTTCTAATTGTTCATGTATAGAAATGCAACAGATTTCTGAGCATTGATTTTGTATCCCGCCACTTTACTGAATTG
The DNA here is from genome assembly GCF_023065955.2 of Ursus arctos. Taxonomy (NCBI): domain Eukaryota; kingdom Metazoa; phylum Chordata; class Mammalia; order Carnivora; family Ursidae; genus Ursus; species Ursus arctos. Next base: position 7,346,524 of record NW_026623067.1, on the reverse strand, counting down.
CTCTTTAAGTTCTAGTAATTTGGGGGTGGAGTCTTTTGTGTTTTCTATATAGAGTATCATGTCATCTGTGAAGAGAGACAGTTTGACTTCTTCTTTGCCGATTTGGATACCTTTGATTCCTTTTTGTTGTCTGATTGCTGTTGCAAGGACTTCTAGTACTATGTTGAATAATAATGGAGAGAGTGGGCATTCTTGTTGTTTTTTTGATCTTAAGGGAAAGGCTTTCAGCTTTTCCCCATTGAGAATGATATTTGCTGTAGGCTTTTCATAGATGGTTTTTATGAGATTGAGAAATGTACCCTCTATCCTTTCACTCTGAAGTGTTTTAATCAGGAAAGGATGTTGTAGTTTGTCAAATGCTTTTTCTTCATCTATTGAGAGAATCATATGGTTCTTGACTCTGTTCTTGTTGATATAATCTTTCACACTGATTGATTTGTGAATGTTGAACCACCCTTGCATCACAGGAATGAATCCCACTTCATCATGATGGATAATCCCTTAAATGTACTGTTGGATCCTATTAGCTAGGATCTTGTTGAGAATTTTGGCATCCATATTCATCAGGGATATTGGTTTGTAATTCTCCTTTCTGATGGGTCTTTGCTTGGTTTGGGGATCAAGGTAATTTTGGCCTCATTGAATGAGTTTGGTAGATTTCTTTCTGTTTATATTTTTGAAACAGCTTCAGGAGAATAGGTATTATTTCTTTTTTGAATGTTTGGTAGAATTCCCTGGGGAATCCATCAGGTCCTGGAGTTTTGTTTTTCGGATGGTTTTTGATCACCGCTTCAATCTCTTCATAATTAATTGGTATGTTTAAAAAATCAATTTCTTCCTGTTTCATTATTTTTAGTTTATAGGTTAAAGAAAGGGGGGTAATCAGAAGGGGGAATGAAGCATGAGAGACTATGGACTCTGGGAAACAAACTGAGGGCTTCATAGTGGTGGGGAGTGGGGGAATGTGATAGGCTGGTGATGGGTAGTAATGTGGGCATGTATTGCATGTTGCACTGGGTTTTATACGCAACTAATGAATCATGGAACTGTACATCAAAAACCAGGGATGTACTGTATGGTGACTAACATAATATAATAAAAAATATTATTATTAAAAAAATAACTGTTGTGAAGTCTCTAAACTTAGACAAATTCCCTATAATCACAAGTACACACCGTGATGACATGGCCAGTATGGTGGTAGGTGCTCTAAAGCACTATCTGTTGTAGCTGGGAGACTGGTATATTGAAACCATGTGCTGAATACACAGGTAAAACAGAAATATGGTCATTTTGTGTCCCTCACCTGTAATCTGAGTTATAGTATTTTACATTTAGTTTTGTGTATTCTTTAAAATAATATTTATTTTGTTATATTAGTCACCTTACAGTACATCCCTAGTTCTTGATGCAATGTTCCACGATTCATTACTTGCATATAACACCCAGTGCACCATGCAATATGTGTCCTCCTTAAGACACTTTTCCGATGAAGACATATAACAGACACATGAAAAAATGTTCAAAATCATTAGCCATCAGGGAAATTCAAATCAAAACCACCTTGAGACACCATCTTACACCAGTTAGAATGGCAAAAATGGACAAGGCAGAAAACAACATTTGTTGGAGATGATGTGGAGAAAGGGGATCCTTTTTGCACTGTTGGTGGGAATGCAGGTTGGTACAGCCACTTTGGAAAACAGTGTGGAGGTCCCTTAAAAAATTAAAAATTAAGTTACCCTATGATCCAGCTATTGCACTACTGGGTATTTACCCCAAAGATACAGACATAGTGAGGAGAAGGGCCATATGCACCCAATGTTCATAGCAGCATTGTCCAAATAGCTTAATCGTGGAAGGAGCCGAGATGCCCTTCAACAGATGACTGGATTAAGAAGAAGTGGTCCATATATACAATGGGTATTAGTTTTGTGTATTTTTATACTAAAATAATTCCTCATGTCATTGATGGAAAAATCTTGAGAAATCAATTTAAACATATGAGAAACACAAAAATTTGTAATTGAAGGATATGTAACATTAATATTGACTAAAATGCAGAACTATGAGGCTCTTTCAACACAGAATTACACAAATTTTAGAAAATTGGAATTTCACATTTCCTAACACCATGAGTAAATTATGTGTGGCATACTAACAAGATATACAGAAATAATAGAAATGTAATGTGTACTGTAATATATGTTTATTGGTAATTTTCTTTTGATTAAAAATACTGTGCAATAACAGCAGAGATGTTCGATAGGCAAACATCTTGTCACAAAGTGAAAGATTAAATATGCAATTATTCCTCCAAGTCTCATTTATTTAATGTCATTTAACCACCTCTTCTTAAGTAAATGCCTGCACTTCCTTTCAAGCAACTCTCGTTCCTTATCATTCCTTGTCTTTCAGGCATGACTGGAGCCATGGTAGATGCAAATGACACCACAGAGATAAACTTCATTCTTTTAGGGCTATTTAACCACGCTCCGACCCATGTGTTCCTCTTTTCCATGGTGCTCATGATCTTCCTCACCTCCCTGATGGGCAATGCCCTCATGATCCTGCTCATCCATGAGGACCCCCAGCTGCACACACCCATGTACTTCTTGCTTAGCCAGCTCTCCCTCATGGACATGATGCTGGTCTCCAGCATAGTCCCCAAAATGGCAACCAACTACCTGATGGGCACTAAGTCCATCTCTCCTGCTGGCTGTGGAGCTCAGATCTTCCTGTTTCTCACTCTGGGAGGTGGTGAATGCTTCCTCTTAGCAGCCATGGCCTATGACCGTTATGTGGCCATATGTCACCCCCTGCGCTACCCCATCCTCATGAATCAGAAGCTCTGCTTGCACATGACTGCAGGCTCCTGGCTTCTGGGAGGGGTGGATGGACTGATACAGGCTGGTGCCACTCTGAGCTTCCCTTACTGCCATTCTCGAGAAATCAACCACTTCTTTTGTGAGGCACCCTCACTCGTGCGCCTTGCCTGTGCTGACACTACATTTTTTGAGTTTTTCATGTATGTGTGCTGCATCCTGATGCTCCTGATCCCTCTGTCTCTCATTTTGGCTTCCTACAGTCTCATCTTGGCTGCTGTGCTTTGCATGAAGTCCACAGCAGCTCAGAAGAAAGCATTTGCCACCTGCTCTTCTCACCTGGCTGTGGTGGGGCTCTTCTATGGCACTCTCATATTCACCTACATGCGGCCCAAATCCTACCATTCAGTGGCCCATGACAAGGTGGTCTCTGCTTTTTACACCATCTTCACACCTGTGTTGAACCCCCTTATCTACAGTGTGAGAAATAAAGACGTCAAGGGGGCTTTGAGAAAATGGTTAGAGAAACATTTTCTGGGACATCTATAGTGAGAGTATTTTGATAAACTGGAAGCACCCAAAATGGATCTATTATGAAATTTATGTTATAACAATACATTTTGCTCTCACTTGGCCAGTTTACTGTTAAAAAAAATCTATTTCTTTTATATTTAGTAAATTAAAATTTACATTTGTCCTGCTTTCATACATCATTATAACATTTTTGTTCTGGACTTTGAACCTCAGCAATAATAGTAAATGATTGAAGCACTGTAAGTTTTATTTATTTATTTATTTATTTATTTGAGATATAGAGAGTGAGTGAGAGAGAGAGAGCACAAGGTGGAGGAGGGGCAGAGGGAGAGGGAGAAGCAGGCTTCCTGCTGAGCAGAGAGCCCAAAGTGGGGCTTGATCCCAGGGATCATGAGGAGCTGAAGACAGTTGTTTAACTGACTGAACCACCCAGGTGCCCCTGATTGAGGCAATGTAAGCAAAAGATATGCTAGACATTGATAAAATAAAGGAGATTTTCAACTTTTAATGTGCATGGGCACTGCTCATGGGCTCTCAAGGAAGCCAAACTTTAACCATTACCAGATTCAGCAAATTCAATTTCTGACCTGGGCACAGATTGTACATCTGATTCATTTCTAAATAGCCTAAAAGGGAGCATTCCAACATAAAGCTAAGGGAGTCAAACCTCCCTGGTTCCCATGGGACCGAAGTCATACAGTTCTCCAGATAAACTATGTCCTTAGGTTATAGTCCTAAGATAAGATAAGGTCTACAACTGTCTGAAATGTCTTTCATCTAATGATTTGTAACATTTCATGTTTTATATCCTTAGTGAAGATTGTTTCCCAGACAGTTGTCCTAATCCGGGCTGGGAAAAGAAAAACAAAAACAAAAAGACAACAACAACAACAAAACCCTTTCTTTTAGAGATTCTAAAAGCTGTGTTCATTTTGTGTCAACAACACCAACTCTGTGCATGTAATTTTGAGGATGAATTATTTAAAGAATGAATAATTAATTTGAAAAAAGCAATGGGGGCGCCTGGGTGGCACAGCGGTTAAGCGTCTGCCTTCAGCTCAGGGCGTGATCCCAGCGTTCTGGGATCGAGCCCCACATCAGGCTCCTCTGCTATGAGCCTGCTTCTTCCTCTCCCACTCCCCCTGCTTGTGTTCCATCTCTTGCTGGCTCTCTCTATCTCTGTCAAATAAATAAATAAAATCTTTAAAAAAAATTTGAAAAAAGCAATGCATATCTTAGTTTCATATAATTTTGATAAAATAAATTTCAGATAAATAGTTAAATGAATATTAAAAACAAAAAAATACATAAATTCATATATACAAAATACATAAAAATATTTTCAAAATCTTTGCTAGCAGAGGATGTTCTGAGGGTATATGTGAATTAAAAAATCATATGTAAAGGTAAGCAGGTAGATCTGTATGCATAAATATGTAGCAATTACTGGCTGGCTCAGTCAGTAAAACATATGATTCTTGACCTCCAGGTCAAGAGTTCAAGACCCATGTTGTACATACAGCTTACTTAAAAAAAAAAATACAGTAAAAAATGCAATGAACATTTCTACCTGAAAAAAGTAACACTAATTAAACAATAATTCACACATGATAGAATTAACCACATAAATCAACACAGACAATAGATTTATTCATAATAGTAATTAAAAGGAAAAAATCCATTTTTCCACAGGTTAAAGTAAATATTTCTATATATAGATAAGAAATCATCTTTGCTCCCAAGCAAAGCCCTAGAGCTGAAGGTTTCATCTTCTTTGTGTTTCAATAAAGGATACAAATCTAATGGGTTGGAAGAAGTATTATAATCTTTCTGTGACTTTTGAGTTGCTAGTTTTAAGATGAGTAATTTTCTGAAAAAATAAAAAAGAAGGACCTATGCCCTACATATCTTGATTCTAAGGTAAAAATGAAGATTATCAAATTTAAATGGCCTACTGCCAAAATTCTTAAAATCTGAATTTTAACATCAGAATGAACTACTGAGTCTTTTATGTAATTATCTCACATCATCTCAAGCAAGAGAACATATCTATATATATTCAAGGATTAACAAAAAATGCTGTTCCATAGTTTTGATAAGTATAAGATTTTGTTCATAATACAATGCCAGGTCCTTGAAGCTGAAATTTTAGAATAAAATTGAATGTTCCATCATCATTCTCTCAATTAAATTTAATGAATTAAATTACTGGACAATGATATGCCAACTATGTCATCAAACATCAGTCTCAAGCATAATTAATTCTACATGTTTACAGTGTGAAAATAGATACTATATCCTGGCTATGTAAAACTATATGCTTGAGACTGCAATCATTTGAAAATTATTTATGGTAGTGTAGTTGAGGGACTCACATATTAGAATATATGAGTTCATGAAACACTTTATGCTGATAAGTGGTTATAGATATATATATATATATATATATATATATATATATATATATGCATTTATTCATCTTGGAGATGAATCTCCAAATCCCACTTGAGATGTCCCACCTGATCCCCCCAAAAAAAGTCTATCAACAAGTTTTATGAGGAAAATAATTTAGTATTCTTATCTTAAACCATTAACACTTTCATTGGCTTGCCATACAACAATATTAACTACAACATATTCCAATTCCTGGAAGAGGCATGGACCCAAAACTAATACTAAAATCATGTCATTTTTTCATAGGATCAGTTTGCAGTGAGCATTCAAAAATAAACCAATAAACCAAAAGCAAAACAAAACAAAACTCGAAGAAAATGTTAGCAGAAAATTAAAGGCCTTGAGAAAACAATTGCTAAAACTAATATAATGCTAAATGTTCGTTGAACTTAAACCTAAAAAAAAAAAAAAATGACTAAAAACACTCATCATCAGGGAAATGCCAAACAAAACTAAGCGATATTACCTCACACCTGTCATAATGGCTAAAATGAATAACACAAAAAGTAACAATTGTTAGCGAGGTTGTGGAGAAAAAGGGATCCCTTATGCAGTATTGATGGGAATGCAAACTGGTGCAAGCACTCTAGAAAACAATATAGAGTTTCCTCAAAAAGTTAGAAATAGATCTACTCTATGATCCAGTAATTGCACTACTAGGTATTTACCCAAAGGATACAAAAACACTAATTCAAAGGGATACATGTACCCCTATGTTTTCAATATCATTATTTATAATCGTCAAGAAAGGGAAGCAGCCCAAATACCATTGATTGATGAGTGCATAAAGAAGTCATATATATATGCAATAGAATATTATTCCGCTGTAAAAAGAATGTCAAAGATATAAATATAGCGATTCAAAGTGGCACATGCATCCCATTGTTCACAATAGCCAAAATAAGCAGAGTCCAGGTGTTCATCAATAGCATCAACATATGAATGGATAAAGAAGAAATGGCATATATATAATGGACTATTACCCATCCATCAAAAAGAATTAAGTCTTTCCATTTGCTATGACTGGAAGAACCAGAGGGCATTATGCTAAGTGAAATAAATCAGTCAGAGAAGGACAAATATATTATTTCACTCATATGTGGAATTTAAGAAACAAGACAGATGAACACAGGGGAAGGGAGGTAAAAATAAAATAACATCAAATCAGAGAGGGAGAGAAACCATTAGAGACTCTTAACTCTAGGAAACAAACTGAGGGTTGCTGGAGGGAAGATGGGGGGGGAAAGGGGTAACTGGTGATGAGCATTAAGGAGGGTGCTTGATGGAATCAGCACTGGATACTATATGTAACTGATGAATCACTAAACTCCACCTCTGAAACATAGTACACCATATGTTAATTAATTGATTTTAAATAAAATTTTAAAAAGAGTGAAATCTTGCTATTTGCTACAAATGGATGGACCTAAAGAGTATAATACTAAGCCAAATGAGTCAATCAGAGAAAGACAAATATCATACAATTGCACTTATACGTGGAATTTAAGATAGAAAATGCAGAAAGGGAAAAAATTGGAGAGAGAACAAGAAACAGACTTAATTATAGAAAACGAATTGATGGTTAACAGAGGGCAGGTGGGTGGGTGAATGGGTGAAATGGGCAAAGGGAATTAAGAGTACATTTACCTTGATGAGCACTAAGCAATATATATAATTGTTTTTGTTTTGTTTTGTTTTTTTAGAACTGTTTCATTACTGTAGCGTACACTGGAAACTAATAAAACATGGTGTTAACTACACTGGAATTAAAATATAAATGATAAAAAAGAAGCTTTATAGGATATAAATCAGCATATGTGTTTTTTTCTTTACCTCCCAGTCTCTTTCCATTGGGGTTCCTGGAAGTGGCTGAGATTGTCTGTGTTTCCAGTTCCTATGAGACAACTACTCTTTCTATGGTTCTATATATTGGCTGCCAGTCCCCATCTTGCTTTCATATCTTACATGAAGGTCCCATTCATGAGCTCCAGGAAGGCACGTTGTCCAGGTGTCTCCATTTCTCAAAGTGATGGAAATTTCCTGTTGTTCTTGTTTCTTTTCTCTACTTAGCTCTTTGGTGTTCCCATCTCCTATGAAATTGATTTTCTGAATCTTTTTATCTGTTTGAAAACACGTAAAGTGGTTTCCATTTTTATAAGTGGCCATTTCATAAGAACCTTCTTTTTGAAAGATGAGGAAATCAGCACAGAAAATAAAAAGGTATGAAAATGACAAGAGTATCAAGCATTACTTCTCATGGTTATGGAAGAAACAACAACAGCAATGACAATGACAAGCTATCTCCAAAGTCCTTAGCTTAAAATTGATTAAAAAGATATTTTTAGCCACATAGCATTGGACAAAGCAAATAATTACGTGTCCTGCCTCATACATATGGAGTAGAAACTTCACTCCTCTCATAGAGATCAGAAGAAATCATTAAATATTTGTAAGATAATATTGTTTATGCAAAGATTTCAAAAGATTCCAAATACACACCCTCAAGAAAGTGAGCAAGAAAACCACTTAGCCACAATAAGATCATTTTGTTCAATTATGGTAAGTAGGCAATGAGGTGTTTGAAAGGAAAAAAAAAAAAGTCCAGAGGAATGAACCAAGAGCAATGGTGGAAAAATGAAAAATACTCTCCAGGGAAACAGAGAAGTGCCTTTATTTATGAATGTTCTTCATCTACAATGTAGAAAGCACCCAGAAATGTGCCCATTGAGATTTGAGAATATCTGAGAACAAATTCCTGCATTTCTCCTGCTCTCGACTTCTTTATAGGACTATTTATTAATGTTATCAGGACCTTGAATCACAAAATGTTTTGTGTATTTTGATGAATTGTATTTTGCAGGTCATCTAAAAAGAGAAATTTATTTCTAGACCTGCTTGGTACCTCCTCATCACACGACTAAATAGAAATTTTGGTTGTCTCCTTTTGAGGGGGTTGAACTTATTTTGTTGGAGGAAATTAAGTGAGCCAAACACTTGGTAATCATTGATTCATGATGCTGTTTAATAATCTGGATTTCCTTCTTCTGGACTAAGAATCATATTGCACTTCCCTTGTCTTTGAAGTATGGGATGGTCTGTAAAACATCAGGGAAATAAGCATGTGTAACATCTGACTAGATGATTTAAGATCAAAATAACTGAACTTCCATGCCCTCTATTCACATGCCACAGATTGCTGATGTTCATGCTGAAAGAAGTATCATTAGCTGCCTCTGAAGGGGTGCAAGTTCCAAGATGATATATGGATGATCAAGAATTCCATCTTTGGGGGCGCCTGGGTGGCACAGCGGTTGAGCGTCTGCCTTCGGCTCAGGGCATGATCCCGGCGTTATGGGATCGAGTCCCACATCAGGCTCCTCTGCTATGAGCTTGCTTCTTCCTCTCCCACTCCCCCTGCTTGTGTTCCCTCTCTCGCTGGCTGTCTCTCTCTCTGTCGAATAAATAAATAAAATCTTAAAAAAAAAAAAGAATTCCATCTTTGTTATTTTATGACATAGGGACTTTTAAGCCATTGTTGGTTAAGCAGTATTTTTTCCAGTCTCTAAACACTCATACATTCTTTGACTTATTCCTGGTTCATACATTGTGTCATTTCAATGACAAAGTGTGGGTGTATATATATAAATATAGGTATATGGAAATATATATTTGTATATTGTGTATTATTTATATATTAAAGCCAATTCACACATAGTTTCTGACATAAAATATTTGAACATATTGAAGTGAGATATAATAGAAAATTTTATATGGAAAGAAAAAGCTCATACACTATTCTAAATTTTTTTGAATTACTTAGGAGTACAAGAAAAAAAGAATTGGGGAAAAATCATATTTTTCTTTTTTTATATTTTATTTATTTATTTGACAGAGAGAGAGCAAATAAGCAGAGGAAGCAGCAGAGAGAGAAAGAAAAGCAGGTTCTCCATTGAGCAGGGTGCCCGATGTGGGACTTGATCCCAGGACCCTGGGATCATGACCTAAGCCAAAGGCAGCCACTTAATCAACTGAGCCACCCAGGCACCCCACAAAATCATAATTTTCATTAAGGTTTCTGTCCATGTGCTCAATTTTAGCAGTAAAACTACTGCTTTAAAGTGTATACAAATTTTATCCTTTTAGTTTTTCAAAATAGACAGTCTATCAAAATAAACTAGGTTTTTAACTTGTGTTGACTATGCCCCTCTTCAATAAAATCCCCACAAGAGACAGGCAGTGATCATGGAATATAGTGAGTTTCTGAACCTATAGATATTCTCAGCCTCTGTCTGAGCCTCCACATAACATCTCTCCTCTCCAAAAATATTCTCATTTATAAATTTCCTTCTTCCATAAGTAAATAATTTCTTAAAGATTTAATCTTTATTTAAAGAGAGGGAGGGCAGGCAGAGAGAGAATCCTCAAGCAGACTCAGTGCTGAGCATGAAGTCTGACATGGGGTTTGATCCCAGGACCCTGAATTCTGACCTGAGCCAAAACCAAGAGCCAATACCCTAACCGACTGAAACACCTAGGTGCCCCATAAGACATTTTTTTAAATTTCATCAGGAATATACAGCTGAAGATGATAGTGTAATAGGAGGACTCCCAATTCATACTTCCCAGCAACACCAATGTGTAGCCATCCACTGACGAACTTGTATTTAAGTGACCTTTGGAATCCAGGTATGATGCTGTGAAAACCAGATAGAGTCCAAGCCTGAGAACAACCTTTTTGTGAAGGCATATATACAACCATGTGTCACATTCTCCTGCCATGGTCCTGGTTATAGACTGAGAAGGACCTCTATAGACACCCAGTCTCCCTGTAGACTCAGCTACAGTGGTATATGGACTTGCTTCTTATACCAACACCATCCACCAAGGGATCTGGGAGGAACCACACCCATCCTTGTTCCCAGAGGCAGGCCCTCTGACCTTGACCAGAGTATTCTGAAGCAGCCCTAAGTGTTAGCTCCCTACCACTGATCTATTATCCAGGGACAGTCTTGCCTACCCAAGATACTGACAGGGGGCACAATTATCTGTACCCCAGATACAAGTCACAGACACTGGGACCAGTTGTGGTTTCTGAAACAACACTGTGACTCAAATCTTGTCCTGCTCAGCTATGGAATGGAGCCAATCTTGCCGGAGTAAGACCTGTCCACTTACCTGGCAAGAGCCTCCCAGAAACTGATGGGAGGGTATACTATTCACAAACCTGGTCATAGTTTATCTTCTGTGGACCCAGGTGTGTACCTTGGAGTAAAACCTTGTACCAGTTGCATTCTTATTGACTCTAATACTGGAGGATATGACCTCACCCAGAGACCAGGTAGGATCCAAGCCCAGTAATGTCCGTGGTAACAGGACCTTAAAGAAAATTATTAAAAATAACTGAGCCACAATAATTTATTAATGGATACACAATAAAAAAGAACATCAAATCTGGCATCAATATAATAAAATATGTGGGGGAGGAGTAGGAAAATTGTAGAGGTTTTATATGCTATTGAATTTAATTTTTATCACCTAAAATGGACTGTTATAACTCTAAGATGCTATATGTTTGCTTGGTAGTATTCACAAAGCTAAAACCTACAGTAGATATAGAAAACAGAAAGAGAAAAGAATCTAAGCATAACAGTACAAAATATCAAGAAATCACAAAGGAGACAGCAAAAGAAGAAGACAGGAACAAACTACAAAAGAGAGAACAATTACCAACATTGCAATGCAATAGGATGGCCTTAACTATCATTAATTACCATAAATTAAAATGTATTATTTTTTTATTTTAATGTTTTTTATTATATTATGTTAGTCACCATACAGTACATCCCTGGTATCTGATGTAAAGTTTGATGATTCATTATTTGCATATAATACCCAGTGCACCATGAAATATGTGCCCTCCTTACTATCCATCACCAGTCTATCCCATTCCCCTGCCCCCCTCCCCTCTGAAGCCCTCAGTTTGTTTCTCAGAGTCCATAGTCTCTCATGCTTCATTCCCCCTTCTGATTACCCCCCCCTTTCTTTATCCCTTTCTTCCCCTACTGATCTTCCTTGTTCTTATGTTCCATAGATGAGAGAAATCATATGATAATTGTCTTTCTCTGCTTGACTTATTTCACTTAGCATTATCTCCTCCAGTGCCTTCCAAGTTGCAGCAAATGTTGAGAATTCATTCTTTCTGATAGCTGAGTAATATTCCATTGTATATATGGACCACAACTGCTTAATCCAGTCATCTGTTGAAGGGCATCTCAGTTCTTTCCATGATTTAGCTATTGTGGACAACGCTGCTATGAACATTGGGGTGCATATGGCCCTTCTCTTCACTACGTTAAAATTTTTAATCGAGGAATGCCTGCATTGTCCAGTCATTTAGTCACCCAACTCTTGATTTTGGTTCAGGTCATGATCTCAGGATCATGAGATCAAGCCCTTCATCAGGCTCTGCACTCAGTGGGGGGTCTCCTGGAGATTCTCTCTCTGTCTTTCCCCTGCTTGTTCTCTCTCTCATAAATAAATAAATAAATAAATAAATAAATAAATAAATAAAACATACATACATATATAAATACATAAATTCCTCAATCAAAAGATGTAAAGTGGCTGAATGGATAAAATACCAAAATACCAATATGCAACAATATGCTCTGTATAAGAGACAAACTTTTATCTCTAAGAACACACATTGACTAAAACTGAATGGATGACAAAGGAATTTCCATGCAAATGATGGTCAAAACATAGCAGGAAAACATATGCTTATATAAAAGAATATATGCTTTAAGTCAAAATCTGTGACGAGAAACAAAGGTCAATAACTAATAATAAAGAAGTATGTATGTACACAATATAGAAACACACAGATATATATATATATGGAATATCAATATGAATGTATATGAAGAGAGAAATAGACATAATACAATAATATAGGAGACTGCAATATCCCATTTTCAACAATGGGTAGATCATCCAGAAAAAAATTATTAAGGGAAACATTGATTGTACAATGCTTTAGACAGAATGGACTTAGCAGACATATAAAGAATTTTCAGTCCAACAGCAGAATACACATTTTTTTTTCTCCAATCCACATGGAACAGTCTCCAGGTACATTATATATTAGGCCACAAAACAAGTTTTAACTCATTAAGAACTGACTATATCAAGTATATTTTCTGATCACATTGATAGGAAAATAGAAGTCAATAACAGAAGCAATATTTACAAATACATGAAATATAAATCACACTCTCGAACAGCCCATGGGTCAAAAAATATAATTTGAGGTTCTATATAATATAACATATATGTTATATAATATATAATATGATATATATAATGCAGCAAAATGATTTCTAACAGTTTTTTTTTGCAATAAAAGCCTACATCAAGGGGCTCCTGGATGGCTCAGTCAATTAAGTGTCCGCCTTCAGGCCTGGTCATGATCCCAGGGTCCTGGGTTTGAGTCCCATGTAGGGCTCCCTGATCAGCTGAGAGCCTGCTTCTCCCTCTCCCTCTGCTGCTCCCCCTGCTTGTGCTCTCTGTCAAATAAATAAATAAAATATTTTAAAAAAATCCTACATCAATAAAAAAATAAACATCCCAAATAAACAACTTAACTTTATACATCAAAGAACTAATAAAAGAAGAACACACTAACCCTAAGTCACCAGAAGAAAGAAGAAATAAAAATTACAACAGAAATAAATGCAATCAAGAACACAAAGGCAACAGAAAAGATCAACAAACTGACAGTTGTTTTTTTTGAAAAGATAAGCAAAATTATTTTTTTGTTGTTAGATAAGCAAGGAAAAAGAAGATCAAATAAAATTATAAATGAAAGAGGAGATATAACAACAGATAACACAAGAATACAAAGAATCATAAAAAAACTTCTATTAACAGTTGCTTTGCAACAATTTGTATAACAGAAAAAGAAAAAAAAAAGATAAATTCCTAGAAACATCCAACCTACAAAGATTGAATCATAAAGAAATAAAAAATCTAAATGGAGAAAGAACAGGAAGACTGAAACAGTAGTCAAAGAAGAGTAGGGAACACTTGAAAATAATCTTACCAATCTTACCAGGGAAGCCTTACTGTTAAACCAAAGCCAGATAATGACATTACAAAAACAAAACTACAGGCAAATATCCCTAATGAAGATAGTTGCAAAAAGCTTTTATTAAATACTAGCAAACGCAATGAAGAGCACATTAAAAGAATCATACACAATGATCAAGTGGGATTTATTCCTGGGATATAAACATGATTCAACAAATACAAATCAGTAAACATGATAAACCACATAATAAACCACATATGTAACAAAATGAAATAAAAATCATATGATAATTCAATAGGTGTAGGAAAAACATTTGATAAAATGCAACATATTGTCTTGATACAAACTCTCCAAACATTAGTTATAGAAAAAACAAACAAACAAACAAACAAACAAAAAAAACCCTCCACATAATAAAGGCCCTTTTAAAACACATCCAGACCTAACAATATAATAAATACTAAAAATGCTGAAAACTTTGTTTCTCTAAGATCAGAAACAACACAAGGATGAACGTTCTTAAAATTTCTATTCAGTATAGTACTGAGAGTTCTAGCCAGAATGATTAAGCAAGGAAAACATAGTAGATACTCAAATCAGAAAGAAATAATCTAACTTGCTTCTTTTTACAGATTGCATCATCTCGTATCCAGAAAAACACAGAATATTCTATCAAATAATTATTAGAACTAATAAACAAATTCAGTAAAATTGCAGGATATATAATTAATATATAACAATAAGTTTTTTTCTATACACTAATGATGAACTATCAGAAAGAGAAGTTAAGAAGATAATCCATTTACAATAAAATCTAATGAATAAACACTTAGGAATAAATTTAATTGTGGAGGTGAAAGTTCTCTAAACTAAAATGTATAAGAAACTGATAGAATTTGAAGACACAGATAAATGAAGAGAACCTATGTTCATTGGTTGTAAGAATTAATTGTTAAAATTAATGTAAGATTTAATTTGAGGATTATTTGTTACAATATTCATGCCATGAAAAGCTATATTCAGATTGCATAAAATACCTTCAAAATTTCCATGCATTTCTCAAATGAATAGAAAACAAATCCTACAATGGAATATTACTCAGCTATCAAAAAAGAATGATTTCTCAACATTTGCTGCAACATGGACGGCACTGGAGGAGATAATGCTAAGTGAAAAAAGTCAAGCAGAGAAAAACAATTATCATATGGTTTCTGTCATCTATGGAACATAAGAACTAGGAAGATTGGTTGGAGAAGAAAAAGATAAGGAAGAGGGGTAATCAGAAGGGGGAATGAAGCATGAGAGACTATGGACTCTGAGAAACAAACTGAGGGCTTCAGAGGGAAGAGGGTGGGGGAATGGGATAGACTGGTGATGGGTAGTAAGGAGGGCACGTATTGCATGGTGCACTGGGTGCTATATGCAACTAATGAGTCATGGAACTTTACATCAAAAACCAAGGATATACTGTATGGTGACTAACATAATATAATAAAAAATATTATTATATAGAATAAAGAAAACAAATCCTAAAATTCATACAGATCACAAATGACTCCAAATATCTAAAGCATTTTGAACAAAAACAAAGCTGGAAAGGGGTGCCTGGGTAGCGCAGTCGTTAAGCATATGCCTTCAGCTCAGGGCATGATCCCGGCATTCCAAGATCGAGTCCCACATTGGGCTTCTCCGCTGGGAGCCTGCTTCTTCTTCTCCCACTCCCCTGCTGTGTTCCCTCTCTCACTGGCTGTGTCTCTCTGTCAAATAAATAAATAAAATCTTAAAAAAAAAAGATGGAAGAGTCACAGTCTGAATTAAAACTTGATTATAAAGAAGTAGTAATCAAAACATATAGACAATGAAACAGAATATAAATTCAAGAAATAAAGCTGCATATATATTTAACATGAATCATTTACAAGAGTGCAAAGGATACACAAGTGGGGAAAGGTATTCTCTTCAAAACTGGTGATTGAAAAACTGAATATACACATGTAAAAGAGAGTAGACCTTTAGCTCACACCATTCATAAAAATTAAATTGAAATGGATTAAATAATTAAATGTAAGACTTGAAACCATAAAACTTTTTGAGGAAAGCATAGTGAAATATCTATTTGGCATCGGTCCTGATGACATTTTTTTTTATGACAGCAAAGTACAGACAACAAAACCAAAAATAAGTGAGGCTACATGAAACTAAATGGATTCTACAAAGTAATGGAAACAACCAAGAAAAGTAAAAGGCAACCTATGGAATAAGAAAACATTTGCAAACTATCAACTAATAACAGGTTAATATAAAAAGAACTATATGAGGAACAAACAAGCAGTATGGAAAAACACAACAAATTTAAAGAAAAAACAATATAAAACAGAAAATATGGCATACCAAAATCTATGGGATACAGAAAAAGTGGTTCTAACAGGGAATTTAACAATAACACAGGCTTGTCTCAAAACAAACAAACAAAAACAATGAATCCCTCAAAAAAAAAAAAAAACAAAGGAAAAAATTAGAAGGAAATAAATAATGAGGATCTAATTAAAAAGAAATACAATAGATAATAAAAAGAAAATAGGGGTCACCTGGCTGGCTAAGTCAGTGGAATGTATAACTCTTGATCCTGGTTTTCTGCCACATGTTTGAACCTCATGTTGGGTGCCCCCATATTTGAGACCCATGTTGGGTGTAGAGATTACTTAAAAATAAAATATTTTTTAAAAGAGAAAATACAAAAAAATCAACGAAGCTAAGAGATGCTTCTTTCAAAAGGTAAGCAAAATTCACAAATCTTTACCTAGACTCAAGAAGAATAAAAGAATTCAAATAAGTAACATCAAGAATGTAAAAGAAGAAAAGCAAAGTATCACAAGAGACTATCAAAAAGATTGATATGCCAATAAATTAGACAACCTAGAAAGGTGGATAAATCCCTAGAATTTGCAATCTTTCCAAATTGAAACATGAATAAATAGAAATTTTGAATATGCATATTAGTAATAAAGAGATTTAATTAGTAATCAAAAACCTCCCAAGAAACAAAAGTTCAGAAATAGATGGCTTTAGTAGTGAGTTCTACAAACATTCAAGCATATTTAATACTTATATTTGTCAAAAATTCAGAGCAGTTGGAATGCTTCCAAGCTCATTTTACAAGACTAGCATTACCCAGATACCAAAACCAGGCAAGGACACCACGGGGGGGATAAAAAACGTACACACACACACACACACTATTATTTTATATATATGAACTATTATTTATATTATTTATTATATGTATTATATGTTATATAATATTTAAATATATTATATATGTATATTATATATATATTTATATCTATCTATCACAGATGAACATAGATGTAAATATCCTCAACGAAATACTAGCAAATAGAATTCAAGAGTACATTAAACAATCATATACCATGATCAAGTGGTATTTATTCCAGGGATGCAGGGATGATTCAACATCTATAAATCAGTCAATGCAATACATCACAGTTACAAAATGAAAAATAAAAATCATTGATTATCTCAATGTAGAAAAACATCTGAAAATTTTGACATATATTTATTATAATTCTCAACAACATGTGTATAGAGGAAAAGTACATCAACATAATAAAGGCCATTTATGACAAACCAGCTGCTAAAATATAATGGTGAAGAGCTGAGAGTTTTTATTCTCATATTAGGAACAAGACAAGAATACTCGCAACCCCCAGTTAGTCAATATAGCATTAGAAGCCCTAGCTGAAACAATTAGATTTTTTTGAAGATTTTTATTTATTTATTTGACAGAGAGAGAGACAGCCAGCGAGAGAGGGAACACAGGCAGGGGGAGCGGGAGAGGAAGAAGCAGGCTCCCAGCGGAGGAGCATGATGTGGGGCTCAATTCCTGGGCTCCAGGATCATGCCCTGAGCCAAAGGCAGATGCTTAACGACTTAGCCACCCAGGCACTCCCAATTAGATTTTTTTTAAAGTAATATAAAAGGCATTGGCAAATCCGCAAGGAAGAGGTAAAAGTGCTACCATTTGCAAATGATATGATAATATATGTAGGAAGTGTGAAAGATCACCAGAAACTGTTAGAACTAATAAATGAGCTCAATAACATTGCAAGATATAAAATTAATATACAAAAAAATCTATTCTGTTTTTAAAAGTATTTTATTTATTTACTTGAGAAAGAGATTAAGTGAGGGAGAGTTAGAGCACAAACCAGGGGAGGAGCACAGAAGTAGACTCCCTGATGAGGAGGAAGCCTGATGTGGGACTCAATCCCAAGACTCCAGGATCATGATCAGAGCTGAAAGCAAACATTGAACCAACTGAGCCACTCAGGTGACTTTTATTCTGTTTTTATACAATAATAATGAGCTTTTAGAAAGAGAAATCAAGAAAGTCCTATTTGTAATCATATCAAAATGAATAAAATATCAAGATAGTTTTTTAGGGAATAAATTTAAGCAAGGAGATAAAAGACTTGTACACTGGAAACTGTAAGATATTGATGTAAGTAATTAAATGTTCATAGATTGGTAGAATTAATATTGTTAAATTGCCCATACTACTCAAAGAAGTCTACAGATTAATACCTCCAATGAAGCAACAATGAGATTCAATAAAATCCCTACCAAAATCCCTATCACATTTTTCACAGAAGGAAAACAAATCTAAAATTTTCATGGAATCACAAAAGACCCCAAATAGCCAAAACAATCTTAGAAAAAGAATAAAGTGAAACATATTATGCTCCCTGATTTCATTGTACAATATTATTGGCATTAAAATAGACAAATAGATCAATGGAACAGAACAGAAAACCCAGAAATAAACTTACACATATATGTTTGATTAATTTACACAAGAGGGCAAGAATATGCACTAAGGAAAGGATTGTCTTTTCAGTAAATGGTGGTGGGAAAACTGGTTAACTACATGCAAGGGATTAAAACTAGATTACTATTTTATGTCACATACAAAAATCAATCTAAAATGGATTAAAGACCTAATGTAAGACTTGAAACCATAAAACTTATAGAAGAAAACATGGGTAGAAATCTCCCTTACATTGGTCCTAGAGATGCTATTTTGGAGATGATTTCAAATGCAAGGGAAATGAAATAAAAAATAAACATATGGAACTCCATCAAACTAGAAGATGAAACCATTAACAAAATGGAAAGCAACATAAGTAATGGAAGAAGATATTCACAAACATATATCTGATAAGGGGTTAATGTTCAAAATGTAAAAGAATTCATAAAATTATTAACAAAACAATCTGATTTAAAAGTGGTCAATGGAGGAGTGCCTGGGTGGTCCAGGTGTTAAGCATCTGCTTTTGGGTCAGGTCATGATCCCAGGGTTCTAGGATAGAGCACTGCATCAGGCTCCCTGCTCCATGGGAAGCCTGCTTCTCCCTCTCACACTCCCCTTGCTTGTGTTCCCTCTCTTGCTGTCTCTCTTTGTCAAATAAATGGATAAAATCTTTAAAAATGGTCAGTGGAGGGATGCCTGGGTGGCTTGGTTGGTTAAGCATCTGCCTGCAGCTCAGGTCATGATCTCAGGGTCCTGGGATTGGGTCCTGTGTTGGGCTCCCCACTCAGTAGGAAGTCTGCTTCTCACTCTCCCTCTGCCCTTCCCCACTTGTGTGCATGACAAATGTAACAAAATTTCTATTATAGGAGTCCCAGAAGAAGAAGAGAAAAGGGGGTAGAAAATTCATCTGAGCAAATAATAGCTGAAAACTTCCCTAATGTGGGAAAAGAAACAGAAATCCAGATCCAGGGGACATAGAGAACTCCCACCAAAATCAACAAAATGTATTCTAATTAAGACATATTGTAATTAAATTTGTGAAACATAGTGATAAATAAATTTTAAAAAATCTTAAAAGCTGCAAAACAAATCTTTAACTTACAAAGGAAGATCCGTAAGGCTAGCTGAAGACTTTTCAACAGAAACTTGGCAAGCCAGACGAAAATGGTATGATATATTCAAAGTGCTGAATGGTAAACAGAAGGGGGAATGAACCATGAGAGACTATGGACTCTGGGAAGCAAACTGAGGGCTTTATAGGGGAGGGGGGTAGGGATTGGGATAGGCTGGTGATGGGTATTAAGGCAGGCACATATTGCATGGTGCACTGAGTGTTATACAAAAGTAATGAATCATGGAACTTTACATCAAAAACTTGGGATGTACTGTATGTTGACTAGCATAACGTAATAAAAAAATTATTATTTAAAAAAAAACAAAGTGCTGAATGGGAAAAATCTGCAGTGAAGAATACTGTACAGAGGAAGACTGTCATTCAGACTAGAAGGAGAAATAAAGAGTTTCCCAGACAAGCAAAAACTGAAGGAATTCCCGACCACTAAACCAGCCCTGCAAGAAATAGTAAAGGGCACTCAGAGTGGAAAGGAGAGACGGGAAGGGACAAAGACAAGAATAGATCAGAGAAAATCTCCAGAAAAAAAATTAGAAAAGAAGTAATGAAATGGCAATAAATACATATCAATAATTACTTTGAATGTTAATGGATAAAGGCTCCAAACAAAAGACATCCGTTGTCAGAATGAGTAATAAAACAAGATCCATGTATATGCTGACTACAAGAGATTAATGTTAGACCCAAAGACAACTTCAGATAGAAAATGAAAGGATAGAGAAATACTTATCAAGTACCTGTGTTTCAAAAGATAGCCAGAGTATCCAAGATAACCAATATCCACTGATATTGGACAAGTAGAACTTAAAACAAAGAATGTAACCAGAGATAAAGAAGGGCACTATATCATAATAAAGGGAACAATCAACAAGAAGACCTTACAATTGTAAATATTTATGCACTCAACGTGGGAACACCCAAATATATAAAACAACTAATAACATACTTAAGGAACTAATTTAATAATAACAAAATAATAGTAGGGATTGTAATACCTCACTTACATCAATGAGAGATTAGCCATAGATAGATGATTGATAGATGATTGATAGAGAGATAGATAGATAGATGATAGATATGACAGGTAGATAGATAATCAGCCATAAAAATATTCAGCAATAATTAAAAATTATAATTTTGTCATTTGCAACAACATGGGTGGAGCTAGAGAGTATTTTGTTAAACAAAGTAAGTCAAAGACAAATGCTGTATGATTTCACTCATATGTGGAATTTAATAAACAAAAGCAAAGAAAAAAAATAAAGACAAAAACAAGAAATAGACTCTTAACTTTAGAGAACAAACTTGTAATTACTAGAGTGAGGTGTGTGGGACAATGGACAAAGTAGGCGATTGGGTTTAAGGAGTGCACTTGAGATGAACACCAGGTGATGTATGGAAATGCTGAATCACTATGCTGTACAACTGACGCTAATATAACCCTGTGTGTCAATTAAACTACCTCATTAATGTATAGCTGTCATGATAATTATGTGTAAGACCACTAAATTAACCCTATGTTTTGTTACATTTACTTTCCTTTTTTAAAAGATTTTATTCATTTATTTGAGAGAGAACATGAGCAGGGGGAAAACAGAGGAAGAGGGACAAGCAGATTCCATGCTGAACATGGAGCCTTATGGGGGCTGAGCCCATGACCCTGAGATCATGACCTGGGCTGAAATCAAGTCAGAAGCTCAACCTACTAAGCCACCCAGGCTCCCCTTGTTACTTTTACTTTCATGTTAATTTATTTGGTAATCATTTAATTGACTTATGAACCTAGCGGGAATACAAATAAGCATAATTGCTTGTATGAAACAATTCCATCTTTTTATCTGCCTCTCTGTAGTAGGTGGTCTGTGTGAGAAGAAGGTTCATTCATTGACTCCACAAACACCCAGGAGACTCTCAGTGCTGCAGCAAGTGAGGTCAGCCTAGTGGGCTTCTCTAAAGCTGGTATCTAATGTAAGAGACAGGCCATATACAGTTCCTTTAACAGACAGTGTGCTCTTAAGCCTTGAGGAATGGGAGTAAAATATGTTAAGAACCGAGGGTATAATGGGGAAGAGTTTCAGAAAGGTATTTTTTTTTCTTTAACAAATGTTTCATCTCACTTTATTTAATCAATTTGAAAACGACCATCTCCCTTCTCTCTCTGACACCATGATTTTTTCTGCTCTACCCTGAGGAATGCCTGTCTGACTCAGTGCCTCTAGTTCTCTCCACACAAACAGTTTCCTCCTGCTCCCTTCATCTCCCTCCCCAGCTGTGCTTGGGGGACATGGTAGCCCATGTCACCCATCAAAGAGTAGCTATTTTCTCCTCCAGAAGCTACATGACACAGAACTCCAACATGGTAGGTGTCCTCCCTGCATTTCCTTGGCCCTCCCAAACCATTTATCACACTTGTCTTTGCAAACTCTCAGCTGCTTTGAAGCAAATTTCTGGATTGGGACATCACACAATTCCTCTGTCACTCTGGAAACAGTGACATTGAGGCAGATATATGACTGGTGTGAGGAATTGCTGGGCACCAATGAGGAGCAGCTTGTTGGTAGCCTCTGGGGAGCTAGTGAGCCCAGGGTCTTAGATGTGAAATAACTCATCAACAAGGTTTTGTTTTGGGTGGTGTGAAATTGGTAACATTTAATGAAGTGAGAGAAAAGGGCCCTTGGGAGACATTAGGGGCCAGGTAAGGAAGAGATGAGTAGGTCACATTCAGGGTGCAGAGAGCAAACATAAACTCAGACAGTGCAGCTTTGACAGAGCTGTCCAGTTCTACACAAGAAAGAGAAGCAAGGAAGAATGGTCTGAAGAGAGCAAGGAAGTCTCCATAGAAGGATATTTTTACATGAAACTCTAGATATGGGAAGACTTAAAAAATGTTGGAAATGGTGGGGAAGAGTGTTTATGTGGAAGAAAGGATATGGGTGTAGCAAAGAGGCAAGAAAGACGATGTCATGTAGATATAAATACTTTAGTTTAAATGGAAATGGGAACTAGAGATAGGGAGAGTTTATGTTGTTGCTTGTTTGTTTGTTTGGTTGGTTATTTTATTATTTTTAATGTAAATGGAATGGAATGTGCATACAGTGTAACCTAGCGGATTATATGCATGCTCAAAACAGTGTTCCAGAAAGAATAAACTAGACTAGACAAAAAGTGTATTCATAAGAGGAAAAATTGGAGGCAGACATTTACTTGAATTATCTTTACAGTATTATAATTCTTTGAAATTCTATGTCATAAAAGGATGTGTTATGTATTTTGAATAAAACACACTAGAATTATCCTAGATATATTATCCTAAAAATGTATGACCCAATGGGAATGTTAAGGAGAGCAAGAAAACATCAAAGGGAAATGTTTTGCCTTTTCCTTCCCTAAATTATGTTTTAAACAATTTATTGAGTTATTTTTCATCAATATTCACACATTATCATGATGAATAAATTTTCTGGTAGCTCACAGGATTTTGCTTCTAAATTCCTGGGTTTTATTTCCTGTACAGCTCTCCCAGAAATAATTCAGGACGACACATCATCACATGTAGGTGCAACTCACAGGCCAAAGAAATGAGAAGAGTATGTGCTTCCAGTCCAAAACTCTTCTAGTGTCATTGTCTGAAATTTACTTCATTGGCCTCACTCTTCTGACTTCAAGAAGAGCTGTGAAGTGTGTTATCATATGTGGATGGTACTGAACCCATACAGATCTAGACGTTCTATTGACAAAGGATAGAATAGATGCTTTAGAGTCACTTTGACAACACATGGAATGTAGCACCATTAGGAGGAATAACCCATGGGAGGCAAATTTATGTAGGGAGAGAAGATAGAAGATGGTGATATTTATATAGAAGAGTGCAGATATAAAGGAAAGCTAGGAAAACTTTCTCTTTTTTTTTCTGATTTCTGGCTTGGCTATTGTAAATAGTGGTATGAATGGTAGTACATGCTTCAGGGGACTTTGGCAGTTAATTGTTGGGTATGATGAATTTGATGTCACTGTGAGAGAATACTCACAGGACTCCCTTAAACTGACACGGCAGCAATGACAAATAGATGTAAGATCACCATGCGATGATTCTTTGGTGTATGATTTGGTGTCCTGAAAGGCCAAGACAAAAACAATAGTTAGTTAATTATAATATCAAATGGCTAGTATAGAATGAAATTGTGAGCCCTCAGCTGCTTGATTCCATAAGAAGGATCATTGCTTAGTCCCTCACACATGCCTGTATGTGTGTATATGGGTGGGAAGCAAACCACACATTATCCCTTCAACATACTGCATTTCCATTTCCCCCAGCGAGCCTCATGGACCAATTTCACCAGGCAGTGAGTACACAATATCACAACATTGAATTGTATTTCTTTACTCAGTTGTATACTCTCATTTCCAGAATACTACTCTCTCTTTCTAGAATATAGAATTTTAAGTGCATATTTAAAATATAAAGTATGTTGGCTAACTGAATAAAATGAAAAATTTTTAAAAATTAAAAAATAAAGTATAAAGAAATAACAATAATAATGATAGAAATACTAATACAGCAATTTTAGAAACAATAATAATAAAAACAGCAATAATAATCATTGTCCCTGTATAACTACTAAGTGCTAAGCTCTGTTCTGTGTGTGTGCACATGCATGCATGTTATATAATGTTATATAATGTGTTGTCTTATTTAGTCTTCAAAAAAACCCTTGATACTGTTATCATCCTAATTTGATAAAAATTCATTTCAAATAAAATTTCATGTCTGATTGATATGTTGTAGAATAAGACAACATAAAATATTTCAAAGATACTGTATTTGTATTAAATTTTCTTGTTTATCTCCTCAAATCATGGAAATTTTTCACTTATATTACTACTTTATTAATATAATTATTTGGGTCAGTAGCATACCCATTCCTGGGCAAAGTCACATTATCGTACATTTATGGTATGCATTTTCCATGTCAACGCCTTTAAATAATGATTTTATTTCCATCCATGTTTAGGGAAATCCATTGTCAGACCTCTACCTCTTCTATGAAATTCCATTACAGTGAATTATCAGCAACAACTACTTAACTGGACTCAATTGCACACCAACCATATAAGTCTGGTATTTGAAAACAGTGCTTATAATTGCTATATCAATTTGATCATTGATATCATAGGTTTTTAGAATACATCCATAAATAAAAGCAGTGTTATATTTTAGTATAAGTGTGTATATCAGATTTAATATTCCCAGATTTCTATATCAAACACTTTTCAAAATAAATATTGCACAGGAAGAAATGATGTTATTTTTTCTTTTGTCTTACAATCAAAACTTTCCTATAAATATGTAATGTAGGAGAATATAAATAATTGAATAAATGTGTAATCTTACTGATATTATTGAATAATTTCCTTCTATTTAAATGTAAATTCCCTTCTATTTCAATTTAAAGAGATATTCTTAATGTTTTAGTCACATACTGAGAGATTTGACAGAAAAATGAAAAGAATATTTTTTAAACTAGTTAAGTCAAATTAATGCATGAATAATGCATTTTGAAAGTCTTGACAAATGTAAAGTGGTAAAAATTATTTGAGTGTTGTGTATTCACTGGGTAAAAGTGTAAGAAAGCCTTTCTTTTACGTGGGAGGAAAGTTTGGGATATGACTGTGTTTATAGCTAAAAACTTGGTATCTAATGATGATAACATCTTCTATAATTAGTCTCCAAAGGTCTGGAAGATAGGATGGTGTAAACTGCATGTTACATCTCTTTACCTATATTTAGCATTATTAGACAGACAATATTTTATGTCAGGTAGAGAGAAATAGACTATAATTTTATAAGAGTAGCATAGATTTGGACGAGTTTACAGGATATGTAACGTTTGTCTTCCCACTTTTTAACATAGTGTTAGGAAGCTCACCATTAGAACATACCTTCGTGGATTCAAGACCAGATTTCATTCAACATCCTGGATGGCATAGAAGGTATCATTTTATCTATCATTCTAACATCATGAGAGGATATTCCAGATGCTTGATTGACTCGTTAGGCAAAGAGTCATAAAAGATGATTGTTGACAGTTGCCTGGGTGGCTTAGTTGATTAAGTATCAGACTCTTGATCTCAGCTCAGGTCTTGAACTTCAGGTGCCCCATGGAAGTGGAAAGATGGTAGCAGAACCTACCAGGAGAAGTACTTAGTGAATATATTATGGAGTGCTTCTAATATCTGAAGACAAAATATAGACAAAATATTCTTGTGGAGGCAGCACAAACACTTCAAAAATGTAAATATAATTGATGTATTGTGGAAAACTTTTGATATCAGAGTCTGTAGTCAAATATACCTTTAATAAATATTTATTGAAAACCTACAATAAGCCAGGAACTACTAAGTGATGGCATTCTGTAGAAAATAGGCATTACATATTCTTACTTTTTTAAAAAAGATTTATTTACTTTAGAGAAAGAGAGAGAGGGAAAGGGAGGGAGAGTCTTTTTTTTTAAGATTTTATTTATTTATTTGACAGACACAGCCAGTGAGAGAGGGAACACAAGCAGGGAGAGTGGGAGAGGAAGAAGCAGGCTCCCAGCAGAGAAGCCTGATGTGGGGTTCGATCCCAGAACACTGGGATCACGCCCTGAGCCAAAGGCAGATGCTTAATGACTGCACCACCCAGGCGCCCCAAGGGAGGGAGAGTCTTAAGCAAACAAAGGAAATCATTAATGGAAAATGGAAAACCAGAATGACAAAATTATTTTTGGCAGTGAGAAAAAGTCAACAACTTTGGATAATGATATATTGAATTTGAGTTGTCAATACTATTCATTGATTTTTTTTTATTCACAGATTTTAGAGATTTACTTATGATCCACCAGTTCATGGGATCCATCACTGCCCTTCAATCTCAATCTATATCCTTACCAAATTTTACTGAACTGTAGGTCAAACAAGTCAAAACAGTAAGACCTACTTAAACATGCATATATCTGCAACTTCATTTAAAGGTTAATTTTTTAATATACCTAAAATTATAGCAAAATAGTGTTCACATTCCATCCATCAAAATAGAATGCAGAGGTTTATTTCATAATGAAGAATCTCAATACTCACTAAAATAAAACAGAAAAACACAAATTATTTATATTTTATCAGGGACATATTTGTGCATTTGCTTCCCAAAATTGAAAATCAAAACATATTTCATTCAAACATATGAATAGTTTTTTTGTTGTTTTAAAATATTTTATTTTTAAGTAATCTCTACACTCAACATAGTGCTTGAACTTAAAACTGCAAGATCAAGAGTTATATGCTCTACTGACTGAGCCAGGTAAGCACGTGGAACTTATGAATAGTTCTTAAAGATGGAAAAAGACTTTTTTTATATTTATTTTTCATGACTTGCATCAGTGTTTTCCTAAGTTCTTTGTATGTGTAAGTATGTATGCATGTATATCTATTTGAGGGATAGATCATACATAGTGAATTTGTGCACATAATAGTAAATGGAACAGTTAAGTACCTACCTTCCACATCAAACAATTTCATCATTTAGGAAACAATATGATTCCCTATATAAAGAATTAATAAAATATAATTAAATTTCAAGGATTTAATAAAACTGCCTACTTAAAATATATTCTTACTTTAACTGAATAAAATTTTCATTTTTTACATTTAAATACTGATATTTACAAATTGCAATTTCAATTACAAATACAGATAAAGCTAGTTTTTATAACATATGTTATAAACATATGTTATAAAACATATAAACATATAAAACATACTTATTATTTTAGAAAGATTTATAAACAACGCATTTCATATGCTTTATTCTTTGTCCAAATAAAAAAGAAAGAAAAATGAGTTCTATATCCTATTCATTTATTCATGTATTTAAATATATTATTGAGCAACTGCTATGTACCAGCATTGTTTAGCTATTCAGCTTATGCAGAGGGCGAAACAACGATTTCACATTGGGAAGTTTAAGGTTAGATGTGCTAGAATGACTATAAAAAATAAATGTAGTTCATAAGTTTATTTAATATGTAAAAGATGAAAAGTGAATTGCAAAATACATCAAAGGACAGCACAATGAGGAGAAATAGGCAACTTGGGAGATACCGAGATTTTAAGTACACTGTTCAGGGGTAAATCTCATTTAAAAGGTGACATTTGATAAAAGACTGAGCTCGATTTAAGACTATGGAATTAAGACTCTAAGACTACATGGAATGAAGAGATTAATCAATATATCAAATATCATCAGTTGATTCAAACAAAAAAAATGGCCATGTTGTAAAACAAGCCCATTTTAAAAGCTGGTTGAGAGTCTACTAATTTTAATTGCAAAATATGGATCACTCTCATTTTACTATGCTTCTAAATGTAAATGAGTTTGAGATTTACACTACTGCATTTTAGCTCTATTTTTTTCCATTTTAGGAAAAAGAGTGGAATTCATGATGAGACATGAGAATCACAGTTTCACCAGTGATTTCATTCTTTTAGGACTCTTTTCTTCTTCCCAGTCAAGTCTAGTTTTCTTCTCCTTTATATTCATCATTTTTATTATGACTATAACAGAAAACACAGTCATGATCCTCCTTATCCTCAGGGACTCAAGACTCCATACTCCAATGTATTTCCTGCTCAGCCATCTGTCTTTCATGGACATCTTGCATATTTCCAACATCGTCCCCAAGATGGTCACTGACTTTCTGTCAGGCAGCAGAACTATTTCATTTGCAGGTTGTGGCTTCCAGATATTTCTATCCCTCACGCTCCTGGGTGGTGAGTGCCTTCTCCTGGCAGCAATGTCTTATGATCGCTATGTAGCCATCTGTCATCCACTGCACTATCCCATTCTTATGAATGACTATGTCCGCGTTCTCATGGCTGGAGCGTCCTGGCTTGTTGGGACTGTCAACTCCATAGTCCACACAGCTTATGCACTCCACTTTCCCTTCTGTGGCTCAAGAGCCATTGATCACTTTTTCTGTGAAGTCCCTGCCATGTTGAAGTTGTCCTGTGTGGACACAACACTCTATGAACGAGGAGTTTATGTAAGTGGGTTAATTTTTCTGCTTGTCCCTTTCTCCTTAATCCTTGTTTCTTATGTCCAAATTCTCCTTACTGTCCTACAAATGAAATCATCAGAAGCACGGAAAAAGTCATTTTCTACCTGTTCCTTCCACATGATTGTGGTCACAATGTACTATGGGCCATTTATTTTCACATACATGAGACCCAAATCATACCACACACCTGGTCAGGACAAATATTTAGCAATATTCTATACCATCCTCACACCCACACTGAACCCTATCATCTACAGCTTTAGGAATAAAGATGTTTTGGAGGCAATGAAAAATATGCTCAAAAGTAACTTTCTCCATTAAATATAGTAATAAAAATGCTTGAAGAATGTGTTTTCTATATTAATATTCAATACTTAGAGGTTATCCATTATTCATATCTCTGAAAAGAAAATCAAAGTTTCTATACATCAAGAATGGAAAGTGGATTTTTCCAAAACCCTGATGATGATAATAAATAAAGTTTTACAAGTATTTGATTTATAAAGACATACATCTAAAAATGTTTTGTTCCCTCCCACAAAAAATTCTAAGAAGTTATAAAAATTGACTTTTATAACATAATCACATTTTATGGGATCTATCTATCTTTATAACTTTTATATTTTATGAAACAGTAAAATTATAATTCCAATGTTACAACCAGTTATCAAAAATTCATAAAATATAGTCAAAATGGGTGCAGGTGTTCAAAAGGTAAAAATTCTAATTATAAGATGCATAAGTTAAAAATAAGTAAGTTGTATGATGTAATGTACAGCATGTTGACTATAGTTAACAATGTTCTATTGTATATAAGAAAGTGGGTAAGAGTGTACGTTTTAGAAGTTCTGATCATAAGAAAATTAATTATAGCTATGTGTGGTGATAGATGATAATTAAAGTTATTTTGATAATTATTTTACAATATATAGATATATCAAATTTTTATGCAGTACACCTATGAACAGTAGAATTATATCAATTATGTCTCAAAACAGAAACATAAACTAGTATATTTTATTTAATAAATAATATTTATTCAGTGTATATTATGTACATTATTAAATATGTATTTTTAAATAATATTTATTTTGTTATATTAGTCACCATACAGTACATCCCCAGTTTTTGATGCAATGTTCCATGATTCATTACTTGCATATAACACCCAGTGCACCATGCAATATGTGCCCTCCTTAATACCCGTCACCGGCCTATCCCAATCCTATACTAATACATTATGTAACGCATTTGATATACTCCATGCATTAAATGTTATTTAGTAAGAATAACATTTATTGAAAGTTATTTAATAAATAACATTCAATTTCCATTAATACAAGTTCTAGATAGTGAGAACACTTCATTTTGAAATCCACAATCCCTGCTTTCTTGCACAATTATGTAAGCAAGTATTGCATGTAAGAATCTCCATACATCAATCGCATCCTTGTCCTAGTACCCCTGGATCGTTTTTTATTGTGAATAGCTGAGCAATGGGCTATACCTCTGTACAGAGAAAGTGATGTAGATGGGGACCAAAAACAGTGAAGCAGGCACAAGCAATTTCTGGTTTTGATCCCTTCCAAACTTAATTGAGAGGGAATTTGGGAAACAAAATGTCAGAATTATATTAAATCCAAACTGATAAACTACATGCATCAATCTGCCCTCACCTGGAAGTTTCTAAAAACAAAAACTTGTGGAACTTCACTTCAAATATCCATCGTTCATTGAGTAGTTGGTTTGAAACCTTTGTTACTTAAGTGAGAAATATATATATATATACACATACACTTACATATATACATTAGTTGTGGTACAATGAAAGTACACATCCTTTGCTGGAAGCAAACACAAAATACTGAATAAGTCTGTGTTAAAACTTGTGTCTTATTTTCTAACTTTTTTCAGCATTTTATCCTAAAAATTATTTCAAAGAAACAAATATTTCTTTTTTTAAGACTTCATTTATTTTAGAGTGAGATAGAGACAGTTTGTTCAAAAGAGGGGGGAAGGGCAGAGGAAGAAAGAGAGGGATTCTTAAACAGACTCCACGCTGAGCATGGAGCCCAATGTGGGGCTCAATCTCACAACCCTGAGATCATGACCTGAGCCAAAATCAAGAGTCAGATGCTTAACCAAATAAGCTACCCAGTCACCTGCCAAATAAATATTTCTATGAAAAATTAATTCAAATGATTTCATCAGTAATGGTAACTAGATTACATTCAATGAGGTATCAAATTAAATAAATTTTTATATTAAATGAATATTATATATACCATAAATATCACATTCTGTGTCTTCTTTATGCATCCATTCCTTCATTTACTGAAAGACACTTAGGCTGTCTCTATTACTTTGGCTACTGTGAATAATATTACAATGAACATGGGAGAGCTATATCTTTGAGATTTTGTTTTTGTTTGCTTTTGATATATAACCAGAATTGGGATTGTTGGATCACAATAAAGTTTTAGTCCTTTTTAATTTTTGTGGAATTTCCGTATTTTTTTCCATAGTGCTGAACCAATTTACATTCCTACCAACACAGCACAAGGATTTCCCTTTCCCACATACTTGCCAACACTTGTTATTTCATGTCACTTCGATGATAGCCAATCTAACAGGTATGAAGTGAAACTCACTGTGGTTTTGTTATATGTTTGTTATACTAATCATTAGTGATATTAAACAAATTTTATATACCTGGTTGTCATTTGTATGACATTTTTGGAAAGTGTCTACTCAGTTCTGTTGCCAACTTGTTAATCAGATTTGTTTTCTCCAATTGAGCTTGATTAGGTGTTATCTATCTATCTATCTATCTATCTATCATCTATCTATCGTCTATCACCTATCAATATTTGGATATTAACCCTTTATCAGTTATACACGATTTGCAAATATGTTCTCCCATTCTGTAGGTTGCCTTTTCATGTTGTTGATTGTTTCTTTTGCTATGCAAAAGCATCTTAGTTTGATGTAGTCACACATTCTTTTTTGTTTTGATGTTTGGGCTTTTGGTATTATATCCAAGAAACACTGCCAAAGACCAGAGCTTTTTCCTTCACTTTTTTTCTAGGAATTTTATGATTTAGGGAGGGGGCAAGATGGCAGAGGAGTGGGGCACTCCACTTCAACCAGTCCCCTGAATTTAGTTGAATTTATCTACCAAACCATTCTGAACACCCATGAAGTCAGCCTGAGATATAAAAATACATTTCTGGATCTCTACTAGCAGAAAAACATCACCTGTCTGAATTAGGAAGGGCAGATACATGATTCTGCAAGCAGATACCAGAAGATAAACAGGGGAGGGGGCCTGTTAAGCTGGTGCTGGAAAGTGATACAACACCTGAGAGCAAAAGCATCCTGTGCTAGGAGACTGGCAATAACTCCCAGAGCAGTAGGGAAGGGCTTTATAACAGTACTCAAACAGGATCCAGGAGTTGCAGGCGTGAGCATGGGAACCCAGGACCCCTCGCAGTTTTAGAAACACATAGGTAAGAGACAAGCGGGTCTCCTGAGTCAACCACTGAGAGGGTAGCTAGGGGCATGCACCACTCAGGGAGGCTGCAGTTTTTAGTGGTGCTTACAGAAATGAAGATGGTGTGTTCTGGAGGGTTAAGAGAAAAGAACACTGTGATTTCTCTGCCCTGGATCAGAGGTCTGGGTGTGGACATTTTTAATTTATTATTATTATTATTATTATTATTATTATTGGCTCTGACCCTCAGAAAAGGCATGGAAAGCTGTCAGAGAACAAAAGCTCAAAAATCCGGTTTCCAGGGAGCTCAGCCCCCTGACAGGGGGCAGAGCAGCTAAGAAGGGTTGCCTGAGAAACAGTGTGGCAAGCCCCTCCCCCAGAAGACAAGCTGGAAGAGCAAGAGGATGACAACCCTAGGGTCTCTATAAAACTATAAAACCCCAACACCAGGGGTAAATAGTATATTGAAATCCAGGCAATATTGCCTCGTGGCTTGGTTATTTTTCAGATGCGATATATATATATATATATATATATATATATATATATATATATATATATATATTTTTTTTTTTTTCTTTTTTTTCCTTTTGATCCTTTCTCATGTTTCTTCTCTGTTTTTTCTTTATGCCTTTTTCTCATTTTGACTAGATATTTAATATGACATATTTCATAGTAGCTTTTTAATTTGTACATTTCCACACCTATATATATTTTTAAATAGATATATGGTTCAATGTAGTCCTTTTTTCCCTATTTAATATTACCTTTATATATATAGAAGTTTTATTTTCCCTGTAACTCTGGAAAGTAGTGTCCTCGAACAAACAAACAAAATACCTCCTGGAAGAACTGAAATACCTTAGCTTGTCCACACTGAGAGATTATAGCCCCCGGGACCCCCCTTTTTAATTTTTAATTTTTGCTTTTTTTAATTTTTAATTTTTAAAATTTTATTATTGGGTTTCATTTGGCATTGTTTTTTTGGTGGTGACTCCTGACCAATACGGATTTTCCTAAGGTGCATCTTGCCTGGGTCTTGGCTGATATTTTGGACTCTGTACATTCCCTCAACCACCCTTCAATAGAATGACTAGGAGGAGGAACTCCCAAAAAAGAAAAAAGAAAAAAAAAGAGACAATGGCCTCTCCTGCAGACCTAATGGATATGGATATAAGCAAGATGTCAGAGATAGCAATTATGAAGTCAATAGCTAGGCTTGAGAAAACCATTAACGATAATATAGAATCTTTTTGGGCAGAAATGAGAGCTAATTGGGCCAAACTAAAAATGTTATGAATGAGATGCAGTCTAAACTAGATACTCTAACTGCTAGGGTAAATGAGGCAGAAGAATGAATTAGTGATCTAGAAGATAAGCTGATAAAAAGGAAGGAAATCAAGGAGACCTGGGATAAACAGCTAAAAATGCATGAGAACAGACTTAGAGAGATTATTT
Organism: Ursus arctos; assembly: GCF_023065955.2. Taxonomy (NCBI): domain Eukaryota; kingdom Metazoa; phylum Chordata; class Mammalia; order Carnivora; family Ursidae; genus Ursus; species Ursus arctos. The sequence continues at coordinate 7,312,613 of NW_026623067.1, read as the reverse complement.
ATGCCATGAAACATTCCAATATCAGAATTATTGGGATCCCTGAGGGAATACAGAGAGAGAAAGGACTAGAAGGTATATTTGAACAAATCGTAGTTGAGAACTTTCCTAATCTGGGGAAGGGAACAATCATTTGTGTCCAAGAGGCAGAGACGACCCTCCCTAAGATTAATGAAAAAAGACCAACACTCAGGCATATAATAGTAAAACTTGCATATCTTAGAACCAAGGAAGTCATCCTGAGAGCAGCTGGAGGAAGATATTTCTTATGTACAGAGGGAGGAACATCAGAATGACATCAGACATATCCACAGAGACCTGGCAAGCCAGAAAGGGCAGGCAAGGCATATTCAGGGTATGAAATGAGAAGAACATGCAGCCAAGAATACTTCATCCAGCAAAGCTGTCATTCAGAATGGGTAGAGATATAAAGATCTTCCAGGACAGGCAGAAAATGAAAGAGTATGTGACCACCAAGACAATAATGCAAGAAATATTAAGGGGGATTCTATAAAAGAAGAAAGACCCCAAGAGTAATACAGACCAGAAATTCACAGAGACCATCCATAAAAACATGGACTGTACAGACAATAGGATGGCAATAAACACATACCTTTCAGTAGTTACTCTGAACATGAATGGCCTAAATGCTCCCAGGAAATGGTTCAGGGTTGCAGATTGGATACAAAGACAGGACCCATCCATATGTTGTCTACAAGAGATGCATTTTGAGCCTAAAGACACCTCGAGACTGAAAGTGAGGGGCTGGAGAACAATTTATCATGCCAACAGAATTCAAAGGAAAGCTGGGGTAGCCATTCTTATATCAGACAAATTAGAATTTAAACCAAAGACTGTATTAAGAAATCCAGAGGGACACTATATCATCTTAAAGGGTCTATCCAACAAGAAAATCTAACAATTGTAAGTATCTATGCCCCCAACAGGCCAACTACATAAGTCAGCTCTTAACCAATATAAAGAATCGTATCAACAATAATACATTAATAGTAGGACATTTTAACACTCCACTCTCAGCATTGGACAGATCATCTAAGCAGAAGTTGAACAAAAAAACAGGAGCTCTGAATAACACATTGGACCAAATGGACTTCATAGATATATACAGAACATCCCACCCTGAAACAACAGAATACTCACTCTTCTTGAATGAACAAGGAATTCTCTCCAAAATAGACCACATAATGGGTCACAAATTGGGTCTCAGCCAATACCAAAAGACTGACATTATTCCCTGCATGTTATCAGACCACAACACCTTGAAACTAGAACTCAATCACAAGAAAATATTTGGTAGGAATTCAAAGACATGGAAGTTAAAGAGATTTTGCTAAAGAATGATTGGATCAACCAAGAAATTGAAGAATAACTTAAACAATTCATAAAAAAAAACTAATGACAATGAAAACACTCCAGTCCAAAACCTATGAGATACTGCAAAGGAGGTACTAAGAGGGAAATACGTAGCCATCCAAGCCTCTCACTGAAAATTAGAAAATTCCCAAATGCACAAGCTAACCTTACGCCTAAAGGAGCTGGAGAAAGAACAGCAAATAAAGCCTAAACCAAGCAGGGGAAGAGGAACAATAAGATTAGAGCAGATATCAATGAAATTGAAACCAGAAAAACAGTAGAACAGGTAAATGAAACTAGAAGCTGATTCTTTGAAATAATTAATTACATCAATAAAATGCTGGCCAGACTTATCCAAAAGAAAAGAGAAAGGACCTAAATTAATAAAATCATAAAAGAAAGGGAGAGATCATCACATCAAAAAAATAGAAACAATTATTAGAAATTATTACCAGCAACAATATGCCAACAAATTAAGCAATGTGGAAGAAATGTATGCCTTTCTGGTGTCTTTTAAGCTACCAAGACTGAAATGGGAAGAAAAAGACAACCTGAATAGACTGAAAGCCAGTAATGAAATTGAAGCAGTCACCAAAACCTTCCAAAAAAACAAGAGTCCAGAACCAGATGGCTTCCCAGGGGAACTCTACCAAACATTTAAAGAAGAAATAGCTCTCCAAGTTAAGATGGTGGAGGAGTAGGGGACCCCTTTTTCAGCCGGTCCCCTGAGTCCAGTTGGATAGGTACCAGACCAGCCTGAACATCCATGGAATCAGCCTGAGACGCAGGAAGATACATCTGGATCTCTACAAATGAACATCTCCAGTGCTGAGTATTGAGGTAGGAAGCGGGGAACTGTGAAACTGCGCACAGATATCGGAAGATAAACGGAAGGGGGAGGGAGCCGATGCGTTCAGGTGCCAGGAAGTGGTAGCCACCTACATGGGGGAGCGGGCGGACTCGCGGACCGGCACCCGCGAGAGAGCAGACTGAGACCATGAGCAGGGGAATGCATGCAACCAGACTGAAACAGAGCTCCAGTGTGCTCACTGGAACCAGACTGAGACTGGGAGCTCCAGGAGCGCACGAAGGCGGCTGGAGGCTGGCAATGTTAGAAACACAAAGGAAAGAGATGCACCAGCCCTGGAAGTGAAGACTGGGACCCCGGGTGTGGGGCGCACATCCCAGGATGCTGCAGGGTTGAGCAGCACAAACAGAAACAGAGTTAAAGTGGCCAGACCATCAGTGGAAAATGGTCCACGATCCCTCTGTTCTGAGACAGAGGCTGAGATTTGGCCACTGCTGCTCTGACTCTCAGAAGAGGCACAGCAAACCGCCAGGGAAAGCCGCCAGAGATAAAAGGCTGGCAATAACAGCTCACAGTGTGCCCATCCCCATCCCCCCTCGCAGGGTTGCCTACATATCGGCGCGACAGGAGACTCTAACCATACAGGGTTGCCTGAGTATGGGCGCGACAAGACCCTCCCCCAAAAGGCTGGCTGAAAAATCAAGAAGCCCACATCCCTAAGATCCCTATAAAACAAGGGTGCATGGCCGGGGTCCTAGTCAATAATTTGGGCTCTGGACAATCCCACAACCTCTCCTCATCAGAATGACGAAAAGGAGAAATCCCCCACAGCAAAGAAAAGACAATGAGTCTGTGGCCTCTGCCACAGAACTAATGGATATGGATATGGATATAACCAAATTATCAGAAATGGAATACAGAGTAACAATGATCAAGATGATGTGTAGACTTGAAAAAAGTATTAACGAAAATGTTAATGAGAATATAGAATCTCTAAGGGTGGAAATGAGAGCGAATCTGGCAGAAATTAAAAATTCTATAAGCCAAATGCAGGCAAAACTAGAGGCTCTGACGGCCAGGGTGAATGAGGCAGAAGAATGTATCAGTGAATTAGAGGATGGATTAGTAGAAGAAAGCTAAAATAGAATCTGGACTTAAAAAAATCCACACGCAAGAATGTATGTTACTGGAGAGTACTGACTCAATGAAACGTTCCAATGTCAGAATCATCAGCATCCCCGAGGGGGTGGAGAAAAACAGAGATCTAGAAGAGATATTTGAACAAATTGTAGCTGAAAACCTCCCTAATCTAGCAAGGGAAACAAACATTCGTGTCCAAGAGGTAGAGAGGACCCCTCCCAAGCTCAACCAAGCCAAACCTAAGCCACATCACTTCATAGTGCAATTCACAAATATTAGATCAAAGGATACAGTATTGAAAGCAGCCAGGGCAAAGAAATTTCTCACGTACCAAGGCAAAGGTATCAGAATTACGTCAGAACTGTCTACACAGACCAGGAATGAGAGAAAGGGTTCAGGGGGCATTTTTAAAGCTCTTTCAGAGAAAAACATGCAGCCAAGGATCCTTTATCCAGCAAGGCTGTCATTCAGAATTGATGGAGAAATAAAGACCTTCCAGAATCGCCAGCCATTGACCAATTTTGTAACCATGAAACCAGCCCCACAGGAGATATTAAGGGGGGTTCTATAAAGGTAAAAAGGCCCCAAGAGTGATACAGAACAGAAAGTCACAATTGATAGAATCAAAGACTTTACTGGCAACAGGGTATCATGAAAAACATATCTCACAATATTCAGTCTCAAAGTAAATGGCCTAAATGCTCCCATAAAACACCACAGGGTTGCAGATTGGATAAAAAGACATTACCCATCCATTTGCTGTCTACGAGAGACTCATTTTGAACCTAAAGATATATTCAGACTGAAAGTAAAGGGATGGAATACCATCTTTCACGCCAATGGACCTCAAAAGAAAGCTGGGGTAGCAATTCTCATATCAGACAGATTGGATTTTAAACTAAAGACTATGGTTAGAGACACAGAAGGGCACTATATTATTCTTAAAGAATGTATCCAACAAGTGGATATGACAATTATAAATATATATGCCCCCAACAGGGCAGCAGTAAGATACACAAGCCAACTCTTAACCAGAATAAAGAGACATATAGATAAAAATACATTAATAGTAGGGGACCTCAACACCCTACTATCAGAAAAAGGCAGAACATCCTTGCAAAAGCTAATCAAGAATCAAAGGCTTTGAATGCCATACTAGACGAGTTGGACCTCATAGATATATATAGAACACTACACCCCAGAACCAAAAAATACTCATTCTATTCTAATGCCCATGGAACATTCTCAAGAACAGACCATGTTCTGGAACACAAAACAGGTCTCAACTGATACCAAAAGACTGAAATTAGGGGCGCCTGGGTGGCACAGCAGTTAAGCGTCTGCCTTCTGCTCAGGGCGTGATACCGGCGTTATGGGATCGAGCCCCATATCAGGCTCCTCTGCTGTGAGCCTGCTTCTTCCTTTCCCACTCCCTCTGCTTGTGTTCCCTCTCTCTCTGGCTGTTTCTATCTCTGTCAAATAAATAAATAAAATCTTAAAAAAAAAGACTGAAATTAATCCCCACATATTCTCAGACCACAATGCTTTGAAAGTGGAACTCAACCACAAGGAAAAATTTGGAAGAATCTCAATCACTTGGAGACTAAGAACCATCCTGCTCAGGAATGACTCAATAAAGCAGGAAATCAAAAATCAATTTAAACCATTTATGGAGACGAATGAGAATGAAAACACAATGGTCCAAAACCTATGGGATACTGCAAAGGCAGTCCTAAGGGGGAAATAGCCATCCAAGCCTCACTCAAAAGAATAGAAAAATCTGAAATGCAGTTTTTATATTTTCACCTCAATAAGCTGGAACAAAAACAGAGGGACAGGTCTAATCCACGCACAAGAAAGCAGTTGACCAAGATTAGAGCAGAAATAAATGAATTAGAAACCAGGAGTACAGTAGAGGAGATCAACAGAACTAGAAGCTGGTTCTTTGAGAGAATCAATAAAATTGACAGACCATTGCAAGGCTTATCCAAAAGAATAGAGGAAGGACCCAAATTAATAAAATTATGAATGAAAAAGGAGAGGTCACAACCAGCACCAATGAAATTGGAAGGATTATTATAAACTTTTATCAACAGCTTTATGCCAATAAATTAAGCAATCTGGAAGAGATGGAAGCCTTGCTGGGAACCCATAAACTACCAAGACTGAAACAGGAAGAAACTGATTTTTTAAACAGGCCAATTAATTATGAAGAGTTTGAGTCGATGATAAACAACCTTCCAAAAAACAAGACTCCAGGCCCGGATGGTTTTCTTTGGGATTTCTACCAAATATTCAAAGAAGAAATAATACCTATTCTCCTAAAGCTATTTCAAAAAATAGAAACAGAAGGAAAGCTACCAAACTCATTCTATGATGTCAATATTACCTTGATCCCCAAACCAGGCAAAGACACCATCAAAAAGGAGAATTACAGACTGATTTCCCTAATGAATATGGACACCAAAATCCTCAACAATATCCTGGCTAAGAGAATCCAACAGTACATTAAAAGGATTATCCATCATGACCAAGTGGATTCATCCCTGGGATGCAAAGGTGGTACAACATTCACAAATCTATCAGTGTCTTAGATTTTATCCAGAGAGAAAAATTCAAAAATCATATGATTCTCTCAATAGATGCGGAAAAAGCATTTGACAAAATACAGCATCCTTTCCTGATTAAAACCCTTCAGAGTGTAGGGATAGAGCATACATTCCTCAATCTCATAAAATCCATCTATGAAAATTTTACAGCAAATATCATTCTCAATGGGGAAAAGATGGAAGCCTTTCCCTTAAGATCAGGAACATGACAAGGATGCCCACTCTCACCACTATTATTGAACATAGTACTAGAAGTCCTTGCAACAGCAACCAGACAACAAAAAGGGATAAAATGTATCCAAATCAGCAAAGAAGAAGTCAAACTGTCTCTCTTCGCAGATGACATGATACTCTATATGGAAAAACCAAAAGAAGCCACTCCCAAACTATTAGAAGTTATAGAGCAATTCAGTAATGTGGTGGGATACAAAATTAATACTCAGAAATCAGTTGCATTTCTATACACGAATAATGAGACTCAAGAAAGAGAAATTAGGGAATCCATCCCATTTACAATAGCACCAAAAACCATACATTAACTTGGAATTAACTTCACCAGAGACGTAAATGATCTATATTCTAGAAACTATAAATCACTCTTGAAAGACATTGAGGAAGACAGAAAAAGATGGAAAAATATTCCATGCTCATGGATTGGAAGAATTAACATAGTTAAAATGTCCATTATGCCCAGAGCAATCTACACTTTCAATGCTACCCCGATCAAAACACCGATGACATTTTTCAAAGAACTGGAACAAATAGTACTTAAATTTGTGTGGAACCGGAAAAGGCCCTGAATTGCCAAGGAACTGTTGAAAAGGAAAAACAAAGCTGGGGGCATCACAATGCCAGATTTCAAGCTGTACTACTAACCTGTAATCACAAAGACAGCATGGTACTGGCACAAAAACAGACACATAGACCAATGGAAGAGAATAGAGAACCGAGAAATGGACCCTCGGCTCTTTGGGCAACTAATCTTTGATAAAGCAGGAAAAAAACATCCAGTGGAAAAAAAGACAGTCTCTTCAATAAATGGTGCTGGGAACATTGGACAGCTACATGCAAAAGAATGAAACTTGACCACTCTCTCACACCATACACAAAGATAAACTCCAAATGGATGAAAGACCTCGATTTGAGACAGGAATTCATCAAAATCCTGGAGGAGAACATCGGCAGCAACCTGTACGACATCAGCCAAAGCAACCTTTTCATGACACATCTCCATAGGCAAGATAAACAAAAGATAAAATGAACTTGTGGGACTTCATCAAGATAAAAAGCTTCTGCACAGCCAAGGAAACAGTCAAAAAAACTAAGAGGCAGCCCACGGAATTGGAGAATATATTTGCAAATGATGCTACAGAGAAAAGACTGGTATCTAAGATCTAGAAAGAACTTCTCAAACTCATTATGCAAGAAACAAATAAACAAATCATAAAATGGGCAGAAGATATGAACAGACACTTTTCCAATGATGACATACAAATGGCTAACAGACACATGAAAAAATGTTCAAAATCATTAGCCATCAGGGAAATTCAAATCAAAACCACACTAAGGTACCACCTTACACCAGTTAGAATGGCAAAAATTGACAAAGCAAGAAACAACAATTGCTGGAGAGGATGTGAAGAAAGGGAATCCCTTCTACATTGTTGGTGGGAATGCAAGTTGGTACAGCCACTCAAGAAAACAATGTGGAGGTCCCTTAAAATGTTAAAAATTGAGCTACCCTATGATCCACCCATTGCACTACAGGATATCTACCCAAAGATACAGACATAGTGAAGAGAAGGGCCATATGCACCCAATGTTCATAGCAGCATTGTCCACAATAGCTAAATCATGGAAGGAACCGAGATGCCCTTCAACAGATGACTGGATTAAGAAGATGTGGTCCATATATACAATGGAATATTACTCAGCTATCAGAAAGAACGAGTTCTCAACATTTGCTGCAACATGGACGGCACTGGAGGAGATAATGCTACGTGAAATAAGTCAAGCAGAGAAAGGCAATTATCATATGATTTCTCTCATCTATGGAACATAAGAACTAGGAAGATTGGTAGGGGAAGAAAGGGATAAAGAAAGGGGGGGGTAATCAGAAGGGGGAATGAAGCATGAGAGACTATGGACTCTGAGAAACAAACTGAGGGCTTCAGAGAGGAGGGGGGTGGGGGAATGGGATACGCTGGTGATGGGTAGTAAGGAGGGTACGTATTGCATGGTGCACTGGGTGTTATACACAACTAATGAATCTTCGAACTTTACATCAGAAACCAGGGATGTACTGTATGATGACTAACATAATATAATAAAAAAAAACATAAAAAAGAAGAAGAAATAATACCTGTTCTACTAAAGCTCTCTCAAAAATTAGAAAGAAAAGTAAAACTTCCAAACTCCTTCTATGAGGCCACCATTACCCTGATCCCAAATCAAGGCAAAGACCCCAGCAAAAAGGAGAACTACACACCAATATCTCTGATGAACATGGATGCCAAAATACTCAATAACTTCCTAGCCAATAGGATCCAACAGTACATTAAAAGTATTATTCACCATGACCCATTGGGATTTATTCCTGGGGTGCAAGAATGGTTTAATATTCACAAATCAATCAATGTGATAGAGCACATTAATAAAATTATAGCAAGAACTATATGATCCTCTCAATTGATGCAAGAAAAGCATTTGACAGAATACAACAGCCATTCCTCATTAAACCTCTTCAGGGTGTAGGGATACATGGTATATTCTGCAATACCATAAAAACCATCTATGAAAATCCCACAGTGAATATCATTATCAATGGGGAAAACCTGAGAGCTTTTCCCTTAAGGGCAGGACAATGACAGGGATGCCCACTCTCACCAATATTGTTCAACATAGAACTAGAAGTCCTAGCCACAGCAATCAGGCAACAAAAAGAAATAAAAGGCATCTAAATTGACAAGGAAGAAGACAAACTCTCTCTCTTCCCAGATAACATGATACTTTATGTGGAAAACCCAAAAGACTCCACCCCCAAATTACTGGAACTCAAACACCATTTCAGCAATGTGGTAGGATACAAAATCAATGCACAGAAATCAGTTGTTTTCTATATACTAACAACCTAACTATAAAAAGGGAAATTAAGGAACCAATTCCATTTACTATAGCAATAAAAACCATAAGATACCTAAGCATAAAGGTAAGCAAAGAGGTAAAGGATCTATACTCTCAAAATTACAATACACTTATGAAAGAAATTGAGGAAGACACCAAAGGATAGAAAAACATTTCATGCTCATGCATTAGAAGAATAAACATTGTTAAAATGTCTATCCTGCCCAGAGCAATCTACACTATCAATGCTATCCCTATTAAAATACCATTGGCACTTTTCCAAAGAGCTGAAGCAACAATCCCAAAATTTGTATGGAACCTCAAAACACCTCAAATCACCAAGGGAATGTTGAAAAAGAAAAACAAAGCTGGGGAAGCCCTCAGTTTGTTTCTCAGAGTCCATAGTCCCTCTGCTTCAGAGGGTAGGGGGTGGGGAATGGGATAGGCTGGTGATGGGTAGTAAGGAGGGCACATATTGCAGGGTGCACTGGGTGTTATATGCAACTAATGAATCATCGAACTTTACATAAAAAAACAGGGATGTACTGTATGGTGACTAACATAATATAATAAACAACATTATTATAAAAAAGGAAAAAAAAGAAAAACAAAGCTGGGGGCATCAGGTTGCCTAACTTCAAGCTCTATTACAAAGCTGTGATCACCAAGAGAGCATGGTATTGGCACAAACACAGACACACAGTCCAATGGAACAGAGTAGAGGGTCTAGAAATGGATCCTCAACTCTCTGGTCAACTAATCTTTGAAAAATCAGGGGAAAATATCCAATGGAAAAAAGACAGTCTCTTCAATAAGTAGTGCTGGGAAATTTGGACAGCTACATATAGAAGAATTAAACTAGACCGTTCTCTTACACCATTCACAAAGATAAGTTCAAAATGGATGAGAGACCTCAATGTGAGATAGGAATCCATCAAAATCCTAGAGAAGAACATAGGCAGTAACCTCTTTGACATTGGCCACAGCAACTTCTTTCAAGACACATCTCTAAAGGCAAGGGAAACAAAAGCAAAAATGAATTTTGGGGACTTTATCAAGTTAAAAAGCTTCTGCACAGCAAAGGAAACAGTCAACAAAACTAAGAGGCAACTCATGGAATGGGAGAAGATGTTTGCAAATGACATTACACATGAAGGGCTTGTATCCAAGATCTATAAAAACTTCTCAAACTCAACACTCAAAAAAACAAGTAGCCCAGTCAAAAAACGGGTAGAAGACATGAACAGACACTTCTCCATAGAAGACATACAAATGGTGAACAGACATATGATAAAACACTCAACATCATTAGCCATCAGGGAAATACAAATCAAAACCACATTGAGATACCACCTTACACCAGATAGAATGTCAAAAATTAACAAAACAGGAAACAAGAAATATTGGGGAGGATATGGAGAAAAGGGAACCCTCTTATACTGTTCTTGGGAAAGCAAGTTGGTACAGCCACTTTGGAGAACAGTACAGAGGTTCCTCAAGATGTTAAAAATAGAGCTACCCTATGACCCAGCAATTGCACTAGTAGGTATTTACTCCAAAGATACAGATGTAGTGAAAATTATGGGCACATGCACACCAATGTTCATAGCAGCAATGTCCACAATAGCCAAACTGTGGAAGAAGCCGAGATGCCCTTCAACAGATGAATGGGTAAAGAAGATGTGGTCGATATATAAATGGAATATTATTCATCCATCAGAGAGGATGAACACCCACTATTTGCATCAACATGGATGGAACTGGAGGGGATTATGCTAAGTGAAGTAAGTCAAACAGAGAAATACACTTATCATATGGTTTCACTCATATGTGGAACATAAAGAACAGCATGGAGGACATAGGGGAAGGGAGGGAAATCTGAAAGGGAGGGGAGAAATCAGAGGGGGAGACGAACCATGAGAGATTATGAACCCTGGAAAATGAACAGAGGGTTTCAGAGGGGAGGGAGATGGGATGATTGGGTAACAGGGTGATGGGTACTAAAGAGGGCATATGTTGTGATGAGCACTGGATGTTATACACAACTAATGTATCATTGATCAGTACATCATAAACTAATGATGTACTATACAGTGGCTAACTGAACATAATAAAAAATTATGGTTTGTGGTGTTATGTTTCAATTCTTAACACGTATTGAGTTAATTTTTGTGGCTGGTGTAATATGGGGGTCCAATTTCTTTCTTCTATATGAAGCTATATATTTCTCTCAATACTATTTATTTAAAAGACTCTCCATTCCCCTTTGAGTAAGTTTGGAATCCTTGCTAAATATTAGTTGATTATATATGTGAAGATTTATTTCCGGACTCTGAATTCTGTTCTATGGGTCTAAGTTTCTATTTTATACCAGTGCCCTATTATTTTGATTTCCAAAAAATTACAGTTTAGCTTGCAATCAGACAGTATGATACCTTTATTTTTGTTCTTTCTCAGGATTGGTTAGGCTATTTGTTTTTTGTGGCGCTGTAAAAATTTTAGCAGTATTTGTGCTCTTTCTCTGAAAAATGCCATTGGAACGTTAGGAGTTGCATTGAATCTACTGATGGCAATCAGTAGGATGAATATGTAACAATATGAATTCTTCCCACCAATTAATGTGGAATATGTTTTCATTTTTTGTATATTCTTCATTTTTTAAAATCAAACTCTTAGAGTTGTTTATATATAGATCTTTTACTTCCTTGGTTAAATGTATGTCAAAGGATTGAATTATTTTTTATCCTTTTGATCAATTTGAATAATTTTATTTCACTTTCAAATGTTTTACTGTTAGTTATGAATAATTTTATTTCCCTTTCAAGTATTTTACTGTTAGTTGATAGAAACACATAATTTCTATACTTTGGTTTATATCCAGCTACTTTACTAAAATTATTGATCAGATCAAACTAGTTTCTGATGGACTCTTCAGGATTTTCCGTAAGGTTATATCATCTGCAAACAAGTAAAATTATTGAGTTATGATCCTTCTATACCCATTTGACAGTTTTCTTTAATCATGAAAGGATACTATACTTATCTATTTTTTTCTGTATTTACTGAGGTAATCATATGATTTGTAACTTCTATTCTATTAACGTAGTGTACCCCATGTATTGATCTATGTATATTTAACCATTCTTGCCCCCCAGGAACAAGTTCAATTTTATCATTGTAGAGGATCCCTTAAATATGTGGTTGACTTGTGTTTCCTAGTATTTTGGGGGGGATTTTTGCATTCATATTAATCAGATTTTTTTTTCTTTTAGTGTCTGTATCTGGCTTTGGTGTCACCATAATACCACCCTACTAATATGAGTTTGAGAGTGGTGCATCTGTAACAACTTTCTGGAGTAGTTTAAGAACAATTGATGTTAATTCTTTAAATCCTTGGTAAAATGCACTAGTAAAACAATCTGGTCCAATACTTTTTTCTCTTGAGAGGTTTTTGGCTACTGATTTAGTCTTTTTACATTATTTGTCTACTCACATTTTCTCTCTCTCTCTCTCTCTTTCTTTCTTGAGTTGGTCTTTGTATGTTCTGCACTGATATGAAGTTATCCATTTCTTCTAAGTTATCCAATTTGTTGTCATATAATTATTTATGGTACTCTCATGATTCTTTGTATTTGTATGGTATCATTGTACATTCTCTGCTTTTATTTCTGATTTTATTTATGTAAGTCCTATCTATTTTTTCTTAGGATAAAGGTTTATCAATTTTGTTTATCTTTTCAAAAAAACAACACTTAGTTTTATTGAATTATTTTATTTTTCTACTATCCCATTTATTTCTGTTCTGATATGTTATACTCTTCCATCTTCTAACTTGTAGATCAGTTAGTTTTTTTCTTTGTTGGTTGGTTTCTTTGTTCTTCTAGTTCCTTGAGATGTAAAATTTGGTTCTCATTCAAGATCTTTCTTTTGAATTAATGTAGGTATTCATTGCTGAAAAACATCCTGCTTATAACTGCTTTTGCAGCATCCCAGTATGTATTGATTTGTTTGTTTTCATTTTTGTTTCAGATCTTTCTCTCTCCTTTTGAATTTCCTCTTTCATCAATTGTATGTTCAGGATTGTGTTGCTTAATTTGTACATATCTGTGAAAATTTCAGCTTTACTCCTGTTACTGATTTCTAGTTTCATGCAATTGTGGTCAGAAAAGTCATTGGATATCACTTCAATCTTATTAAATTTGTTAAGATTTTTCATCAATATGCAATCTGTCCTTCATAATATTCCTTGGGTTCTTGACAAAAATATTTTTCTGTTTCTAGTGGATGGAGGGTTTTGTATATGCCGCTTGCATCCATTTTGTCTAAAGAACTGCTCAAGTCATATATATATATATATATATATATATATATATATATATATATATATATATATTCTTGTTTAGTTACTTTTTTGTCATTATGTAATGTACTTCTTAGTGTTTTGTTACCATTTTTGGCTTAAAGTCTATCTTGTCTATTATAAGTAAGTTTTCTCTTTTGGCTTCCACTTGCATGAAATATCTTTGTCCTTTCACTGTTATCCTAAATGTGTCTTTAAAGTTGAAGTTATTCTCTTGTAGACAGCATATAGTTGTGCTTTTTTTTAAATGCATACAGCTGCTGTGTCTTTTGATTAGATAATTTAATCAATTTATATTTAAAGTTACTTCTTACTGTCATGTTATTTTTGTTTTCTGCCTATTTTGTATTTCCCATTTTTTTGTTCCTCTTCTCTAGCTCTCTGTATTTGTACAGTGATTGTTTTCCATAGGGGTATGTTTTGATTCCTTTTATTTTATCTTTTATGAACTCACTGTACATTCACTTTGTGGTTATTGCAAGAATTATATATAACATCTTCTACATGTAATAGATATTTTATTCACATAACATTAACCTCAGTCACATACGAAATGCAATTTGCATAATGAAATAAAAGAACAATAAACTCATGAAGATTAAGAGATTATTATTTTTTCTTGCAAGAGAAAATCAATCGCCAGCTGAATAGACTTTAAGATAATAAGAAAATCCATAAGTCTGAATTCATAGAATTATGAATTGCCAGATTAACATTACAAAACACAAAGCACTATGTATTAAGGATAAGAACTTTATTTTCACCTCCAGGGATATAGAAATATAGACAGAAGAACTTACACTGATATGGAGAAGAGTGTCAGACTTCTGGAAAAAATATATTTACAGGTTGTTTGGACAGTCAAAATCAAGGTTCAGTTAGCATGATAGTAGGGGTTCCTGGGTTGCTCAGTCAGTTAAGCATCTGCCTTTGGCTCAGACCATGATTTCAGGGTCCTGGGATCTCTTTCTCTCACTCTGCTCTCTTTCTCTCAAATAAGTAAATAAAATCATCAAAAAAATAACTAGCATGATATTATAAGAAATACAGAGTTAAAAAGGAGGTGAATAACAAGATATTTTAAGAATAACCCATGAATGAAAACTCTTGCACAAAGACAATCATGTGTATAATTAAAAACTAATTAAATCATGATATAAAGACATATTTTTGTTGTTATGTTGAGTATCTTTATGTGTTGTAGCAGGGAGTTAGGCTGTCCACTGAGCATCATATGCAGGATGCAGGTTGCTTGATGTGTTCTTTATATTTTATGACAAATCATCTAAAACAAAAAATAAATTCTTCTGTTGATTACTTACTCTGCTATATGTAGAAGAAATAGAAAACTAATTAGATGAAATTAAGTAACACTTTTTATTCACTTAAAGAGTTCAGTCCAGCTAGCCTCTCGGCTACACCATTTACTCCAGTTAAATGAAGTAAGATTATTTTACCATCTATATGACCACTTTTCACTGGCAAGATCATGTTTTTCTATGTGTGAACCTCCAAAATGATACACATTAAAATAATGGAGTGATTAAGTAAGTATTTTGGTGAATTTTTGTATTTACCTGAATTTATGTTGTACCTGTCAATTCTGCCACTAAACTGTTTATATGTCCCTTAGGGAAAAAAAATGTAAATTAAAATTCAAGACAATAATGTCACTGTAAATCAAAATTCATATTTCAGTATGTGTAGAAGTCTAGGGGATCCTTAACTCTGAAAATAGGTAAAATTAGGGGTGCCTAGTTTCTCATTCAGTTAAGCATCTAACTCTTGATTTTCACTCAGGTCATGATCTGAGGGTCCTGAGATTAAGCCCTGTGTCAGGCTCTGTGTTGGCTATGAGTTGGCTATGAGTTGTAGAATCTTACTTTTTTCCCCAAATTGTCTCACCAATTGTCCTGGTTATGCTTGTCAATAACACACTGTCATCACCATTTATTTATGTTATCTCCAGGGCTTTGAATTCTGATCCTCTGTCCTATATGCTTCTTTCTTACATGGGGACTATACACTTTCATTCACAGTAGTATTTTATAATGTATTTTGATAACTAACAGTAAGTGCATGAAGGTGGTTTTCCTCTTAAACTACTTTGAAAAATCCATAGGAAATACAGGATGAAGTATCAGGCTCCTTAACAACATGAATATGCAACCATCACAATCTAGAGTATGGATTATTTTATAGGTCACTTAGTTCCATTAACAAATAATATTTTTTAATGAGTAAGAAAATATAGACTAAAAGATTTAAAAGTTTATTAAATTAATTAGATGGACTTCTTTTGGATTATAATTATTACATATATGTATAAAAAGTATTGAAATTTTAACATTGACTATTTTATGAAATTAAGAATGGTAGCTTACTGTTTAAAAATATATCATGGTAAAAAAAAGAATATACATGGTATATAATAATAGGCTTAAAGAAGCCCACATTATTAGAGATAAGTACTGTAATATTTACAGATGCAAAGATGTGATACATTTACTTACTTTAAAATGTTTGGTAGGTGATGGGTTATGGGAGAATACAGAACAATATTTTCCTGTGATTATAATTATTGAGAATGTGTGATTGATTCATGAATATTGATCATGATATCCCTGCACTTCACATTCCAATGAATACCTTCAAAAGGAAACTAAAAAAAATGAGAATTTGAATCAGAATTCCATAAATTTATAGAGTGTATGAAGATTAATTAAAATTGTATATTCAATCTTCTACTCTATACTCTACCATTCCATCTAGAAACATATTTACTTACCACTTCTTTCATAAAATTCTGGGAGAAAATTGTGCTTATGTAAATATTGAAAACTTCTCAATAAATTTATTTTCAAGACGTGAAAATTTTGTTGCATTTGTAATTTTTTAAAACTAGAATTTGTAACTGTTTAGGGCCTTTCATTTTCTTTTTCTGTATTAACTGTGTGTCCCCCTATACTTTCCTTGCATTCTTATGGTATTCTAGTTAAATCCAACCATATTGCATGTTACTTATATTATAAGCAAATACTGATTTTTGCTTGTTTTCCAAAAGTTAATGTATTTTTGGTTGCAGGAATGTTTACCACAATGTGCATGACCATGGCTTCCAGGAAGATGTTGAGAAAAAATACATGTTTCTTGCATTTAATATCCTGATGGGAAGCATTGAGAGTGTTTTATTTATCTTATTTTGAACATTATTAATTAATTTATTTATTTGAGAGATAGAGAGTGAGAGAGAGAGTGTGTGTATGAGGGGAAGGAACAGAGAGAGAGTGAGAGAGAAATTTAAGCAGATCCAGGATGGGCATGAAACCCAATGTGGGGTTTGATCTCACAACACTGAGATCACAACCTGAGCTGAAATAAAGAGTCAGATGAATAACACAACCACCCTAAGTGTGTTTTATTTTTAATGCAAGAAGGCTATGGATTTTCATATACTATAGACTTTATTTTTGGTCTGCACTACCAAAAACTTTTTTTGTGTTTTTAGTGTTCTACAGAAATTTATGTTTCTTTTTTATAGAAATTTTATCCCCATTGGTGTGTTGCCATAGTTTTTCTCTAATTTAGAGTAATTATTGACTCCTCTCTTTCTCTAACTATTCAATTCACCAACACACTTGTTGGCTGTACATTAGAACCCCTTTCATATATGCCTACTTCTCAACAGCTCCCCTGCCGATCCTGGACTCAGCTGCCATTGTCTCTTGCTTTGGTACCATGAAGAACTTTCAGCTGCTCTTCTAATTTTTCATTTTTTTTCTTCTAAATTGTCTCCCTGTGACAACTCGAGGTATTCTATAGAAAAATTAATCAGGTGATACATGTTTCTTCTCAGATTTCTCCAATAGATTGTATAAGACCAAATTATTTAAACTGCCATAAATTGCTATTGAATACATTTCTGAACTTACCCAGAGTATATCCCTCCCTCACTGGATTTGTACTGCTGTCCTCTTTGATTTTCCTCATGGTCTTAAGGTTTTTGCATTGTTGTTCTCTCCCCTAGTACACAAATTGCCTTTGGCTAACTCCTTCATTGCAGTCAGATCTCTCAAGTATCACTAATACAAGACGTCTTGTTGACCAAACAACATAACATAGCATTCTACCCATTGCCTAGTTCTTTCAAATTCACAAGTGCTAGTATTATTTTTATATTATAATATTTGTCTATTTATATATGTACTTATTATACATTCCCCCATTACAATGCAAGTTTCTGAATGTAAGAAATTTGTCTTCTTTACTTCTGTAATTGTACAATCTGAAACAGGAGCTGACAAACAACATGAACTAAAGCATTTTTAATGAATGGATTGTTACATTAATCCTCATACCTAGACATCTTTGGAATTCTGTAATTACGAATGTTTGTTTAAAAGATACCTTTTATTGGGACACCTAGGTGAAGCAATAGGTTAAATGTAAGACTCTTGTTTTTTACTTGGGTTGTGATCTCAGGGTAGAGACAGAGTCCTACATCAGGCTTTGTGCTCAGCATGGAGTCTATTTAAGAGTCTCTTCTTTTCCCTCTGCCCCTTCCCCCTCTGTAATTAATTAATTAATTAATTAATTTTTAAAAAAATTATATTTATTGTTCTACCATAGTTTCCATTTCCTGGTAGTTTATTTATGATAAAGAATGATATTCATGGGTAACATTTGTCCAAATTTATACATTTTACTGTTTTTTTTTTAATTTTATTTTTAGAGTAGTTTTATGTTCACAACAAAATTACAGGAAAAGAGAGAAATTTCTCATATCCCCACATATTCCTGGGCTCCCTAATTATAAACAGCCCTCACTAAGGTGGTATATTTGTTACATTTGATAAACCTATATTGACACATCAAAACCACTCAAAGTTCATAGTTTGCCTTAGGGTTTACTCTTGGTGTTGTATATTCTATAGGTTTCAAAAATGTATAATGACTTATATCCATCATTAGAATTCTATATACAATAGTTTCACTGTCCTAAAAAATCTTCTGTGTTCCACCAATTGATCCCTTTCTCCTTCCCCAATTCCTGTCTCCATAGTTTTGCCCTTTCCACAAGAATGTTGTGCTGTGGAATCACACAGCACGTTGCCTTTTCAGATTGGGTTCTTTCAGTTGTTAATATGCATTTCAGCTTCCTCCATGTCTTTTTATGGCTCAATACTTGTCTGTTTATTTGGTTCATTTGTTTTTAGTGTGGAAAAATATTCCATATTCTGGATTTACCATGATTTATTCATCCATTTGCATACTGAAGGAAATGTTAGTTGTTTCCAAGTTTTGTCAATTATAACTAAAGCTGTTATAAATATCCATGTGAGGTTTTGTGTAGACATGAGTTTTCAGTCCCTTTGGGTAAATACCAAATATGTGATTGCTGGGTTGTATTGTGAGAGTTTGTTGAGTTTTGTGAGAAATGGTCAATCTATCTTCCAACGTGGCTGTAGTTGTCCTACCAGCAGTGAATGAGAGTCATTAGGGCTTCATATCCTGGTCCACATTTGGTGTTTTAAAAGTGTTCTGCATTTTGGACATTCTAAATTATATATGTAATTTTTGCCCTATTTTTAAACCAGTAGTTTTCTTAATGCTGGCTTTAAGAGTTGTTTGAATATTTTGGATAACATGCCTTTTTGCTAATAATTTTTTTAAAGATTTAATTTATTTGAGAGAGAGAGAGAGAGAGGGAACTCAATTAGGGGGAAGGACAGAGGGAGAAGGAGAGGCAGACTTTCCTGTGAGCAGGGAGCCTGATGTGGGGCTTGGTCCCAGAACCCTGAGATCATGACCTGAGATGAAGGCAGCCACTTAACTGACTGAACCACACAGACACCCTTGCTAATAATTTTTCATAATTTGTTTCTTGTGTTCTTATTCTCTAGACATAGCCTTTCACTTAATAGAAGTTTTCAGTTTTAATAAATTCCACCTTCTTTATTATTTCTTTCATAGAAAGATATTATTTGGTATAATGTCTTAAAGTCATCAGCATATCAAGGTCATCTGGGTTTTTTCTCTGATATTATTAGACGTTTTATAGTTTTTGGTTTGTTTGTTTTGTATCTTTTCTTGTTTTGTTTTTAGTTTACATTTAAGTCATGATCCAATTCTATTTAGTATTTGAGAAGGTTGTAATGTTTGTATCTAGATTCAGGTTTGCTTGTGGATGTCCAATTCTTCTGGCACAATTTGTTGAAAAGAGAACATTTCTCTTTTGTTTTGGCTTTGCTCCTTTATCAAAGATCAATTTGGTATATTTTTGTGTTTCTATTTCTGGACTTTATTTATACCATTGATCTACATGTCTATTACTCTGCCAACACCACACTGCCAAGATTATTGTAGCTTTATAACAAGTCTTGTTGTTTGGGTTGTATCAGTCCAACTTTGTTCTTCCCTCCCAATATTTTGTTGGCTATTCTGGGTCTTTTATTTCTCCATGTAAACTTTAGAATCAGTTTGCCTTTCATTATATTCTGTAATATTTTACTAATTTTTGTTCTTTGGACATTCTTACTAGATTCCTACTTTAGGACCTTAGCTTAGTTAATTTCCTTTGAACAGCTTACTACCAGGTATATGCATACCCACTTCTTTTAATTTCTTTGGTTCTCCACTGGAATGTCACTATAATAGAGAATTTATCCATGTTCTTCCAACTTAAACCAGCCACTGCTTTTCCACATACTCTATTTTATTATTTTTTTTCCTCTCATAGAGTGTCATCATATTTGTGTGTGTGTGTTTGTGTCTGTTTCTCTTCTCTATTCTTGAATTCATATATGTTAAAAGCTGACTTATATCTGACAAATATTTGATTCCTATATATTTGTTGAAAAATTGAATGAAATAAAATTGAATGAAATTTGCATAGAATAGATTATTAGTTAGACAATATTAACATGCCCCCAAACTCACACCTATACCATATATATAAGATGAGTACATTCTCATGATTTCTTCACACTGGCAATGGCCATGAGACTTAGCTAATAAAATGTGGATGAAAGTGGAAATATTACAGTTTCTGTGAATTCTGTAAGAGGCTTTCCCTGAAAACTTGAACTTTCACCATAAGACAAGCATGTCCTGAGTAGCTGCTGTCCATTCAGTTAGTTGAGGATGATTAAGAGTCACAACGAATCAATCTGAACTCACAACCAGCCATCCAACCTATATGGTTGTGTGAAATAAATGCTTTATTTTTTATGCCGCTGAGATTCTGTAGTTGTCTTTTGTGCATTATAATACTTTATCTTAAAGTACGAGCATGACTAATATAGGAACTTAATAAGTCAAATGCAGATCTTGCCATATATGAAATCTCATGATACCATTCAATCAATACAAGCACTACACCTGGGAATAAGAGGAGAGCGATTGTCCTCAGGGCATCCAGAAGTGTGGAATATTCTCTGTCTTTGTTTAGTGAAAGCTTCACTGTGTGATTTGTTCTGGTAAATGGAAGGTGAATAAAATATGAATAAAAGTGAAGGATTCAAAATCCAAACAAGCTTTAAGAGCTATTACATAGTCTCACTATTGTTTTTATTCCTTTGCCATGATAGTAGTGGGCCAGTGAGACTTCAACACAGAAAAGAATAAAGTCATGGGCCTGTGTTTCACTTGAATCATACCAAACAGGTCATGTAATAAAAAGTTGATGGCCAACATTGTGAGTCATTGACACTTGGAAATTGTAAACTAATTAATATAGAGTTCAAGGTCAATTCCAGTGATGTGTACCAACCATTAGATAAATAACAGTACCCTATTATTCATGATTGTTTCAGGAACATGCATTCTACAAAGTGTTGTCCAATTTGTTCATGTGTTATTTGGGGAAGGATTTTGATAAAGGATTTTCCTTACTATTCTGACAGCCCTGTGACTAGCATATTGTAGACCACTGTGAATTGCAGATGTAAATCCTGGTGATGCTGTTTCTGTATTTTCCCAGCCATAAAATCCATACTTACAATGAAACTAAAGCTAATAAAAGCATAGAAAAATAAAGTGTAAGAATCTAATTAATGATGTTATCAATTCACTGAATAAAATCATGTTATATTTTGAACACCAAAAATGAATCTTTAACAGTCATATAGAGGTGATTTGAGTTTTTAAATTATTTACAAAGATTGGAGGCAAGATGGCAGAAGAGTAGGGAAACTTGATTTATCTGGTCTCTTGAGTTCAGCTAGATAACTATCAAATTATTCCACATAATTATAAATTCAACCTCAGATGTAAGAAAAAAAATGCTGGAATACTACAAGGAGAAAAGAAACCACTTTTTGCAAGGTAAGAGATGCAGAGAAGTGAATCTGAGGTGATATTTGGAAGATAAACAACAGGGGGATGGAGACTTCAAAAGCTGGCTATGGGAAAGTGGAATAAAACCTGAGCACAAAATTGGGACCTTTAGAAGTCTCCTCCGGTGTGAGAGCTCCCTACATGAAAGGTGCTCAGGTGGTGAAATAGGGCAGATTTCTAGGTGAGACAATGTGGTCTTGGGAATCCTGGTGTCACAGAAAGAACAGGGGTGCTAGATACTGCAGAATTCCAAAGCACTGAAGCAGGGAAACTGGTTATGGTCAGTGAGCCGGGGAGGGGGCTTTCAGCTAGATCAACCATAAATGGCAAACCAAGACATGACCAGGTGACTGCCCTCTGTGTGAAGGCCCTGAAAGGGCAGAAATGTGACCCTCTGCCTTCCCCTGGGAGGATCAATGTAGGCACAAACCCCAAGAGTCTACAAAGTTTGGTACACACAAAAGTGAAGACTGCTTATCCCTGAGGGTTAACTGGGGAGAGAGGATGCAATCTTTCAGCTTCAGGACTGGAGATCAGGGTATGGCCATTTTAATTTTTATCCTCTTAGAAGCACAGAAATCCTTAAGGGAACAAAAGTGACATAGAGCAACCAAAAACAAGTTACACTGAGGCCAGCAACCTTACAAGGGGTGGTGCAACTACACCGAGGCCAAGAACCTGTGAGTCAGTGCAGCAGGTCCCTCCTACAGAAGGCAAACTGGAATAGCTGAACACCAAGTTTACAGAGCTCACAGGACTGCAAAACCTCAGTGCTAAGGGAAAATAGTATATAAAATTCAAGTTTTTTTTTCTCCTCATGATTCATTTAGCTTTCAGTTTAAATTTTTCCTTTCCTTTTTTCTTTTCTTTTTTCCTTCATTTTCAACTAGTGTCTTATTTTATCAACTTTTTGTTTTTAAGTCTTTTTTTAACTTTCATTTTTATATTTACATTTTATAGATATATTCTTCACTTTTGGTTTCCTTTCACTGTATTCAATTTTATTTTTAAAAATATTTTATTTGTTTATTTGACAGAGAGAGAGAAAGAAAGAGAGCACAAGCAGAGGGAGCTGCTGAAGGAAAGGGAGCTGCTGAGAGAGAGGCTCCCCGCTGAGCAGGTAGCCTGATGTGGGTCTTGATCCCAGGACCCAGGGATCATGATCTGAGCTGAAGGCAGATGCTGAACTGAGCCACACAGACATCCCTCAATTTTATTTTTGTATATATACAAGTTTTGCTTTCTTTACAATTTTGGGATTTAGTGTTTTCTAACAAACAGACCAAAATACACCTAGAACCAAGTGGGTCACTATTTTTTGTTCAGCTAGGAGATTATATTATCTCTTCACCCCACCTATTTTCTTTTTCTTTCCTTTTTTTTTTTTATTTTGGTTTCTGATGTCTTTGAATTTGTCTAGTGTGCATTTCATTTGGGTCATGGTTCATATTTTTGATTTTGATCTCTCATTCATTCATTCTTTTCTGAGAAAAATGACTAGAAGGAGGAATTCACAACAAAAGAAAGAACCAGAGGTAATACTCTCTTCCACAGACCTAATCAATATGGAAGTAAGTAAAATGTCAGAGCTGGAATTCAGTAAAATGATTATAAAGTTACTAGTCGGATTTGGAAAAAAAAAGCATTAAAAACACTAGATAATCTCTTAGTGTGAAAGGAGATCTAATCAGGTTGAAATTAAAAATGCTCTAAATGAGATGCAGTCTAAATTGGATGCCTAACATCTAGGGTAAATGAGGCAGGAGAGAGGCAATGACATAGAAGAAAAGTTGATGGAAGGAAAGAAGCTGAGGAAAAGAGAGAAAAACAACTAATGAATCATGGGGATGTTGAGAAATCACTGATATCATAAAGTGAAACAATATTAGAACTATTGGGGTCCAGAGGAAGAAGAAAGATAGAGAGGCCTAGAAGGTATATTTGAACAAATCATAGCTGAGAACTTCCCTCATCTAAGAAAGGAAACAGGCATTCAAGCCATGAAGCACAGAGAACCCCCCTCAAAAACAATAAAAATAGATCATCACCCTGATACGTAATAGGGAAGCTTGCAAATAGGGTAACAGGATAATGGATATTAAAGAGGATATATGGGGGCACGTGGGTGGCTCTGTCATTAAGTGTCTGCCTTTGGCTCAGGGCATGATCCCAGTGTTCTGGGATCGAGCCCCACATCAAGGTCTTCCACTGGGAGCCTGCTTCTTCCTCTCCCACTCCCCCTGCTTGTGTTCCCTTTCTCGCTGGCTGTCTCTCTCCCTGTCAAATAAATAAATAAAATCTTTTAAAAAATAAAAAAAAATAAAGAGGATACATGTTTGGATGAGCACTGGGTTATAAGCAACTAATAAATACACAACTAACATATCATTGAACACTACATCAAAAATTAATGATGTACTATAGAGTGGCTAACTGAACATTATGAGAGAGAGAGAGAGAGAGAGAGAGAGAGAGAGAGAGAGAGAGAGAGAATCCTGAGCAGTTCAAGACGAGAGGTTCTTAAACTACAGGGGGTGGAAACATTAGGCTGGCAGCAGACATATCCACAGACATCTGGCAGGCCAGAAAGGGCTGGCATGATATATTCGGCGCACAAAAAGAAAAACATGCAGCCAAAAACAATTTACCAAGCAAGGCTGTCTTTCAGAATGGAAGGAGAGCTAAAGAGCTTCCAGAACAAACAGAATTTAAAAGAATTTGTGATCACTAAACCAGCTTGGCAAGAAATGTTAAAGGGGATCTTGTAAGGGAAGAGATAACCCAAAACTAACATAGATCCAAAAGAAACAGAGACAATCTACAGAAACAAAGACTTTACAGGTAATACAATGACACTAAATTCATATCTTTCAATAGTTATGCTGAATGTAAATGGGCTAAATACTCCAATCAAAAGATGCAGAGCATCAGATTGGATAAAGAAACAAGACCTAACCATATGCTGTCTACAAAAGACTTGTTTTAGATGAAAAGACATCTCAAGATTGAAAGTGAGGGGTGGAGAACAATTTATCATGCTAATGGACTTCAAAAGAAAGGTGGAGTAGCAATCCTTATATCAGAGAAATGATATTTTAAACCAGACTGTAGTAAGGGATGAAGATGGACACAATATCATACTTAAAGGGTATATCCAACAAGGAGATCTAACAATTATAAATATTTATGCTCCTAAATTTGGGACAGGCAATTATATAAACCAATTAATAATTAATTAAATAAACACATTGATAATAATACAATAATAGTAGGGGACTTCAACACCCCCTCACAACAATGGAGAGATCTTCTAAGCAGAAGATCAGCAAGGAAACGAGGGCTTTGAATGACACCCTGGACCAGATGGACTTTACAGGTATATACAGAGCATTCCATCCTAAGGTAACAGAATACATATTCCTTTCGAGTGCTCGCAGAACATTCTCCAGAATAGATGACATACTGGATCACAAGTCAGGTCTCAACTGATACCTAAGGATTGGAATCCTTCCTGGCATATTTTCAGACCACAATGCTTTGAAATTTGAACTCAATCACAAGAGGAAATTTGCAAGGAACTCAAACACTCAGAGGTTAAAGAACATCCTACTAAAGAATGAATGGGTCAGGGGCACCTGGGTGTCTCAGTCGGTTAAGTTTCTGCCTTCTGCTCAGATGATGATCTCAGGGTCCTGGGATTGAGCCCTGCATCAGTTTCCTTACTCAGTGGGAAGCCTGCTTCTCCCTCTCCGACTCTCCCACTTGTGCTTTCAGTCTCTCTCTGTGTCGAAAATAAATTATATCTTAAAAAAAAAAATGAATCGGTCAACCAGGAAATCAAGAAGAATTTAAGAAAAAAAAATCATGGAAACAAATGAAAATGAAAACACAACTGTTCAAAACTTTTGGGATACAGCAAAAGTGGGCCTAGGAGGGAAATTTACAGCAATACAAGCATTTCTTTAAAAAAAATTAGAAATATCTCAAGCACACAAGCTAACCTTACACCTAAAGAAGCTGGGGAAAAAACAGCAAATAAAGCCTAAACCAAGCAGGATAAGAGAAATAATAAGGATTAGGGCAGAAATGAATGCAATATAAACCAAAAGAACAGTAGAACTAATCAATGAAACTAGAATCTGTTTCCTTGAAAGAATTAACAAGATTGATAAGCCCCTAGCCACACTTATCAAAAAGAAAAGAGAAAGGACCCAAACTAATAAAATCATGAATGAAAGGAGAGATCACAACCAACACCAAGGAAATATAAACCATTTTAAAAGCATGATCAACAACTATAGACCAACAAATTAGGCAGTCTGAAAGAAATAGATGCATTTCAGGAAACTTATAAACTGCAAAAATTGAAACAGAAAGAAATAGAAGATCTGAACAGACCCAAAACCAGCAAGAAATTGAGGCAGCAATAAAAAATCTCCCAAGAATCAAGATTCCAGGTCCAGATGTCTTTCTAGGGGAATTCTACAATATTTAAGGAAGAATTAACACTTATTCTTCTAAAAGTCTTCGAAAAAAATAGAAGTGGATGGATAACTTCCAAGCAAATTCTATGAGGCCAGATTACCTTGATCCCAAAACAAGACAAAGACCCCATCAAAAAGTAGAATTACATACCAATATCCCTGATGAACATGGATGCCAAAATACTCATCAAGATACTTGTCAATAGGATTCAACAGTATAGTAAAAGAATCATTCACCACCACTAATTGGGATTTATTCCTGGGCTGCAAGGGTGGCTCGACATCAACAAATCTATCAACATGATACATCACATTAACAAAAGAAAGGACAAGGACCATATGATCCTTTCGACTGATGCAGAAAAAGCATTTGACAAATACAGTACCCTTTCTTGGTTAAAACAGTGTAGGGATAGAGAGAACATACCTCAATATCATAAAGTCATATATGAAAAGCCCACAGTGAATATCATTCTCATTGGGGACTTATCAAACTCAACACCCAAAAAACAGAATCTAGTCAGAAAATGTGCAGAAGACATGAACAAACATTTATCCGAAAAAGACTTTAAAATGGCCAACAGACACATGAAACAATGCTCAACATCACTTGTCTTTGGGGAAATACAAATAAAAACCACAATGAAATACCACCTCACCCCAGTCAGCATGGCTAAAATTAACAAATCAGGAAACAACAAATGTTGGTGAGGATACAGAGAAAGGGGAACCCTCTTACACTGTGGGTGGAAATGCAAGCTGGTACAGCCACTCTGGGAAACAGTGTGGAGTTTCCTCAAGAAGTTAAAAATAGAGCTATACTACAACCCAGCAATTGTACCACTAAGAGTTTACCCCAATGATACAAATATAGTGATCTGAAGGGACACCTGCCCCCCAATGTTTATAGCAGCAAATTCCACAATAGCCAAAATGTGAAAAGAACTGAAATGTCCACTGACAGATAAATGGATAAAGAAGATGTGGCATATTTTTATACAATGGAATATTACTCAGCCATCAGAAATGATGAATACCATTTACAACCTTGTGGATGGAACTGGAGGGTATTATACTGAATGAAATAATCAGAGAAAGACAATTATCACATGGTTTTACATATGTAGAGTATAAAAAACAACGCAGAGGATCATAGGGAAAAGTAGGGAAAACTTAATGAGAAGTCATCAGTGAGGGAGAAAAGCCCTGAAAGACTCTTAACTATAGGAAACAAACTGAGGGTTGTTGAAGGGGGAGTGTGTGGAGAGTTGGGGTAATTGGGCTATGGATGTTAAAGAGGGCACATGATGTGATGAGCACTGAATGTTATACACAATACACAACATACTACATTTGTAATTAATGATGTACTATATGATGGATAACTGAAATAAAATAAAATAAATAATACATAAATTATTTTCAATAGAGGGAAATTTTAACTGACTTTGCAATAGTGAGATTATACGATGCTGGCAATAATTATGTAAAACCCTTTCTAACACATTTGTAAACAATATAATTCATACTTAAAGATATGAGTTACCTTTATCTAGGTAAATTTTCATATACCCAGAAAAAATACCTTACTGAGGGCTTCAGAGGGGAGGGGGGTAGGGGAAAGGGATAGGCTGGTGATGGGTAGTAAGGAAGGCACGTATTGCATGGTGCACTGGGTGTTATACGCAACTAATGAATCATCAAACTTTACATTAAAAAAATAAAAATTAAAAATTAAAAAAATAAAATAAATAAAATTAAAAGCAGAGTATCTGACACTTGTAAGCAATTATACAATGCTTATAAATGGCATTTTTGTGCTTAAAATAAAAATGCTTTAATAAAAAAAAGAAAAAATACCTTGGTATATATTTTAATATTTAAAATGCAGAGGTTTTTTTCTAGGTATTTTGTATTTTATCTAGATAAAATATTGATTTATTTTATAGGGCATGACAGTAGATCAAAGAGATATTGCAGATATGTCCTATGATAATAGGCAAATTGCTTTGAAAAAGTCTCCAAATATCTATTATCTGTTTATATTCCACTAAGTTTAAATATATTTCTATAATTTCCTAAATCCGAGATCTATTCTTTATAAGTAAACAAATATATGAGTGTCTAGGATATTTGTATATTTATAGATCTGTACCTTATTGACAATAAAGAAACATGGATACATTTTTAAATTATTCCTTCAATGATTGTTTACTACATTTTAATTAAATACCCTGTTATTCTGGGTAAATTATAGGTGGCACACTATTTCAAATTCCCTTTACTGACTTTTTATCAGTGAACATGAAATGATCAATCTAAGTGAATTTCGATAACTTTTCTATGCAGCTTCCTTTAACCTAATTGCACAATAAAATTGAGCACTATTCAACTTTATTTAAAGCTGTTTAGCTCCAGATCATTCCTCACAAAAAGCTTCACATGGTATCTAAAAACATTTGCAAATAACTGTGTTGGTAGTTGTAAATGCATTCCATTTCCTCATGTTTTACCCAAATCATATTAAACTCCTTGCATTCTTCCCTGGGGAACATGAGCATGTTGAAGGACTTATTAACATTTCACAGTTGTCTCCAATTAGGCAGTCCCGTTACTTGACTCATTTCTCTATGATGAAAATCCCACTGGAGATGATTCAGAAGGAACAAAGATCAGAAAATAATAAAATTTCCATGTTTACACATCCTCATGTTTAAATTACTTGGTTTAGTGTCTATTTTCTGGGGTATTATGCAAGCAAACACACATAGAATTTATTCTTTATTTAAAGGACTTCCTATTTATGTAGCTTATGTAGTCAACTTGTGACTCAGTGAAAGGGGGCATAATTGCATTTGTTTAATTTAGTAGTCTTTGTGAACAGACCATTAGTCGCCAGGAAGGTAAGTAGCTATAAAAATGGATATATCTGTACACATGCTTTCAAATTCATGACTATGCAACATCTCAGTGCCTAAGTTTTAGGTATATGTCACTGACTAAAATGTAAGAGTATCCTTTGCTACTTTTAAGATCTTTGGTTACGCAGAAAAAGTATCCTCCAAACGTGGCTGCATACACATAACCCTATAAAATAATCATTTTAATCACATTACTATATTATCGATGAAGGGGTAAATTCAAACTTATTTCTATTTTTTGATTATCTTTTAAGCTTTTTACATTTTTTTTACAATTAAATATACCAGTAGTTACACTTTGGGAAGGTAGAATAGGCTCTGGAGTAAAAATGATTGTCTAATCGAACATGCATTCTTTTATTTTAAACAACTCTGTGAAAGCAACCTATTAGAGTCTCTTTCTATTAATGTATTTTGCATTTTGTTTGATTGTTAGTTTTCAATGTACCATTGGGGGAAAAAAACAATTCTTTTGAAATACTCATCTGCATTTCATAAATTTATCTTCTTTTTAAATATTCTTATGTTAATAGCAAAATATTGCCATCTATATTTTTAATGCATCATTTCAACAGACCAGGTAAAATATCTGGGTATTCAGTATATAAATAAATAACCTCTCAAATTTTCTTATTATCTTGATGAATTTTCTCACACATGTGAAGCAAGCAGGATAATAATTATCTTTTTATATGTATTTATTTTTTAAGACTCATCTCTATTTAAAGTTCATCAATATTTTTTAAAAGTTTAAAAATATTAAAATAATATGTCTAATGCATAAATTTTGTAATTAAGTCTAGTAATTTTGACGATACAATGGACTGAAAGGAGGGAGGGAAGAAGTTAGGGTGGGTGAAGGGAGGAAAGGAAGGAATGAAAGGATGGAGAAAGGCGAAATGAAGGGAGAAGCAAGAATCTAAGGGAGAAAATATTATGGAAAAAGCTGTAGAATTTTGGAATGAGTAAAGAAGGTAGGTAGAATGAATGTCAATATTTACTAGTATTAGCATTGTTCTATCCATTGCCCTAAAGAAGATTCATATATAGATACACGTATTCTTGCCTGATGGGGCTTATGATCCCATTTTGTAGATGAGTAAAGCAAGGTTGTAAAACACAGACTTGTCTACATCCATCAGCCCATAACTGTCAGAGTGAGATTACAAATATGGATCTGTCTAATGAAAACCCAATGTTCTGTTAATGTAACTGGGGCCCCAGAATGCAAAACCACCAGGCTCTGGAGGTCCTAAACAGACCACATTTGGTCACTCACTGCTGACAAAATACACAGGCAGGCAGATGAGTGACCCTGAAAAAGGATGAAATTCATTTCAGTGAGGTCAACACTTGGAAGACAGTAGACTAAAATCTCAAAGATGGTCTCCAAAGTTCTGAAAACACTTTTAGGTTTATATAAGGAAAATGTGAAACAAAGGTCAATGGGTACATACAGGTGAGAAGAAAAAATCAGGTTGATCACAATTACGTGGGGTCTTGCTGGCGTCAGAGCAGTCATTGTTGTGTGAGGTGTAGTTTGGTCCCTATCATGGGTTGTTATGTCTGCAAGTTGGGCTGCCTGAATTAAAAGAAATAAGCTGGAAAGGATAACCATCAGTTAGTTCAGATTAAGGTAAAAATGGAGGTATTTAAAGTTTACTGATCTTTAACATATTTCATGTGTGAAAACATATTTGAGATGATATGGATTAGAATCCCAATTTTGCAAATGATGAAAGTGAGGTTTAGAGTGAATTTAGTATTTCATCCCAGGTCATGCAGGTAATGAAAGCAGAAAATAAAATCTAGGCACTGAATTTTTACTCCAGAGCCTATTCTACCTTCACAAAGTGTCACTACTGGTATATTTAATCATGTCTGATTCCTATGAACGAATAAATAAAAATATTGCAAAACTTTAGTCTAATGGCATTGTCATAGTTATAGAAATAGACAGACATTTAGTAGTAAATAAGGCATCACCCACAAGAAGGAAGTGTTAAGGGCCATAGCAATAATAGAGGCCACATTTGCTGTAGAATATATAGAAGGATGACTTTACAGGGACCAGAGAACCTAGCATGGCATAAAATAGTGGCACTACAAATTATACTTACAGATTTTGGAGAATTTCCATGTTTTTTTTTGTTTTGTTTTATTTTGTTTTGTTTTTTGGCAAATAATAAATTTGGAAAAAGTAAAAGATCCAGATTGGAAAAATACATATTTATTTGAAGATTCAGGCATTTGCCCTACAGCATGAAAACAGTAACATGAAGTACTTACATAAAACTGCTATTTTCACCATATGAATATTATTTTAATTTCAATTAACCAGAAATTGCCATGTGGCCAAGGGAAAAAGCTATTGGATGTGAATTAAAGCTCATCTCAATATTTTGTTTGTGTCCAGATATTCAGCTGTTTTGCATAATTTTGCTTATCTCTGCTGCAATTTTTTCCTGTTTTTAATATTTATCATGATGGTACATATCTATTGGTTATTCCACCATTTAATGGTGTGTTTATTTGCTTTTGTCATATTGATCATTGAATGTACTATGTTTAAATACAAATACACTTAGATTATAGAGTATATTATTGTTGAAACTTAGACATGAAAATATATTTAATACGGTTTCAATAACAATTATCATTCTTACTTTATAAACCATCAGAACATCACTTTAAAATATGAGTTCGATGGCATACAGATAAATTGAAAATCTCATTACTGTATTGAACCACAAAGTAATGTAAAAGTTATATGAGGCTATACCTGACTAATTTAAATAGAGAGTTCTTTGGCCTAATCATAGCTGTAAAAACATGCTTTTTTATGATTGATATTTTACCATACATTTTAAGAGAAGGGTTGAGGTCATTACTTGAAGGAATGTTCTTGTGTGGTTGAAGGCTGAAGAATTTGAATCTTTGTAGAGCTGAGGAGAAGCTGCATATTTGAACAAAGCCTCTCTTTTATTGATATGAAGGAGCGCATGGTTATGTGAGACATTTCAGGCAGAGGATTTCTACAGTTAACTTTTACTACTAGGATCCAGTGCATAATTTATTTGTCACCAGGATTAAGTAGCCACAGTAGTATGCTTTATATTCCCATTTATTCTCAAAAATTGGAGGAATGTTCCATAGAAAGGATGATACTTTCATGGGGAAACTATTCATGATGTTCATTATACATAGAAAACGTTATGTGTCTGAAGTAAGAAAAATATTTAAATAATATCAAATTAGATTTGGAGAAATAGATTCTACTAATCAACAATGAACACACTTGTACTAATAGCTATAATACAAAAATCAAATTTTTGTATGCATAATGTTTATTATTTTTAGCGGGCTTGCTTGTAGAACTTTGCTTAAGTCTAGGGATCAGAGTACCGAAGTCCAGAGGAACTTTCAGAGAGAATGCAAAATCAATCTGACTAGCTGTTTTTACTGGA
Source organism: Ursus arctos (assembly GCF_023065955.2). Lineage (NCBI taxonomy): Eukaryota > Metazoa > Chordata > Mammalia > Carnivora > Ursidae > Ursus > Ursus arctos. The sequence goes on along the minus strand of NW_026623067.1, from coordinate 7,279,993 downwards.
AAGCCATCACCAAAACTGCTGCTAAACCACTAATAAAGCAATCTTTTTATTCTACCTATTTTGGACTGGAAGAGCCAAAATATATTAAAAGGGGGAAAATATCCATCTAATTAACTATTTCACATCATGTAGCATAAATCAAGCAAGATAAATGTCTTTTGATCAATTTAGATCTGCTGGATTCACTATTTTCTCCAGAATTCTTCAGGTAATATGGACAATGTTTTCCTCCAAGTTAATTTCTATGTAGTGCACTAATAATAGTGAAATAGTTTCTATATTATATGCTTTTCCTTTTATCTCTATAGAGATTACAAGAATGAAACATTTGGAAAACCACACTATGACTGAATTCATTCTTCTGGGTCTACTGAAATACACTCCAACTCACTTCTGTCTCTTTGTGCTTATCATCATGATGTTAATATTCACACTAACTGGAAACAGCCTCTTAATTCTACTGATCCTGGTAGACCATCATCTTCATATCCCTATGTACTTTTTCCTTTGGCAGCTGTCTCTCATTGACATACTCTTCACAGTTTCCTTTGTCCCCAAGATGATGAATGACTACCTTCTGCATAAGACAATCATCTCCCCTTTTCACTGTGGCACCCAGATCTTCCTTGGGTTGGCCCTGGGTGGGACTGAGTGTATCCTCTTGGGACTCATGTCCTATGACCGATATGTTGCCATCTGCAAACCTTTACACTACCCACTCCTCATGAATTGGCCCCTCTGTAGGTTGATGACTGTTAGCTCATGGACCAGTGGTACTGTCAATGCCTTGATTCATACTGTCTACACCATGAGATTTCCCTTTTGTGGATCAAGAGAAATCAATCATTTCTACTGTGAACTTCCTGTTGTGCTGCATCTCTCCTGTGAGGATACCTTGACCTATGAGACTGGGATTTTGATCAGCACCACCATTTTGCTTCTGATTCCATTCTCAGTCATCCTTGCCTCCTACACACTCATCCTGGTCACCATTATCCAAATGGTTTCTGCTGAGGGCCGAAAAAAAGCATTCTCGACCTGCTCATCTCACCTGACAGTGGTCAGCTTATATTATGGTGCCATCATTTTTATGTACATGCGGCCGATTTCTTCCCATATTTCAGGCCAAGATAAAGTTGTGTCTGCCTTCTACACTATTCTGACACCTATGCTCAACCCCATAATTTATAGTCTTCAGAATAAAGATGTGATGGGAGCCCTGGAAAATATGCTATGGAAGTGTTCATTATATTCTAAAATGAATATATAGGCTCAGTGGATGTTGTTTTACTGAGTATAGATTTTGTTTATGCCGTATGATACATTTTGGACTGACAACAATCACACCCTAGTCTATTAGATAAATTGTTTCATTCAGTTTATTAAAATCAAGTACATTTGTTCTCAAATAAATGCAGATCCACAGTATAAAATAACCATGCCTTGTTAATTGCATTGAGAATATAATTCAAAGTCATAAACTATAAAATTAGAAGAACAATTAAGGCAGAAGTTTGAAAGCCATGTTAAGTCACCAGACAATGTTCAAGAAGCATGAATACTGGACAGAAAACAAGATAGAAAGGATAGGCGGCTAGGCCCTCTCTCTTATGCCCCAGGTTAAGAATCATCATCTAGACTATTACACCACTAAAAACTTACACATTGGGAATGCTACATTAGAAATCAGGTACTTCTCTACACTTTCCTTTCAGGGGCTTAGAAATCAGCCTTTGAGCATCTGCAAACAAGAATAGAAATCCTGAGGCTTGGTATCTTCCTGTGTGTGTCAGAGTCTTGAGTAACTCTCTTATTAATGGTATCATTGATTGTGGCTATTGTCTTACTTGCTAAATTAATAGTGTGAATTGAAAAATGACCACCAGTTGGCCTGATAATTGTTTGATTGAAAAATTGAGGTAAACTCAACATTCATCAGGTTTTTGCCTTAGTCTAATGCCATTTCAGGATGTAAAAGTGAAAAAAAGAAAGAAGAAAGAAAGAAAGAAAGAAAGAAAGAAAGAAAGAAAGAAAGAAAGAAAGAAAGAAAGAAAGAAAGAAAGAAAAGGAATCCTGAAAAGCCATGGTATTTATGCCAACCTAGAAATACATATGGGATACCATATTCATTCTCTGAGCTACATATTGAGGATCTAAGGTTTGAAATTTGTATTAACTTGTCTCTTGGGTTTTCAGACTGGAGAACAGTCAGCCATTTAAGTAGAATGACTATCTTGATAGCCATGCCTCTAACCCTGAATTCTTTAGCCCAGATGTTCAAATTCATGACACAGAGCCTTCACAGCAATTCAAACAGGGACCAGAAAAATAATGTCAATATCCTTAAGTCTCTGTGGTCACTGATTATCACTTCTGCTAGAAGTTTTAATAAAATTTATAGGCTAGGCTCTGAAGTGGCAAGTTCAAAGACTAATAGGTTAGTGGTATAAAACCTTCTGAATGGACCATAATGGTATCATTTAGCAAACACTGGTAATTTGTAAAGGTGTCTATGATCTATGGTTCATTTGTTTTATATTACATGGAGTATATGTACCACAGATAGTGCTTAACATATATTGAGATGATCTTCCATATTTCCAGCTTCTGTGAAATTCAAGTTGTAGCCATGCGATTACTTTTATACAAAAGACATGGAAATAAGTAAAATGAATCATTTCAAGCCATCCACCTCAGACTTTTCCATGGAAAACATTGGTGATTGTCTGATCTTGAAAGACACAGCTACCAAAGAAAGAGAAAAACCCATTTACATCATAATGCCTCATCGAAGGCAAGAAAACTCTGCTACCTTAAAACAGTGAAGTTGCTTTTTGTGATAGGTAACATTGACTGCCCTAATACAGAATAACATACTATCTCCAAATATCTTGTTAATTTGTGATAGGAATGATTCACAGTAATGGCAAGTTTTATGAAATGCTTAAGTAAAATATGTGGTGACATTAATGATTGACTTTTTCTCTTTTTAAAAATTATATGCACAGCATCTTCTGTATATGTTTAGAAGAATGCAAAAAACTAGATCAAATATTTCTAAAATATATATAACTTCCTAATATGAGTTTTATATATGCCTATTTTTGAGATTATTTGCCCAGATTTTCCTGTGAAAACATAAACTGGAATTTATTTATTTGTTTGTTTGTTTATTTCAGAAATTTAAATATTATGCAAGAATGCCTGAAATTACACATATGTGAAGAGATACAGTATTTTTATATCTGAGTCTACTATCTGGAAATAGTACATGTAATCATAGGTTTAGTGGATATGTTAAGATTTCCAGGTTTCAATTTCCATTTTGTTCATTCTGGCTTAATTTATATTTTACTTTCTGTAACTTATCACTCTCATATGTAAATTTAATTCAGTAAATTCAGTGAATTCATCCAATTTTACAAGACCTCACTTTTTTATTTATGGGACCCTACTTTTAATCACAGAAGAAAAACTTAAACAAACAAAAAAGCCCATTCAAGGGACTGAAGCATGATTGTATTTACAAGTTGTCAGCACAAGGTTTTTACCCTTCTAAGTCAAGAATCTTCTACTTTCCTTTTTTCCCTTTTTTCCCCTGATATTCAGTAAAGATACAGGAGTGGCCTTTGGGAAGTTTTCATGATTATGACTGCACTTGGAAAAGCGGGTTTTTTTTTTTTTTTTTGGTCTGAAACTGTTCCCTGATTTTCATAGCTTCTTTGGTGTATTTAACCTAATTGTGATTATGAGTCTGACTTGGATGCATCCCTGTCTTGTCCTCATGACTATTGGCTCTCCAAGCACAGGATAATATGCACTGTGGGGGATGATAACAAAGATCTTGAATCTCTCCCACCTGCTGAGTGAGACTTCACCTTGTCCTTCACTCACACCAATTACTCTCCAAGCTCAGACTTAACTTCTCTCCTTTGTTTGCTCCAACTGTCAATGAGGTTTGTGCCATAACCACATGCCATTCTCCAGGCTTTCTTGCTAAGTTGGGACACACAGCCATCTGGATCTCTCCATCATCCTATAGCCACCCCTTGCACTGGGAATGATTCTGCTCTCACATGTAGATCACATGCTCCCCAGTTAAGCAACCCCACATTCATCTAAATGATGCTGCTTATCTCAATCCCCCATAACTATGCTTATAACCACCAGGATCATTTTAAAGCAGAGTGTAAAATGTTTTACCTTTTTGTAGATTTTTTTTCCTAACCTTCTTATGTAGATTGAATGAAAGTTCTTGAAAATTATCGTCACAGATTTTTTTTTTCTTTGTCCTATAAAGAAGATAAAACAAACGCCTGGCTTTCTATCTTCACAGTTTTGCCTTTTATGCGTGTATGTTTGTTTTCTAATGTGAAAATCAAGTGTTTGATCCTCACACAAGAATGCTTTGTCAAAGTACCTTAGATAACAAATCCAATGCATTTTGACTATGAGATAATTTTCTTTGCCAAAATATTTTAAACATTTTCTTTTTTAACTTTTGCACTGGATCAACATTATCATTAGTGCTATTATTGGAGATATATAAACAATAGAACAAATGGGAATCATCTGGGATATAAAATTGTATTAAAATATAGTTTCAAAATATCACAAAAAAACACGGAACAGCAATTCCCCTGTGGTAATATACAATATTTTATTTGACCTCGCATTTAAACAAAATGAAAAAACCCTTAATAATGTATGATCATTTTACTTTATACCTAGAAATTTGTATTTTTTGACTACCTTAAATTTTGCTATTTTAAAAAATATGTCATCCAAATTTTTGAAAGATTAAAAAATTAGAATGCTATGTAATATAAGTTTATTAATTTAATGCACTTATGTGTACACATATGCATATATATGTATAATTATATATGTCAAACTATTGTCTTAAATTCATCACATTTTATTTTTCTAATTTTTTTTGCCTTTGTGAAAGTGAAATATTTACTTTAGAATGACGTCCAGTACTTGCTCACCTAATGTAACACAAAAACTACAATATGTCTAGTATTCAATATTATATTCAGAGTACCATATTTCATGAATAAATATCTCTTAGTATAGCTGCCAGGGTCATGGCAATAACATCTTCTTTTTTGTTTGTTTTGTTTGAAGTTTTTATTTAAATTCTAATTAGTTAACATATAGTGTAATATTGGTTTCAGGAGTGGAATTTAGGGATATATAACACCCAGTGCTCATCACAATAAGTGTTCTCCTTAGTGTCCATCACACATTTAACCATCCCCATCCACCTCCCTCCATCAACACTCAGTTTGCTCTCTATAGTTAAGAGTCTCTTTCATGATTTGCCTCCCTTTCTTGTTTCCCCCCTTCCCTTATGTTCATCTGTATTGTTTCTTAAATTCCATATATGAGTGAAATGAAATGGTACTTTTCTTTCCCTGACTGACTCATTTTGATTAGGATAATATACTCTACCACCATCCATGTTGTTGCAAATGGCAAGATTTCATTCTTATTAATGGCTGAGTAATTAATTTTTTCTTTCTTTATAATTTTGGAATTTATTGTCTAAAAACAGACCAAAATACACCCAGGACCATATATACAATGGAATATTACTCAGCTATCAGAAAGAATGGTTTCTCAACATTTGCTGCAACATGGACGGCACTGGAGGAGATAATGCTAAGTGAAATAAGTCAAGCGGAGAAAGACAATTATCATATGGTTTCTCTCATCTATGGAACATAAGAACTAGGAAGATCAGTAGGAGAAGAAAGGGATAAAGAAAGGGGGGATAATCAGAAGGAGGAATGAAGTATGAGAGACTATGGACTCTGAGAAACAAACTGAAGGCTTCAGAGGGGAGGGGTTGGGGGAATGGGATAGACTGGTGATGGGTAGTAAGGAGGGCACGTATTGCATGGTGCACTGGGTGTTATATGCAACTAATGAATCATCGAACTTCACATCAAAAACCAGGGATGTACTGTATGGTGAATAACATAATATAATAAAAATATTATTATGAAAAAAATAAATAAAATATTAAAAAAAATACACCCAGGACCAAATGTATCACCCTGTTTTAGTCACCTTTGAAATTATATTCTGTCATTTTTCTTCTTTTCTTTTCCCTTTTATGGTTTCAATCTTTTTGGAATTGTCAGTGTGTATTTCACTTGGGTCGTGGTTGATATTTTTTATTTTGTTCTCTTGTTCATCCATTGTTCTCTGGACAAAATTACTAGACAGAGAAATTCACAACAAAAGAAAAAACCAGAGTAATACTTTCTGACATAGATGTAATTAAACAGATATAAGGAAAATATCAGACCTAGAATTAAAAATAAATGATTATAGAAATAGTAGCTGAGCTTGAAAAAAAAAAAAGCATAAAACACCCTAGAGATTTACTTAGTGCAGAAACAAAATAACTAAATCTAATCAGGCTGAAACTAAAAATGCTTTAACTGAGATACAATCTAAAATGGACACTCTAACAGCCAGAGAAAAGAGGCAGAAGAGAGATTCAGTGGCATACAAGACAAAATGATGAAAAGTAAGGAATGTGAGGAAAAGAGAAAAAAAATCTAATGAATAATGAGGGGAGGTTTTGAGAAATCACCGATACAATAAAGCAAAACAATATTAGAATTATTGGGGCTCCAGAGGAAGAAGAAAGAGAGATAAAGAGAGGGCCAGAAGGTATACTTGAGCAAATCATACCTGAGAATTTCCCTACTCTAGGGAAGGAAACAGGCATTCAAGTCCAGGAGGCACAGAGAAACTCCCTCAAAATCAATAAATATAGATTAACACCATGACATATAATAGTGAAGCTTGAAAATCTCAGAGATAAAGAGAAAATCCTGAAAGAAGCTCATGATAAAAGGTCCTTAACCTACATGAGTAGAAACGTTAGACTGGCAGTGAACCTATCCACAGAGACCTGGAAGACTAGAAAGTGTTGGCATGATATATTCAGGGTAATAAATGAGAAAAAAATGCAGCCAAGAATACTTTATCCAGCAATCCTGTCATTCAGAATGGAAGGAAATATAAAGCACTTCCAGGACAAACAGAAACTTAAAAAAAATGTGTTCTCACTAAACCAGCCCAGCAAGAATTATTAATGGGGATCATGTAAATGAAGACAGAACTCAAAAGTAACATAGGCCAGAAAGAAACAGACAAAATATACAGAAACAGAGAGTTTACAAGTAATACGATGGTATTAAATTCATAGCTTTCAATAACTACTTTGAATTTAAATGGAATAAATGCTCCAATCAAGAGACACAGTGCATGGAATTGGATTAAAAAGCAAGAACCATTGATATGCTGTCTACAAGAGACTGATTGTAGACCTAAAGCCACCTCCAGATTGGAATTGAGGGGTTGAGAACAATTTTTCATTCTAATGGACATCAAAGAAAGCTGGGGTAGGAGTTCTATTATCATCTAAATTTGATTTTAAAACCAAAGACTGTAGTACGGGATGAAGGGGGACACTATATCATACATAAAGGTTCTATCCAATAAGATTTAACAAATATAAATATTTATGCTTCTAACTTGAAAGCAGCCAATTACATCAACCAATTAATAGCCAGGTTAAATAAACACATTAATCATAATACAATAATAGTAGAGGACTTCAACACCACACTCACGGCAATGGACAGATGATCTAAGCAGATTATCAACAAGGAAACAAGGACTTTGAATGACACACTGGACCAGATGGACTTCACAGATATATACAGAGCATTCTATCCTTAAGCAGCAGAATACAACTTCCTCTCAGGTGCATATGGAATATTCTCCAGGATAGATTACATACTGCATCACAAATCACTTCTCAACCAAAATGAAAAGATTGGGATTTTTTCCCTGCATATTTTCAGACCACAATGCCTTGAGATTTGAACACAATCACAAGAGGAAATATGGAAGGAACTCAAATAACTGGAGGTTAAAGAGCATCCTACTAAAGAATGAATGGGTCAACAAAGAAATCAAAGAAGAATTCTAAAACTCCATGGGAACAAATGAAAATGAAAACACAACTGTTCAAAACATTTGGGATGCAGCAAAGGTGGTTCTAAGAGGGAAGTATATAACAAAACAAGCCTTTCTCAAAGAACTGGAAAAGTCTCAAATACACACACTAACCATACATCTAAAGGAGAAAGAGAGAGAACAGCAAATAAGCCTAAACCAAGCAGGAAATGAGAAATAATAATGATTAGAGCACGAGTCAATGAAATACAAACCAAAAGAACAGTAAAACAGATCAAAGAAACTGGAAGGTAGTTCTTTGAAGGAATTAATAAAATCAATAAACCCCTGGCCAGACTGATCAAAAATAAAAGAGAAAGGACCAACATTAATAAATCCATGAATGAAAGAGGTGAGATCATGACCAACGCCAAGGAAATACAAACAATTTAAAAACATATTATGAGCAACTATATGCCAACAAATTAGTCAATCTGGAAGAAATGGATAACAAGCAAAATCACAGAGAAAGAGGAAAAATAACAATCATCTACACAGAAAAAAATGTAAGAAAATATTATAAAAACCTATATGCCAAAACACTAGACAACCTAGAGAATATGGATAAAATCCTAGAAACATAAATCCCACCAAGCTTGAAGCAGGAAGAAATAGAAAATTTGAACAGACCAACTATCAGCATGGAGGTTGAATCAGTAATCAAAAATTCCCTATGAATGAAAGTCCAGGACTAGATGGCTTCACAGGTGAATTTTACCAAACATTTAAAGCAGAATTAACACCTACTCTTCTTAAACTATTTTTAAAAAAATAGAATAAAGGAGAAGTTAATAATTCATTTTATGAGATCAGTATCACCCTCATACTAAAACCTGGTAAAGAGACCTCTAAAAAAGAGACCTAGGGGCCAATATCTCTGATGAACATAGATGTGACAATCCTCAACAAAATGCTAGCAAACAGAATCCAACAATACATTTAAAGAATCTTTCACTATAATTATGTGGAATTATTCCCAGGAGGGAATGGCTGTTCAATATTTGCTAATCAATTAGCATAAGGCATCACATAAATAAGAGAAAGGATAAAAAACCGTATAATCATTTCAACAAATGCTTTTTCTAAAGCACTTGACAAAGTGCAACACTCACTCATGATTTTTAAAAACCCTCGACAAAGTAGGTTTAGAGGGAACTTACCTCAACATATTAAAGTTCATATATTAAAAACCCAGGGTGAACATCATACTCCATGGGGAAAAAGTAAAAGCTTACACCCTAAAGTGAGGAAAAAGACAAAGACATCCACACTTACCACTTTTATTCAATATCATACTGGAATCCTAGTTACAGCAAGTAGAAAATAAAAAAGAAATAAAATGCATTTGAATTAGTAAAGAAGTAAAACTTTTGCTCTTTGCAGATGACATGGTACCATATATAGAAAACCCTAAAGACTCCACCAGAAAACTGTTAAAACTGATCAATGAATTTAGTAAAACCATAGGGATGAAAAAATCAAGGTGCAGAACTCTGTTGCATTTCTATACACCAATAATGAAGCAGCAGAAAGAGAAATTAAGAAAATAATCTCAATTAAAATTGCAGCACAAATAATAAGATACATAAGAATAAACATAACCAAACAGGTACTCTGAAAATTATAAAATATTGAATAAAGAATTTGAAGAGGACACAAAGAAATGCAAAGGAATTCCATTCTCATGGACAGGAAGAACAGATATTGATAAAATGTCTATATTACTGAATACATCTACAGATTTAATGCAATCCCTATCAAAATACCAACACCATTTTGCACAGCAATAGAAGAAACTATCTTAAAATCTGTATGGAATCGCAAAAGAATCTGAATAGCCAAAGCAATTTTCAAAAAGAAAATCAAAGCTAAATATATCACAATCAAAGACTTTACATTGCTGAGCTGTCATAAGCAAAACAGTATGGTACTGGAACAAAAATAAACTCATAGGTCAATGTATCAGAATAGAAAACCCAGAAATAACCCCAAATTATATAGTCAATTAATCTTTGACAAAACAGGAAATAATAACAAATGGGAAAAAGAAAATCTCGTCAATAAATGCTGCTGGGAAAACTGGTCAGCTACATGAAAAACAAGAAAAGTGGACCACACTTAACACCATACCCAAGCATAAACTAAAATGTATTAAAGTCCCTAATGTGACACCTGAAACCATAAAAATCCTGGAAGAAAGCACAGGGGAGTAATGTCTCTGACATCAGCCTTAGCAACAGTTTTCTATATATGTCTCTTTAAAAAAGGGGGGCGGGGAAGATTGATTGATGATTGATTGATTTTAGAGACATAGAGGGAGAGAGAGAAGGAGAATGCAGGGAAGAGGGGCAGCAGGAGAGAGAGACTCTCAAGCAGATTCCCCACTGAATGCAGAGCTCAATTTCAGGACCCTGAGATCATAACATGAGACAAAATCAAGAGTCAGGCATTTAACCCCTATATATGTCTCTTAAGCAAGGGAAATAGAAGCAAAAATAAAGTATTAGGACTACATCAAAATGAGAAGCTTCTGTCCAGCTACGGAAACAATACACAAAACTAAAAGCAACCTAAAGAATTGCTGAAGCTATTTGGGAATGACATATATGATAAAGGTTTAGTATCTAAAATATACACACACTATCTAAATCTCACAACACAAAAATGAATAATCCAATTAAAAGGTGGGAAGAAGACATGAATATATTTTTTTCCCAACGAAAACATACAGATGCTCAAAAGTCACAAAAAGGTTGTTGACATCAGTGATTTTCGTGGAATTATAAATAAAAACTACAAAGGGATATCACCTTACACTTGTCAAAAGGGCTAAAGTCAAATACACAAGAAAGAACCAGTGCTGGCTAGGATGTCACGAAAAAGGAACCCTCTTACACTGTGGGTGGGGATGCAAACAGGTGCAGGGTAGACATCTTTTACCTCTTTAGTTATGTTTGTTCTTGGGTATCTTATGGTTTGGGTGCAATTGTAAATGGAATTGATTCCTTGATTTCTCTTTCTGCTGCTTCATTATTAGTGTATAGAAATGCAACAGTTTTCTGTACATTGATTTTGTATCCCGTGATTTTACTGAATTCCTGTATCAATTCTAACAATTTCTTGGTGAAGTGTTTTGGGTTTTGCACATGGAGTTTCATGTTTCATGCAAACAGTGAAAGTTTGACTTCTTCCTTGCCAATTTGGAAGCCTTTTATTTCTTTTTGTTAGCTGATTGCTAAGGGTTGGACTACCAGTACAACGTTAAATCACAGTCATTAGGGTGTAAATCCATGTCTTATTCCTTCCTGACCATGGAGGAAAGCTCTCAGTTTTTCCCTCCTGAGCATGGTATCTGTGAGGTTTTCATATATGACCTTTATTATGTGATGTTCCCTCTATTCCTACTATGTTGGTTTTCATTAAGAATAAATGTTGTACTTTGTCAAATGCTTTATCTGTATCTATTTAGAGGATCATATAGTTCATATCCTTTCTTTTATTAAGGTGCTATACCCTATTGATTGATTTGTAAATATTGAACCACCCTTGTAACCCATAAATAAATCCAACTTAATTATGGTGAATGATTCTTTTAATGTACTGTTGTATTGATTTGCTAGTATTTTGTTGAGAATTTTTGCATCCATGTTCATCAGGGACAATGGCCTGTAGTTCTATTTTTTAGTGGTGTCTTTGACTGGTTTTGGAATCATGGTAATGCTGACCTCATAGAACAGGTTTGGAAGCTGTTCTTGCATTTCTATCTTTTGGAATAGTTTGAGAGGAATTGGTATTAAATGTTCTTTAACCATTTGGTAAAATTCCCCTGTGAAGCCATCTGGCCCTGGACTTTTGTTTGTTGGGAGATTTTTGATTACTGATTCAATTTCTTTGCTGGCTATTGGTCTGTCCAAGTTCTCTCTTTCTTCCTGTTTCACATAATTTATGTTTCTGGAAATTTATCCATTTCTTCCAGATTCCCAATTTGTTGGCCGATATTTTTTCATAATATGCTCTTATAATTGTTTCTATTTCTGTGGTGTTGTGATTCCTCCTCTCTCATCTGTGATTTTATTTACTTGGTTCCCTACTTTTTTTTAAAATAATTCTGGTTTTTTTATTAATTTTTTCAAAGTTCTAGCACCTTTTCATTGATGTGTTTGTTCTACTGTTTTTTCCTGTTGTTCTTTTTTTTTTCTACATCATTTATTTCAGCTCTAATATATATTTTTAATCCCTTTATCTGGTGGCTTTAATCTTCAATTGTTCTGTTTCTAGATCTTTTAGGCATAAATTTAGGATCTGTATTTGCAATTTTTCTTGCTTCTTGAGATAGCCCTGTATTGCTCCATCTTTCCCTTTTATGACTGCTTTTGCTGGATCACAAAATTTTTAGACTGTTAAGTTTTCAATTTCCTTTGCCTCCATGAAACTTTTTTTTTAAATAGGATATGCTGTATTTTATTATTATTATTATGTTATGTTAGTCACCATGAAACCTTGAAACTTTTTATTTATTTTTTAATACCCCTTTTCTTATTCACTTCTTTATTAATTTCCTGATTTCTCATTCATTCTTTTTTGTTCTTTCTTTATTTTTTTCTTTTTCTTTTCTTTTCTTTTTTTTTTTTTTTTTGGTGCAAAAAGGTGGTTTATTAAAGAACAGGGACAGAACCTGTGGGCAGAAAGAGCTGCTGCCCTGGGTTGCGAGGGGTGCCTGATGATATACTTCAGGGTTGGGGAAGGTAAGGAAAAAGGGAGGTTTCAAGAGAATTTTCTTTTTTTAAATGTTTTTTTTTTATTATTATATTATGTTAGTCACCATGCACTACATCCCTGGTTTCTGATGTAAAGTTTGATGATTCATTAGTTGCGTATAACACGCAGTGCACCATGCAATACATGCCCTCCTTACTACCCATCACCAGTCTATCCCATTCACCCAGCCCCTCCCCTCTGATGCCTTCAGTTTGTTTCTCAGAGTCCAGTCTCTCATGCTTCATTCCCCCTTCTGATTACCCCCCTTTCTTTATCCCTTTCTTCTTCTACCGATCTTCCTAGTTCTTATGTTCCATAGATGAGAGAAATCATATGATAATTGTCTTTCTCTGCTTGATTTATTTCATTTAGCATTATCTCCTCCAGTGCCGTCCATGTTGCAGCAAATGTTGAGAACTCCTTCTTTCTGATAGCTGAGTAATATTCCATTGTATATATGGCCACAGCTTCTTAATCCACTCATCTGTTGAGGGGCATCTCAGTTCCTTCCACGATTTAGCTATTGTGGAGAATGCTGCTATGAACATTGGGGTGCATATGGCCCTTCTCTTCACTACTTCTGTATCTTTGGTGTAAATACCCAGCAGTGCATTGTCTGGGTCATAGGGTAGCTCAATTTTTAACTTTTTAAGGGACCTCCACACTGTTTTCCAGAGTGGCTGCACCAACCTGCATTCCCACCAATAATGTAGGAGGGATCCCCTTTCTCCACATCCTCTCCAGCAATTGCTGTTTCCTGCCTTGTTAATTTTTGCCATTCTAACTGGCGTAAGGTGGTATCTCAGTGTGGTTTTGATTTGAATTTCCCTAATGGCTAATGATTTTGAATATTTTTTCATGTATCTGTTAGCCATTTGTATGTCCTCATTGGAAAAGTGTCTGTTCATATCTTCAGCCCATTTTATGATTTGTTTATTTGTTTCTCATGTATTGAGTTTGAGAACTTCTTTGTAGATCTTGGATACCAGTCTTTTATCTGTCACATCATTTGCAAATATCTTCTCCCATTCTGTGGGCTGCCTCTTAGTTTTTTTGACTGTTTCCTTGGCTGTGCAGAAACTTTTAATCTTGATGAAGTCCCACAAGTTCATTTTATCTTTTGTTTCTCTTGCCTTTGGAGATGTATCATGAAAAAGGTTGCTTTGGCCGATGTCATAGAGGGTGCTGCCTATGTTCTCCTCTAGAATTTTGATGGATTCCTGTCTCACATCGAGGTCTTTCATCCATTTGGAGTTTATCTTTGTGTATGGTGTGAGAGAGTGGTCAAGTTTCATTCTTTTGCATGTAGCTGTCCAATTTTCCCAGCACCATTTATTGAAGAGACTGTCTTTTTTCCATTGGATTTTTTTTCTTGCTTTATCAAAGACTAGCTGCCCAAAGAGCTGAGGGTCCATTTCTGGGTTCTCTATTCTGTTCCATTGGTGTATGTGTCTGTTTTTGTGCCAGTACCATGCTGTCTTTGTGATCACAGCTTTGTAGTACAGCTCAAAATCTGGCATTGTGATGCCCCCAGCTTTGTTTTTCCTTTTCAACATTTCCTTGGTGATTCGGGGCCTTTTATGGTTCCATACAAATTTAAGGACTATTTGTTCCAGTTCCTTGAAAAATGTCATCGGTATTTTGATCAGGAAAGCATTGAAAGTGTAGATTGCTCTGGGTAGCATGAACATTTTAACTATGTTAATTCTTCCAATCCATGAGCAAGGAATATTTTTCCATCTTTTTCTCTCTTCCTCAATGTCTTTCAAGAGTGATTTATAGTTTCTAGAATATAGATCATTTACATCTCTGGTGAAGTTAATTCCAAGTTAACATATAGTTTTTGGTGCTATTGTAAATGGGATGGATTCCGTAATTTCTCTTTCTTCAGTCTCATTATTCGTGTATAGAAATGCAACTGATTTCTGAGCATCGATTTTTGTATCCCACCACATTACTGAATTGCTCTATAACTTCTGATAGTTGGGGAGTGGATTCTTTTGGGTTTTCCATATAGAGTATCATGTCATCTGCGAAGAGAGACATTTTGACTTCTTCTTTGCCGATTTGGATACCTTTTATCCCTTTTTGTTGTCTGATTGCTGTTGCAGGGACTTCTAGTACAATGTTGAATAGTAGTGGTGAGAGTGGGCATCCTTGTCATGTTCCTGATCTTAAGGGAAAGCCTTCCAGCTTTTCCCCATTGAGAATAATATTTGCTGTTGGTTTTTCATAGATGGCTTTTGTGAGATTGAGAAATGTACCCTCTATTCCTAGCCTCTGAAGGGTTTTAATCAGGAAAGGATGCTGTATTTTGTCAAATGCTTTTTCTGCATCTATTGAGAGAATCATATGATTTTTGAATTTTTCTCTCTGGATAAAATCTAAGACACTGATAGATTTGTGAATGTTGAACCACCCTTGCATCCCAGGGATGAATCCCACTTGGTCATGATGGATAATCCTTTTAATGTACAGCTGGATTAGCCAGGATCTTGTTGAGGATTTTGGTGTCCATATTCATTAGGGAAATCGGTCTATAATTCTACTTTTTGTTGGGGTCTTTGCCTGGTTGGGGATCAAGCTAATATTGCCTCATAGAATGAGTTTGGTAGTTTTCTTTCTGTTTCTATTTTTTGAAATAGCTTTAGGAGAATAGGTATTATTTCTTCTTTGAATGTTTGGTAGAATTCCTCAGGAAAACCGTCCAGACCTGGAGTTTTATTTTTTGGAAGATTGTTTATCACTGACTCAATCTCTTCATAATTAATTGGCCTGTTTAAAAAATCAATTTCTTCCTGTTTCAGTCTTGGTCGTTTATGGGTTTCCAGAAAGGCCTCCACCTCTTCCAGATTGCTTAATTTATTGGCATAAAGCTGTTGATAAAAGTTTATAATAATCCTTCCAATTTCATTGGTGTTGGTTGTGACCTCCTCTTTTTCATTCATATATATATATATTTTTTAATTTGGTTCCTTTCTCTATTCTTTTGGATAAGTCTTGCCAGAGGTCTGTCAATTTTATTAATTCTCTCAAAGAACCAGCTTCTAGTTCTGTTGATCTGCTCTACTGCACTTCTGGTTTCTGATTGGTGGATTTCTGATCTAATTTTGGTCAACTGCTTCCTCGTGCATGGATTAGGCCTTTCCCTCTGTTGCTGTTCCAGCTTCTTGAGGTGAGAATATAAAAACTGCATTTTAGATTTTTCTATTCTTTTGAGTGAGGCTTGGATGGCTATGTATTTCCCCCTTAGGACTGCCTTTGCAGTATCCCATAGGTTTTGGACTGTTGTGTTTTCATTCTCATTGGTCTCCATAAATTGTTTAAATTAATTTTTGATTTCCTGGTTTATCTTTAGTAGAATGTCCTTTAATCTCCATGTATTTGTGATCTTTCCAAATTTTTTCTTGTGTTTGACAAGTTTCATAGCATTGTGGTCAGACAATATGCATGGCATGATCTCAATCTTTTTGTATTTGTTGAGACCTAATTTTTACCTAGTATGTGATCTATTCTGGAGATTGCCCCATGTGCACTTGAAAAGAATGTGCATTCTGCTACTTTAGGATGAAATATTCTGGATATATCTCTTAAGTCCATCTGGTCCGGTGTTTCCTTCAAAACCATAATTTTCTTGTTGATTTTCTGTTTAGATGGTATTTCCTTTGGTATAATGGGGTGTTGGAATGCTCTACTATTATTGTATTATTATCAATGAGTTCCTTTACATTTTTATTAATTCTTTTATATATTTGGGTGCTCCCAAGTTGGGGGCATTAATAATTACAATTCATAGATCTTCTTGGATAGGCCCCTTTATTATTATATAGTGCCCTTCTTCATCTCTTGTTGCAGTCTTTGGTTTAAAATCTACTTTGTCTTGGGGCGCCTGGGTGACTCCGTCATTAAGCGTCTGCCTGTGGCTCAGGGCATGATCCCAGCATTCTGGGATCGAGCCCTGCAGCAGGCTCCTCTGCTGGGAGCCTGCTTCTTCCTCTTCCACTCCCCCTGCTTGTGTTCCCTCTCTCGCTCTCTCTCTCTCTCTCTCTCTCTCACTCTCTCTCTCTCTGTCAAATAAATAAATAAAATCTTTATAAAAAAACAAAACAAAATAAAATAAAATCTACTTTTCTCATATAAGTATTGCTACTTTGGCTTTCTTTTGATGTCCCTTTGCATGACAAATATATCTCCATTCACTCACTGCCAATCAGCAAGTGTCTTTAGGTCTAAAATGAGTCTTTTGTAGGCAGTATATAGATGAGCCTTTTTTCCCCCCATTCTGACACCCGATGTCTTTTCATTGTAACATTTAATCCATATACATTCAGAGTCATTATCAATAGATGTGAATTTAGTATCATTTTATTACTTGCTTTGTCCTTGTTTTTGGAAATATGCTTTGTCCCTTTCTAGTCCTTGTTGCTTTTGGTCTTTCCCACTAAACGTGTCCCCTTTAATATTTCTTACAGGGATGGTTTAGTGGATCTCCTTTAGTTTTTGTTTGTCTGGGAAATTTTATCTTTCATTCTATTCTAAATGATACCCTTGTTGAATAGGGTATTCTTGGAAAATAGAGTAGTATTTATTTGCTTGTTTGTTTGTTTGTTTTCCCTTTCATCACATTGGTCATATCATGCAACACTCTTCTGGCCTGATAAGTTTCTGTGGATAGTGTGCTGTAAGCCTTATTGGTCTTTCCTCATATGTTAGGGACTTCTTTTGTCTTACTGGTTTTAGTATTTTTTTCTTTATCTCTATATTTTGGAAATTTAACTACAGTATATCTTGGTTTTTCCCTTATTTTATGATTTTGATAGGAGTTCTCTGTGTCTCCTGGATTTGGCTATCCATCACCTTCCACAGATCAGGGAAGTTTTCAGCTATAATCCTCCAGTAAACCTTCTGTTGTCCTTCCCCTCTCCCTCTTCTTCTGGGACTCCTATGATATGAATGTCACTACATTTGAGTCACTGAGTTCCCTAAGTCTACTTTCGTGATCCAGGACTTTTCCTTCCCTCTTTTGTTCAGCTTCGTTATTTTCCATAATTCTATCTTCTAATTCTCTTATTTGTTTCTCTGCTTCTTCCATCTTTGTGGTCATCACATTTAGTTGGTTTCAAATTTCAGTTATTGCATTTTTCATTTTGGCCTGATTGGTTTTAAGCCCTTTTATCTCTATGGTAAGGATATCCCTGATGATTTCTATGCTTTTCCCAAGCCCAGCTAGTATCTTTATGATTTTTGCTTCAAGTGGTAGATCTGGCGTATTACTTGTACCATTTCAATTACATCCCTCACCTTGACCTTTTTTTGTTTCTTATGTTTGGATGAATTCCTCCATATTTGCATTTTGCATAGGTTTCTGTCTTCATCTCTGTGTTAGGGAAGACTGTTATAGTTCCTGCTCCTGATAGTAATGGCTTTTGAAGAAAGGGTCATATAGTGTCCAGGGTCTGGCTTTTCAGGAAATGTCTCCAACGTGTGCTATGTGAAAACTGCTGCTGTGCCATGGATGCTCTTACCTCAGGTCAGTTCTCTGCAGTTTCTCCTTACCTGCCATGGGGACTGTTTGGTGTGGTGAGTTTTAACTAGGAGTGCTCTGATCTGCTTGCTAAAAGAGACCTGATATTATTTCCCATAGAACAGAAGCTTTGCAGAACTCTCTGGTCAGTAGACATGGTGTGTGTGGGATTTGTGCTGGTCTTCTGAGGGTGGAGCTTGGTGCACTGGCCCTTAGTTACACTTGTCCTAACAAAGCAGTACCAGTGGAATACAGTGGGATGGGACTTGTAAGTGAATTAGGCAGGCAGCGTTGCCACTGTGCTGTTTATGGAAGTTGGTTTATGCTGAAGGGTAAGGCAAGGAAATTGTGCAAGTCCCCTCCTTTGTCCCTGGAAAGGGGTGTCTGTGCTTGTTGCTTACAGGCAAACACTTTCATAGGAGCAAATTATTTCCACTGGTAAGTCACAGGCATTTTTCAGATCCCTGAATTCATACTGTGTGTCTCTGGTTTGCTTGCTTTCCTGGAGTAGCTGAGCACACCCTGGAGTCTGCACTAGTTAGGCCTTTTGACTCTTAAAATTACAAATTTCAGGGATCTGGTGTGTGTGGGGGGGAACCTGTGCTGGTCCTCTGGGAAAGCATCTTTTCACTCTGGGAATGACCTAGGTTTAACCCAGAAGGGCACTTACGCCAGAGCACAAGTGTATGTGATTTGGAGCAAGCTGGCTAAGCAGTCAGTCCTGGTTAGTTGCCATCAGCAGGTGTCTCTGCACCTATGCTGAGGGGTGAGAAAGGGAAATGGCGCCGCAGGTTTTTTAACCTTGAGAAGGCATTGCTACCTCTAACAGATTGCCTTAAAAAGAACAAAGACTCTCTCCCTGTGCCATTTAGGTTATCCTTAGTCCACACAGTGTTCCCTGAGATTTTTTGCCTGACTTTGGTCCTGGGGTAAGGCAGAGTCCTCAGTGCTCTATCCCACCCAATTCTGGGGACCTCTGAAACTCCAGTCTTTGAGACCCTGTCGTTTCAAAATCTCACAAAATTCAGCCCTTCTCATTTTCTTGGCAAATAACTTTGGAAAAATGTTCTCCTTGTATGTACGCCTGTGCACTCCACTTTTTATCACCTTTCTCTATGACCAGGGATCCCTCCCCTTCCCAGTGCCCACAATCCATTTCTTCCCCAAACAACATCTCCACACTTCCTACCTTCCACAAAGTGGCCTCTTTTCTCCCTCTAGCTGTGAATTTGTTCCATCAATCCACAGATCACTGTCTTGAGTATATAGAATGGTTTGATAATTATCTAGTTGTATTTGAGTGATGAAACACACCTTGGGTCCTCCTACTATGCTTCTTTCTTACAAGAAAAATGAAAGCTTGAATACTTGCAAAGGCATGTATGAAGCTAGAGAGTATAACACTAAGTGTGTAAGTCAGTCAGAGAAAGACAAATTCCATAAGATTTAATTCATACGTGGAATTTAAGAAACAATTAAGCAAAAGAGAAAAAAGAGAGAGAGAAAGAGAAAGAGAAAAACCAAGAAACAGACTCAAGTATAGAGAACAAACTGATCCCTAACAGAGGAGGGTTTGGTGGAGGGATGTATGAAATTGGTGATGAGGATTAAGGAGTACATGTGTTATGAACACTGGGGGAGGTATGGAATGGGTGAATCACTAAATTGTACACCTGAAACTAATCTAACACTGAATCTAATGATACTGGAAGTAATAAAATAATAATAATAATAATAATAATAATAATATAATAAATTTATATGGTAAAAAGACAAACTGGAAACATAAAAAATACTGTTATCATCACAAAAAGACAGAGGAAGTATGGAAGACAAATATAAGTACAAAACTTAGTACTAGAATTCCTAGCCTCAGAAATCAGACAACAAAAAGAAATAAAAGGCATCTAAATTGGCAAAGAAGAAGTCGAACTTTCTCTCTTCACAGATGACATGGTAGTATGTGTTGAAAACGCAAAAGACTCCACCCCAAAAATGCTAGAACTCATACAGGAATTCAGCAATGTGGCAGGATATAAAATCAATGCACAGAAATCAGTTACAATTCTATACACTAACAGAGAGACAGAAGAAAGAGAAAAAATAATGAATAGATCCCATTTACAATTGCACTAAAAAACACAGATAGCTAGGAATAAACCTAGCCAAAGAAGTAAAAGATCTATATTCTGATAACTACAGAATATTTATGAAATAAATCAAGGAAGACACAGGAATTGGAAAAAACATTCCATACTCATGGATCGGAAGGATAAATATTTTTAAAATGTCTATGCTGCCCAGAGCAATCTACACATTCAATGAAATCCTTACCAAAATACCATTGACACTTTTTTACAGAGCTGGGACAAATAATCCTAAAATTTTGGTGGAACCAGAAAAGACCCTGAATAAGCAAAGGAATGTAGAAAAGGAGAACCAAAGCTAGTGGCATCGCAATGCCGGACTTCAAGCTGTATTGCAAAGCTGTGATCATCAAGAAAGTATAGTACTGGCACAAAAACAGACACATAGATCAATGGAACAGAATAGAGAACCCATAAATGGAACCATAACTCTATGGTAAATTAATCTTCGACAAAGCAGGGAAGAATATCCAATGGAAAAAGACAGTCTCTTGAACAAGTGTTGTTGGGAAAATTGGACAGCTCCATGCAGAAGAATGAAACTGCACCACTTTCTTACACCATACATGAAAATAAACTCAAAATGGATGAAAGACTTAAATGTGAGACAGGAATCCAACAAAATCCTGGAGGAGAACACAGGCAGCAACCACTTGGACCTCAGCTGCAAGAACTTCTTGCTAGACATGACTTCAAAGGCAAGGGAAACAAAAGCAAAATGAACTATTGGGACTTCATCAAGATAATTTTTTTTTCTTTCCCACAGCAAAAGAAACAGTCAACAAAACCAAAAGACAACCTACAGGGAGAGACTATATTTGCAAATTTCTTATCAGATAAAAGGCTAGTATCCAAAATTTATAAAGAACTTACCAAACTCAATACTCAAAAAACAAATAATCCAGTCAAGATATGGGCAGATGACATGAACAGACATTTCTCCAAAGAAGACATACAAATGGCCAATAGACACATGAAAAAATGCTCCACATCACTTGGCATCAGGGAAATACAAATCAAAACCACAATGAGATACCACCTCACATGGTCAAAATGGCAAAAATTAACAAGTCAGGAAATAACAGATAATGGCGAAAATGTGGAGAAAGGCAACAACACACTTGCACTATTGGTGAGAATAGAAGCTGGTACAGCCACTCTGGAAAACAATATGGAGGTTCCTCAAAAAGTTAAAAATAGAGCTACCCTATGACCCAGCAATTGCAGTAGATATTTATCCAAAGAATACAAACATTGCAATTGGAGGGACACCTGCACCCCAATGTTTATAGCAGCAATGTCCACAATAGCCAAAATATGGAAAAAACTCAGATGTCCATTGAGAAATGAATAGGTAAAGAAGATGTGGTATATATTTAAATACAATGGAATTTTACTCAGCCGTCAATAAATTGAAATCTTACCATTTGCAAGGATGTGGTTTGAACTGGAGGGCATTATGCTAAGTGAACTATGTCATTCAGAGAAAGAAAAGTATTATATA
Source organism: Ursus arctos (assembly GCF_023065955.2). Lineage (NCBI taxonomy): Eukaryota > Metazoa > Chordata > Mammalia > Carnivora > Ursidae > Ursus > Ursus arctos. The sequence continues at coordinate 7,258,014 of NW_026623067.1, read as the reverse complement.
ATTTCATTCATATGTGGAATTTAAGAAACAAATCATAAGGGAAGGGAGGGAAAAGTAAAAGAAGATGAATTCACAGACACAGAAAAACCATAGGAGACTCTTAACTATAGTAAACAGGGTTGATGGATGGGAAGTGGGTGGGGGGATTGGGTAAGTGGGTGATGGCTATTAAGGAGGGCACTTGTAGTGAGCACTGGGTGTTATATGTAACTGATGAATCACTAAACTACCTCTGAAACTAATAATACACTATGTTAATTAATTTAATTTAAATAAAATTTTTAAAATAGGTATAAATAACCACAAGTGGAAAACAGTAATAGAAATGGTAGATATTAGGGACACCTGGGCGGCTCAGTTGGTTAGGCATTTGCCTTTGGCTCAGGTCATGATCCCAGAGTCCTGGGATCAAGCCCCCCATCTGGCTCCCTGCTCAGTGGGGAGTCTGCTTCTCCCTGTGTCTCTCCTCCCAGCTTGTGCTGTCTCTCTAGTGCATGCACATGCACGCACACATGCTCAATCTCTCTTTCAGATAAAAAATAAAATCTTTAAAAAAGGACTCGTAAACCATTATAAACTAATCACACTTAGCAAATATACAAAAAACACTTCTCTAAACAACATACAACATGCAAGTTCTTAATTCATATGGACCAATCTCCAGGATTGGCTATATGTCAGGTCATGAAATAAATTGTAATAGGCTTAAAGTGTTGTAATCATATAAAGCATCTTTTCTGATAAATATGTAATGAGGCAAGCAATGAAAAACAGAAGAAACACTGGAATTCATAATTATATGGAAATTAAACAACATACAAGTAAAAAATAGGAGGTTTAAGAAATCACAATGGAAATTAAAAAATCAGCTTGTGGCATATGAAAACAGAAACAAGCACTTTTTAATGTATCATTTTATTTAGACTGCGTATTATTTAAAATGTTACAAGGCTTAAGTGAATAACTGAAACTTTCAATTTTGGGGAAACAAAACAAAGATAATGAGGCATACGACATTCAGATAAAGCAGTGCTAAAGAAGAATTTATCACAGCAAGCATTTACATTTAAAATATAAGAAGTTCTCAAATCAACAACTAAATGTAATACCTTAATCAACTAGAAAATAAAACAAATTAAACTCAAAGGTAATGAAAGGGAAGAAATAATAAAGATTAGAGCAGAGAAAAATAATATTGTATAGAAAAAACTCCAAAGCAAAACATCAAAACTAATATGTGGTTCTTTGAAAATTGACAAAACTTCACCCAAGGGGCTACATTAACCAAGGGGGAAAAAGGACAGGAAGCCCAAAATATTAATACCAGCAATGAGAGTGGGTACCTTATTATAAATTTTATAGAAATAATCCAATTATGGGTGGAATATGAATAATCATACCTTAAAAATGGGATTGCCAAGAATAAATGGGCAAATTACTAGACACGAGTATTACCAAAACTGAGTCAAGAAGAAATATAAAACCTGAGTAGACCTATAATTAGTAAGGAAATCGAATAAATAATTAAAACCTTTCAACAAAGAATATCTTTGGGCCAAATGACTTCACTGGTTAATTTTTCCAAGAGTCCGGGGCTGGGGCTCAGGGGTTCCCAATCCCCGGCGTTGGGGCGCCAGGCCCCTTGGGAGGAGCCCCTCGGGGCCGATCTAGGGTTGGGCTTAGCCCCCAGGAGGCTGGCAGGCCTGATCCGACGGCTGTGTGACGAGCGGAGGGGCGGGCCGAGGTGAGGGCGCTGGTGAGCGGGAGCATGGTCCTAAGCGTTTTGGCTACCTAGTCCAAATGTAGGTTGTTTTAGTAAGGTTTTGTTATATATGTAGATATACAAGTGGGCTTCCTGGACCCCAGTTCTTAGAATAACATAAGCGATTGTACAAAAGGTGATATGCTTAACATTTTAGAATTTAGGTATTCCATTTTCTTTTTCTTTTTCTTTCTTTTTTTTTTATCTTTATCTAAGTGTTTAGGTCTCACTGGGCTAAAATATTATTTAAGAATGATATGCCTCTGGGTTTGGGAGTGAATGGTGATTTAAAGTGTACCTTGTTGCATGGAAATTTCTTGAGGTAGGCAGGTGACCTAGAGTCAAGATAACCCATTTCATGACCAATTTATTTTAGCAGAGAAGTCCTGGGGTTAAGCAGGAAGTGCTATAAGAGCTTTAAGATGGACAACCCATGCCCACCAATATTTGTTCCATCCTTGCTTCCAGATTCCATTAGCAATAGCTTCACATCCATACAAAACAAGACAAACAAACAGGTGCATCCTAACCCACCGGCAGTAACTGCACACTGGCCTAGCAAAGACCCTGCGTGCTCCACTGGCAGTTTCGATGGAACTCAGGACTGGGGAAAGGTGGAATCAACAAACCAAAATGTGAGGATTGTGGCCTGAACTGGGGACAAGGAAAAGTGGGAAAATGGCTGAACCAGTGAGAATGAGGATTTTGCACAGGACTGAACTTTCAGAAAGAGTAAATCCAGACTAGAGAGTCAATTAAATTGAGATCTTGACACAAAGACAGCAGAACGGAGAACTGGGAAGACCTTGGTTAGTACCCTCCAAACTGGTGAGAAAGACAGAAATCAAAAGGGCTCACAGGTACCATGCCTGTGTTTCAGGTTGTCCCCAAAGCCATCCGAAGTCCCTTCAATCTCACCACTGCTTCCAAACTTGTTTAAGACAAAATACAACGGAGTCAATTTAGAGATCAAGTTGACTTTCTTCAATGATTCATAAATGAGACAGCACCCCTTCTGACAAATGGAAAGGAAGACTGAGGAATTGTATGAAATGGGAGACTTTTAAAGGCAGAAGGGAGCAGGAACAAGGAAAGACTGATTACCCTATATTACCTTGGGGGTTATGGGGTCTAACAGACAGTTTGTCTCACAACTGACAAAAAAAAATGCAGATTGCCTGCTTTAAGATAGCCAACCTGGAAGACTTTGAAACTACATTTTGGTTAGTTGGTTTACTGATGTGGGGCTTAGCACAATTGACTCTCTTTGACCTGGTGTCTCTTTTAAACAGTACCCAAATTGTGTGAATCACAAACTTTTGTGTCTGCTACTAAATGGTAAGTGTTCACTAAATATTTGGTGATTAAAAAATTATTTGGTTTAAACAGCAGCTTTTATTTTTCCCATCTAAATTTTGAAGACAAGTACAGTAGTGGGGGTTAATGTAAATCTTACAGCAAGAACCCAGTTACTATTTTATCGGATATTCTCACAAATCTAACCTTCATTTTATTCCATTAAAAAGAATTTCATCCCTCAAAAGTGGAAGGAAAGAAGGAATACTCATTTTTGTTTCTGTAAACTAAACTTTACTCATTTAATATTTAAGAAATTCTCAATACATACAGGTGTGCATTATAAAATCATTCAAATAAATACCATTTTCTTTAAAATTTGCAGCTTCTGGCCTGAACCATGAAAAAATGAAATAATGAATGAGAAGTGGTAGATAATAATTATTAACAACTGGATGAAAATAAGAATAACTGAGAGGAGACATAATTAACTCTGAGTCAGGGACAATGTAGGTGGAAGTCTGCTGAATAATTCTATATCTGAGAGACATCATTGTTCAGCTCTCAAATTATCTGGAATAGATTTTCATAAACATTGAAAAAATAGAAGAAGACTTGGATAATGTGTTTCTTCCCTCTGTGGCTCCTTCTGAGGTTAAGGTCTTGTGGTGGAAGGAATGACCTGTAGGTGCAGACACAATAGGTGGGAGTTAGCTCGCTGCTTTTCTGAGCCAGAAGGCTGCTGGAATGAAGAATGTCCAGAAGATCATTCTGACAGCCTGGACTTCCCAGTATTTGCTTGTGATGACTTGATCTCCATTTCCAGGGTTATAGGCATAAAAAGTGGGATTAGTCTTGACTTTGTAGGAATGTCAGTAAGAGGGACTTCAATGATGCCATTGAAGGAGAACAAAATTTGCCACCTTGAAATATGCCTCATGGACATAAATATTATTTTTGACTGGTTATTTTTAAGAAACAGTGGACATGGAAAAACACCGTAAACTGGAGTAGAAGTTACCCTTTTGTAAGAGACATATCTGATTTTTAAGGATTATTTTATTTGTAAAGTTTTGTCCCTCTCTACAAGAAGGATGGACAGATCTCAAGAAATTCTTATCAAAGGAGAAAGCAGCGACTAAAATTTTCACAACCACCATGCCCTGGTTTATTCTCCTTTTCTGATACCCTCTCATAACTGGCTTTCCTGGTCCCCTACACTCTTTGTGTTTATTTGAAGGTAGTTTTTAAAGTAATGGCTTGAGTAATTTCAGGCAGTCACTCAGAGTTTCTGGATCTCTCCATATACAGGAGATATAATGTATTAATAAATTTTTGTCTGGTTTTCTGTTAATCTATTTCTAAGTATTTATTTATTTATTTACTATTTATTTATTTATTTAAGAGAGAGAGAGAGAGAGCACAGGGTGGGTGACAGGCAGGTGGAGAGGAAGGAGAGAAGCAGACTCCTTGCTGAGCCTAGAACCCTATTCAGGGCTTGATCTCACAACCCTGGGATCATAGCCCAAGCCAATACCAAGAGTCAGACACTTAACTGACTGGACCACCCAGGCATGTTAATCTAGGTGTAATAAGAACCTAGAAGGACCCTGAAATGTGGAACCATTATCGTGCCCCACACACAGCATTTTCTGATACTACCAAGTACTGTGCCTTCATCTTCCTTTCAGCAAACTAAGTCCAGAGACCTAGTGTGGTTTGCCTTAGGCCATGGTACATCAGGGATAATAAATGTTCCAGTTCTCCTGATTTCCTCCAATATTCAGTACCTGAAAGAGATAAGGAATCTCTCATGGGTATCCCTGTTCAATTCCACATTCCCTCAGGTTATTTCCAAAGATAACCACTGACAAAAAACAGTGGTTTTTTGACAAAAACAGCAGACATTCTCACATTTTGCTGATTTGTATGGTAAGACTCCCTTCCTATTCACTCATTCTAACTTTCTCAAGGCTGGCCTCATATATGTGTGGCCTGGGCACTTTCACAGGGTCCCAGACTCACAAAGACTCTTTTGTTGCTTTAATGTCCAGTTTTTGCCATCTTGAAATTTTTAACAGTTTTCTCTCTGAGTCAACATGTGAGCAGAAGAGCTGGGGGGCAGCATTGGCATGTGACTTTGGCCCAGCAACAGGGCCTGCACATATGGGCTCAGACATCATGCTCACACAGCAGTCCCCCCGGCCTCCTCACAGGAATACACGCATCTTGCTCAAGGTGCCACAGGACCCCAAGGGAGTAGCTCTGTTGGAACTGGGATCAGATTGGTGACAGTGATGACAGCAGCAGCTGCAGAGGCAGCAACAATGGTGGAAGGAGCCACTGCCAGGAGAGAGAAGGAGCTGTGCCTGGCAACAGCAGTGACTCATGGTGGGGGTACGAGCTGAATTCCATCCCAAAGATCATTCCTGTGTCATTTACAAAATTATTAACTATCTTGCCTGAGAGTCAGTGCAGGAAATGCTATGGAGCTTAAGCAAGAATCCTCATCAGTATTTATCACAAAATGAAAGCACACACATTGTTATTTCAATAAAGTATATTGGGAAGTTACTAGAATTAATAAAATAATCCAAAATCTATGGTTTTAAAAAGTGCTGCAACATTGCAAAGTTAATGCCCACAGGTTTATAAATAAATATACAATTTAAAAATGTTAAAAAGATTTAAAAATTAGTATGAAATATTATTGTTGGGAAAGAATACTTTTCATATGAGGTTTTATAACCAGAAAGAAAGAAGTAACAGCAGATTAACTTGTAATAGAAAATGCAGTGATAAAATGAACAAATGTGAATTTGAAACATGAAGTGACATCCAGTTTTTATACGAAGTCCACATATTTCCAGAAATTGTAGAGGATTCACTAAAATTCCATTTATTAAAATTATATTAAAAAAAACAAATTCAGATTTATGTATAAAATTATCACTTTAAAACAGTTTACTACAGAAATATTTTAGAAAAAAAATTTCTCCTGAGAAAGTAAAAGTATATATTTAGATATAATGTGTCAAAAATTCAGTCCAATGTTTTCACCACTTATACATACTCTTAATAGCTAGAGTAACATAAGAATACAGATTCTTCTCAAAATTAAAAATGAGCAAAATTTAATTGCAGCTTAGTATTTTCCATGACTGATTAACAACGCTTTCGACTGTACTGATAGAAAACTGAAGTTCCTAAAAGTATAAATTGAAAAATAAAATTGGAAAAAAGTGAGCCAAAACATCTTATGAGCAATGAAGCCATCACAGAATAGTGTATTACTATGTATTATCCATAAAATTATAACACAAAAATGTTTGTCATTTGGATTGCATTTCATATGTAGTAATTTTTTTTTAAGAAAAAAAAATCTTGCTGTTTGAAGAAGAAAGCTCATATTTTCTCTTTGTGCAGTGCGCTGTAAATTATGCAGGGTATGAGCAGTCTCCTTTCTGCCAAGTCCGAGAAAGTAAAGACCATTTCTTCACTTACCAGTGAGGAGCAGTAATAGCAATCTACTTGAGTTGGAAGTTCACCTGAGCTGAGAGGTTTTTATTAGATTTGATGGTGGTTCCTGTTTTGAAAAGTGATTTATCAATGACATTTTATTGGTGTATGTAAGTTTACCTCCCAACAACCTGTTTCAGTAGAACTATGAGACATAGTGAGTGGAAAATAAAATATTACATGAGAAACATGATTTCATACAATGATAGCAGTGGCTATTGAGCATGTGTTTAGTGTGGGGGGTGGTCATGGGAATGTCCTGGAAATTGCTAATCCTACTAAACTTTCAATACACTCAGCTTACCATTGACCTCACAATTTCTTGATCTCTGTTAACACATTAAAGCCCTTATACTTGATCTTGAGGAATACATGATATGAAATAACTTTTCTAGGATTCACTTCCCTAAAAGGAGAACAAACTTGTATTTAACTCAGAATGGTGTAAGGATATTAGAATCTCTGATTAAGTCTCAGCTAAATCTTTTTTTTTTCTTTTTTAGATTGTGTTTATTTATTTGAGATAGAGTGAGTGAGAGAGAGAGAGCATGAGCAGGATGTGTGCAGAGAGAGAGGGAGAAGCAGGCTCTCCACTGAACAGGGAGTCCGAGGTAGTGCTATACCCTAGGACCCTGGGATCATGACCTGAGCCAAAGGCAGAAGCTTAAATGAATGACCCACCTGGGCACCCCTCAGGTAAATCCTTCTAAAGAGAAGTTACCACAAACTTAAAACACACACACACACACACACACACACACACACACACACACAAACACACACACACACACAAAATAAAAAACAAAACAAAACAACAACAACAAAAAACAACAAGTAACTGGCAGAGATAAGTCACAAGTCTACAAGAAGTTTTCTGACTTCCAGTTAGATTGAGACATTCAGGAGACATTCACTTTTCTGTTTACATGTATTGGAAAATAAATTGCAAATACTAGAACTGTTATGTTGAATGACAACTTCAGTTAGAAAGTTTCTATTTTTATTTCTACATGAAAAATAACCATTTTCATTGAAAACATATTAGCAAACAAGTGTATTTGAAATCCATGAAAAAAAGTACCATAAAGGAAAAAAAAATATATATATATATGGCTCATAATGACATACATATTTGCAAGATAATTTTATCCACACATGAGTGATTTTCTTCTCTTCTTATTTTAGTCCTTACACTCTAAACATAAAATAATATTTTAGTTACTGGACACTGAAGAATGGACTTATAATCAGTGGTGGGTACATATGTAAGAAGCTTTGTCTACATTTTTACAGAGCAGATCCTCTGAATCACTTTTCTCAGGGCCCCCATCACCTCCTTGTTTCTCAGGCTGTATATGATCGTGTTGAGCATTGGGGTCAGGATGGTGTAGAAGACAGCCAGAACCTTGTCCTCTGTGGGAGATCGGAAGGATCTTGGGTGTAGATAAGTGTAAATAAAGGGTGCAAAGTATAAGGTGACCACAGTGAGGTGGGTGCTGCAGGTTGAATAGGCCTTCTTTCTCCCTTCTGTTGACCGCATGTGGCAGATGGTAAAGAGGACCCGGCCATAGGAACATGCAGTGCCAATGAAAGGAAACACAAGGAAGAAGATGGTGCTTAAAACACCGTGTACTCATAGACCCAGGTGTCCATGCAGGCCAGAGTCAACATGGCGGGGACATCACAGAAGAAATGGTTGATGGTCCTGGATCGACAGTAAGGGATACCAAAGGCATATACAGTGTGGGCACAGGAGTTGACTGAGCCCATTATCCAAGATCCCATTACCATTAGCACACACACTTTTTTTTTCATACGGATGGGATAGTGGAGAGGAAAGCAAATAGCCACATAACGATCATAAGCCATAGAAGCCAATAGTAAACCTTCTGTACCAGCTAAAGTAATGAAGAAGAAGCTCTGAACCCCACACCCGATGAAGGAGATAGACTTCTTTCCAGAGAGATAATCAGAAGCCATCTTGGGGACAATGTTGGAGATGTAGTTTAGGTCAATGAGAGAGAGCTGACTGAGTAAGAAATACATGGGAGTGTGGAGATGGGTATCTAGGAAGATGAGCAGAATCATGGACAGGTTCTCAAACAGAGCCATTAGAAAGATAAGAATGATGACAATGAAGAAGAAGAGGCCCATTCTTGTTGGTGGGAACAACCCCAAGAGGATGAAATCAGTTGATGTTTGAGTATAAATTTCCATGGGGCATTGATAGGATTTTCCTACAATCAGACAGAAAAGTAAGTCAAGTATAGAACAAGAAGCACTTTTTAATGTATCATTTTATTTAGACTGCGTATTATTTAAAATGTTACAAGGCTTAAGTGAATAACTGAAACTTTCAATTTTGGGGAAACAAAGCAAAACACTATTTAGTGACCCAGAGATCAAAATTTGAAGATGCAAGCATTAGTAGCTTATGTCTTTTCTAGGAAATCCTTAAAGTTATTAAAAAATGACATATATTTATTAAGAATTCATTAGGAAAATTATGTTTAAATGATGTACACAAACACAAGTATTGCCAAAATCAGATGTTTATTCTAAATACATGCATAGAAAATCAATGTAAATACATACATTTTTTAGTTATTTTAAGCACAAATGTTTATGACCCATAAATGATGATTTTTCTCTCATATCTAAGACTTATTCTAAAGCTGCAGCAGGCTATCAGCTTCTGTTGAGGAGCAACATTTCCTTCTTGAGTCCTCTTTACACAGTAATATCTAATCAAACATCCTTTAAGTCAGGTAAAAGTATTGCTTTCATCTGTTCTGAAATCTTAAATGAAGTCTTATTGTTAAGTACAATTTATAGAAAATCGTTTCCTTCTGCCTCCTCAACCAGTTTCTGGAAGTTCATGTAGACCCTTCAACTAAATTTCTACACACCATACTCATGGTAGGTTTCACAAATAGGAAAGAGTTCTTCCAAATAGCATATGTTATGTCTCTCTGTTTCTCCAGTACTTATATGATATACACTGCTCTATGGTGTTTTGTCTTACTCATTTTTCTTTTTTTCTAAGTTTTTATTTAAATTCCAGTGAGTTAACTTACAGTGTGATATTAGCCTCAGGTGCAGACCTTAGTAATTCCTCACTTACATACAACACCCAGTGCTCATCACTTCAAAGCTCTCCTTAATCCCATCTCTTCTTCACCCATCCCCAACCCACCTCATTGCTGGTAACCATCAGTTTGTTCTCTATAGTTAAGAGTATGTTTCTTGGTTTATCTCTCTCTCTGTTATTGGCCTTATCATTATTAGTTTTGTTTCTTAAATTCCCCATCTGAGTGAAACATTTTATTTAAAACTTTCCAATTCTAGAATAGTGTGTGAATTTAGTCACATACATTTGTCATCTGTCCCTCTTAAAAATATTATGCTGACAAAAAAATTGTAAGTCAAAACAGAACAGGCATCAAAAGGCACAATGAGAGATAAAACAGTTCAGGACCCTTGAATAAATGAATTTAGATAAAGGAATGATCAGTCACTTAAGTGGAAAAAAGGAAATAGCATCCTAAGACTCCGGGGGAGGTATGAGGAGGAATTCTCCACCCACATCGTAAGTGAACAAGATCTACACAGTATGTAGTAATTAAGTCTTAAATATTATTCTAGATCCAAATGATACCACGCTTTTAGGAAGTCTGAAACATGAAACAGGAATATGCATACATATGTGTGCAAACACACACACACACACATAGACATATTCACCCACTCATGCTCAAATATAAAATGAGCCAAAATGTTTGGGAAATATACAAATATTTTTTAATGGAACTCATGTTCAAAGAAGTATGAAATGTTATTAATTCACAATATAAACACTACTAGATAAATAAAAAGACATGTTGGGTAAAAAGAAAGGCTCTTGCAAACATAAATATATATAGATATAGATACAGATACAGATATATATACAGAAACACTCAGATATACTTATATATATGATAGAAAAGATTAAGGGAAAGCTTTTTTTTAAGATTTATTACTTATTTTGTAGAGAGAGAGAGCACATACACGCAGAAATGGGGGAGGGGCAGAAGGAGAGGGAGACAGAAGCACACTACCTTCCTATGTGGGGCTCAACATGGGCCTGGATCTCAGGACACTGAGATATTGACCTGGGTCAAAAACAAGAGTTGAACGCTTAACCAGCTGAGTAACCCAGGTCCCCCATGGATTAAGTAAAAATTTTAAAGATAAGCTGAAAAAACAAATCTACCCAAATTAAAAGAAAACAGCAACAAAACATGAAAGATTGTCATTTTGTAACATTTGGAGAATTGGAGAATTAATATACGGGAACACATATATGCTTATTGTCATTCTTAGATATACATACACCAAGATAATAATGGAGTTAATATTATCAAAAGAAAATGTTTTTCAAAATTATATATATGATCCACCATATTCAAACAGGATATATAGAACACAGAAAAAAAATGTGAAAATATTTTATCGAAAGATGCTGTCTTAACAATTCTAAATGTCTTCTTGAAAACATTTTCTAAAATTTCTCAATATCACCTGTAAACATATGGACCTAAAAATGTTTTGAAAGAGATAGTAGTAATAATGATGAGAAGTAATAATGAGGAGATAATATTCTACACATAGACATAGTAACTAAAATATCATCAGGTTATACAGCAATTTATATTTTTTTGTATCTTAGCAATAAATACTAAAAGGTATAACAATACTGTCAACCTTGCCATTCTTTTTTATGATAATTTTTATTATGTTATATTAGTCACCATACAGTACATCCCTATTTTTTTGTAAATTTATATGATTCATTACTTGCGTATAACACCCAGTGCCCCATGCGATACGTGCCCTCCTTAATACCCATCTCCTTGCCATTCTAAACACAAAATGGGATGTAACTATTTTAAAAGGACGGGAAAAGGGAAAAAGGAGTTGGATGTCATTGTACAGGGAGGGGGAGTTTCTTCATCCACAGTGGCTGGAATGACAAGTCAAAAATGATCTTTGATATTTAGAATTTAATTATTAAAGATAAACATATTAGTGGAAAATACATGGGTAAATTGAAAACATAAAAACGTGGTAAAGTAATATGAAATAATTTCCTCAATGATCAGGAGTGGGTAACGAGAACACTGTTTTACCCTATGATGTGTTGAGATCATGTTCCTACCTTACTTGAATAAAATATTAAGGTGATTCAAAAACTGATGGCACATTTAAAAATGTAACTCACAATACCATTCACAACTATCATCTACTCAAACCATGGCACATTTAAAAATGTAACTCACAATACCATTCACAAGTATCATTCTACTCAATAGTGAAAACTGAAAGCGTTTCCTCTAAAAAAAAAAAAAAAAAACTAAGCAAAACAACTCCTAATCAACATTGTACTGAAATTAAAACCAGAGCAATTAGGCAGAAACAAACAAACAAAAAATATTGAAATTGGAAATAAAGAAGTAATACGATCCTTATTGGCAAACATTATTTTACATGTAGAAAATTCAAAAGTGTCTACAAAACTATGATAGAACTAATAAACAAATTTAGCAAAGTTTCAGGGTACAAAATCATTTGTGCTTCTATACCCTAATAATGTAAAATCATAAGAATTCTTTTAAAAATGGTATAGTACACTAACATTATAATAAAAAACCATAAATACTTGGGAATAAACTTAAGAAGTGGGAGAAAACTGTGCACTGAAAGTCACAAAACATTGCTGAAAGTAATTGAAGAAAAAACAATTAACAAAAACACCATGTGTTGATGGATTGGTAAAATTAATATTGTTAACATGTAAATGCTACCATAAGCCAACTACAGATTCAATGAAATGTCTATCATAATCCCCATGAAGTTTCTACAGAAATAGAAAAATACATTTAGAATCAATATATCATCTCAAGTGTCCCTGGATAGCCAGAACAATCTTATGAAATAATTAGAGAGCTCATTCATTCTGATCAAAAACTTACTAAAAAAGCTATGATAAAGACAAACAGTGTAGGGACACCTGGGTGGCTCAGTCAGTTAAGTGTCTGCCTTCAGCTCAGGTCATGATCTCAGGGTCCTGGGATCAAGCCCTGTATCAGCCCTTTGCTTGGCAGGGAGGCTGCTTCTTCCTCTGCCTGCTCTGCAGGCCACTCAACCAGCTTTTGCTCTCTGTCTCTAACAAATAAATAAATAAAAATAAACTAAAATCTTAAAAAAATAAAAAAATAAAAATAAATAAAAACAGTGTAGTATTGGCACAGAGACACAAACCAATAAAATAAATACATCAGAATAAATATTTCCCATATGTGGTCAAATGATTTTTAAAAACATTTTCCACATCACACTGGGTTGTCTTTTTTTTTCATTTGTATTTAATATTTATTTATTTGTATTTGAGAAAGGGAGAGAGCGGGGGGGGGAGGCAGAGAATCTCAAGGAGACTCCCCACTGAGCATGAAGACCAATGTGGGGCTCCATGTCATGAGCCTGAGATCAGGACCTGAGCCGAAATCAGGAGTCTGACAGCCAACTGAGCCACTCAGGTGTCCCAACGGGATTGTCTTTTCAAACAATTGTGCAGGGAAAACTGGATATCCACATGCAAATAATGAAATTGAACCATTACTTTACGCCATATAGAGAAATTAACTTAAATAGATCAGATAGCTAAATAGAAAGATAAAACTATATACTTTTAGAAGAAAGCATAGGGAAATGTGCCACAACACTGGATTTAACTGCACTTTCATGGTTATGACACCAAAATGTGTGTGGGATCATCAACAATATAGACAAACTTGACTTCCTCAAAATTAAAAAAATATTATGTCCCAAAAATCTATCAGCACACTGATGAGAAAGCCACAGAATGGGAAAAAAAGTGTGCAAAGTATATATCAGATAAGGAATTGATATAAAGAATATTATGAAGAACTATAGGTGAACAACAGAAAATCTAATTTAAAGTTTGCAGAACCAGTTGAATAAACATTTCTCCAAAAATATGAGCTATGACAATGAAGCACAGGTGAATAGGTTCATAATCAATAATTGTTAGGGAATTCAAATTGAAAGTACAGAGAGATACCCTCTCACCCATTAGGATGGCTACTACTACAAAGTAGGCAAGAGCAAGATTGATGGGAATGTGAAAAAAATTACACACTTGTGCAGTGCTGGTGACAATGAGGATGGTAAAAGTAGTGTGAAAAATGCCAGAGTAACGTCTCAAAATAAAAATAATTACAAACCTAGAATCACCCTAGGATCCAGCAATTGCACTCTGAGTATATGTGGAAGGGAAATAAAACCAGAGTCTGGAATAGATATCTGCATAGCCGTGTTTATAGCAGCTTTATTCACAGTAACTGAACGGTGGAAGCCACAAAAGTGTCCGCAAATACAGGGTATGTATATATGATACTATTCAGTTTAGAAAAGAAAGAAATTCTGCTCTATGCCACAACATAAATGAAGTTTTCAGACATTATGGTAAGTAAAATAAACCAGTCATAAGAAGCCATATGTATGATTTCATATGTCCAAGGTACTCAGAGTAATCAAATTCTTAAAAACGAAAGTGGAATGGGGGATTCCAGGGGCTGGGGAGAGGGAGGAGCAGAGAGTTAATATTTAATGGGTGTGGAGTTACAGTGCGCTAAGATGAAAATGTTCTGCAGTGATGATGGTTGCACAGTAATGTGAATTCAGTTAATGTCATTAGAAAGTACACTTTAACATAAATAAAATTGTGTGTATATATAAACATTACCTAAATTATTCCTTGTTCCAAACTCCAAGAATATTGTACAAAACCTACAATAGGATCCTAAATATATGCCGTGCAATTGAGCTGTGAACACTCTGTGGCCTCTGAAAAATTGCAAAGAAAAAAGTGGAGGGTATTTTTTTACCCAAAAATGTCATTTGGATTCAACCTGATATTGTGTATTAGACCATTTCTGTAGTATACTATTTATATTAGTAATTTAATTATTGACAAGTATAAACATAATATTTAAAATTACCAGTAAAATTATGATCATTCTTACCACATGTAATTTATATAAGGCTGTCTAATGAAGTTTCCAATGAGTGAGTTAGTATTATTCCCTCTAAAGGTGAAAAAAATCGGCACAGAACAGAAGTAATGAATGGCACATCATATCTGATATTTGATGCCATGTATTATGACTGCCACATTAGATGTTTTATTACTCATGGTGCACTGTTCTAATAGCCTGACACAGGATGTTGTTTAAAGGACCCCTGAATCTGACAGGGATGTATATTCAACTGTCAGATGTTAGCCTTGAATTTTTCACAGTGTAAAGAAGTCATTTTTTTCTTACATAAAAATAAATCCAACTAACTTATTTCTGTTCCCTTCATGTTGGTTTTATCCATTCAAAAAACAATGAATAACCTATATTGAGCATATTTATAACACAGTCTCAAACTCTTTGTGTTTTTTTTAAGGTTTTACTTGAGTGAAAGACAGAGTGTGAGTGGGGGGAAGAATAAAAGGGGAGGGGAGGGACAAACTTACTCCATGCTGAGCATAGAGCCTGATGCAAGATTTGATCCCAGGACCCGGAGATAATGATCTGAGCCAAAACCAAGGTTCATATGCTTAATCAACTGAGCCACCCAGGTGGCCCTCCATCACTTTGATTTTTTTTTTTAAGACCATCAGGTTTACTCAGTTTAACAGATTCATGGCAATGTTGGTATCCACAGCCAACTTCTGACAGCCCTCAGGGAACATGAGAAACACCAGCATGCACCCTGAAAATCCTTTTGAATTCACTCTCAATCTCTGTGATTTTTTAAATTTCCCTAAAAATTTTGCAATCTGGGCATCAACATTACAGAATATATGGGAGGAAAGAAATAGCTGAAAACATTCTGATGGTTTCATAGTGAACAGAAGAAACAAGCCTAGAATCTTCATCATGTCCTACACGAAAGACAAGATAAATGTATGAAGATAAAGGTATGAAGATAGGTTGATAACTGGAATGTGTCAGAATAAATGTCAGAATTAAATTGTACTTGATACTGACCTCTATCTCTTGAACTTGATATCACAATAATATTATATAGATGATAAAATTGAGATGCAGGAGTTCTAAGTGAATTCAACTTAAATATATATATTTGGATGACTGGATTTCCTACTCGATTATCTATCTATCTATCTATCTATCTATCTATCTATCTATCTATCTATCATCTATCTAGTCTATCCATCATCCATCTATCATCCATCTATCATCTATCTATCTAAATGCATCCTACATCTTATCTTTCAAATATTAAATATTTTGAGATACTTGTTCTGAAATGAGCGTTGGCCAATTTTTATCCACCAAAACACACATAAACTGAAAAAGGGAGAAAAAATAATGAATTAAAGGTTATTAAAATAGAAATTCTAAATAAGTAGTAGAAGAAAAAGAATGTATGTGAAACCTTCCTTAAAACACCAAATTATTTTAGTGTTTATAGTTTTCTTAGTTGAACATACTCTGTTTTCTCAGAAGCATTGGTCTATTTTCACTTGACCACACTATAACCACACACATTACCTGATAAAAAATAGTTTCTCAAAGCCTCTAAATAAAATTCAATCCCTGTTCTGTTCCCAATGCAAAGTGTCCTTACCTAGGAGATTTGGCTTGCAAAGGCACACCCATATTCTCTCCTGTGTAATTTATATTATAGGTGTCCATATTCTACCTAATGAGTAAAATCATCCGAATACTACCCGAATTCAAAATGAATTACATATTACCATCTCTTGAAGTCAGTATGCATCTGTTTTTTCCTATGTTAATATGTAGATATGAAAATTAAATCATGCAGAAAACTAATTTTACTAGTTCATATATTTAGAAAACAAATGCTTTTAAAATGATTTTTCATTATTAAAAATATAAAAGAATCAACACGATCACAGAGATATATAGTGAGTTTTTTAAGCCTGTTCAGTGACCCACTGATAGAGTTAGGAAATGTCATCTAGAATATAGATAAAACAGAGTTATCCACTGGCACACAGATTTTTATGACCTACACTCTCTTCAATTTTGATCAAAACTATTCCTTCCAAAAAAAATCATGATCACACAATAATTCTGATCATTTACAGAGGTGCAGAAAAAGTACAGATTTACCTAAGAAGCCTCCTTAATATGGTTTTGCTGGAAGAGTTATAAGAAATCACAGATTAGATTTTAAGGGCCTGTAAATCACAAGACACTCTCCACCAGGTTTCATAGGAATTTGAATCATTTTCTCAAGATCCCTGAAATAGCCTAAAATACTTGACCTTCTCCAAAGTGACTTTCTTTATTCACCTGGAGGCCTGGGAATCCAGTAAACCAGGTTACCAGATCAATTCCCCAGGAGGGCTTTGAAATCATTAGCTGCATAAAGTGAAACTTCGTTCCTAAAAATTGGTTGATCATACTTCAGTGTGCATGTCTTAAGGGGAATTATTTTAAATAAAATTATCTTGCTTAACCACCAGTTATGTAAAGTTTACATCATTGTAAAATGGCTTTTATACAATCAGACTGAGATGATCCAGAAGAGGGTGCTCTGGGTTCTAGATCAGTGTAAATCTCCACAGATTCCTTTCCTGGAATTCTGCATGAGATTTCACATCCTTTCAAGTCTTTCCACAACAGATTCTACTAAAGAGACAATGAATTTATAGTTTTCATTCCTTTAGTGAATTAGACATTTTAATGATAATATTTAGTATTGAAGCAAAGTGTACTTTCATTTTTAAAAATAACTATGCATTTTTTAGAGTATAAAGAGATCTGGACACAGTATTTCCATAGGTTCATGTTTGAGTGATTCCAATCCATATAATTCCTTAAAATTTCACAATGGTGAATCAGCATTAGTAGATAAATAGGTAATTAGGTAGGCGGATATATTCAAAGATAGATATTAATTACAAGACCTGCCTTTCAACTTCTGTTTGGCAGTGAGAATGGGTTTATTTTCATTCATTCTACCTGTGCACTGGAGAAAGTTTAGGTTTAAAGCTAGATGTGATTCTAGCTCACCTGCTCACAGGAAATAGGAGATTGGATTAAAGAATTTAACTATTAGAGCCTGTACTTTGTATGTACAGCAGATATAAAGAAACATTAGGTATTACGAGTTATCTATGAGATAAGACATAGTGAAAATATAGTGAATATTTGGCTATACATTGTCACGGAAGAGTAGCTGTAAATTTCAGCATCTTTATTATTATCATTGTCTTTACCTTCACTTTTCATTCACTACACTAGATGATAAGATTCAAATTGTTTCCATATGTTCTCCTCACTGATATTCACAAAAACTCTGCAAGGTACTTAAGTCAGATATTATTATTGATTTTTCACTGGAAATGTGTTCATGTGTATGAGAATTGAAAACAAACGCAAATGTTAGAAGCATAAACACATCAATTTCACATAGCTTGTGTTTAAAACAAACAAAAACAATGTTGGAGAGGATGTGGAGAAAGGGGATCCCTCTTACATTGTTGGTGGGAATGCAAGTTGGTACAGCCACTCTGGAAAACAGTGTGGAGGTCTCTTAAAAGTTCAAAATTGAGTTACCCTATGATCCAGCCATTGCACTACTGGGTATTTACCCCAAAGAGACAGACGTAGTGAAGAGAAGGGCCATATGCACCCCAATGTTCATAGCAGCATTGTCCACAATAGCTAAATAGTGGAAGGAGCCAAGATGCCCTTCAGCAGATGACTGGATTAAGAAGTTGTGGTCCATATATTCATGAGATATTACTCAGCCATCAAAAAGAATGATTTCTCAACATTTGCTGCAACATGGATGGGACTGAAGGAGATAATGCAAAGCGAAATAAATCAAGCAGAGAAAGACAATTATCATATGGTTTCATTCATTTATGGAACATAAGAAGTAGGAAGATCAGTAGGAGAAGAAAGGGAAGAAGAAAGGGGGGGGGCTAAACAGAAGGGGGAATGAACCATGAGAGACTATGGACTCTGGGAAACAAACTGAGGACTCCCGGGTGGGGGGGGGGAATGGGATACGCTGGTGATGAGTATTAAGGAGGGCACGTATTGCATGGCGCACTGGGTGTTATACACAAGTAATGAATCATGGAACTTCACATAAAAAACTAGGGATGTACTGTATGGTGACAAACATAATATAATAAAAAATATTGTTATTAAAAAAAAAACAAAAACAATCAATTGCCATAACTAAACATACAGTAACCTGGATTATTTCCAGAAGTTGGCTTTCACAATTTACACACCCACTCCACACACACACACGCATACACACACACGCACACACCATTGGACTTTTTCAGTTTTGTTTTCTTTTAATCTTCACTACACACAGGATTCCCTTGCTCCCTGAAAGCAGAGTACCCTTCCAAAAGCTTCCATAAGCTGAAAGTGCATGAAGTGAAAAAACAGTTACCATTAATTTTTATAAATTATTTTTCATCATTACCAGACTCGAAAATAACCACTCCTAGGCTTTTCAGATACCACAGAACACATCTTGCTGATGCGTGTACAAAATAAATCACATCAACAGGGGCTCACACACACAGTTCAAAGCTATGAAGGATGGGTGCTGAGATTCTTAATGTAGTTCCTGGGGAAGCGGCTTGTCAGTGCCACGTTCCCTGCTCTGTGCGCCTGAGGCCTCCCTGATGCCTTGCTGCCAAGTACACACTGAGTGCCAATTTCACCTTTTACATTTTTTCTTTTTCTAAAAGTGGAAATCTTTTCAGATTTCATTGGGTTAGCATGAGTAGTACTGAAGTAGGTCTTTGTGAAAGCAAACTGGCGTAACAGAAACTTAAAAAAATGAGGGATATCTGTATTCTGATGTGTGTTTTTATATAAAATCTAGACAAATGATTTCTAGGTTTTAGTTAGAGTGAATTTATGTAGGGTGAAAAGCAAGTAGGAAGCACCATTAAGATTGCCTTGGGGCCATGTAAGCACTCTTCCTTTATGGAAAAAGAAGAAATAATTATGAAAGACAATTGTCCCCCACAAACTTGTGAGGATTTGGGCCCTTAAGTGTTAGTTTTGTTTAATTTTTTTAAATAATAATATTTTTATTATATTATGTTAGTCACCATACAGTACATCCCTAGTTTTTGATGTAAAGTTCCATGATTCATTTCTTCCATATAATACCCAGTGCACCATGCAATACATGCCCTCCTAAATACCCATCACTGGCCTATCCCAATCACCTGAGCACATACAAAGCATACTCCATTAGGATCCTCATTTCATTTACCATCCTGAGAGCACGTTTGTAAATCAGCTCAAAAACCATGTCTTGTTGTCTATTTTACATTCTATAATTGCTGCCCAACATTTTTTCTATAAATGTCTTCGTTCAAGTATCACTAGGAAAATATTCTGATATTTGAAGTATCATTTTAATTTACATAAACATTTCTATTTTATCATGGCGTATCACCATTATTATTAATTATATTCCAGAATATGGTAAAGGGTACATTTACATAGTGCTCATCATAAACCCAGAGCAGCAGTCCATAGATACTATCAACAGTAGCCTTTACTATCAATTTTACTATTTTTCAGTAAGATTTTCACAATCACTCGTAATCAGATTAATTCTCAGAGTTGTATAAGAACACTTTTTCAGTTTACAAAGAACTTCATGTGTTAAAAAATGAACATGTGTTGAAACAGCCAATTCATTTCTTTCATTTTTAAGAGTATACACTCTACAAGAAATTATTTATATATTGTTTTAAACTACTTCAGTAAAATAAGAAGACAGAGTTCTCTGGATAATGAGATGCCTAATTGTATCTATTACTTATTATACACTACACTATTATATTCTAAATAAGGTTCTCTTAAACACTTGCTGAGGAGTCTCACTTCTTGTATGATTATTAAAAATAAGAAAGCAATTGAAATCAGTGCAGTATCTTGTGTTATCTTTGCCCTTTCACAAATGCATGGCTTGGGTGGATGATGGTGGTCTAGTCATCATCATATGAAGGAAGTCATTTTATCAGTAACTGTCTTCAAATATCTTCCATACAAGTGTATATATTAATCTCTCATCTCTACACTTGAAATGTTAGATACCTCTAAGAAACACAACAGCAAAAATGATTCTATGCCTTCTTTAACTGGATATTTAACCTATTGCTTTTTGTTTGGTTTCTTTGGTTGTTTGGTTAGTTGTGTTTTGTTTTTTCTTTTTCTTTTGTATTCACTTGGGAATGTCCACTGAGACTTGGACAGTACAGGTTAAGTGACTAATAGCCCAAGATACACCTAAACCAAGATTGGGGAAGGAGTTCAACTAATTTCTTCAGATATTTTCACAGAGGTGTTAAGGGTCAATTCAATGGTTAACGAAACAGAGATTCAAATTCTTCCAATGTTAGTGTGTCTCTAAAGTTTCATTGATCACATATTTTATATATTGTTCTTCAGTAAGTTCACAGTGACGATAAATCTGCAGATATTATTTCCCAATTTTGATTGTATTAGCCAACACATTTGTTAATTAAATGGAATGTTTCAATTTAAAAGAAAACATACAAGAAATTCTAAAAGCAACTAATGAATCGTAGAACACTACATCAAAAACAAATGATGTACTACATGTTGGCTAATTGAACATAATAAAAAAAATCCTTAAAATATCACAACTATGATAGCTATCTATAATTTATACTAGGTATGACATATTTTCAAATTTTTCCATTTTGCTGGAAGAAAAACATTAAACTATGAAACAATTTTTCTTATTAAACTAAATAATGAAAATAATATTACTCATTTTAATGCAAGAATATTTTTAAAAAATGTTTAACAATGCATAATCATTGCAGACATCTTAAATATCCTTTTGTTTTTCCTGGCTTCCAGTAACTGAATTAATTACACTTTTTACTTGGGAAAAGGTAAAAATGGGTCCAGTTTAAAATTTTTAAAAATATTTTAAGTTATTTGAATTCCTAATTATAATGTATCTCCATACCACCTTGTTTATTTCTAATCTATTTTGAATTCCTTTGAACTTTATGGGTCTGTATGATCATTTCTCTCCCCATAAATGGAAGTTCATTCTTACTATTTCCTAAACTAAGCTTTCTGCCCCTTTCTCTTTCTCTCCTCCTTCTGGGGT
Source organism: Ursus arctos (assembly GCF_023065955.2). Taxonomy (NCBI): domain Eukaryota; kingdom Metazoa; phylum Chordata; class Mammalia; order Carnivora; family Ursidae; genus Ursus; species Ursus arctos. The sequence continues at coordinate 7,236,188 of NW_026623067.1, read as the reverse complement.
TTTCATGCTACATATGTTGGTTTCTTATGGGATCCCATGAATTCTCTAAGCTTTCTTTCACTTAAACTGTTTTTGAATTTATTTCCCTCTTTTCCTTCTTGCTGGAAAATTTTAAGTAATCTATCTTTGAGCTCACTGTTTCTTTCTTGTTTTTGATCAAGTCTGTATAGACTCTTGATTCTTTTTCAGCTCTGTCATTGTGTTCTTCAGTTCTAGAATTTCCATTTGCTTTTTTTTAAGCTTTAATCTCTGTGTTAAAGGTATCATTTTGCTCAAATATGGTTTTACTGATTTTGTTAAGTTTTTTGTTTGTTTTTTATTCCCCTTTTAAGTAAATATTCTGAATTCTTTATCAGGTAGTTTTTAGATCTTCATTTCTTATGGTCAGTTGCTTGCATTTCACTTTCTTTTGGGAGTGTCATGTTTCCCTGACACTTTGTAAACCTTGTACCATTGCATTGGTGTTTGCTTATTTGAAGAAGTAGTTACTTTTCCAGTATTGATAGTTGGGATTTGACAGGAAAACTCTTTTACCAGTCAATTTAGCCAGAAATTTGGGACAGGTCAGCAAGAACATAACACAAATGGTCTGACCCACAGGGTCCATGGGCAAGTGGGCTTGACACTTGTGTCCACAGAAAACTTGGATGCTCACTTGACTCTCTTTTCCCTATGGAGGGAGTGAAACTGTCCTTTCTACTTTCTTCAATTTGCCTTTTCCATTCCCATGCTTTTATGTGGAATCCAGAGCTCTCAAAATGGTATGTCTGTGGATGGATGGTTATTTATATCCACGTTTCTTTGAAGAGATATAGGCCACAACCTCTTATTCCTGAATTGTACTGACACAATCACTGTGTGTGGAGAGGTCACGATAGCTCCATGTTCAGGCATAGAAGTACTGAGTGAGACACTCACAGCTCTACCATGCCTTGGCAAACTCAAAGAGCAAAGTGATCCAAAATTCCCTCTATATTCCCCCAAACTGCCTCAAAATTAGTGAGGATTGAATACCACAGATCTCCCCATGAAACACCACAAAACCAGTCTTGTTGTGGAGTCATGGCATTTGGTTTATCCTAAGAAATGGCAGAAAGGAATAGAACATAAAGAAAATCCTGATCTGTTTACATTTATTTTTTTGAATTAAAAAAAAATTAAAGATTTTATTTACTTGAGAGAGCGAAAGAGAGAGAGCATGAGTGGGGGTAGAGGGGCAGAGTGAGAGGGAGAAGCAGACTCCTCACTGAGCATGGGCCTGATGTGGGGCTTGATCCCAGGACCCTGAGATCATGACCAGCCTGAAGTCAGACACTTAATTGACTGAGACACCCAAACACACCAGTGATCTATTTACATTTCATTTCTGTGTTCAGTGCAATTGAATTATTCATAAAGTCACACAGCTCATAGATCAATGATCAGAGGGGTGCCTGGGAGGCTCAGTCGCTTACTTGTCTGCCTTCTGTTCAGGTCATGATCCAAGCATCCTCAGATTGAGCCCCACGTTGAGGTCTTTACTTAGTGGGGAGCCCTCTTCTCCCTGTTCCTCTCCGCCACCCTACTCATGATCTCTCTCTCACTCTGTCTCAAATAAATAAAATCTTGAAAAAAAAATCAATGATCATATTTACTGATTTTTGTTACATATGTATGTATTTGCTTATTGATTTTTTTAAAATTTTAATTCCAGTATAGTTAACTTACAGTGTTATTAGTTTAAGGTGTAAAGTACAGTTTCAACAGTTCTGTACATTAGTCAGTTCCCATCAAGATAAGTGTACTCTTAATCCCTTACACCTATGTTACCCATCCCCATCCCGACCTCCTCTCTCTAACCACCAGTTTTGTTTTCTATCGTTAACAGTCTGTTTTTTGGTTTGTCTCACTGGTTTTTGGTTTGGTTTGTTTTATTTTACTTTCTTCATTTTATTTGTTTCTTAAATTCCACATATGAGTGAAATCATATGGTATTTGTCTTTCTCTCACAGGATTACATTTCTTAGTCTTCTGCTCATTTTTTAATTGAAGTATTTGTTCTTTTAAGTGTTGAATCATATAAGATCATTATATATTATGGACAATAACTATGTATCAGATATTTCATTTTCAAATATCTTCTCCCATTCAGTAGGTTGTCTTTTTGTTTTGTTGATTGTTTCCTTTGCAGTGGATATGGTTTTTATTTTGATAGTTCAATTTTGGGTTTCTTTCTCTTGCTTCAGGAGACATATCCAGAAAATGTTGCTATGGGTGATTCCAAAGATCTTGACTGTGCTCTTTTCTAGAAATTTTATGATTTCAGGTCCCACATGTAGGTCCTTACTCCATTTCAGTTGATTTGTATGTATGGTGTAAGAAAGTGGTCAAGTTTTAAACTTTTGCATGTTGCTGTCCAATTATCCCAACACCATTTGTTGAAGAGACTTTTTCCCACTGTATATCCTTTCCTTCTTTGTCAAATATTAATTGGCCATATAATTGTGGGCCTACTTCAGGGTTTTCTATTATTTTCCATTGATCCATGTGTATACTGCTGTGCCAGTATAGCATACTGTTTTATTTGCTTAACCTTTTTTTAAAAAAAAGATGTATTGTTTGTTTATTTATTTATTTATCAGAGGGAGAGAGAGAGAGAGGGAGAGAGAGAGAGAGGGAGACTGAGCACAAGCAGGGAGCCTGATGCAGGACTCAATCCCAGGACCCTGGGATCATGACCTGAGCTGAAGGCAGACTGTTAAGCGACTGAGCCACCCAGGCGTCCCAGCTATAGCTTTATAATATAACTTGAATTTTTCTTTTCAATATTGCTTTGGCTATCCAGGGTCTTTTGTGATTCCGTATAAATTTTAGGATTATTTGTTCTAGCTCTGTGAAGAATGCTGGTGGTATTTGGATAGGGATTGCATTAAATGTGTAGACGCTTTGGGTAGTATAGACATTTTAACAGTATTTACACTTCTAATCCATGAGCATGGAGTGTCTTTCTATGTATTTGTGTCATGTTCATCTTCTTTCATCAGTCTTGTATAGATTGCAGATTATAGGTGTTTTTCCTCTTTGATTAACTGTATTCCTTGCTATTATATATTTTTTTCTTAGGACCAGTATTGCTTCATCACAATTATTTTGGACCATTGTGTTTTCATTTTCATTTTATACTTTAAAGAAAGTTGTTTGATTTCATGGATGATCCATTCATTCATTGGTAGCATGCTGTTTAATCTCCTAGTATTTGTGGTTTTCCAATTATTTTTTTCTTGTCATTGGCTTCATGTTTCATACCCTTGTGGTCAGAAGTTATGCATGGTATGATCTCAATCTTTTGTATTTGTCGAGGACTGATTTGTAACCTGATATTGATCTATTATGGAGAACATTCCATGTGTACTTGAAAATAATGTGTTGTCTACCCTTTTAGGATAGATTGTTCTAAATGTGTAAGTTAATCCATCTGGTCCAGTGTGTTATTCAAAGCTATTATTTCCTTGTTGATTTTCTGTTTAGATGATCTGTTCTTTGAGTAAGTGTGCTGCCATAGCCCCTATTATTATTGTATTATTATGATGAGTTCCTTTATGTTTGTTATTAATTATTTTATACATCTGTGTGCTCTGATGTTGGGTGCATAAATATCTGCAATTGTTAGATCTTCTTGGATTTTCCCATTTATGAGTGTATAGTGCCTTCTTTGTCCCTTGTTAAAGTCTTCATTTTAACATCTAGTATCTGGTATAAATATTGTTACTCTGGCTTTCTTTCAATGTCCACTTGCATGATAAATATTTCTCCACCCCCTCAGTTTCAATCTGTTGGTGTCCTTGGGTCTAAAATGAGTCTCTTGTAGACTGCATATAGATGGAACTTGTTTTTTGTCTATTCTGATACCTTATTTATTTTGATTGGAGCATATAGGCTACTTGCATTCTGAATAATTATTCATAGATATGTATTTAGTGACAATTATTTCTTGTTTTGCTGTTGGCTCTGGAGATTTTCCCTTTTCCTTTCTTTTGTTTTTTAATCATGTTTGTTCTTTCCTTTCTTTTTTTTATTTTATTTAAAATCAATTAATTACCATGTAGTGTATTATTAGCTTCAGAGGTAGAGTTTAGTGATTCAACAGTTTCATATAATACCCAGTGCTCATTACATCAAGTGCCCTCCTATTAATGCCCATCACCCAGTTACCCCATCCCTCCACCCACTCTGCTCCAGGAACTCTCAGTTTATTTCCTATAGTTAAGAGTCTCTTATAGTTTGTCTCCCTCTCTGATTTCAACTTATTTTATTTTTTCCTTCCTTCCTGTATGTTCATCTGTTCTGTTTCTTAAATTCCACATATGAGTGCAATCATATGATAATTTTGTTTCTTTGATTGTCTTATTTCACTTAGCGTAATACCCTCTAGTTCCATCCATGCCTTTGCAAATAGTAATATTTCATTTTTTGATGGCTAGTAATTCTAGTAATTCCATATATATATGGAATGGAATTGTATATGGTGTGAATATATATTAATGGTGTGTGCTGTGTGTATATATATATATATGCATTGGGGCACATGCACCCCATATACATGTATGTATATGAAACCTTTTCTTTATCGATCCATCTGTCAATGGACATCTGGGCTTTTTCCATATTTTGGCTATTGTGGGCATTGCCGCTATAACTATTGGGGTGCATGTGCCCCTGGAATCTCTATGTTTGTATCCTTTGGATAAACTCAAAGAGTGCCTTTTAATATTTCTGGCAGTGTTGATTTAGTGGTACTATCTTCTTTAGCTTTTGTTTGTCTGAGAAGTTCTTTATCTCTCTTTATATTCTGAATGGTGTCCTTGCTGGATAGAATATTCATGGCTTTCAGATTTTTCCATTAAGCACATTGAATATATCATACCAATTCCTTCTTGCTTGCCAAGTTCCTTTTGTGATATCTGCAGCTAGCCTCATGGTTCTTCCCTTGTAAGTTTAGGACTTTTGTATTACTGATTATAAGATTTCTTCATCATATTTTTTTTTCAAATTTATTTGTAATATGTTGGTGTTGGCCTGCTTTTTAATTTAATTTTATTATTATTATTATTTAAATTTGTTAGGAGTTTTCTGTGCCTCCTCAATCTGGATGTCTGTTTCCTTCCCTAGATTAGGGTAGTTTCAGCTATTATTTCTTCAAATAAATCTTCTACCCCTGTTTCTCTCTCCTCTATTCCTGAGACTCATAATATGAACGTTCTTATGTTTGATGGAATCACTGAGTTCCTTAAGTCTATTCTTATATTCCGTAATTCCTTCTCTCTTTTGTTCAACTTTGTTATTTTCCATTGTCTTCTGGGTCACTTATTCATTCCTGCACTTCTTGCAGCCTTGTGTTCATTGCATCAACCCTGTCCCAATTTGAATTATTGAATTTTCATTTATGAAAGAACTCTTTTTATAAAAACTCTTTTATCTCTGTGGTAATGGTCTCCCTGGAGTCTATCATTCTTTTCTGAAGCCCAGTATGTATCCTTATGATTGTTGCTTTAAATTCTCCATCAGACATATTACTTATAACTGTTTTGCTAAAATCTCTATGTGTGGACTTGCATTTTTTTAAAGATTTTATTATTTATTTATTTATTTATTTATCAGAGAGAGAGGGGGAGAGAAAGCATACAAACAGGAAGGGTGGCAGGCAGGGGAAAAGCAGGCTCCCTACTGAACAAGGAGCCTGATGCTGGACCCTGGGATCATGAACTGAGCTGAACGCAAATGCTTAGCTGACTGAGCCACTGAAGCATCCCTTGTTGTTTCATTTGGTGTGAATTCCTCCCTTTTTGCATTCCATCTAAGTCTCTGCCTTCTCAGTGTTAGAAAAGCCTGTTATGTTTCCTGTTCCTGAAAGTAATGGCTTTATTAAAAAGAAGTCATGTAGTGTCTAGTGCCTGGTGCTTCAGGGAGTGTCTCTGATGTGTGCTGTGTCCACATTGTTGCTTTGTTTTGGCTGATCTATGCTTTAGGCCAGTCATCTGCATTCTAGTAATAAGTAATTACCCATTCTAGTAATAAGTACTTCTCATTTATTCTTTACATTTTAATCTGTTTTTTTTTAATCTATAGCATTTATTTTTGTTTCTTTTTTAGTATTTTAATATTATTTTTACATAGGCCATATGTTCTGGATGCAATCCACTTTATCTATTACAGACTTTAGCACATATTAACCATATTGGTTTTTTTTATTATTCTAGTTTGATAATTCTCACATCTCTGCCACATATGGTTCATTTTTTTATAATAATATTTTTTATTATATTATGTTAGTCACCATACAGTACATCCTTGGTTTCTGATGTAAAGTTCAATGATTCATTAGTTGCGTATAACACCCACTGCACCATGCAATACATGCCCTCCTTACTACCCATCACGAGTCTATCCCATTCCCCCACCCCTCTCCCTTCTGAAGCCCTCAGTTTGTTTCTCAGAGTCCATAGTCTCTCATGCTTCACTCCCCCTTCTGATTACCCCCTTTTCTTTATCCCTTTCTTCCCCTACCAATCTTCCTAGTTCTTATGTTCCATAGATGAGAGAAACCATATGATAATTGTATTTCTCTGCTTGACTTATTTCACTTAGCATTATCTGTTCTGATCTTTGTTCTGTAGCTTCACAATTTTTTTTCTTCTTGTGTATCTTAGTTCTTTTTTGTTTTTTTGTTTTTTGGGTTTTTTTGTTTGTTTGTTTTGTTTTTTTGATAGTCATGGCTTGTCTTTATCTTTTAATAAGCCTGTGCTTCTGGACACTGAACATCACAAGCATTTCTCATTTTCCTCTCTCCTCATGGGAGGAGTATGTATACCTGGGGTGGAGTTAGGTGTTTTGTTTTTCCCATGTGGAAGGTTTGAGCTGCTTGGACTTTGAATATTTCTATTTCCACAGTTCAGTTAAGTTGTGATAATAACCCATGTTAGGGCAGGTTAGTATTTAGGCTAGGGTTAACTTGTTCCTTTTGAGCATTGGACTTGGTAAACATGAGAGTGGTTTGATGCATTTTTAATTTTTATTTTTTATGCTTCATTTCCCCTTCTGAAATCTTTAGGAATTTTTTTTCTTATCATTTATGGTGGGAACCTGATTGACCTCTAAAAAGCATGGGGGATCCTTTATTACTGGATTCCCCTGGAGATTTAACTTTCAAAATTGTCTATACTAAGATTTTAATAGTGAGTCAATTATACTTCAGGTTGTCCTATCTCAACACTGGTTCCTGCTCTGGTATCTGTTCTAATGAAGCTTTGCTATGGTAAGCTATGGATCTCTATATTCACCTGACAATATCTCTAATCTTAAGGTCCATTGTTTCACCTGTATCCTTCCTTATCTTGTGGATACAAAAAAGGTTGTTGATATTTCAATTTGCTTACCTTTTCACTTATTAAAATAACCATTTGTTTCCGGGTTCCTTGAAGGAAGAACCAGAAACCAGAAGTCTAAATATTTTGGTTATTTATACTAAGATAATTACCTGAATGTTTTGTGCACTGAATATTTAATAATCTGGTCTATGAAAAGGTTTTTTTTTCCCCAAGATAAAAATAAAATCTTGCCTTTTAACATATAAACAGACCTGCCATTGGTGTATTTAGAAAAATGGGTATACTTATTATTTACATCATATAACTCATGTGTACAGCAAAATGAAGGAAAAGTTGGTATTTGGATATGGTGGTAGTAAATTGAATTTGTATGGGAAATAAAGGTATTTCAGTTAATGACTAAAAACTTTCCACTATAGATAGATAGATATAAGTTAGACTAAAAAATTTCATATATATATGAAATTCAGAAGAATTGTGAGTATGGGATATAATGGAACCTGTTGGTGGGATCTCAGGGCAGAATTATCCATAGGGAATGACAATGACCATGGGAACCAGCAGATGGTGGATATATCAAAAAGGCTCTGTGTTCAATCAGAGAAGTACTGAGTCCCAAACAGCCCTTAAAACCCAGATAATAAAGGGATCCCAAAATATCCCTGCGCTTCCTGAACAGTGTGGAGGAGGAGTGGAGTGGATGCATAGTTCTCCAGGAGACACAAAACAGTGAGCATGGCATGACACCATAGCATTCAGTGTATTCTAAAGGATGAGGAAGAGTAAGGAACCCAGGACCAGAAATAAACTCATGAATATATGGTCAATTTATTTACAACAAAGAAGCCAAGAATATACCATGGAGAAAGGACAGTAAATTCAGTAAATGAATAATCTATGTATTTTTCAGTTGGGAAAACTGAACAGTCACATGCAAAATAATGAAATTGGACCATTATGTTAAACCATACACAAAAATTCCTTTAAAATGGATTAAAGACAAATGCACCATAAACCTTCTGGAAGAAACAAGAGGTTAGTTTCTTGACATAGGTTTATAATTTTTTTTTTTTGATTCTTACACTAAAGGCAAGAAGAACAAAAGTAAAAATAAAGAAGTGGGACTATATCACACTAAAAATCTGCAAAACAAAGAATATCATGAACCAAATTAAAAGGCAAACCAATGAATAGGACAAGACCCTTGCAAATCATATTCATGATAAGGGGTAGCAGACAAGATGCAAAAGAACACATATAATTCAAGCAAAAAATTGATTACAAAATTGGCAGAGGCATGAATAGAGATTGTTTTCCAAAGAAGACATATATGGAGAAATGTACAAGAAAATTTTAAAAAGATGATGAATGTCATAAATGGTCAGGGAAATGCAAATAAAAAACACAATGAGATATGACTTTCACATTTAGAATAGCTATTATCAAAAAGAGGGAAAAGCAAGTGTTGGTGAGAACGTGGATAAATGGGAATCTTTGTACATAGTTTCTGGAAATGTAAACTGGTGTATCCACTATGAAAAAGAAAAAAAAAAGTGTGGAGTTTCCTCATAAAACTAGAAATGGAACTATCATATCATCCAAGATATGAAATCAAACTATATATCCATTGGTAGGTGAATGAATAAGGGAATTATATATAAATACATAGAATATATAGAATATATTTAAGTATATTTATATAAAGAATGAAATCTTGCCATTTGTGACAACATGGATAGGCCTTGAAGATATTATGCTAGGTGAAATAAGTTAAACAGAGAAAGACAAATGCCAAATGATCTCTCTCTTACATGGAAGACAAAACAAAACAACACAAGAAAATAAGTTTATAGATACATAGGATAGATTGGTGCTTGTCAAAGCCAGGGAGGTGGAGATTTAGTGAAATGAGGACAAAAAAACTTTTTAGAAAAACATGAAGAACTCAGGGACAATAAATATCAGGCATTCAAATTCAGATCACAAGTGTAAAGAAACACAGTATCTGTTAAAATTATCCAGCCAGCTGTTTCTATTTTTTGAAATAGCTTTAGGAGAATAGGTATTATTTCTTCTTTGAATGTTTGGTAGAATTCCCCAGGAAAACCGTCCCGGCCTGGAGTTTTATCTATGAGGCCAATATTACCTTGATCCCCAAACCAGGCAAAGACCCCATCAAAAAGGAGAATTACAGACTGATTTCCCTAATGAATATGGACATCAAAATCCTCAACAAGATCCTGGCTAATAGAATACAACAGTACATTAAAAGGATTATCCATCATGACCAAGTGGGATTCATCCCTGGGATGCAAGAGTGGTACAACATTCACAAATCTATCAGTGTCTTAGATTTTATCCAGAGAGAAAAATTCAAAAATCATATGATTCTCTCAATAGATACAGAAAAAGCATTTGACAAAATACAGCATCCTTTCCTGATTAAAACCCTTCAGAGTGTAGGAATAGAGGATACATTACTCAATCTCATAAAAGATATCTATGAAAAGCCTACAGCAAATATCATTCTCAATGGGGAAAAGCTGGGAGCCTTTCCCTTAAGATCAGGAACACGACAAGGATGCCCTCTCTCGCCACTATTATTCAACATAGTACTAGAAGTCCTTGCAACAGCAATCAGACAACAAAAAGAGATAAAAGGTATCCAAATTAGCAAAGAAGAAGTCAAAATGTCTCTCTTCGCAGATGACATGATACTCTATATGGAAAACCCAAAAGAATCCACTCCCAAACTATTAGAAGTTATAGAGCAATTCAGTAATGTGGTGGGATACAAAATCAATGCTCAGAAATCAGTTGCATTTCTATATACAAATAATGAGACTGAAGAAAGAGAAATGAGGGAATCCATCCCATTTACAATAGCACCAAAAACCATATGTTACCTTGGAATTAACTTAACCAGAGATGTAAAGGATCTCTATTCTAGAAACTATAAATCACTCTTGAAAGACATCGAGGAAGACACAAAAAGATGGAAAAATATTCCATGCTCATGGATCAGAAGAATTAACATAGTTATAATGTTCATGCTACTCAGAGCAATCTACACTTTCAACGCTATCCCAATCAAAATACCGATGACATTTTTCAAGGAACTGGAACAAGTAGTCCTTAAATTTGTATGGAATCAGAAAAGGCCCCGAATCACCAAGGAAATGTTGAAAAGGAAAAACAAAGCTGGGGGCATCACAATGCCAGATTTCAAGCTGTACTACAAAGCTGTGATCATAAAGACAGCATGGTACTGGCACAAAAACAGACCCATGCACCAATGGAACAGAATAGAGAACCCAGAAATGGACCCTCGGCTCTTTGGGCAACTAATCTTTGATAAAGCAGGTAAAAACATCCAGTGGAAAAAAGACAGTCTCTTCAATAAATGGTGCTGGGAAAATTGGACAGCTGTATGCAAAAGCATGAAACTTGACCACTCTCTCACACCATACACAAAGATAAACTCCAAATGGATGAAAGACCTCCATGTGAGACAGGAATCCTTCAAAATCCTTGAGGAGAACATAGGCAGCACCCTCTACGACATCGGCCAAAGCAACATTTTTCATGACACATCTCCAAAGGCAAGAGAAACAAAAGATAAAATGAACTTGTGGGACTTCATCAAGATAAAAAGCTTCTGCACAGCCAAGGAAACAGTCAAAAAAACTAAGAGGCAGCCCATGGAATTGGAGAATATATTTGCAAATGATACTACAGAAAAAAGACTGGTATCCAAGATGTACAAAGAACTTCTCAAACTCAATACTTGAGAAACAAATAAACAAATCATAAAATGGGCAGAAGATATGAACAGACACTTTTCCAATGATGACATACAAGTGGCTAACAGACACATGAAAAAATGTTCAAAATCATTAGCCGTCAGGGAAATTCAAATCAAAACCACACTAAGATACCATCTTATGCCAGTTAGAATGGCAAAAATTAACAAGGCAGGAAACAGCAATTGCTGGAGAGGATGTGGAGAAAGGGGATCCCTCCTACATTGTTGGTGGGAATGCAGGTTGGTGCAGCCACTCTGGAAAACAGTGTGGAGGTCCCTTAAAAAGTTAAAAATTGAGCTACCCTATGACCCAGACAATGCACTGCTGGGTATTTACACCAAAGATACAGACGTAGTGAAGAGAAGGGCCATATGCACCCCAATGTTCATAGCAGCATTGTCCACAATAGCTAAATCGTGGAAGGAACTGAGATGCCCTTCAACAGATGAGTGGATTAAGAAGCTGTGGCCATATATACAATGGAATATTACTCAGCTATCAGAAAGAACGAGTTCTCAACATTTGCTGCAACATGGACGGCATTGGAGGAGATAAGCTACCTGAAGTAAGTCAAGCAGAGAAAGACAATTATCATATGATTTCTCTCATCTATGGAACATAAGAACTAGGAAGATAGGTAGGGGAAGAAAGGGATAAAGAAAGGGGGGTAATCAGAAGGGGGAGTGAAGCATGAGAGACTATGTACTCTGAGAAACAAACTGAGGGCTTCAGAGGGGAGGGGCATGGGGGAATGGGATAGACTGGTGATGGGTAGTAAGGAGGGCACGTATTGCATGGTGCACTGGGTGTTATCCGCAACTAATGAATCATCGAACTTTACATCAGAAACCAGGGATGTACTGCATGGTGACTAACATAATATAATAAAAAAAAAATTTAAAAAAAGGTCCAACCAATTTAAAATAGAAAGGATGATGGGGTGCCTGGTTGGCACAGTCATTTGTGCCACCAACTCTTGGTGTCTGGTCAGGTTGCGATCTCACAGTTGTAGATCAAGTCCCATGTCAGGCTGTGTGCTCAGCCCAGAGTCTGCTTGAAATTCTCTCTCCCTCCCACTCATGCATTTTCTTTCTCAAATAAATAAAAAAAATCTTTACCAAATAAAACAAAATAGAAATGATGACTTATTACTTAAATTGCATTGAAATTCTTTTTCTTAATAACATTTAGAAGAAAATAGATTCCTACTTACTGAATTGCATGTAATTGCATATACAATTGAAATCATTTAAAAGAAACCTAAATAATAACAGTGAGCTTTCAATATATTTGTTTACAAATTCTATTTTCAATCTATTGAATTTTTATTAAATAATACAGGATTTTATTTTTTTCAAGTTATTTAAATTCTACTTAGTTAACATAGGGAGTACTATTGGTTTCAGGAGAATTTAGTGATTTATCACTTACATACAGAACCCAGTGCTCATCACAAAGTGCCCTCCTTAATACCTACCACCCATTTAGCCCATCCCCCACACCCTCCGCTCCATCAATCCTCAGTTTGTTCTCTATAGCTAAGAATCTCTTATGGTTTATCTCCTTCTCTTTCTTTCCCCTCCCCTATGTTCATCTGTTTTGTTTCTTAAATTCCACATATAAGTGAAACCATATGGTATTTGTATTTCTCTGACTGACGTGGTTCACTTAGTATAATACACTCTAGCTTCATCCACATCATTACAAATAGCAAGATTTCATTCTTTTTGATGGCTAAGTAATATGACATTGTATATTTATATATACCATATATTCTTTATCCATTCATCATTTGATGGACATTTGGGTTCTTTCCATAATTTGGCTATTGTTGATAATGCTACTATAAACACTGGGGTGTATTTGAATCACAAAATACAGATTTTTTAAATAGATAATCATATTTTTATATTTTGAACTGTAAATTCTGATATATTAATCACACAGAATAGACCTGTAAAAAAATAACAGAAGCCATGGACGCTCGTTTCAACAGAAAGTTTAAAGAACAATGACCATTTTTCTGTTTCTGACTTCTCTCTTGACATGTCTTAGAAAGCAAAATTTCTGGTGTCTCTGCTAGTACTAAATAGTCACTTCTTTGTCTGAGTCAGTTATGGGAGTCATTATATATAGTCATAGTTTCCATTAGATTATTTGATCTCAAACCTTAACTTTAGAGTGGGTCTCTTTAAAAAAGCAAGAGATGTACACTCTGCTAAGCAAACAGCACTTACACACAAAAAAAATGAGTAGAATATATTGCAATTCACCAAGTTTTCAGAGGACCATCATATTATGATTTTTTTGAGCTCTGAATGGTGTGAGTTATGAATCATTATCTGGCACATGTTGGAAATTGATTTTGGTTGTAGAGTCTCCATACATCATTGGACCAGCATTTCTGAAGAGTCTGAAAGTCACTCACTCTTTTAAAATATATTTGCTTTTTAAGTTGGTCTGAATTGATTTCTGTTTAGAAATGAATTCACTTAAGAACCTTAGCTAATCACATTTCAAATCCCAATTTAATTCAATTGGAAAATCTTGTTAGTAAAGAGTAAATGTTTGATGAGCATTTGGTCATTGATAGTAAGCAATGAATGTGTTAATTTTTTTCCAGTTTTGAAAATGAAGTTATGTAATATGAGGTAAATCTTTCAACTTAAACAAACACTTCCTTTTTTGAAAATATTACCATATTATCATAGTTTCTTGTGAAAAGAAAATTTCCCATCATACATTAGGAGATACATCATGCTTATGCCATTCCAAAATCAAGCTTTTAATCAGTTAAGGGTCAAGAAATCTATAAAGACTTACTTTGTTTTACTATAAAAACATCAAAATTCATAGTACATTTTCTTACATGTGGAACTTCTATTCTGGGGGAAAATAGTAATTTCCAATTCTAATATATCAGTCATCCATCACTGTGATGCTTTGGGTAATACAGAGCTTCTTACATGTTTATTCTGGCTTCCATATTTACACTTGATCTGACAACATAAAGAGCAGAGTAGAATTATCCACAAAACAGTGATGGTCATTCATCCATAGTATTCAGTTGTAGAGCTAAGCTACAGGTAATGGTAGGACCTTTGTAAACTAGTGCTTAAACAGGTATATCTATTAAAAACAGTGCTGCAGAGAGGTTCATACCAAACCAACCCTACAAATCTGGTTCAGTGGAATTATAAGAACACAAAATATATAATGAAATGCCCATAAGAGAAATTATATTTTGAAATGCTAATAATGGCTTTTCAGAATGTAAATATGAGTATTTTGAACGATGACTGGGGAGTCAATCAGATTGATTAATCTGCACAAAGTAGTCCATAATTCCTCTCAATCCTTTTAGAAAATGGCTCTCAATTTTTCATAGTTGATTTACATCTCTACAATCATAGTTATTTATCCTGACAGTCTAGATCTGATAAATTGTTTTCTTATATTTAATTTGGATACATTCAGGGTCCTGCTCATAAAATAGATAAACTTGTATTTCCATTTTAGGGTATAGTATAAAGATATCTAATTCCATGCAGAGCTCTTTCACTAATTTCTATATCTATCACTTCCCCTAAAAATCAGAAAAGAGAAGAATCAATATTTTCTAGTCAAGTATAAACTTTACTTGAAATTATATATATATATATACATATATATATACATATATATGTGTGTGTGTATATATATATATATATATATATATATAATAGCATTTCTTGTTCTTTTGTCTTTATTTTAGCCAATTGGCAATGCTATATCATTTCTTATTCTTTGTCCTTATTTTAGCCATTTGAGAAGATATACTAACTATATTAGAGCTATTAAAATGAATAATACCATCAAGTTGGACTATTTCCAATGTCATTTCAAAGTAGTAATAAAATCTTATTGCCTACAAGTTAAGGGAAAATGTATGCTCTTTATATTTATTGAAAACCTACCAGAGAGAAAACAAAAAGGGTGATTGGGGATATGCCATTATTTTGCTAAATACCAATTATTTTAGTCTTCTAGAACAATAAAATCCCTGTCTTAATCCTGTAATGACACCATTCTTAATGAGTGTATAAAATGAAATCTATAGACTTCTATGCTCACAAGACTAATGAGAACGTTGTCTACATTACTACAGAGCAGAACCTCTGAATCACTCTTCTCATTGCCCCAGTCACCTCCTTGTTTCTAAGGCTGTAGATGATGGGGTTGAGCATTGGGGTCAGAATGGTGTAGAAGACAGCCAGGACCTTGTCCTCTGTGGGAGATCGGAAGGATCTTGGGCGTAGATAAGTGTAAACAAAGGGTGCATAGTAGAAAGTGACCACAGTGAGGTGGGTGCTGCAGGTCGAATAAGCCTTCTTCCTCCCTTCTTTTGACTGCATTCGGCAGATGGCAAGGAGAACCCGGCCATAGGAACATGCGATGCCAATGAAAGGAAGTGCAAGGAAGAGGGTGGTGCTCACAAACACTGTGTACTCATAGACCCAGGTGTCCATGCAGGCCAGCGTCAACATGGCGGGGACATCACAGAAGAAATGGTTGATGGTCCTGGATCGACAGTAAGGGATATGGAGGGCATATACCGTGTGGGCACAGGAGTTGATTGAACCCATTATCCAAGATCCTGTTATCATCAGCACACATACTCTTTTGCTCATACGAATGGGATAATGGAGAGGAAAGCAAATAGCCACATAACGATCATAGGCCATGGAGGCCAATATTAGTCCTTCTGCACTAGCTAAAGTGATGAAGAAGAAACTCTGAACTCCACACCCAATGAAAGAAATAGACTTCTTTCCAGAGAGATAATCAGAAGCCATCTTGGGGACAATGTTGGAGATGAAGTTCAGGTCCATGAGGGAGAGTTGACTAAGTAGAAGATACATGGGTGTGTGGAGATGGGTGTCCAGGAAGATGAGAATGATCATGGACAGGTTGCCAAAGAGAGCCATTAAGAAAATGAGAAAACTGAGAATGAAGAAAAACAGGCCAATTCTTGATGGTGGGAATAACCCCAATAAGAAGAAATCGGATGTTTGGTTAATATTTTCCATGGGACATTAATTTAGTTTTCCCTAAAGAGATACACATATAAAGTTCCAAAAAATAATCTCTTATTAATTCATTATTTTACTTCCACTGTGATTTATTAAGGAAACATTACAGATATTAAAAAAATTAACACATATGTTGATAAAACAAATGTTTAGTTTTTACTTCATAGATAAAATCTTGATGAGACATACATTTGTCTCCAAGATATCTCATAGAAATCTGTAAATTTTTAATAACAATATATTTCTGTAATGACTTAATTAAGACTCATATATTTATTTTTCTATATGAATTTAGGTATTATCAACGGAACTTACTCTTTTTATGTATACATTGTAAATCAATGTAAATGCATAAACTACAGACCCATACTAGAATATATTTTATGATCCTTAGACAATGATTTTTTTTCTTTTGTAACTAAGCCCTAACATTTCTGAAAATAAAGTAGCCTGTCAAGTCATGCTGCAGAA
Organism: Ursus arctos; assembly: GCF_023065955.2. NCBI lineage: Eukaryota > Metazoa > Chordata > Mammalia > Carnivora > Ursidae > Ursus > Ursus arctos. Next base: position 7,219,475 of record NW_026623067.1, on the reverse strand, counting down.
TATACTCCTTTTTTTGTTGTTGTTTTCCCAAAAAATGCTTGTCAAATCAAGCTTTTTGGATCTTAAGTATAATTTTCTTCTTCTGTTTTCCCAGAAATCTACAATGAATAATTATTGTCAAATATAATTTATATGAGGCTGATTTTTCTCACCATCTTTCAACACTCAAATGCTCTAATTTAAGGAAACCCCTTTATTGAGAACTTCTCCAATTTTTTGTAGCTTCCATGGCTGCTCAAGTTCTCTGAAAAGTTGTGTTCTTTATATCTGCTTCTCAATAGTTATATAAAATTATGCATTACTTTATGTCACTTTTCCTTACTCATTCCTTTTTCTGTCGCATTTTTGTATTCTAAAACTCTTTCCATTTCTACGTAAGTGTGAGAGTTTAGCCCATATATGTATTACCCCCATCATAAAATTCAACTAATGTAATAATAAAGAAGTAGATCTGTATAAACTTAAAGGAAGTGGGAATGAGAACAGAGAGGAGATTAGAGATGAAAACATTAAGAACCTTTTGGGAGAAGACGTTTTAAGGAACAAACACATAAAAGGAGAAGGAGAAATGGCATTTTGAGAGTGTTCTAAGTGGGAATGAGAGGAGGGAGTATTCTCTACAAGGGGTACCATCAGTGAGTGTATCCCATCATGTTATGCCTCAAAAGGATTGTAGTCCTTCAGTCTCTCATACTTTTCTAGGACAAAAACATCAGAGGGTTGAAGAAATCTTTACAGGAAAGAGAGTTGTAAACACAAGTATACACACATACACACACACACACACACACACACTGAGTTAAAAATGATTGAGCTAAAAGTAAGAAAGCTTTACAAAAAATCTGATGTCTTCAGAGAAATATGAGAAGTTGTTAAATCTGAAGCACAAATGCCATGTGTTATATAAAACAAAGTGCCAAAAACAATAAAAAACTGGAAAAAAAGGATAGAAATTAATATAATAAATTTAACGAAAATTTCAAAAGATAAATTGATGAAAATCTACAAAAAGCAACACCAAATCACAAAATTTGACATTTAGAAAAGATAAGAGAATGAGAGGAATAATATAAGGTGATCCATTATATACTTATAGGCATTCCTGTAAATCCATATGACATTGATTTATTTTGGGCAAAATATTTATTTATTTTGAAGTGAATATTATTATACAAAACCTTTTTTTCTGCCAGAACCATTATATATGAGCTGCAATGTTCAATGAGGATGCCAAGAACACAGAAAAATAAATGAGAAATCGTCTATTAAATGGTACTTTCTTGAAAATGCTAAATATCTTCTTCAAAACAATTTTTTGATAACTCTCAATATCAGCTAGATAAATATCTTAAAATCTTCTTGAGAGAAATTATGGTAATATGAGAAGAAATATATGCAGTAATTTATATAAAATAGCATTGTATTTCACAATACTGTTATATATTTTATATGCAAACTATAATATCTAGAAGATGGCAGAATGTCATCAATGCATATTCCCAAACATAAAGTGGGATGTAACTATGTTGAGATAATGGGGGGCAGGGAGGAGGAAAAGGTTGATGCTGTAAGGAGGGAGTGACACTTTACTCACAATGGTCTGTTACAAATCATGATATTGATTTGAGATTTAGGAATCAAGTATTAGAACATACACATATTATTTAAATTTTTGAGGAAGCATTGGAAAAAATTATAAAATGATTTGAAATATTTGCCTTGGGCATCAAGAGGAATGGGTAATGGGAGAATCATTTTAATCTGTGGTTTGTTGATGTCGTGTCCAAGCATAATTTGAGTAAAATAGTTAAGTGATATAAAAGTTATTTCAGTTACTAATTTACATGTGCTGAAATTATTGCAGATGTGAATCTCCAAATCCATTATGAAATACCTTCAGCAGAGTCCTAGATATGTATGAAGAAATTGATTTTAAATTATTTTGTGGTCACTGTCATCTTGCAAAGGAAAATCTGGGAAAGTTAGTTTCATTGTAAATTGGCATTTGGATAAGTATGAGCCCAGCATATTAGACTGATATCATAGGATATAATCTGTATTAGTAATTTCAATTACCAACAAGATTAAACATGTAATATTTGTAGTTACCAAGGGAATCAACATTGTTACTATGTCTACCATTTGTATTTTATACAGGGCTAGCTATGACAAAAATTCCATGAAGTAGTTAGTTTGATTTCCATTTAGTCATGAGAAAAACAACGCAGAACAGAAATCATGAATGGTAAATCACATTTGTTCTTTGATGTCACGTCACATGACTGCTATGCAGCATTGTTTTAATTATCTATATTCCTCTACTCTTATATGTTAAATAACTTGCCATTGGGGCACCTGGGTGGTTCAATCAGTTAAGTGTTGGCCACTTAATTTTGGCTCAGGTCACGATCTCAGGTTCATGAGGTTGAGCCCCACATCGACCCCGCACACAGTGTGAGGAGTCTGCTTGAGATTCTTGCTCTCCCTCTGCCTCTCCCCCTGTTTGTGCTCTCACTCTAAATAAATAAGATCTTTTTTTAAAAAAAATAACTTACCATGTGATATCAGCTAAAGAAGTATTGCGTCTGACAGGGAAGCCACCATAGTTATTGAATATCTGTTTCAAGGTCTAAAGAAAGAACTATATTTTTTATGTAAAATAGATTAATTCCCTTTTATTTTTATTTTTCCCAATGATATAATGATCGCTAATCTATTTACACACTATTTGCAAAAGATTTGCACTTGACTCAGTCTTTTAAACTTCAGTAGAACTTTTGGGTTTGGCATCAGCATTCCTGACAATATATAGTGGAGAAAAAGGGAAAGAGTTTGTTATTGAGTTGGATAACTAAGCCTTGAACCTGAACAAAGTCCATCCATGGTAGAGAAGATAGAACTATACACTTTCATTAACCATCTCCACTGGGTGGAACCTGACATGTGTTAAGATTTGTGCCAGGAATAAATAGGTCTTTAATCCTGACCAGTGGCTCTTGAGGTTGATACAACCATCAATATGGCTATGGATATGTGCAAATGATAAATCAAGTTTCAGAGATTTAAGTGAATTCTTTGGATTTTCTGCCTTAATTTAGATGTTACATATATTGATGCAGGTATTTATATATTAAATTATTATTTAAAATTAATCCTATCTTATCACTAAAATTTTTTAGGTAACAATTCAAAAAGTTGTTATGTTTAATTGCTCAAAACTAAAAAACATTAAAAAATATAAAAGCTACTGATTAAAAATTTACTATAGATGAAAGAGAGTCAAGAATGTATATAAGTTCCTTTATGCCTAAATAAATTGGTTTAATGCTTATGTTTTGTTCAAGATATTTCTTGTTTCCTCTTATTTGGAGTCTTAATCATATTTTCACTTGCTCCCTGCAGCAATACGACTTTACCCAATGGGGTAGAGAATACACACATCACTCCCAGATCCTCTAAATGAATTCTAATCCATGTCTTCTCCCAATACCAAAGTGTCCCTAGGTGATTTTGGTCCCAGAGAAATACTTTCCTCTGTATTATCTCCTCTATAAATCAGGTTGTAAATGTATATATTCAGCTCATTCCTATATTGTAATGAGAAAAAATATCTAATTAATGTCCAGTTTGAAATAAATTGCATATTACCATTTTTATTTTAGTTTAATAACACTTATTAAGCATTAATTATTGTGCATGTATTATTTTTCCTGTTTCCCATGTTTCTATTCAACTGCAATGAAAATTTGAAAAACATCTCACATTAGTGATTCACATATTTACAGAATAAACATATTTTTCAAATATAGGTTCATTATTATAAAGATGAAATTTGGATTCCAAGTGATAAGAAAATAATTATTTAAAACTATAATGTGATTTAGTAGCAGATCTGGAAATGTCCATTGACAAATGGTAAATGAATTGTGTAATATGTATATTATACAACAACAGCAACATGGATGAACCTGGAGGACATTAAGCTAGGTGAGATAAACCAGACACAGAAAGACAAACACTTCATAATTACAATTGTGTGCGGAATCTAAAATAGTCAACGTTTAGAAGTAGGGATTAGAATGGTGGGAGTTGTGGGTAAATGGAGGGAAAAATGGGAAGATGTGGGTCAGATGCTACGGTTTCCATTATACATGTTGAATAAGTTCTGTAGTTCTATTTTACAGCAACTTATATACAGTTAACAACGTTGTATATTTGAAATTTTCTGTTAGATTAGATCTCACCAGTTGGTACTATTGTCATACACACACACACACACACACACAAAAGTAAATGAATTGGTGGAAATGCTAATTAGTTTATAGTAATAATTTTAATATGTAAATATCTTAAATGAAGTTGTACACCTTAAATATATAGAATTTATGTCAATTATACCTCAATAAATCTGAAAAAAACAGGAGTTATTACAACATTGAATAGGATAATTTATATGGGATAATTAAAATGTGATTTGCATGAGTGACCAGTGTACAGTAGAGGGTACATTTTTACTATCTTCACCATCACCATGGCCACTAAAATCAACATAGTTACCATCATATTATCTTTATCCATGCACCTACCACTCTTAGATTTCCAGTGATATTGTTCCCAAATTGTTCAATGCAGTATTTGATTTTCACAAAGCATCCTAAGTTGCTAACACAGATTTAATTATTATTGCAAGAAAAAAAATTTTTAAGAAAATGCAAGAGTTAAATAGAGAAAGTGGTACAATTGGAGAAATTTGTGTTAAAAATAATCATAATATATCCACTATTCCTATGAAGGCCTGAATTATTTCCAGAAGTTGTCATTTACATTCAGGAAATATTGTTTCCACAGACAGATGTATTTAGTCATTACTATTTGACCTTTCTTATAAATTCCATCTTATGGTTTTGAATAAAATCTAGGCAAGAAATCCTTTGATTAGAAATGACAGCTGCATATAAGGAAAAACACCACATAACCATTAATATATTTATCCTGGGAAATATTGAACGACTTTGCACTCATTGGCAAAATGTCCCCCACCCCAAATCCAGGAAAGAAATAGGAAATGCTTATTTTTTACAATCACTATTGATGGTTTGGAATCCTACATGCTAGCTTTAGTCATTGAATTTCATGTGAGCCCATCTAAAGCCTATCCCAATAGGACTCAACCCTGACTCTTACAAAGACCCTCATTTCCTCCCATCCAGAGAGCACATTTATGAACTAGCTCCTAAACCACTTTCTATTGTAAACAGTGCAGCTATGCTCACTCAAACTCCAGTTAAAATCTTCTATTTCCAGACTTTACCAACTCTTACATAGATTACATCATTCATTTCCTAAACTGACAACTTTAAATCAGGAATGATTTCAATCCAGTCAATAATCTACAATGCCAAAAGAATTAACCCAATAGGATCTACAGCTATGTGATCACATCCTATGCATGCATGAAAATAGCTCTCCTTCTGTAAAATAAAATTTATGCTACATATGCCATACTGAAGCATTCTTTATTTAGCAGAAAACTCCCCCATCTGCAATGGGTCCATTACAGGTTCTGAACTCAATGTACCTTCCCTTTCTCAATGGATAATACGTATGCTTCAAATTCAATTATTTTTCTAAAAAATGTCTTGGTCAGACAAATTATTTCATTTGCAGCTTCAATTGCATTCATATGGATATTTAGTATATATTTTGTCAGAGATTATTATTATTCTTTTTAAAGTGACCATATTTTCATGAATACAGTATCATTTAGTGTAGACCCTAGTTTTATTTACCATAAATCCAGAAAATACATTCATAGATGCTCATAGATAATACCAGCCATTGATTATATCAATTCCACCATATTCCACTACCCCTTCACAATAGATTATTAGATGTGACACCGATTCTTTCCAGAACTGTATAATGTTTTGTATTTTATGTTTAAAGGGAGCTTTATGTATTTTAAGTACACAAGTGTGTATGCAATTTATTTATTTTTATTTTTAATTATATATAATATAAAATATATATAATATATTTAAACTAACTTTAGTCAAATAAAATTTTCCTTTGAATTTCCATAGTTAGATACCTGAATATATCAGTTACTTATTCTGCTTTCTAAAAGTAGTTTTTTAAAAAAAATAATTCTAATCAAAATTATCTTAAGCATTTGCAGAAGTCTCAACTCTTAAATGATAAAAATGATAAAAATAAATTTAAGACATGTACCTTTTATTATCTCACATATTTAAAACTTACTGTTTTGGATAGCTGACATTGGCCCTCCAGGCATCAAATGAACAAAGTCATTTTTCAAAATAGATTTCTTTGAATATTTTTCAAACCTGTGCTTATACTTATCTCTCATCTATGCCCTTGACATTTTAGATAACTCCATAAAGACTAAACAGCAATCATAATTTCAGGACATCCTTGGAGATTAAGGATAATGCTTGGTGTTTTGTGTATGCATTCTCTAGGGAATGTCCACTGAGACATGAATAATGCAGGTTAAATCACCAGTAGCTTGGCATGGCCTTAGGCCAAAGTTTAGAAATGAGTTCTGATAATTTGTGTTGATGTTGTAATAGTTATGTTAAAGGTCAATTCAGGGGGTTAACAAATATATTTATTCAGACTTTTTGAATACTATGTCTCTCAAGTATAAATTCATGTATAAATTCTTTGCATATTTTGGATATTAACCCCTTATTGGATATATTATTTGCAAATAACTTCTTCCATTTGGAAGATCCTTTTTTAATTTAAATAAAGTTAGCCAGCATATTCTACAACTTTAGTTTCAGGTGCAGAGTTCAGTAATTCATCAGTAACATATAACACCCACTGCTCATCACATTGCATGCCCACTTTAACACCTGTAACCTCAGCTACCCCATTCCCTACCCACTACCCATACAGCAACGCTCAGATTCTGTCCCATAGTTAAGAGTCTCTCATGGTTTGTCTCCTTCTCTGATTTCTTCCCTTTCAATTTTCCTTCCCTTCCCCTATGATCCTCTAGAAAGTTTCTTATATTTCTAATATGAGTAAAGCCATATAATTCTCTTTCTCTGGTTCACTTATTTTGCTCAGCATAATACCCTCCAATTCCATCCACATCAATGTAAATGGTAAGAATTCATCCTTTCTCATGACTAATATTCCATTGTAGATATGAACTGCATCTTCTTAAACCACAATCATCTGTTGAAGGACATCTTGGCTCTTTCCATACCTTGGCAATTATGGACATTGTTGCTATAAACATTGGCATGCAGGTCCCCTTCCAATCACTACAATTATGTCTTTGCAATAAATACCTAGTGGTGCAATTGTTGCGTCATAGTGTAGCTTTTTTTTTTTTAACTTCTTGAGGAACCTTCATACTGTTTTCGAGAGTGGCTGTACTAGCCTGCATTCCCACCAATAGTGTAAGAGGGTTCCCCTTTCTTCACATCCTCAACAAATTTGTTCTTTCTTGCCTTGCTAATTTTAGCTGTTCTGACTGTGTGAGGTGGTATCTCATTGTGGTTTTGATTTGTATTTTCCTGATGCCAAGTGATGTTGAGCATTTTTCATGTGTCTATTGGCCATTTGTATGTCTTTGAAGAAATGTCAGTTCATGTCTTTGGCCCATTTCTTGACTAGATTATTTGGTTTTTTGGTGTTGAGTTTGATGAGTTCTCATGAATCAATGGAACAGAATAGAAAACCCAGAAGTAAGCCCACAATTATATGGCCAATTAATATTTGACAAAGAAGGAAAGGATATACAATGGGAAAAAGACAGTCTCTTCAACAAATGGTGTTGGGATAATTGGACAGCAACATGCAAAAGTTTTAAACTTGACCACTTTCTTACACCATACATACAAATCAACTGAAATGGTAAACCATTTCAGGACCTACATGTGGGACCTGAAATCATAAAAATTCTAGAAAAGAGCACAGTCAAGATCTTCACTGGAATCAGCCATAGCAACACTTTTCTGGATATGTCTCCTGAAGCAAGAGAAAGAAACCCAAAATTGAACTATCAAAATAAAAACCATATCCACTGCAAAGGAAACAATAAACAAAGCAAAAAAGACAACCTACTGAATGGGAGAAGATATTTGCAAATGAAATATCTGATACATAGTTATTGTCCATAATATATAATGATCTTATATGATTCAACACTTAAAAGAACAAATACTTCAATTAAAAAATGAGCAGAAGACTAAGACATATGATCCTATGAGAGAAAGACAAATACCATATGATTTCACTCATATGTGGAATTTAAGATACAAATAAAATGAAGAAAAAAACAAAACAAAACAAAAACTAGTGAGACAAACCAAAAAACAGACTGTTACCTATATTAAACAAAACTGGTGGTTACAGAGAGGAGGTGGGGATGGGGATGCGTAACATAGGAGTAAGGGATTAAGAGTACACTTATCTTGATGGGAACTGACTAATGTACAGAACTGTTGAAACACTGTACTTTATACCTTAAACTAATAACACTGTAAGTTAACTATACTGGAACTAAAATTAAAAAATCAATAAGCAAATACATACATATGTAACAAAAATCAGTAAATATGATCATTGATTTTTTTAAGATTTTATTTATTTGAGACAGAGTGAGAGAGAGAGCATAAGTACGGGGGGTGGGGCAGAGGAACAGGGAGGAGCAGGCTCCCCACTAAGCAGGGAGCTCAACATGGGGCTCAATCTGAGGATGCTGGGATCATGACCGGAACTGAAGGCAGACACATAAAGGACTGAGCCTCCCAGGCACCCCTCTGATCATTGATTTAAGAGCTGTGTGACTTTATGAATAATTCAATTGCACTTAACACAGAAATGAAATGTAAATAGATCACTGGTGTGTTTGGATGTCTGAGTCAATTAAGTGTCTGACTTCAACTCTGGTCATGATCTCAGGGTCTTGGGATCAAGCCCCACATCAGGGTCCATGCTTAGTGAGAGGTCTGCTTCTCCCTCTCACTCTGCCCATCTAAACCCACTCATGCTCTCTCTCTCTCTCTCCTTCACTCTCTCAAGTAAATAAAATCTTTAAAAAATTATAAAATTAAAAAAAATAAATGCAAACAGATCAGGATTTTCTTTATCTTCTATTCCTTTCTGCCATTTCTTAGGATAAACCAAATGCCATGACTCCACAACAAGATTGGTTTTGTGGTGTTTCATGGGGAGATCTGTGGCATTCAATCCTCACTAATTTTGAGGCAATTTGGAGGAATATAGAGGGTATTTTAGGATCACTTTGCTCTTTGAGTTTGCCAAGGCATGGTAGGGCTGTGAGTGTCTTACTCAGTACTTCTATGCCTGAACATGGAGCTATCGTGACCTCTCCTCACATGGTGAGTGTGTCAGGACATTCAAGAATAAGAGGTTGTGGCCTATATCTCTTCAAAGAAACATGGGTATAAATAACCATCCATCCACAGACATACCATTTTGAGAGCTCTGGATTCCACATAAAAGCATGGGAATGGAAAAGGCAAATTGAAGAAAGTAGAAAGGACAGTTTCACTCCCTCCATAGGGAAAAGAGAGTCAAGTGAGCATCCATGTTTTCTGTGGACACAAGTGTCAAGCCCACTTGCCCATGGACCCTGTGGGTCAGGCCATTTGTGTAATGTTCTTGCTGACCTGTCCCAAATTTCTGGCTAAATTGACTGATAAAAGAGTTTTCCTGTCAAATCCCAACTATTAATATTGGAAAAGTGACTACTTCTTCAAATAAGCAAACATCAATGCAATGGTACAAGGTTTACAAAGTGTCAGGGACACATGACGCCCCCAAAATAAAGTGAAACACAAGCAACTGACCATGAGAAATGAAGATCTAAAAACTACCTGATAAAGAATTCAGAATATTTACTTAAATTAGAACAAAAACCAAACAAACAAAAAACTCAACAAAATCAGTAAAACAATATTTGAGCAAAATGATACCTTTAACACAGAGATTAAAGCTTAAAAAAAAAGCAAATGGAAATTCTAGAACTGAAGAACACAATGGCAGAGCTGAAAAAGAATCAAGAGTCTATACAGACTTGATCAAAAACAAGAAAGAAACAGTGAGATCAAAGATAGATTACTTGAAATTTTCCAGCAAGAAGGAAAAGAGGGAAATAAATTCAAAAACAGTTTAAGTGAAAGAAAGCTTAGAGAATTCATGGGATCCCATAAGAAACCAACATATGTAGCATGAAAACCCCAGAAGGAGGAGAGAAAGAGAAAGGGGCAGAAAGCTTAGTTTAGGAAATAGTAAGAATGAACTTCCATTTATGGGGAGAGAAATGAGCATACAGACCCATAAAGTTCAAAGGAATTCAAAATAGATTAGAAATAAACAAGGTGGTATGGAGATACATTATAATTAGGAATTCAAATAACTTAAAATATTTTAAAAATTTTAAACTGGACCCATTTTTACCTTTTCCCAAGTAAAAAGTATAATTAATTCAGTTACTGGAAGCCAGGAAAAACAAAAGGACATTTAAGATATCTGCAATGATTATGCATTGTTAAACATTTAAAAAAATATATTCTTGCATTTAAATGAGTAATATTATTTTCATTATTTAGCTTAGGATTAAGATGTTGGGGTCCATATATACAATTGAATATTACTCAGCTATCAGAAAGAATGATTTTTCAACATTTGCTGCAACATGGATGGCACTGGAGGAGATAATGCTAAGTGAAATAAGTCAAGCAGAGAAAGACAATTATCATATGATTTCTCTCATCTATGGAACGTAAGAACTAGGAAGATCGATTGGAGAAGAAAAAGATAAGGAAAGGGGGGGTAATCAAAAGGGGGAATGAAGCATGAGAGACTATGGACTCTGAGAAACAAACTGAGGGCTTCAGAGGGAAGGGGGTGGGGGAATGGGATAGGCTGGTGTTGGGTAGTAAGGAGGGCACATATTGCATGGTGTACTGGGTGTTATACCCAACTAATGAATCATTGAACTTTACATCAAAAACCAGGGATATATTGTATGGTGACTAACATAAAATAGTAAAAAAATATTTTAAAAAATGTCAAAAAAATAAGTAAAATTGTTTCATAGTTTAATGTTTTTCTTCCAGCAAAATGGAAAAATTTGAAAATATGTCATACCTAGTATAAATTATAGATAGCTATCATAGTTGTGATATTTTAAGGATTTTTTTATTATGTTCAATTAGCCAACATGTAGTACATCATTAGTTTTTGATGTAGTGTTCTACGATTCATTAGTTGCTTTTAGAATTTCTTGTACGTTTTCTTTTAAACTGAAACATTCCATTTAATTAACAAATGTGTTGGCTAATACAATCAAAATTGTGAAATAATATCTGCAGATTTATCATTACTGTGAACTTACTGAAGAACAATATATAAAATATGTGATCAATGAAACTTTAGAGACACACTAACATTGGAAGAATTTGAATCTCTGTTTCGTTAACCATTGAATTGACCCTTAACACCTCTGTGAAAATATCTGAAGAAATTAGTTGAACTCCTTCCCCAATCTTGGTTTAGGTGTATCTTGGGCTATTAGTCACTTAACCTGTACTGTCCAAGTCTCAGTGGACATTCCCAAGTGAATACAAAAGAAAAAGAAAAAACAAAACACAACTAACCAAACAACCAAAGAAACCAAACAAAAAGCAATAGGTTAAATATCCAGTTAAAGAAGGCATAGAATCATTTTTGCTGTTGTGTTTCTTAGAGGTATCTAACATTTCAAGTGTAGAGATGAGAGATTAATATATACACTTGTATGGAAGATATTTGAAGACAGTTACTGATAAAATGACTTTCTTCATATGATGATGACTAGACCGCCATCATCCACCCAAGCCATGCGTTTGTGAAAGGGCAAAGATAACACAAGGTACTGCACTGATTTCAATTGCTTTCTTATTTTTAATAATCATACAAGAAGTGAGACTCCTCAGCAAGTGTTTAAGAGAACTTTATTTAGAATATAATAGTGTTGTGTATAATAAGTAATAGATACAATTAGGCATCTCATTATCCAGAGAACTCTGTTTTCTTATTTTACTGAAGAGTTTAAAACAATATATAAATAATTTCTTGTAGAGTGTATACTCTTAAAAATGAAAGAAATGAATTGGTTGTTTCAACACATGTTCATTTTTTAACACATGAAGTTCTTTGTAAACTGAAAAAGTGTTCTTATACAACTCTGAGAATTAATCTGATTACGAGTGATTGTGAAAATCTTACTGAAAAATAGTAAAATTGATAGTAAAGGCTACTGTTGATAGTATCTATGGACTGCTGCTCTGGGTTTATGATGAGCACTTGTAAACGTACCCTTTACCATATTCTGGAATATAATTGATAATAATGGTGATACGCCATGATAAAATATATAAGAAATGTTTATGTAAATTAAAATGATACTTCAAATATCAGAATATTTTCCTAGTGATACTTGAACGAAGACATTTATAGAAAAAATGTTGGGCAGCAATTATAGAATGTAAAATAGACAACAAGACATGGTTTTTGAGCTGATTTACAAACGTGCTCTCAGGATGGTAAATGAAATGAGGATCCTAATGGAGTATGCTTTGTATGTGCTCAGGTGATTGGGATAGGCCAGTGATGGGTATTTAGGAGGGCATGTATTGCATGGTGCACTGGGTATTATATGGAAGAAATGAATCATGGAACTTTACATCAAAAACTAGGGATGTACTGTATGGTGACTAACATAATATAATAAAAATATTATTATTTAAAAAAATTAAACAAAACTAACACTTAAGGGCCCAAATCCTCACAAGTTTGTGGGGGACAATTGTCTTTCATAATTATTTCTTCTTTTTCCATAAAGGAAGAGTGCTTACATGGCCCCAAGGCAATCTTAATGGTGCTTCCTACTTGCTTTTCACCCTACATAAATTCACTCTAACTAAAACCTAGAAATCACTTGTCTAGATTTTATATAAAAACACACATCAGAATACAGATATCCCTCATTTTTTTAAGTTTCTGTTACGCCAGTTTGCTTTCACAAAGACCTACTTCAGTACTATTCATGCTAACCCAACGAAATCGGAAAAGATTTCCACTTTTAGAAAAAGAAAAAATGTTAAAGGTGAAATTGGCACTCAGTTTGTACTTGGCAACAAGCCATCAGGGAGGCCTCAGGCGCACAGAGCAGGGAACGTGGCACTGACAAGCCGCTTCCCCAGGAACTACATTAAGAATCTCAGCACCCATCCTTCATAGCTTTGAACTGTGAGTGTGAGCCCCTGTTTATGTGATTTATTTTGTACACGCATCAGCAAGATGTGTTCTGTGGTATCGGAAAAGCCTAGGAGTGGTTATTTTCGAGTCTGGTAATGATGAAAAATAATTTATAAAAATTAATGGTAACTGTTTTTTCACTTCATGCACTTTCAGCTTATGGAAGCTTTTGGAAGAGTACTCTGCTTTCAGGGAGCAAGGGTATCCTGTGTGTAGTGAAGATTAAAAGAAAACAAAACTGAAAAAGTCCAATGGTGTGTGTGTGTGTGTGGGTGTGTGGAGTGGGTGTGTAAATTGTGAAAGCCAACTTCTGGAAATAATCCGGGTTACTGTATGTTTAGTTATGGCAATCGATTGTTTTTGGTTTTTTTTTAATAACAATATTTTTATTATATTATGTTTGTCACCATACAGTACATCCCTAGTTTTTTATGTGAAGTTCCATGATTCATTACTTGTGTATAACACCCAGTGCGCCATGCAATACGTGCCCTCCTTAATACTCATCACCAGCGTATCCCATTCCCCCCCACCGCGGGTGTCCTCAGTTTGTTTCCCAGAGTCCATAGTCTCTCATGGTTCATTCCCCCTTCTGTTTACCCCCCCCCCTTTCTTCTTCCCTTTCTTCTCCTACTGATCTTCCTACTTCTTATGTTCCATAAATGAATGAAACCATATGATAATTGTCTTTCTCTGCTTGATTTATTTCGCTTTGCATTATCTCCTTCAGTCCCGTCCCTGTTGCAGCAAATGTTGAGAAATCATTATTTTTGATAGCTGAGTAATATCCCATGAATATATGGACCACAACTTCTTAATCCAGTCATCTGCTGAAGGGCATCTCAGCTCCTTCCACAATTTAGCTATTGTGGACAATGCTGCTATGAACATTGGGGTGCATATGGCCCTTCTCTTCACTACGTCTGTTTCTTTGGGGTAAATACCCAGTGTTGCAATGGCTGGATCATAGGGTAACTCAATTTTGAACTTTTTAAGAGACCTCCACACTGTTTTCCAGAGTGGCTGTACCAACTTGCATTCCCACCAACAATGTAAGAGGGATCCCCTTTCTCCACATCCTCTCCAACATTGTTTTTGTTTGTTTTAAACACAAGCTATGTGAAATTGATGTGTTTATGCTTCTAACGTTTGCATTTGTTTTCAATTCTCATACACATGAACACATTTCCAGTGAAAAATCAATAATAATATCTGACTTAAGTACCTTGCAGAGTTTTTGTGAAGATCAGTGAGGAGAACATATGGAAACAATTTGATAATATTATCATCTAGTGTAGTGAATGAAAAGTGAAGGTAAAGACAATGATAATAATAAAGATGCTGAAATTTACAGCTACTCTTCCGTGACAATGTATAGCCAAATATTCACTATATTTTCACTATGTCTTATCTCATAGATAACTCGTAATACCTAATGTTTCTTTATATCTGCTGTACATACAAAGTACAGGCTCTAATAGTTAAATTCTTTAATCCAATCTCCTATTTCCTGTGAGCAGGTGAGCTAGAATCACATCTAGCTTTAAACCTAAACTTTCTCCAGTGCACAGGAAGAATGAATGAAAATAAACCCATTCTCACTGCCAAACAGAAGTTGAAAGGCAGGTCTTGTAATTAATATCTATCTTTGAATATATCCGCCTACCTAATTACCTATTTATCTACTAATGCTGATTCACCATTGTGAAATTTTAAGGAATTATATGGATTGGAATCACTCAAACATGAACCTACGGAAATACTGTGTCCAGATCTCTTTATACTCTAAAAAATGCATAGTTATTTTTAAAAATGAAAGTACACTTTGCTTCAATACTAAATATTATCATTAAAATGTCTAATTCACTAAGGGAATGAAAACTATAAATTCATTGTCTCTTTAGTAGAATCTGTTGTGGAAAGACTTGAAAGGATGTGAAATCTCATGCAGAATTCCAGGAAAGGGATCTGTGCAGATTTACACTGATCTAGAACCCAGAGCACCCTCTTCTGGATCATCTCAGTCTGATTGTATAAAAGCCATTTTACAATGATGTAAACTTTACATAACTGGTGGTTAAGCAAGATAATTTTATTTAAAATAATTCCCCTTAAGACATGCACACTGAAGTATGATCAACCAATTTTTAGGAACAAAGATTCACTTTATGCAGCTAATGATTTCAAAGCCCTCCTGGGGAATTGATCTGGTAACCTGGTTTACTGGATTCCCAGGCCTCCAGGTGAATAAAGAACGTCACTTTGGAGAAGGTCAAGTATTTTAGGCTATTTCAGGGATCTTGAGAAAACGATTCAAATTCCTATGAAACCTGGTGGAGAGTGTCTTGTGATTTACAGGCCCTTAAAATCTAATCTGTGATTTCTTATAACTCTTCCAGCAAAACCATATTAAGGAGGCTTCTTAGGTAAATCTGTACTTTTTCTGCACCTCTGTAAATGATCAGAATTATTGTGTGATCATGATTTTTTGGGGGAAGGAATAGTTTTGATCAAAATTGAAGAGAGTGTACATCATAAAAATCTGTGTGTCAGTGGATAACTCTGTTTTATCTATATTCTAGATGACATTTCCTAACTCTATCAGTAGGTCACTGCACAGGCTTTAAAAATTCACTATATATCTGTGATCATGTTTGTTTTTTTTATATTTTTAATAATGAAAAATCATTTTTAAAGTACCTGTTTTATAAATATATGAACTAGTAGAATTAGTTTTCTACATGATTTAATTTTCATATCTACATATAAACATATGAAAAAATAGATGCATATCGACTTCAAGAGATGGTAATATGTAATTCCTTTTGAACTTGGGTAGTATTTGCATGATTTTACTCATTAGGTAAAATATGGACACCTATAATATAAATTACACAGGAGAGAATATGGGTGTGCCTTTGCAAGCCAAATCTCCTAGGTAAGGATACTGTGCATTGGGAACAGAACAGGAATTGAATTTTATTTAGAGGTTTTGAGAAACTATTTTTTATCAGGTAATGTGTGTGGTTATAGTGTGGTCAAGTGAAAATAGACCAGTGTTTCTGAGAAAACAGAGTATGTTCAACTAAGAAAACTATAAACACTAAAATAATTTGGTGTTTTAAGGAAGGTTTCACATACATTCTTTTTCTTCTACTACTTATTTAGAATTTCTATTTTAATAACCTTTAATTCATTATTTTTGCTCCCTTTTTCAGTTTATGTGTGTTTTGGTGGATAAAAATTGGCCAACACTCATTTCAGAACAAGTATCTCAAAATATTTAATATTTGAAAGATAAGATGTAGGATGCATTTAGATAGATAGATAGATGATAGATGGATGGTAGATGGATGATGGATAGACTAGATAGATGATAGATGATGATGATAGATAGATAGATAGATAGATAGATGATAGATAGAAAAATAATCGAGTAGGAAATCCAGTCATCCAAATATATATATTTAAGTTGAATTCACTTAGAACTCCTGCATCTCAATTTTATCATCTATATAATATTATTGTGATATCAAGTTCAAGAGATAGAGTTCAGTATCAAGTACAATTTAATTCTGACATTTATTCTGACACATTCCAGTTATCAACCTATCTTCATACCTTTATCTTCATACATTTATCTTGTCTTTCGTGTAGGACATGATGAAGATTCTAGGCTTGTTTCTTCTGTTCACTATGAAACCATCAGAATGTTTTCAGCTATTTCTTTCCTCCCATATATTCTGTAATGTTGATGCCCAGATTGCAAAATTTTTAGGGAAATTTAAAAAATCACAGAGATTGAGAGTGAATTCAAAAGGATTTTCAGGGTGCATGCTGGTGTTTCTCATGTTCCCTGAGGGCAGTCAGAAGTTGGCTGTGGATACCAACATTGCCATGAATCTGTTAAACTGAGTAAACTTGATGGTCTTAAAAAAAAAATCAAAGTGATGGAGGGCCACCTGGGTGGCTCAGTTGATTAAGCATATTAACCTTGGTTTTGGCTCAGATCATTATCTCTGGGTCCTGGGATCAAATCTTGCATCAGGCTCTGTGCTCAGCATGGAGTAAGTTTGTCCCTCCCCTCCCCTTTTATTCTTCCCCCCACTCACACTCTGTCCTTCACTCAAGTAAAACCAAACTGTGTTATAAATATGCTCAATATAGGTTATTTATTGTTTTTTGAATGGATAAAACCAACATGAAGGGAATAGAAATAAGTTACTTGGATTTATTTTTACGTAAGAAAAAACGACTTCTTTACACTGTGAAAAATTCAAGGCTAACATTTGACAGTTGAATATACATCCCTGTCAGATTCAGGGGTCCTTTAAACAACATCCTGTGTCAGGCTATTAGAACAGTGCAACATGAATAATAAAACATCTAATGTGGCAGTCATAATACATGGCATCAAATACCAGATATGAAGTGCCATTCATTATTTCTGTTCTGTGCCGAATTTTTTCACCTTTAGAGGGAATAATACTAACTCACTCATTGGAAACTTCATTAGACAGCCTTATATAAATTACATGTGGTAAGAATGATCATAATTTTACTGGTAATTTTAAATATTATGTTTATACTTGTCAATAATTAAATTACTAATATAAATAGTATACTACAGACATGGTCTCATACACAATATCAGGTTAAAACTCAATTGCACTGCATATATTCAGGATCCTGTTGTAGGTTTTATACAATATTCTTGGAGTTCCAAACAAGGAATAATTTAGGTTATGTTTAAATTATATATATATATATATATATATATATATATATACATACACATTCTAATAACATTAGCTGAATTCACCTTACTGTGCAGCCATTACCATCATCACTGCAGAACATTTTCATCTTAGCCCACTGTAAGTCCATACCCATTAAATATTAATGGAATATTAATTGGAACTGGAAGCCCCATTCCACTTTCATCTTTATTATTTTTTTTATTTTTTTACTTTTTAAAAAATTTTATTATGTCATGTTAGACACCGTACACTACATTAGTTTTTGATGTAGTGTTCCATGATTCAGTTTACTTTTTATCCTTGAAAGTTCTAATTCAATGTTAAATTAGATATATAATATGGGACATACAGTGTTCACTCTAGGAGAACAAAACAAAGATCAAGTAACACATAGACTAGAAATACTGGCAATAATTTGCTTGGTTTTAAGACACACTTAAAAAATAATCAGAGAGATGGTAAGCTCTAGCACAAAGTATATGGGCTTTGGGATCAGCTCTGGGTACAAAAACCAGTTCTATCACTCACTATGCAACACTGGAAAAAGCACTTTGGAGCCTCAGTGTCCTCATCAGGTAAAACAGAGCTCTTGTCTTAGAAGAGCATAAGCATTTCTTTTTTTTAATAAGATTTTTTTATTATATTATGTTAGTCACCGTACAGGACAACCCTAGTTTTTGATGTATAGTTCCATGATTCATTACTTGCTTATAACACCCACTACACCATGCAATACGTGCCCTCCTTGATACCCATCACCGGCCTATCCCATTCCCCCCCTCCCCTCTGAAGCCCTCAGTTTGTTTCCCAGAGTCCATAGTTTCCCATGATTCCTTCCCCCTTCTGTTTACCCTCCTTTCTTCTTCCCTTTCTTCTCCTACAGATCTTCCTAATTCTTATGTTCCATAAATGAGTGAAACCACATGATAATTGTCTTTCTCTGCTTGACTTACTTCACTTAGCATAATCTGCTCCAGTCCTTTCCACAATGTTGCAAATGTTGTGAAATCGTTCTTTTTGATGGCTGAGTAATATTCCATTGTATATATGGACCACAGCTTCTTAATCCAGTTATCTGTTGAAGGGCATCTCGGCTCCTTTCACGATTTAGTATTGTGGACAATGCTGCTATGAACATTGGGGTGCATATGGCCCTTCTGTTCACTACATCTGTCTCTTTGGGGTAAATACCCAGTGTGCAATGGCTGGATCATAGGTTTGCTAAATATTTAACTTTTTGAGGGACCTCCACACTGTTTTTCAGAGTGGCTGTACCAACTTGCATTCCCACCAACAGTGTAAGAGGGATCCCCTTTCTCCACATTTTTTGTTTCTTGCCTTGTCCATTTTTGCCATTCTAACTGGCATAAGGTGATATCTTAATATGGTTGTGATTTGAATTTCCCTGATGGCTAATGATTTCGAACATTTCTTCATGTGTCATGTGTATGTTTTCATTGGAAAAGTGTCTGTTCGTATCCTCTGCCCATTTTTTGATTTCTTTATTTGTTTCTCATGTATTGAGTTTGAGAAGCACCTCGTAGATCCTCAAAACCAGTCTTTTATCTGTAGTGTTATTTGCAAATATCTTCTCTCATTGTGTGGGGTGTCTCTCTGTTTCATTGACTGTTTTCTTGGCTGTACAGAAGATTTTATCTTGATGAAGTCCGACAAGTTGAATTTTATCTTTTTTTTTTTCTCTTGCCTTTGGACATGTGTCATGGAAAAGGTTACTGTGGCCGATGTCGTAGAGGTTGCTGCCTATGCTCTCCTCTAGGATTTTGATGGATTCCTGTCTCACATGGAGGTCTTTCATCCATTTGGAGTTTATCTTTATGTATGGAGTGAGAGAGTGGGCAAATTCCATTCTTTTGCATGTAGCTGTCCAATTTCCCCAGCACCATTTATTGAAGAGACTATCTTTTTTCCACTGGATGTATTTCCCTGCTTTGTCAAAGATTAGTTGCCCATAGAGCCGAGGGTCCATTTCTGGGTTCTCTATTCCGTTCCATTGGTCTATGTGTCTGTTTTTGTGCCAGTGCCATGCTGTCTTTGTGATCACAACTTTGTAGTATAGCTTGAAATCCGGCAACGTGATGCCCCCTGCTTTGTTTTTCCTTTTCAACAATTCCTTGGCGATTCGGGGCCTCTTCTGGTTCCACACAAATTTAAGGGGTCTTTGTTCCAGTTCTTTGAAAAATGTCATTGGTATTTTGATCGAGATGGCATTGAAAGTGTAGATTGCTCTGGGTAACTTAGACATTTTAACTATGTTTATTCTTCTGATCCATGAGCATGGAATATTTTCCCATCTTTCTGTGTCTTCTTCAATGTCTTTCAGAGTGATTTGTAGTTTCAAGAATAGAGATCCTTTACGTCTCCAGTTAAGTTAATTCTGAGATAACATATGATTTTTGGTGGTATTGAAAATGGAATTGACTCCCTAATTTTTCTTTATTCAGTCTATTGTTCATGTATAGAAGTGCAACTGATTTCTGAGCACTGATTGTGTGTCCCGCCATATTACTGAATTGCACTATAAGTTCTAGTATTTTGGGGGTGGAGTGTTTTGGGTTTTCTATATAGAGTATCATGTCCTACATGAAGAGAGACATTTTGACTTCTTCTTTGCTGATCTGGATACCTTTTATCCCTTTTTGTTTTCTGTCTGCAGTTGCAAGGGCTGCTAGTACTATATTGAATGAAAATGGCAAGAGTGGGCATCCTTGTCGTGTTCCTAATCTTAAAGGAAAGGCTTCCTGCTTTTCCACGTTGAGGATGATATTTTCTGTAGGCTTTTCATAGATGGTTTTATGAAATTGAGGAATGTACCCTCTGTCCGTACACTCTGAAGAGTTTTAATCAGGAAAGAATGTTGTATTTTGTCAAATGCTTTTTCTGCATCAATTGAGAGGATCATATGGTTCTTGACTGTTTTCTTGTTGATATAATCTATCACGCTGATAGATTTGCGAATGTTGAACCACCCTTGCATCCAAGGGATGAATCCCACTTGGTCATAATGGATAGTCCTTTTAATGTACTGTTGGATCCTATTAGCTAGGTTCTTGTTGAGAATTTTGGCGTCCATATTCATCAGGGGGATATCGGTCTCTAATTGTCCTATTAATGGGGTCTTTGCCTGGTAGGGGATCAAGGTAATACTGACCTCATAGAATGAGTTTGGTGGTTTTCTTTCTGTTTCTATTATTTAATACAACTTAAAAGAATAGGTATTATTATTAGGTAATCTGTGTATTGTTGATAGTGAGTATTGAGGTCCCCTACTATTAACGTATTTTTATCTATATGTCTCTTTATTCTGGTTAAGAGTTGGCTTGTGTATCTTGCTGCTCCCCTGTTGGGGGTGTAGATGTTTATAATTGTCATATCCACTTGTTGGATACACCCTTTAAGAATAATATAGTGTCCTTTTGTATCTCTAACTATAGTCTTTAGTTTAAAATCCAATCTGTCTGATATGAGAATTGCCACCCCAGCTTTCTTTTGAGGTCCATTGGCACAAAACATGGTTTTCCATCCCTTCACTTTCAGTCTGGATGTATCTTTAGGTTCAAGATGAGTTTCTTGTAGACAGCAAATGGATGGGTCATGTCTTTTTATCTAATCTGCAACCCTGTGGCTTTTATGGGAGCATTTAGGCCACTCACTTTGAGAGTAATTATTGAAAGTTATGATTTTATTGATGTCATGTTGCCTGTGAAGTCTTTGTTTCTATAGATTTTAAATTTCTGTTCTGTATCACTCTTGGGGTCTTTTTACCTTTATAGAACCCCCCTTAATATTTCTTGAAGGGCTAGTTTGTTGGTCACATTCTCTTTCAGTTCCTGCTGGTCTTGGAAGGTCCTTGTCTCTCCATCCATTCTGAATGACAGCCTTACTGGATACAGGATCCTTGGCTGCATGTTCTAAAAAAAAAAAAAAAACACATTAAAAATAAATAAATAAGTAAATAAATAAAATGTTTCACTCATATGGGGAATTTAAGAAACAAAACTAATAATGACAAGGCCAATGACAGAGAGAGAGATAAACCAAGAGACAGACTCTTAACTATAGAGAACAAACTGATGGTTACCAGCAATGAGGTAGGTTGGGGATGGGTGAAGAAGAGATGGGATTAAGGAGAGCTTTGTACTGATGTGCACTGGGTGTTGTATGTAAGTTAGGAATCACTAAGTTCTGCACCTGAGGCTAATACCACAGTGTAAGTTAACTCACTGGAATTTAATAAAAACTTAGGAAAAAAAAAAGAAAAAATGTGTAAGAGAAAACACCACAGAGTACTGTATATCATGTCAGTACTGGGGAAACAGGGAGACATAAAACATATGCTATTTGGAAGAACTCTTTCATATTTGAGAAACCTACCATGAGTATGGTGTGTAGATATTTAGTTGAAGGGTCTACATGAACTTTCAGAAAATGGTTGAGGAGGCAGAAGGAAACGATTTTCTATAAATTGTACTTAACAATAAGACTTCATTTAAGATTTCAGAACAGATGAAAGCAATATTTTTACCTGACTTCAAGGATATTTGATTAGATGTTACTGTGTAAAGAGGACTCAAGAAGGAAATGTTGCTTCTCAACAGAAGCTGATAGGTTGCTTCAGCTTTAGAAGTAAGTCTTAGGAAAGAAAAATGATCCTGTATGGGTCATAAACTTTTGTTCTTAAAATAACTTAAAAAATATGTATTTGCATTGATTTTCTATGCATATATTTTGAATAAACATCTGATTTTAGCAATACTTCTGTTTGTGTACATCATTAAAACATAATTTTCCTAATGAATTCTTAATAAGTATATGGTATTTTTAATAACTTTAAGGATTTCCTAGAAAAAACAAATACTACTAATGCTTGCATCTTCAAATTTTGACCTCTGAGTCACAAAATAAGTGTTTTGTTTTGTTTCTCCAAAATATAAAAGTTCAGTTATTCACTTAAGACTTGTAACATTTTAAATAATACACAGTCTGACTAAGATGATAAAGTCAAATATCCTTTTGTTCCATGCTTGACACACTGTTCTGTCTGCTTATAGGAAAATTCTATCAATGCCCCATGGAAAACTACACTCAAACATCAACTGATTTCATCCTATTGGGGTTGTTCCCACCAACAAGAATTGGCCTCTTCTTCTTCATTGTCATCATTCTTATTTTTCTAATGGCTCTGTTTGGCAACCTGTCCATGATTCTCCTCATCTTCCTAGATACCCATCTCCACACTCCCATGTATTTCTTACTCAGTCAGCTCTCTCTCATTGACCTGAACTACATCTCCACAATTGTCCCCAAGATGGCTTCTGATTATCTCTCTGGAAACAAATCTATCTCCTTCATTGGGTGTGGGGTTCAAAGCTTCTTCTTCTTGACTTTAGCAGGTGCAGAAGCATTGCTCCTGATATCTATGGCCTATGATCGTTACATGGCTATATGTTTTCCTCTCCACTATCCCATCCGTATGAGCAAAAAAGTATGTGTGCTGATGATAACAGGATCATGGATTATGGGCTTAGTCAACTCCTGTGCCCATACTCTATATGACTTCCGTATCCCTTACTGTCAATCCAGAACCATCAACCATTTCTTCTGTGATGTCCCCACCATGTTGACTCTGGCCTGCATGGACACCTGGGTTTATGAGTATACAGTGTTTGTAAGCACCATCCTCTTTCTTGTGTTTCCTTTCATTGGCACTGCATGTTCCTATGGCCGGGTCCTCTTTACCATCTGCCACATGCGGTCAACAGAAGGGAGGAAAAAGGCCTATTCAACCTGCAGCAGCCACCTCACTGTGGTGACTTTATACTTTGGACCCTTTGTTTACACTTATCTACGCCCAAGATCCTTCCGATCTTCCACAGAGGACAAGGTCCTGGCTGTCTTCTACACCATCCTGACCCCAGTGCTCAACCCTATCATATACAGCCTGAGAAACAAGGAGGTGATGGGGGCCCTAAGAAGAGTGATTCAGAGGTTCTGCTCTGTAAAAATGTAGACAAATCTTTTTGCCTATGTACCCAACACTGATTATAAGTCCATTCTTCATCGCCCAGTAACTAAAGTATTATTTTATGCTTAGAGTGTAAGGACTAAAATCAGAAGAGAAGAAAATCACTCATGTGTGGATAAAATTATCTTGCAAATATATATGTCATTATAAGCCATATATATATATATATATATATATATTTCTTTTTTTTCCTTTACGGTACTTTTTCTCATGGATTTCAAATGCACTTGTTTGCTAATATGTTTTCAATGAAAATGGTTCTTTTTCTTGTAGAGATAAAAATGGAAATTTTCTAACTGAAGTTGTCATTCAACATAACAGTTCTAGTATTTGCAATTAATTTTCCAATACATGTAAATAGAAAAGTGAATGTCTCTTGAATGTCTCAACCTACCTGGAAATCAGAAAACTTCTTCTCGGGGCGCCTGGGTAGCGCAGTCGTTAAAGCTTGTGCCTTCGGCTCAGGGCGTGATCCAGGCGTGTGGGGATCGAGTCCCACATCGGGCTCCTCCGCTGTGAGCCTGCTTCTTCCTCTCCCACTCCCCCTGCTGTGTTCCCTCTCTCGCTGGCTGTCTCTCTGTCACATAAATAAATAAAATCTTAAAAAAAAAAAAAAGAAAAAAAAAAAGAAAACTCCTTCTCGTAGACTCGTGACTTATCTGTGCCAGTTACTTGGTTTGGTTTGGTTTGGTTTGTTTGTGTGTGTGTGTGTGTGTGTTTTCCAGTTTGTGGTGACTTATCTGAGGTGCCCCAGATGGGTCATTCAGTTAAACATCTGCCTTTGGTTCAGGTCATGATCCCCGGGTCCCGGGGTGTAGCACTACCTCAGACCCCCTGTTCAGTGGAGAGTCTGCTTTTCCCTCTCTCTCTGCACACATCCTGCTCATGCTAACTCTCTCTCTCACTCACTCTATCTCAAATAAATAAACACAATCTAAAAAAGAAAAAGAAAAGATTTAGCTGAGACTTCGTGAGGATTCTAAAATCCTTACACCATTCTGAGTAAAATACAACAAGTTTGTGTTCCTTTTAGGGAAGTGAATCCTAGAAAAGTTATTTCATATCATGTATTCCTCAAGATCAAGTATAAGGGCTTTGATGTGTTAACAGAGATCAAGAAATTGTGAGGTCAGTGATAAGCTGAGTGTATTGAAAGTTTAGTAGGATTAGCAATTTCAAGGACATTCCCATGACCACCCCCCGCACTAACCACATGCTCAATAGCCACTGCTATCCTTGTATGAGATCATGTCTCTCATGTAATATTTTATTTTCCATTGATTATGCTTCATAGTTTTACTGAAACAGGTTGTTGGGAGGTCAACTTACATACACCAATTTTAGTCATTGATAAATCACTTTTCAAAACAGGAACTACCATCAAATCTAATAAAAATCTCTCAGCTCAGGTGAACTTCCAACTCAAGTAGATTGCTATTACTGCTCCTCACTGGTAAGTGAAGAAATGGTCTTTACTTCCTCAGATTTGGCAGAAAGGAGACTGCTCATACCCTGCATAATTTACAGTGCACTGCACAAAGAGAAAATATGAGCTTTTTTCTTCAAACAGCAAGAATTGTTTTTCTTGAAAATAAATTTACTACATATGAAATGCAAAGAAATGGCAAAGAATATATTTGTATTATATTTTTATAGATGATAAATAGTAATACAGTATTCTGTGATGGCTTCATTGCTCAGAAGATTTTTTAGCTCACTTTTCTCCAAATTTATTTTTACCAAAATTTACAATTTCAGAAAGTTAAGTTTTCTACCAGTATAGTTGAAAGTGTTGTTAATCAGTCATGTAAAATACTAAGCTGCAATTAATTTTTGCTCATTTTCAATTTTAATAAGAATCTATATGCTTATGTTACTCTAGCTATTAAGAGTACGTCTAAGTGGGGAAAACATTGGACTGAATTTCTGACACAGTATATCTAAATATACACTTTTATTTTCTCAGGAGAAATTTTTTTCTAAAAAAGTTCTGTACTAAACTGACTTAAACTGATCATTTTATACAAAAATATGAATTTGTTTTTAAATATAGATTTAATAAATGAAATTTTGATGAATCTGCTATAATTTCTGGTAATATGTGAACTTTGTATAAAAAACTTGAAGTCACTTCATCTTTTACATTCACATTTGTTCATTTTATCACTGCATCTTCTATTACAAGTTAATCTGCTGTTATTTCTTTCTGGTTACAAAACATTATATGAAAAGTATTCTTTCCCATCAATAATATTTTATACTAATTTTTAAATTTTTTTAACCTTTTTAAATTGTATATTTATAAACCTCTGGGCATTGACTTTGCAATGTTGCAGCACCTTTTAAAACTATAGATTTTGGATTATTTTATTAATTCTAGTAACTTACCAATATACTTTATTGCAATAACAATGTGTGTGCTTTCATTTTGTGATAAATGCTGATGAGGATTCTTGCTTAAGCTCCGTAGGATTCCCTGTACTGACTCTCAGGCAAGATAGTTAATAATTTTGTAAATGACACCGGAACGATCTTTGGGATGGAATTCAGCCCGTACCCCCACCATGAGTCACTGCTGTTGCCAGGCACAGCTCCTTCTCTCTCCTGGCAGTGGCTCCTTCCACCACTGTTGCTGCCTCTGCAGCTGCTGCTGTCATCACTGTCACCAATCTGGTCCCAGTTCCAACAGAGCTACTCCCTTGGGGTCCTGTGGCATCTTGGCAAGATACGTGTGTTCCTGTGAGGAGGCCGGGGCAACTGCTGTGTAAGCATGCTGTCTGAGCCCATATGTGCAGGCCCTGTTGCTGGGCCAAAATCACATGCCAATGCTGCCCCCCAGCTCTTCTGCTCACATGTTGACTCAGAGAGAAAATTGTTAAAAATTTCAAGATGGCAAAAACCGGACATTAAAGCAACAAAAGAGTCTTTGTGAGTCTGGGACCCTGTGAAAGTGCCCAGGCCACACATATATGAGGCCAGCCTTGAGAAAGTTAGAATGAGTAGGAAGGGAGTCTTATCATACAAATCAGCAAAATGTGAGAATGTCTGCTGTTTTTGTCAGTGGTTATCTTTGGAAATAACCTGAGGGAATGTGGAATTGAACAGGGATACCCATGACAGACTCCTTATCTCTTTCCGGTACTGAATATTGGAGGAAATCAGGAGAACCGGAACATTTATTGGACCTGATGTACCATGGCCTAAGGCAAACCACACTAGGTCTCTTGACTTAGTTTGCTAGAAAGGAAGATGGAGGCACAGTACTTAGTATCAGAAAATGCTGTGTGTGGGGCACGATAATGGTTCCACATTTCTACGTCCTTCTAGGTCCTTATTACACCCCCTGTAATAAGAAAAAAATAGATTAACAGGAGGGGCACCTGGGTGGTCCAGTCAATTATGCATCTGACTCTTGGTATTGGCTTAGGTTATGATCCCAGGGCTGTGAGATGAAGCCCTGTATAGGGTTCCAGGCTCAGCAAGGAATCTGCTTCTCTCCTTCCTCTCCACCTGCCTGGCACCCACCCTGTGCTCTTTCTCTTTCTCTTAAATAAATAAGAAATCAATCAATCAATCAATCAATCTTTAAAAATGGATTAACAGAAGAAACCAGACAAAAATTTATTACCATTCTACCTCCTGTATATGGGGAGATCCAGAAACTTTGAGTTACTCCCTGAAATTACCCAAGCCATTACTTTAAAAAACTACCTTCAGATAAACACGAAGAATGTGGGGGACCGGGAAAGGCAGTTATGAGGGGGTATCAGAAAAGGAGAGGAAACCATGGTATAGTGGTGGTGAAAATTTTAGTAACTGATTTCTCCTTTGATAAGAGTTTCTTGAGATCTGTCCATCCTTCTTGTAGAGAGAGGGAGAGAACTTTACAAATAAAATCGCCCTTTAAAATCATATATGTCTCTTACAAAAAGGTAACTTCTATTTTAGTTTTCAGTGTTTTTCTATGTCCACTGTTTCTTAAAATAACAGTCAAAAATAATCTTTACATCCAAGAGGCATATTTTAATGTGGCAAATTTTGTTCTCCTTCAATGACATCATTGAAGTCCCTCTTACTGACATTCCTACAAAGGCAAGACTAATCCCACTTTTTATGCCTACAACCCTCGAAATGGAGATCAAGTCATCACAAGCAAATACTGGGAAATCTAGGCTTTCAGAATGATCTTCTGGACATTCTTCATTCCAGCAGCCTTCTGGCTCAGAAAAGGAGTAAGCTAACTCCCACCTATTGTGTCTGCACCTACAGGTCATTCCTTCCACCATAAGATCTTAACCTCAGAAAAAGCCACAAAGGGAGAAAACACATTATTCAAATCTTCTGCCATTTTCCCCAATGTTTATGAGAATCTACTCAGGATAATTTGGAAGCTGAACAATGATGCCTCTCAGATGTAGAATTACTCAGCCAACTTCCACCTACATTGCCCCTGACTCAGAGTTAATTGTGTCTCCTCTCAGTTATTCTTATTTTCATCCAGTTGTTAACGATTATTATCTACTGTTTCTCATTCATTATTTGTTTCATGGTTCAGACTAGAAGCTGCACATTTGAAAGAAAATGGCATATAATTGAATGATTTTATAATGCACATGTGTATGTATTGAGAGTTTCTTAAATATTAAATGAGTAAAGTTTAGTGTATAGAAACAAAAATGAGTATTTCTTCTTTCCTTCCACTTTTGAGGAATGAAATTCTTTTTAATGGAATAAAGTGAAGGTTAGATTTGTGAGAATATCCGATAAAATAGTAATTGGCTTCTTGCTGTAAGATTTACTTTAATCCCCTCTACTCATTGTACTTGTCTTTAAAATTAAGATGGGAAAAATAAAAGACAGCTGCTGTTTAAAGCAAATAATTTTTAATCACCAAATATTTAGTGAACACTTACGACTTAGTAGCAGACACAAAGGTGTGTGATTCACACAATTTGGGTACTGTTTAAAAGAGACACCAGGTTAAAGAGAGTCAGTTGTGCTAAGCCCCACATCAGTAAGCCAACTAACCAAAATGTAGTTTCAATGTCTTCCAGGTTGGCTATCTTAAACCAGGCAATCTGCAATTTTTTGGTCAATTGTGAGACAATCTGTCTGTTAGAACCCTTAACCCCCAAGGTAATATAGGGTAATCAGTCTTTCCTTGTTCCTGATCCCTTCTGACTTTAAAAGTCTCCCATTTCATACAATTCCTCAGTCTTCCTTTCTATTTGTCAGAAGGGGTGCTGTCTCATTTACGAATCATTGAAGGAATTCAACTTGATCCTTAAATTGACCCAGTTGTATTTTGTCTTAAACAGGTTTAGAAGCAGTGGTGAGATTGAAGGGACTTTGGATGGCTTTGGGGACAACCTAAAACACAGGCATGGTACCTGTGAGCCCTTTTGAGTCCTTTGTCTTTTTCACCAGTTTGGAGGGTACTAACCAAGGTCTTCTCAGTTCTTGGCTCTGCTCTCTTCATGTGAAGATCTCAATTTAATTGACTCTCTAGTCTGGAATTCCCCTTTTGAAAGTTGAGTCCTGTGCAAATTCCTCATTCTTGGGCTGCAGTGGTTCAGCTATTTTCCCACTTTTCCTTGTCCTCAGTTCAGGCCACGACCTCGTTGATTCCACCTTTCCCCAGTCCTGAGTTCCATCGGAATTGACAGTGGAGCATGCAGGGCCTTTGCTAGGCCAGTGTGCAGTGACACTTATAGATTACTGCCGGTGGGTTAAGATGCACCTGTTTGTTTGCCTTGTTGTGCACAGATAAAGCTATTGCTAATGGAATCTGGAAGCAAGGACAGAAAAAAATTGGTGGGCATGGGTTGACCATCTTAAAGCTGTTATAGCACTTCCTGCTTAACCCAAGGGCTCCTCTGCTAAAATAAATTGGTCATGAAATAGGTTAGCTTGACACTGGTTGCCTGCCAACCTCAAGAAAATTTCCATGCAACAAGGTACACTTTAAATCACCACTCAATCCCAAACACAGATGCATATTTTTCTTAGATGATATTTTAGCCCAGTGAGAACTAAACACTTAAAGAAAATTTAAAAAAAAAAAAAGAAAATGGAATACCTAAATTCTAAAATGTTAAGCATATCACCTTTTGTACAATCGCTTATGTTATTTCTAAGAACTGGGTCCTGGAAGCCCAGTTATATATCTACATATATAACAAAATCTTACTAAAACAACCTGGGTTTGGACAAGATAAGTGTTTTGTGTTCTAAAAACTTATCTTGCTAATTATCAGATTGAGGGCCAAAAATATTGCCAGACAGAAATGTGGGCTGCACCCATTTACAGCTAATTATGCATAGAGAGAAATGTGGGTATTATGGTTCATGGCAGTACCAAACTCCTGCCAGCACTCCAGGAGATTACTGTGGCCTTTACATGAAATGTTCCAATTAAGTCATTGTAAGACCTGTAAATGAAGATCAAGGTTACCAAATTAAGTAAACGGGGTTGGTTACTTATTTTCATTGGCATGCAAAAGCCTCCAACATGTTTCAAGTTTCCAAATTAGATTTATTTGAAAAACTTGTTGCAA
Organism: Ursus arctos; assembly: GCF_023065955.2. Taxonomy (NCBI): domain Eukaryota; kingdom Metazoa; phylum Chordata; class Mammalia; order Carnivora; family Ursidae; genus Ursus; species Ursus arctos. The sequence continues at coordinate 7,188,807 of NW_026623067.1, read as the reverse complement.
AAGGTTAATAAAAAAATTAGAGACAGACTACCGAAAACGAAAGGCTGTAAGACCAATGCAACACCTCCTCTGTCCTTCATTTGGTTACTTATTCTATAATCCTTTGTCTAAACTGACTTTCCTCTCTAAGGAAATTACATGACTGTAAACAAAACTTCACGAATTAAGTGGCCTTACAGACACCCCCATATCTATTTTGGGGGTTGTCCCCCTGGCAGAGTTTATGAGACTTTCAAGAATTCTCTGATAAACTGCCTCATTGTTCCATTCAATAGCTTACAGGAGCTAATAGGTAAATTAATAAAAAGCCTTTCCAAATTCTAGTAGTTCCTGGAGGTCCATTCTTTACTTAGACTCAACTCAGAGCCTGAAGATGGAATCCTGGAAAACTGGCAGAACCCAACAAAGGGTGAGAATTTTTACCAGAGTCAGCTCTCCCAGATCTCTGTCTGCACTACCCAGTCGAGAATAGAAAATGAAATACGCCTTGTACCCTCTTTGGAATGTCTCTTCAGTCCGTGGATTTTTTCCATAGTGACAGAATATTTCCTGTTTGCATAGCTGAAAACTGACAAAACATTTAATAAGATTTGTAAGGAGCTATGAAATCAGAACATTTCCATATCAAAAGTTGATATCCAAAACCCAAAATGAAGTTGTCTTAGCCTTCTTTCCAATCTAAAATGAAACTACAAACACAGAGGGAGAGAAAAATCTTCTGCCTTTCTGAAAGGGATTTTTGAAGCATTCAATGCAAATAGCTCTAAATACAGAACATAAAAACCTTTGGGTTTCTATTTTAGTTGGAGATCTTCTCCCTTGTAATATATATAAAGTAAGGATAACGTAGTTGGATCTATTGGATCAAATATGGTGTCATTTGGGCTGCAACCCAAATCTTTAGAAATTGAGAGCAAATGTGCTTATTGGACAAATATTTTCAAAACTACAAATACAGCTCTAGAGGCAGTGCAAAGTCCACTTATTTTTTTTACCAATCTCAAATACTCACTTACTTATCTCAAAGGTTTTTAACTATGGTAAAAAATAATAAATAAATAAATAATCGATCTGGCTTTAGGAAACCAAAGTCCTTCTGGAAAAGCTTGCATTTTTCCCGTGTCTTGAGATATAAATGTTCTATTGAACCTTCCAGGAAATCTTATCTAGCTCATCTTTTTAAAATACCAACTTCAGGGAGATAATTCTTATCCTAAAGAAGGGGGAGAGAGGATAAAGGGGAAAAGGTCATTTAAAATTTTAGCAAAAAAAAAAAATTAAAGTTTGTTGTTGTTGTTTGTTTCTTTTACAAATATTAATAAAATTATTTAGTCCACTGGGCAGATAAACTTAACTTATTTTGTCCATCAGAAAAACAATTTAGATTCAACTTCATTCATAACTAGTGATTTTTGTATTGTTGTACCTGATTTATGGCAGTAATTTTAAAAAGAATTTCTAACGTCTCTGTGCTTGTCTATGTTTATGTATGTATATATATACATACATATGCAATATTTTCTATCACCAGATGGTATTGACACAAATTAATTTGTGAAAGAGCTCTATTTAATTGGTTTAAAGATATTTAAGCATATATATAAATTAAATGATTCCTAAATTTCATAAGAATATAACAGAAATTAACCAAAATGCCTTTCATATATAATATAACGTATGGTACGTGAAAGCTATTTTAGAATTGGTGGCTTAATTAGAACAGTCATTTTAGAGTTATCAACCTTGAACAGAAGAAGTTACGCAAGGTCTTTTTTTTTTTTTTTCCCCGGGTTAATGAGTCAAATATTTCATTTTATCTGTAAGGAAATTTGTCAGCAAAGAAAATAACATGGTATGATAAATTTTTATAAGTAATCTAAACATAATTGTTCAGAACAAGGAAATTAAGTAAATGCAAATGAAAAAAAGAGTTTAATACATTTTAATAATTTCTCAATCTTTTTGGCAACCTAAACATTATAGTTTGCTAGGTTAAATTAAATAATGTATAGTTATTAAATAACTAGATCATTTCAAAATGAGATATAATACTGAAACATTAATTAGTATAAACATGGATTTTTTTCTCTTTAGGTTTTCTTTTACAGAGAAACTAGTGATGTTTGGAGCAGTTTGCGAACATGTTTTGTGCCATGCTGAGAAAGTTATTATTAGAAAGCATAAGTTTCTAATGAATCATCGAACTTTACATCAAAAACCAGGGATGTACTGTATGGTGACTAACATAATATAATAAAAAATATTATTATAAAAAAACCAAAAAAACAAAATCTAAAAGAAAAGAAAAACGAAAAGAAAGCATAAGTTTCCAAAAATTATAAAATATTTTAGTAAACATTCCAAAACCACAGAATGGTATGTTAAAGACAGTTTACAATTGCTTCATTCCCTGTTTTCACCAGAAACAAAGGCTATTAAGGGTTAAGAACTCTAATATAAGCAATCAAAGCCACAAAGCAGTGTAAGAGAATCATCTCCGTAAACAACGAAAAGTTTGAAAGTTGTTAAAATAAATAGAAGGTATGCATTTTTGTTTAGAGAAGAAAGAAAGAAAGAAAGAAAGAAAGAAAGAAAGAAAGAAAGAAAGAAAGAAAGAAAGAAAGAAAGAGGAAGGAAGGAAGGAAGGAAGGAAGGAAGGAAGGAAGGAAGGAAGAGAAAGAAAGAGAAAGGAAGGAAGGAAGGAAGGAAGGAAGGAAGAGAAAGAAAGAAAGAAAGAAAGGAAGGAAGGAAGGAAGGAAGGAAGGAAGGAAGGAAGAAAAAGAAAGAAAGAAAAGAAAGGAAGAAACTAATTTTGTCCTAAACTGAAACTGTTTATTTCCGAATTGGGTAGAAGAAACAACATAGGGAAAATATTGCAGAAGTTTTCTCAAAAAGTAATCTTGGTAATTTGCTGGTAAATTTTTGGTAATTTTATGCATGGTAAAGTTGGATAACATTGATTCCACTGTTATAAGGGTTTTAAAAATAGCCTTTAATATCAATAGTGTACTTATTTAAACTAAACCCAACTCTCTTTTATCTGCTGAAAGGACAAGTTTTATGTGTTTTTTTTTTATTGGTCTGCTCTTAATAAGAAATTGTAGAACAACAACAACGACAAAAGGAATTGTATAACCATTTAACTTTCTATATTTCATTGCAAGTCTTTGTCACCATGGTTAAATGGAAAACTAAGTAATAGTTCACAGTGACCTATGATCCTATTTGACCAAACATTTTAAAACCCTTTGGGTTTTTTTGACAAACTTCCCTAAAATCAAATACTAAATAAAATATTTTTGTCCTTGAACTAACTAGTATTTATCGGAGAGTCTCTGATGTATCTCAAGATATTTTTTGTACGCATTATTTAAAAAGGGGGGCAGGATGAAGTTAAACTAATTAGGCTGATTTGATATGTAAAATTGCAAGGCAAGTACTGTTATTTAAAAAGTAATACTCAGTTTTCATTATGTTGGGTTTGTATAGTGTATGTTATAAGCGTTCTAAAGTTATATAAAATTGCTAGAAATCTGATATGTCCTGGTATAATGTTATCAGTTACAATTCTACTTATTATCTTCAAAAGTTGGATATTACTAAAATAATAAAAATTCACTATCCATTCCATTCTTAGTAATTCTTACCAGATCTTTACTCACTGTCATTTATAGAGAGTTATTGTTTTGCTCAGATGCCTTTGCAAATACTTTACTGCAAAAATGGTCCATCTTCAAGGAAACTCATGGAAAGAACTTTGAAAGTACAAGTTTCTATTAACTTTAAGATCAAAAAACAACTAGTAAGAACTTCCAGAAGTAATAGAAAAACAGGATTCGAGAGGAATATGTATTAATCAGATTGAATAAGTTGAGGAGAATCATTATAGTTTTATCATATTTTTTAAATCATTGCTGGCTCATTATTTTTTTTTTCTCCAGATTTAAGGAAAACTTGTCTTCTATGCTATGTATGACTTAAAGTAACTGGTAAGTTAGTTAAACAAAGAAGAAATACTATTTTTCCTCCTTTTCTGACCCCTCCAAAATGGAAAATGGTTGCATATTCTCTTCATGGCAATATAACTATTAGTTGCATAAGTTGGGTAAGATTTTGTTCTCCTTGCAACAGGACACACTTTAAAAATTGACTCCATTACCAAAGCTTTGACTAGAATGATATCCATAGGTACAATCTGATGGCAAATCCATTCATTGGCTTCTTAAAATCAGAGATTTTAAAGGTTCAAGGTGAGATTCCTTATGAAAAGTTCCAGCAATACTACCTTAAAAAGACCATACATGGTCAAGCACTGTTCTTGCTGTACTTATATAGATAATCAGGCCACGTTTAATGCATACAATTTAGTTTTACTTTGATTATCTTTGAGAGAAAAGTGGAATAATCATAAAGAGAACATTATGTTTACATCTCTACAACAATTATACTCTTATACTGTTAAATGTTGTTGAAGATTTGTTATATACCTTTAAACGGGACTTGATCCAGAATTCTTCCACTTCCTTGAATATTTGGCTAGGACTATGCAAAGTAACATTTCCAATGTATTCCCAGCCTTTGGATTTGAAATTACTAAGAGCAAAGATTGCCCTTAAATATTTTTGGAAAGGAATATCCTGGGTTCTTCTCATGACCCTGATGGCAGCCAGACCTTAGAGACTAGAAACTTGGGCTTATATTTCACACCTAAAAGAAATTACTTGATGTCTAGTCTAGTGCAAAGACGGGAAACCTACAAATTATAGTGACTAGTAAGAGATCTTGCTGACATCAATGTAAACTACTTCCTCCCAAGATGCCAGAAGAAGACTTCACATTTTACTAAACGTGAGACCCTTACTTCTCCTCCTTCTTCTCGCCTTTCTTCCTTATTTTGTTGGCCTTCTCCTTCCCACCTCTTCCTCCCCCTCCCCTTTCTCTTCCATCTTCTCCTCTTCTTGTTCCTCCTCCTCTTCCTCCTCTTTCTTCTACTTCTTCTTCTTAACCTTCTTTTTCTTTTACATTTATTCTGTCATTGGCTTAGAAGAATTATGCCAACATTAACATCTTCCAGGCCATTGCTAGGGGGTAATGTTTAGACTATTGTATTGTCATCAAAAAGTTGATCTGTTCATAATACTAGAGAAACTGGCCCATGCTCCTGTCTTTGGTTAACAGCTTCAAATCCAGGGAATCTCACACCCAGGTTTTTCACAAAGAAAGGAACACAAGGCAAGTACAACCAGAACAAAACCACCTGTGTGGTCTGCATACTCAGAAATTGTACTGGACTCCATGCCTGTCTCTTTTCCAGTCTTGAGCCATGGACTCAAATGGAACTTAGCAGGAGATATTCATAATTCAAAATAAGCTTTCTTTGGTAGATCATTGCTCCTCTAGCTATGAATAAATGTAAACAAGGCTATAATCAGGAGCTTCTCCATAACACTTGAAAATATCACAGAATCTGGTGCTGAGAAAATAGGTTCCAGACAAACATCCTTAGGCTCTCTGGCCAAAGTTGTTCTCCATAAGATTGTTCTTGATTATCCTTTAGCAGAGCCGGGAGGTGTCTGTGCTGTGGCGAACACCTCCTGGTGCACCTGAATTAAGTGCACCTGAATTAACACATCCTGGAAAGTTGAAATTCAGTTTCATAAGATCACTGAGCAAAACATTTGGCTTAGAGAGGCAACTTCTTCAGAGGGTGCCTTCCATGACTTATTGTATTCTGATCAGCTTTTGTCTTTGTAACCATGGCTCTGAAGTGTACTCAACATTTGGAATTATCCTGCTAATAATAATAATAACAATAATAAATACTTGGTGTGCTGTATTCTTTCAAAAGCTTTAAATGCATGCCCACTGCTGCTTACCACCAAATAAATAATCTCCCTAGGAGTGTAATGTAGGAAAAGTAAGGAAGAGAATGAATGACTCAAAAAAAATTTTTTTTTCAACCTGAAGCTCTGGCCTGTGACTACCACAGAGATTCAGGAAAAAAAAAAAAGTCATTATCTGTGAATACCACACAGGGGTTCAGCAAAAACTGTGAGAACTTTGGAGCAGTACCTGGAAGTGACACTTGGATGTTGATCACATCTGTCACTTAAGCTGAGAGTCTTATTTAAAAAGAGGCAATAGGCACCAAATGGAGTCACTCATGCTGATTCCCATGAAAACAAAGCGAGACTTAATACCTAACTGAGTTGTAGGAATGTAATCTTAAACCAGTCAATGTGGAATTTCCTGGTTATCAGTACAGAGGTTAGCCACTTGATAGATTCATTTGGTCCCCTAAAGGATGATGAGGTAATCATATTTTTCCTTATATCAGTCCCCTTCCAAAAATGTTTCCCATTTTGCACAACACTTTGGAGCACCTTTTTATTTTCTAGATGGGATGCTGCCCAATTCATGAATGATTGAAAAAAACTCAATTTTGATCACTATGTTGAATTCTGTTTTGTAACAGAGACCCTCAGACATTTGAGCCTTAATCAAAATCCTTTTGTTTCTTTTTTTTTAAGATTTTATTTATTTATTCGACAGAGATAGAGACAGCCAGCGAGAAAGGGAACACAAGCAGGGGGAGTGGGAGAGGAAGAAGCAGGCTCATAGCGGAGGAGTCTGATGTGGGGCTCGATCCTATAATGCCAGGATCACGCCCTGAGCTGAAGGCAGAGGCTTAACCGCTGTGCCACCCAGTGCCCCAAAATCCTTTTGTTTCATTCAAACAAAGTCAAACAATCATGAAATCATCTTAATTTTGTCTCCTAATCATTTTTGTTTTTGTTTTGTCTCCTAAATTTTTTTAGTTCCCCTTTTTCTCCTCAACCCCAGCAATCACTGTCTTAAATTTTCATAGAGTTTTCTAGGTAAGTCTAAATGGTGTTTGGAATCTGATTCTATAAACCAGGACTCTATATCATTCTTCCATTTTGTCTCACCAGTTGTCCTGGTTATGCTTGTCAATAACACACTGTTTTACCATTTATTTATGTTATCTCCAGGGCTTTGAATTCTGACCCTCTGTCATGTTTCTCTCTTACATGGGGAATATACTCTTTCATTCAGAGTAGGACTTTTAATTGTATTTTGATAACTAACAGTAAGTGCATGAAGTTCATTTTCTGCCTATTCTATTTGGAATAGTCCACAGACAATACAGGGACAAAGTATCATGCTCCTCAACAACACGAATATGAAACCAGATTCTAGAGTATGGGTTATTCTCCAAAAAAAAAGCACTCAGTTTCTTTAATAAATAATAATAGTACTTATTTTTTAATTAGCAGGATAATATAGACAAAAAGAGCCTTAAACACTTATTAAATTAATTACATGAACTTCTTTTGGACTAGGATTTTTTCACATAACAATATTCGAAATTTTAACATTGAATATTTTATGAAACTAAGTAATGATAGAGAATGTATCATGGTAAAATAAATATGTTTAAAGAGGCTTGCATTGTTAGAGATAGTTATTGAAGGATTTACAGATGCAAGGATGTGATGTATCAGATCTATTTTTAAATGTGCACCGGGTAGTGGGTTATTGGAATATATAGAAACATATTTTTCTTGTGATGATAATTCTTGAAAATGTGTGATTGTTGCATGAAGTTCATTATGATATCCTTCCAATTCACATTGCAATGAATACCTTCAAAAGAAATCTAAGACAAATAAGGTTTTGATTTAGAATTCCATAATTTTCATAGAGTATGTGAAGATGAATTAAAATTATATATTCTATCTTCTACTCTACATTCTACCTTACCATCTAAAAAAATAATACACTTATTTATCTCCTCTTTCATAAAGTTCCAGGGGGGAAATTGTCCCTATGTAAATATTGCAAATTTCTTGAAGAATTTATATTCAAGAAATGTGTAAATTTTGCTACAATTGTAATGTTATAAAACTAGAATTTATAACTGTTTAGGACCCTTTATTTTTTGTATGTTGTGTGCCCCCCATCCTTTCTGAACATTTTTATGGTTTTCCAGGAAAATTTTGAGCAAAATACATGTTACTTGGCATTTAATGTCCTGATCATATCGTGGATGGGGAATATTGAGAGTGTTTTATTTTTCATGCAAAATGGCTACAGACTTTACTCTTTTATAGACTTTTTCACCCTTGCATTACCAAATACTTTTTTGCCATGTTTTGTTGTTGTTTCTGTTGCTGTTGTTGTTTCTAGTGTTCTGTAGGAATTTATGTTCCTTTTTATTTTTATTTATTTATTTATTTATTTATTTATTTATTTATTTTACAAATTATTTGTCACCATTGGGTAATGTCATAGTTTTTCTCTAATTTAGAATCATTATTAACTCCTCTCTTTCTCTTAATTCTTACATCCAATTCACTAGTAGACATGTAGGCTGTATCTTTAAAAAATGTTCCATATATGCTCACTTCTCAACAGCTCTGCTTTAGACCCTTGGGATCAGCTGCCATTGCCTCTTGGTTTGGTACCATGAAGAACTTTTAACCGTTTTCCAATTTTCTTTCTTTCTTTTTTTCTTTCTTTCTTTCTTTTTTTTTAAGATTTTACTTATTTGTGAGAGAGAGCATTAGTTGGGGATGAGTCAGAGAGAGGGCAAAGCAGACTCCCCACTAAGTAGGGATCCTAATGTGGGGTTCGATCTTAGGACCCTAAGATCATAACCTAAACCAAAAAGGCAGACATCTAACTGACTGAGCCACCCAGCTCCCTTCCACCCACGACACTATATTCTTATATGTCAATAACCATTCTGAATGTAAATGGAATAAATGTTCCAATCAGAAGACATGGGGTATCAAAGGATAAAAAAACAAGACCCATCTATATGCTGCTTATGAGAGATTCATTTTAGATGTAAAGACACTTCCAGATTGAAAGTGAGTAGATGGAGAACAACCAACCATGCTAATGAACGTGAAAAGAAAATCAGAGTACCCATATTTATATCACACAAACTAGACTTTAAAACAAAGATGTAACAAAAGATGAATAAGGACACTATATCATAATTAAGGGGTTTTTCCAACAAGATCTAACAATTGTAAATATTTTTTCAAATTCTTTGAAAGACACAATTTGACAAAACGTATTAAGAAGAAATAGATAAAATGAATAGGTCTATATCTATTGAATAATTTGAATTCTTAATAAATAACCTTCCAAAAGAGAAGCCAGGTGGCTTCACTGGTGAATTCTATTAAACTTTGAAGGAACTGCTTATATTAATTATCTACAATTCCTTTCAGGGCATAAAAGGAATTGAAATACTTCTGATTCCTTCCATGATATCACCATTACCTTACTACAATTCCAGCAATGATATAAAAAAACTACACATCAGTGTCTTTTATGAACATACATGCAAATATCCTTAAAGAATTATGAATTGAATGTAGCAATGTATAAAATGAATTATACACCACAATGAATTTGATTTATTCAGGTTATGCAAGATTGATTAACATTCCAAAATCATTTAATACAATTTATTACATCAGCTAACTAAATAAGAAAAAAAATTAGTAAGTTCAGGAACAAGGCAAGTATGTTCCCTTTCACTACTCTTTTTCAACATTGTGCTGAAAGTACCAGCAAAAGCAATTAGACAAGCAAAGGCAATCCAGTGTATGTAAGTTGAGAAGAAAAAATTTAAAAAGCCTTTTTTGATACATGAGATATTTATGGGTAGAAAATCTAAAAGAGGGGTGCCTGGGTGGCTCAGTCATTAAGCATCTGCCTTCAGCTCAAGGCATGATCCCAGGGTCCTGGGATCCAGCCCCCACATTGGGCTCCCTGCTCTGCTGGGAGCCTGCTTTTTCCTCTCCCACTCCCCCTGCTTGTGTTCCCTCTCTTGCTGGCTGTCTCTCTCTGTCAAATAAATAAATAAAATCTTAAAAAAAAAAGAAAATCCAAAGGAGTTGACAAAAGCACTCTTGAAAATATTAAGTGAGTTAGCAAATTTGCGAGACAAAATTTTAATATAAAAACTAGAACACTGCCCTAAATACTATCAATGAACAAGGGTAACATGAAATTGAAAACAGAAAATCATTTTTCACCAAGGAAAAAGAATATAAAGAAAAAATAAAAGAGAAAAAAAGAGGAAAGGAGGAAGGGAAGGAGGGAGTGAGGAAGGAAGGAAAATGCATTGTAGACCTAAATGTAAAATGTAAAACTACCAAGTTTGTAGAAGATAACATAGGAGAAACCTACATGATGTTGAGTATGAAAATGACCATTAGATACAATGACAACACATAACTTATTTTTAAAATATGCACATATTTTTTAAAGAGGGCGCCTGGGGGCTCAGTCAGTTAAGTGTCTGTGTTTGGTGCTGGTCATGAACCCAGGTTCCCGGGTTTAAGTCTGGGGTCTGTCTCCCTTGCCTGCCTCTCCCTCTGCCTGTCACTCCCCCTGCTTGTGCTCTCTCACTCCCTCTCTCTGTCAAATGAATAAAACCTTTAGAAAAGATTTTTTTTAAGAAATCTCTACACCCAACATAGGCTCAAACTTACAACCCTGAGATCAAGTGCCATGCACTTCATTGACACATTGACAGTCATGTGTCCCAAAGCATAACTTATTTAAAAAGAAGAAAAGGAAGAAGAAGAAGAAGAAGAAGAAGAAGAAGAAGAAGAAGAAGAAGAAGAAGAAGAAGAATTTGTAAGCTGAAATTTACTAAAATTAAAATCTTATCATCTATGAAAGAGAAAACTTAAAAATGAGCAGGAAGCCCCAGGCTCAAAAAAATCTTGCAAGAAAAGGATATCTTTCTAAACGACATATCTGATAAAAAATTGTTCTCTAAATATACAAAGAACTTTTGAAATCAATGATGAAGAAAATAACTTAATTAAGAAAACAGACTAAAGACCAGAATAGACAAGTTACTAAAGAAGATAAACACAGGGCAAATATGCATGTAAAACAATGCTTCACATTATATATCATCAGTTATATGAAATTAAAACAGATATAAGATAATATCAGATTTGAATGGTCAAACTCTAAGAAAAATAAGACTAAATGCTGGTGAAGATGTGTCACAACAGAAGTGAGCGTTTGTTGCTGGCAGGGTTGCAAAATGACATAACCACTTTAGAAGACAGTTTGACAGTTTCTTAATAAATTAAACTTATCTTAACCATACAATCCAACACTCCAAAAACTTGAAAACATGTCCACATAAAAATCCACACATGGATATTTATAACAGCTTTATTTATAATTGTAAAACTTGGAAGTTAGCAAGATGTTCTTAATTTGGTTAACTGATAAACTGTGGTGCATCCAAATGATGGGATATTACTCATTGATAAAAAAGATATGTTATCAATCCGTGATAACATATATGCATATTCTTAAGTGAATGAAGCCAATCTGAAAACACTACACACCATACAATTCCAACTATAAAATATTCTAAAAAGAGCAGAACTGCGGAGACATTAAAAGTTCAGTAGATGCCAGGGTTATGGTTGGGAGGCATAAATTGGCAGAACACAGAGGTTAAAGGCAGTAAAACTACTTGCATGGTACTATAATGACCAGATATAAGAAGTCTTCATAACCTGGGAGAGATAGCTGTTTCCACCTTTCTTTCTTTTTCTTTCTTTCTTTCTTTCTTTCTTTCTTTCTTTCTTTCTTTCTTTCTTTCTTTCTTTCTTTCTCTTTCTTTCTTTCTTTCTTTCTTTCTTTCTTTCTTTCTTTCTTTCTTTCTTCTTTCTTTCTTTCTCCTTCCTTTCTTTCTTTCTTTCTTTCTTTCTTTCTTTCTTTCTTTCTTTCTTTCATGCCTATTTTTTTGACGTTAACAACAAAAAATCACGAGGCTTACAAAGAAGTAGGAAAACCTAGTCCATATGTTCAAACAACATCCATTGAGAGAAACTGTCCCTGAGGAAACACAGAGGTAATAATTGCCAAGGAAAGTTTAAACTGGCTTCAATATGATCAAATAAGTAAATAAAAACACAGACTAATAACTAAAGAATTTTGTTTAAAATGTCATGTAAACAAAATGAGAATAAACCAGAGATGTGAATTCTAAAAAAAGAGGAAAAAAGCAGTCAGAAATTCTAAAGCTGAAAAGTACAAAAACTACAATGAAAAATTTACCAGGGAGATGCAATGGAACATTTGAAGAGTCAGAAAAAAAGGCACTAATGAAAATGAATGCAGGGCCATATTTATAGACTCTGAGGATCTGAAAGACAAAAGAATGATGAAGTGTGAGGGTAGCCAGTGGTATAAGTGGGACTTCATTAAGTGGAATGATATATGCATTATAGGAGTCCCAGAAGGAGATTAAATTGAAAGAGACAGTGAGATAATTTGAATTAAAAAATGGTTAAATTGCCACAAAATTGATGAAAGACATGAATATACAATCCAAGAAACTCAACAAACTCCAAATATGATAACCTCAAAGAGACCCACAAAAAGACAAATTATCAAAAAATGAAAAATATATATATATTGAAAGCAGCAAGAAATAAGTAACTTGTCATGTACAAGAGAACATAATTAAGCCTATCTTCTGAGTTCTCAGCAGAAATTGAGAACTGAACACAGTGAGAAATATATTCAAAGTGATGATAGAATAAAAACCGTTAACTGAAAATACATCTGGAAATTTTTCCTTCAAAAAAGAAAGAAAAAAACTAAGATATTTTGTGGTACATAAAAACAGTGAAATATTATTATTACTAGACCTGTCAAAGGGAGACCTTCAGGTTAAAAAAAATGATATTATAATATAACTTGGAGCCATATGAAATTTTCAAGTTCTCCAGTAAGTTAAATACATGGGAAAATATAAAAATCCATATTACTGTAATATTGATTTGTAAACTTAATTTTAATTTTCTAAGGAAATTAGAAGACACATATATGAGAATAATATTTTTGTGCATGAATATAATTAATTAGACCATCAATAACCTACAGTGAGGAGGAAATATGCATATTAATAGAGTTTATATACGTGATTAAAGTTAAGAAACAAAACAGATGAATATAGGGGAAGGAGGAAAAAAAGAGAGATGGAAGCAAACCATAAAAGACTCTTAAGTAGAGTTAACAAACTGAAGGTTGATGAAGAGAGGTGGGTCGGGGATAGGGTAAATGGCTGATGGGCAGTAAGGAGGGTATTTGTTTTGATGGGCACTGGATATTAGGTGTAAGTGCTGAATCACTAAATTTTACTGCTGAAACCAATATTACCGTATAAGTTAACTAACTAGAATTTAAAATAAACACTTGAAACAAACAAAATTTAAGTATAAACTCAAACTAAATTTTAAAATTTTAATGTTATATGTAATCCCCATGATAACCATAAAGAAAATATAGAGTATATAAAAAAGGAAATGAAAGAGAATCAAACCATGCCACTACAAAATAAAATCAACTACAAATACACAAAAAGCAGTACTGGACAAATTAAGAAACATATGTTATAAGACACATAGAAAACAAATAGCAAAATATATTCCACATTTGTAAGGAATTACTGTAAATGTAAGTGAATTAAATATACTAATTTTGCCATACATTGTCAGAATATATATATAAATATAAATTGGCATGCTCTTTACAAGACTTTCAATTTATATTTATAAAGGCCCAGTAGCATGAAAATGAAAGGATCTGAAAAGAAAAGATAATCCATGCAAAGCACAGCCAGAAAAAAATGGGAGTTATACTAATATCAGACAAAGTGGACTTTAAGTCAAAAATTATTCATAACAGATAAAGACATTATATATTATTTACACTTCAATTTGAACTAAGAAGACATAACAATTATAAGCATATATGCATCAAATATCAGATTCCCAAAATATAGAAAGCAAATATTGAAAGAATTGAATGGAAAACTGGTTGGAGACTATTCTAGAATAATAGTTGGAAACTTCAGTATCCATCTTTCTTTTTTTTTTCTTCTGAATCTGGGCCCTTTATTTTATTTTTTTATAATATTTTGTATTATGTTATGTTAGTCACCATACAGTATATCCTTGGTTTTTGATGTAGTGTTTCATGATTCATTATTTGCATATAACACCCAGTGCACCATGCAATATGTGCCCTCTGTATTACCCATCACCAGCCTATACCATTCTCCCACCCTCCTCCCCTCTGAAACCCTCAGTTTGTTTCCCAGAGTCCACAGTCTTTCATGGTTCATTTCCCCTTCTGTTTACCGCCCCCTTCATTTTTCCCTTCCTTCTCCTACTGATCTCCCTGCTATTCCTTATGTTCCGTAAATGAGTGAAACCATATGATAATTGTCTTTCTCTGCTTGACTTATTTCGCTTAGCATAATCTCCTCTAGTCCCTTCCATGTTGCTGCAAATGTTGTGTAATCATTCAATAATGGACCTAACAACCAGGGAGAAGTAAATTTAAAAAAGGGAGGGGGAAGATCATCTTTTAAAACATAAACTAATCAGTCTTAACAGATATACACAAAACACTTTGCTAAACGACATCTGAATATGCAATTGTCTTAATTCATATGGACCAGTCTCCAGAATTGACCATATGTTAGGCCATGAAATAAGTTGTAATAAGCTTAAAATGTTGAAACATTTAAAGTATCTTTTTTGATAAAAATGTAATGAAGCTTAACAATGAATAACAGAAGAAAAACTGGAACTGATAATTATATGGAAATTAAACGATACCCTATTAAAAAATAAGAGGTTTAAGAAATCACAAAGGATATTAAAAAAACAACTTGAAGAATATGAAAAAAGAAACAAAGATATTGAAATCTATGAAGTTCGGAAAAATATTGCTAAGAAATAATTAATTGCAGTGAACATTTACATCTAAAAAACAAGAAAGAGGGCACATGATGTGATGAGAACTGGGTGTTATACTCAACTAATGAATCATTGAACATTATATCAAAGACTAGTTATGTACTATAACTTGGCTAATTGAATTTAAATAAAAATTATACTGAAATAAATAAATAAATAAGAAACAAGGAAGTTCTCAAATCAAACAATAATGTTGTACCTTAATCAACTGGAAAAAGGAAAAAAAAATAAACCCAAAGTTAATGAAAGGGAAGAAATAACATTAGAGCAGAGATAATTAATAATAGCATAGAAAGAGCAGCAAAGAAAAACATCAAAACTAAAGTGCAGTTATTTGAGAATTGACAAAACTTTAGCTATATTAACCAAGAATAAGAAGAAGGAAGTCTTAAAATATCAGTATCAGCAATAAGAGTGGGTACATTATTATAAATTTTATAGATATAAAACAATTATGAATCAACTATAAATAAACATATATTAACAAGTTGGATAACCAAGAACAAATGGACAAATTCCTAGAAACAAGCACACAACCAAGACTGAGTCATGAAGAAATATAAAATTTGAGTTGACCTATAACTAGTAAGGAAATTGAATAAGTAATTAAATCCAAACAACAAAGAAAGTCCTTGGGCCAAATGACTTCACTGGTTAAATTTTTCTAAGTGTACAAAAACAAATTAACACCAATTCGTTTCAAACTCTTGCAAAAACCAGAAGAGAAGAAA
Source organism: Ursus arctos (assembly GCF_023065955.2). Lineage (NCBI taxonomy): Eukaryota > Metazoa > Chordata > Mammalia > Carnivora > Ursidae > Ursus > Ursus arctos. The sequence continues at coordinate 7,173,224 of NW_026623067.1, read as the reverse complement.
ATGCATACTAACTCATTCTATGAGGCCAACATTGCCCTGAAAAATGCCAGAAATGATATTGGTCTGGATATCAGGCTTTATATAAACTTTTTATAAAATACTGGGACTCAGAATTCATCGATACAAGAGAAGTATTATACACTATGACCTAGTTGGACTTAATTCTGAAATGCCAGGATTGTTCAACATGTGAAGGTAAATATATACAATGCATCACAGTAACAGAATAGAGGAATCTTCATGCACCAAAACAACTTTGAAAAATTAAGATGGGAGGACTCAGAGTTCCTGTTTTGAAAATTAAATATAAAACAATAGTAATCAAAACAGAGTGGTACCCCAACAGTCAAGGCCATCTTGAGATAAAAGAACAAAGCTGGAGGTCTTACAATCCCAGATTTCAAGCTACTACAAAGCTAAAATAATAATAATAATTTTTAAAAACATATGGTGCCAGCCCAGAAACTGACACATAGATCAATACAACAAAACAGCTCAGAAATAAACCCACACTTATATGGTCAATTAATCTACAAAAAAATAGAATAAGAATATACAATGGGAGAAAGGACAGTTTCTTCAATAAATGTGCTGTGAAAACTTGACAGCTTAATGCAAAAGAATTAAACTGAACCACTTTCTACACCATACACAAATATAAACTCAAAAATTTCTCAAAAAGGAAATTACTGATTTGACATCGACCATAGAAACACATTTCTAGAGATGACTTCTCTGGCAAGAGAAGCAAAAATCCACATTAAACTCTTGGGACTAAGTGACTTTTTTTTTTTTTTAATGCACAGTGAAACAAACCATCAACAAAACAAAAAGGCAATCTTCTGATTGGGAGAAGATACTTGCAAATCATATATCCAATAAGGGGTTAAAGCCCAAAATATGTTAATAATTTGTACATGAGAGATATAATATTCAAAATGTCTGAATAATTGTATTTGTTTACCCACTGAATTGACCTTTCACTCAGCTATTAAAATAGCTACACAAATTATCATAATTCATTTCTAAACTTTTAAGGCCATGCTGAGCTATTGATGATTTAACCTACATTATTCATGTCTCAGTGGACATTCCAAAGTGAATACACACACAAAACACCACGTATTATCCTTAACCTCCAAAGATGTCCTGAAATCATGATTGCTGCTTAGTCTTTATGGAGTTATCTAAAATATCAAGGGCAGGAATGAGAGAGAAGTATAAACACTGGTTTGAAAAATATTCAAAGATGTCAATTCAGAAAAATGACTTTGTTCATGTAATGACTGGAGGACCAATGTCAGCTATCCAAACCAGGAGGTTTGTATATATGCAAGATAACAAAAGGTATATATCTTAATTGTATTTCTATTTTCATTTATAGGTTTTATTTTCATTTAAGGTTGAGACACTTCTGCAAATGTTTAAGATAATCTTGATTAGAATTAATTAAAAAATTTAATAAACTATTAGAATAAACAATTGATACATTTGAGCATTTAATTAACCATGGAAATTCAAAGGAAATTTTTATTTGAATAAAATAGATTTAAAAGATATATTTTTATGTATTCCACATTTTATATTAGATATATAATCAAAGTTTTTTAGAAAAGTAAATAGATTGGTTACACACTTGTGTACTTAAAAAGACTATGAAGCTCTCTTTAAACCTAAAACAAAACATTATAGAATGCCTGAAATAATTCGTGTTGTACTTTCTAATATCTTGTGAAAAGGTAGTAAATATGGTGGAATTGATATTCTAATCAATGAACTCTTCTGGATTTATGGTAAATAAAACTAAGGTCTACACTAAATGATACTATATTCATGAAAATATGGTCACTTTAAAATAATAATTCTGACAAAATATATACTAAATATATGAATGCAAATGGCACTGAAAATATGAGAATTTGTTTGAACCAAGAGATTTTTTAAAAAATAATTGAATTTGAAGCATGTATATTATCCATTGAGAAAGGAAAGATACATTGAGTCCAGAGCCTGTAATGGATGCCCTGAAGATGGGGGAGATTGCAGCTAAATAAAGAATGCTTTAGTATGGCATATGTAGCATAAATACTATTTTACAGAAGTAGAGCTATTTTCATGCATGCATATGATGTGATCACCTTGCTGTTCATGCTATTGGGTTAATTCTTTTGGCATTGTAGATTATTGACTGGATTGAAATCATTCCTGATTTATTTTTTTAATATTTTTTTATTATATTATGTTAGTCACCATACAGTACATCCCTGGTTTTTGAAGTGAAGTTCAATGATTCATTAGTTGCGTATAACACCCAGTGCACCATGTAATATGTGCCCTCCCTGCCACCCATCACCAGCCTATCCCATTCCCGATTTAAATTGTCAGTTTAGGAAATGAATGGGAAACAAACTGAGGGCTTTAGAAGGGACGGGGGTGGGGGACTGGGATAGGCACGTGATGGGTATTAAGGAGGGCACGTATTGCATGGTGCACTGGGTGTTATACACAAATAATGAATCATCGAACTTTACTTCAAAAACCAGGGATGTACTGTATGGTGACTAACATAGCATAATAAAAAATTATTATTAAAAAAAGGAAATGGATGATGTAATCTATGTAAGAGTTGGTCAAGTTTGGAAATAGAAGATTTTAACTGGAGTTTGAGTGAGCATAGCTGCACTGTTTACAATAGAAAGTGGTTTAGGAGCTAGTTCATAAATGTGCTCTCTGAATGGGAGCAAAATGATGGTCTTTGTGAGAGACAGGGTTGAGTCATATTGGGTAGGCTTTAGATGGGTCCACATGAAATTCAATGAATAAAGCTAGCTTGTAGGAGTCCATATCATCAATAGTGATTGTAGAAAAATAAGCATTTCCTATTTCTTTCCTGTATTTAGGGTGGAGGCTATCTTGCCAATGAACACAAAGGCGTTAAATGTTTCCCAGGATAAACATATTACTGCTTCCACAGGGTTTTTCCTTATATGCATCTGTCATTTTTAATCAAATGATTTCTTGCCTAGATTTTATCCAAAAGTATAAGATGGAATTTACAATAATAATCAAATAGTAATGACTATATCTCTTTATGGAGGCAATATTTTTTTGGATGTAAATGACACCTTCTGAAAATAATTCAGGCATTCATAGGAATAGTGATGTGTTATGATTACTTTTTAACACAAAATTTGCCCAATTGTACTAACTATTGCATTTAAATTTTTTTTCTTTGCCTCTCAGTAATTTTCCAGTGAGTAATAATTACACCTGTCATAGCAATGTAGGACGCTTTGCAAAAATCTATGAGTGTTTTGAAACTTTTTGGGAAAAAGTCCCTGAGAAATCCAAGGATGACAGATGTGTGGATAAAAATGATATGATGGTAACTATGTTGATTTTAGTGGCAATGGTAGAGATGGTAAAAAATGTCACAGCTACAGGTCGCTGGTCACTCATGCAACTTACATCTGAATTATCCAGTATAAATTATCCCACCCAGTCTTGTAATAACTCTCATTTTGGGTTTTCTTTTCAGATTTATTTAGGTATGATTGACAAAAATCATATGTATTTAAGGTGCATGAGTTTATTTAAGATACTACACTTTAAAACAATCACTACAGTCAAACTAATTAGCATATCTACCACTTCACTTAGCTTTTTTTTTTTTCCTTGTGAGAATACTACCAACTGGTGAGATCTACACTAACAGAAAATATCAAATATACAATGTTGTTAACTATATTTAAACTATTGTACAATAGATCTGATTCGATGTGTTTACTGGAAACTGTAGCATTAGACCCACGTCTTCCCATTTCTCCCTCCATTTAGACACTGACAATCATCATTCCAATCCATACCATTAAAGGTTGACTACTAAATTCCATATACAATTGTAATTATAAAGTGTTTGTATTTTTGTGTCTGGCTTATTTCACTTAGCTTAATGTCCTCCAGGTTGTTCCATGTTGCTGTTGTTGTGTTATATACGTATATTTCATTTATCATTTATTTGTCAATGGACATATAAGATTTCTTTCTTTCTTTCTTTCTTTCTTTCTTTCTTTCTTTCTTTCTTTCTTTCTTTCTTTCTTTCTTTCTTTTTAATGTTTTTAATTACATTATGTTAGTCACCATACAGTACATCCCTGCTTTCTGATGCAAGGTTCGATGATTCATTAGTTGCATATAACACCCAGTGCACCATGCAATACGTGCCCTCCTTACTACCCATCACCAGTCTATCCCATTCCCCCACCCCCTCCCCTCTGAAGCCCCCAGGCTGTTTCTCAGAGTCCATAGTCTCCCATGTGTCACTCCCCTTTCTGATTACCCCCCTTTCTTTATCCCTTTCTTCCCCTACCGATCTTCCTAGTTCTTATGTTCCATAGATGAGAGAAATCATATGATAATTGTCTTTCTCTGCTTGACTTATTTCACTTAGCATTATCTCCTCCAGTGCTGTCCATGTTGCAGCAAATGTTGAGAACTTGTTCTTTCTGATAGCTGAGTAATATTCCATTGTATATATGGACCACAGCTTCTTAATCCAGTCATCTGTTGAAGGGCATCTCGGTTCCTTCCATGATTTAGCTATTGTGGATAATGCTGCTATGAACATTGGGGTGCATATGGCGCTTCTCTTCACTACGTCTGTATCATTAGGGTAAACACCCAGTAGTGCAATGGCTGGGTCATAGGGTAGCTCAATTTTTAACTTTTTAAGGGACCTCCACACTGTTTTCCAGAGTGGCTGTACCAACCTGCATTCCCACCAACAATGGAGGAGGGATCCCCTTTATCCACAGCCTCTCCAGCAATTGCTGTTTCCTGCCTTGTTGATTTTTGCCATTCTAACTGGCGTAAGGTGGTATCTCAGTGTGGTTTTGATTTGAATTTCCCTTATGGCTAATGATTTTGAACATTTTATCATGTGTCTGTTAGCCATTTGTATGTCCTCATTGGAAAAGTGTTCATATCTTCTGCCCATTTTATGATTTGTTTATTTGTTTTTTGCGTATTGAGTTTGAGAAGTTCTTTGTAGATCTTGGATACCAGTCTTTTATCTGTAGTATCATTTGCAAATATCTTCTCCCATTCCGTGGGCTGCCTCTTGGCTTTCTTGATTGTTTCCTTGGCTGTGCAGAAGCTCTTTATTTTGATGAAGTCCCACATGTTCATTTTATCTTTTGTTTCTCTTGCCTTTGGAGATGTGTCATGAAAAAGGTTGCTTTGGTCAATGTCGTAGAGGTTGCTGCCTATGTTGTCCTCAAGGATTTTGATGGATTCCTGTCTCACATCGAGGTCTTTCATCCATTTGGAGTTTATCTTTGTGTATGGTGTGAGAGAGTGGTCAAGTTTCATTCTTTTGCATGTAGCTGTCCAATTTTCCCAGCACCATTTATTGAAGAGATTGTCTTTTATCCACTGGATGTTTTTTCCTGCTTTATCAAAGATTAGTTGCCCAAAGAGCCGAGGGTCCATTTCTGGGTTCTCTATTCTGTTCCATTGGTCTATGTGTCTGTTTTTGTGCCATTACCGTGCTGCCTTTGTGATCACAGCTTTGTAGTACAGCTTGAAATCTGGCATTGTGATGCCCCCAGCTTTGTTTTTCCTTTTCAACAATTCCTTAGTGATCCGGGGCCTTTTCTGGTTCCATACAAATTTAAGGACTATTTGCTCCAGTTCCTTGAAAAATGTCATTGGTATTTTGATCAGGATAGCATTGAAAGTGTAGATTGCTCTGGGTAGCATGGACATTTTAACTATGTTAATTCTTCCTATCCAGGAGCATGGAATATTTTTCCATCTTTTTGTGTCTTCCTCAACGTCTTTCAAGAGTGATTTGTAGTTTCTGGGATAGAGATCCTTTACATCTCTGGTTAAGTTAATTCCAAGGTAATGCATGGTTTGATGCTATTGTAAAGGGGATGGATTCCCTAATTTCTCTTTCTTCAGTCTCATTATTCGTGTATAGAAATGCAACTGATTTCTGAGCATTGATTTTGTATCCTGCCACATTACTGAATTGTTCTATAACTTCTAATAGTTTGGGAGTGCATTCTTTTGGGTTTTCCATATAGAGTGTCATGTCATCTGCGAAGAGAGACAGTTTGACTTCTTTGCTGATTTGGATACCTTTTATCCCTTTTTGTTGTCTGATTGCTGGACTTCTAGTACTATGTTGAATAATAGTGGCGAGAGTGGGCATCCTTGTCGTGTTCCTGATCTTAAAGGGAAAGGCTTCCAGCTTTTCCCCATTGAGAATAATATTTGCTGCAGGCTTTTCATAGATAATTTCCATATTTAATATATTATGACTAACACTGCAGTAATGATTAGGAGTACAAGTACATCTTCCAACTTGATTTCATTTCATTTGAGTATATATCAAGAAGTGGGATTGTTGAATCATATGGTAGTTTTACCTTTAAATTTTGAAGTAGTTTTGAAGTAGTTTTGAAGTTTGAATTAGTTTTACTTTTAAATTTTTTTTAAATGGGAGGATAGCAAGCTGTTTATTCTTTAATTTTTAAAATAATGCAATTCACACATTAGTTTGAGGTGTACAACTGAGTCATTTGACAAGTTGATACACTATGCTATGTTCACAAATATCATTGACTATATTCCTTATGGTCAACTTTTTATTTTTGTGACTTACTTATTCCATAACTGGAGGACTTTATCTCTCTCTCTCTCCCTTTCACTCATTTTGCCCAACCCCTACTCCCTCCCCTCTGGCAACCATCAGTTTGTTTTCTGTATTTATAGCTCTGATTCTGCTTTTTTAAAAACATATATTTGCTTTGTCTTTTATTGTTAAAGTTTTCTGTCATTGGGCACTAAAATCCCCTTATATTTTTTCTTTTTTTTAAATTAACATATAATGTATTATTTTTTTCAGGGGTACAGGTCTGTGATTCATCAGTCTTACACAATACACAGCTCTCCTCACAACACATACCCTCTCCAGTGTCCATCACCCAGCTCCCCATTCCCCCCAACCCCCTCCTGTCCAGCAACCCTCAGTTTGTTTCCTAAGATTGAGTCTCTTACTTTTAACTTTTTGAAGAACTTTTATACTACTTTCTTTAATGGCTGTCAAATTTATATTCCCACCAATAGGGCTTAAGTATGTTTTCTCCACATTCTCTCCAACACTCATTATTTTTTTTAATAGCCATTCTAAAAAGTGTCAGATCATATCTTGTGATTTTGATCTGCTCTGCTTATGAGGTACAGGCTCAGAGAGTTGAATTCATGATCCAAGTTTATACAGTTTATATTTTTAGTAAGTGACAGAACTAGAATTAGGTCTACTCCTGGCTCCAAAGAATCTGCACCTTGTTTTTGCAATAAAGCAAAATAAACATATCTACAATCTGAATCCAAACTCAAAGTATGTACTGATAAAATATATTTCTCTCCAAATATGTGTCTACCTACTTTCCTATTTATTTACCAATGCTGATTCTCGTTTGTTGTATTTCATGAAGCTATATAAAAAGCACACAGATATATGCATATAACAAATACTGTGCATTTTAAATATCTTTATACAATAAAATCTCTATGGATCACAAGCTCTGTAAATTAAACATCTAAAAATACACATCGGTTAAATATTTAATAACAGTATTAATTCCTGTCACTGAAGCATTCTGAACTCTATACTGTTTGTCCTTTTTAATACAATCTGTTATGGAATCATTAGAAGGCATGAACAATTACATATATGACTCATTGCAGAGACACTGTAGAGAACTGTGCTTGGCTAGACTCCAGAGGATTCTCCTCTCAGTCATCAAGGAACCCAAATTTATATGATAACTGGTGGCATTTGTTTTTTTTTTTTTTTTACATTCAGATGCTTTTAAAAGTTTAGTCTGAGATTCTTTATAAAATTTGCAGCAAAACAATGGAAAGCTGCTTTGATAAATGCACATTCTTGTTGCAGCTATGCAATAATCAAAGTCTAACGTGACCAGACTCCTTTAGCTATCTGAAAGAACTTTGAGATTAATTTGCTTCAGAAGAAAATTCTACATTGTCTGCTATCTAGAGGACACATTTCCAGATTTGTCACTGGATCACTATATAGTTTTAATAATTTATTCTCATCACTTGGAATCCACTCTTCATCTTCATAATAATGATCCTATATTTGAAAACTTTCTTTATTCTGTAAATATGTGAATCACTAAGTGAGATGTTTTTTATCTTTTACTTGTAATTGAATAGGAACATGGGAAACGTAGGAAAAAGAATACTTGCAAGATAAATAATGCTTATTAAATGATATTAAACTAAATTAAAAATGGTAATAGGCAATTTATTTCTAAACTGGATATTGATTAGAGAATCTTCCTCATTACGATATAGGAATAACCTGAGTATATTCATTTACAAAGCAATTTACAGAGGAGTTAATACAGAGGAGTTAATACAGAGGAGTTATTTTGTAATAAAAATACAAATGTTTCTTTGTAAGCAAAATCACCCAGGGAAATGTTGGTAGTGGGGCAAGACATGGATGAGAGTTCATTTAGAGGATATGGGAGTGGTGTGTGTATTCTCTACACCATTGATTAAAGTTGTATTGTAGCAGGGAACAATGAAAATATGATTAAGATTCCAAATAAGAGGAAACAAGAAATATCTTGAAATAAACATTATATAAGCATTAACCCAATTTATTTAAGCATAAAGGAATTTATATACAGTCTTGACTCTGTTTCATCTATAGTAAATTTTTACTTAATAGATGTTATATTTTTATTTTCATTTTTATTTAGTTTTGAGCAGATAAAATAACCATTTCTATTTCATAATTGTTGCCTAATAATGTTGAGTGATAAGATAGGATTAATTTTAAATACAAATTTAATATATAAAATCTGCATCTATCTATCTAGCATCTATTTTAAGACAGGAAATCCAAATAATTTCCTTAAATCTCTGAAACTTGATTTATCATCTGCAAATATCTGTAACCATATTGATGGTTGTGTCAAGCTCAAGAGCCATTGGTCAGGATTAAATAAAATTTATTCCTGGCACAAATCTTGACACATTTTATGTTCCACCCAGTGGAGATAGTCAATGAAAGTATATATTTCTATCTTCTCTGCCATGTATGGACCTTGTTCAGGTTCAAGGCTTAGCTCTCAAGCTCACTAAGAAACCATCTCTTTTTCCTTTTTCTCCACTGTATGTTGTCAGTAATGTTGATGCCAAACCCAAAAGCTGTAGTGATGTTTCAAAGACTGAGGCAGGTGCAAATCTTTTGCAAATAGTGTATAAACAGATTAGTTTTCATTATGTTACTGAGTAAAATCAAAATAAAAGGGAAATAATCTGATTATTTTTACATAAAAATATAGCTCTTCACATTTCATCTTGAAACAGATATTCAATATCTATAATGGCTTCCACGCCAGATGCAATACTTCTTTAACTTATAAACAGAACCAGCTCTCCCAGTTTTTCCTCTGCAAGTTGACAGTGACCACACAATAACTGCAGATCAATCACTTCATGTAGACCCAGAGCCCTGCTGTAGGTATTTCACAGATTTGGAGATTCACGTCTACAATAATTTGAGTACATGTACATTACTAACTGAAAAAACTTTTATATCACTTCAATATTTTATTCCAAGAATGCATGGACATGGCATCAACAAACCACAGGGTAAAATGTTGGTCCTATAACCCATTCCTCTTGACACCCAAGGCAAATACTTCAAATTATTTTATAATTTTTCCCAGTACTTCCTCAATATTTTAAACAATATGCTCATCTTCTAATGCTTGATTCCTAAATCCCAAATATCAGGCCACAATTTGTAACTCAGGCTACGGTGGATGAAGTGTCATCCCCTCCCTATATCTTTAAACTTTTCCCCTCCCCTCCCCATTCTGTTAACATAGTTACATCCCACATTATGTTTGAGGACATGCGTTGATAGCTTTCTTCCATCTCCTAGAATTTATTGTTTGCATATAAAATATATACCTGTATTGTGAAACATAATGTTACTTTATACATTACTACATGTATTTTTTCTCATATTACCATTATTTCTCTCAAGGCTAATTTACAATATCTCTCTACCTGATATTGACGATTATCAAAAAATTGTTTTCAAGACAATATTTCATATTTTCAAGAAAATACCATTTAATAGATTTTATTTATTTTATTTTTTCTGTGTTCTTTGCATCATCTTTGAAAATTGTAGCTCATATATAGTGGTTCTGAATGAAAATGTCTTATATAATAATATTTACTTAAAATAAATAAATATTTTGTCAAAAATAAATCAATGTCTTATGCATTTACAGGAATGCACATAAGTATATGCTGGATCAATTGTATTATTCGTATCATTTTCTTATCTGTTTTAAATGTCAAATTTTGTGTTTTGTTGCTGTTTTCTGGTGAATACTCATGAACTTATGTTATGATACTTTTCTTAAATTTATTAAAATATTATCTTTTACATTTCCAGAAGTCTTTTATTGTTGTTTGGCACTTCATTTCATATAACTCATGGAATTATTACTTTGGATTAACAACTTCTCATACTGCTCTGAACACATCACATTTTTGTAAAGCTTTCTTGCATTTAAGCCAATCATTTTTAACTCAGTTTGTGTGTCTGTCTGTCTGTTTTCCTATAAATTATTTCCTCAACGGTCTGATGGCTTTGGTCCTAGAAAAGTATGAGACACTGAAGCACTACAATCCTCTTGAGGCATAACATGCTGGGATATACTCACTGATGGTATTCCTTCTAGAGAAGATTCCCTCCTCTCATTCCCACTTAGAATGCTCTCAAAATGCCATTACTCCTTCTCCTTTTATGTGTCTGTTCCTTAAAATTTCTTCTCCTGAAAGGTTCTTAACCTTTTCACCTCTGATTTTGCCCTCTACTCTCTTTCCCACTTTCTTTAAATTGATGCAGATTTACTTCTTTATTATTATGTTTGTTGAGTCTTATGATAGGGGGTGATACAAATAGGGACTAAACTCTCACACTTATCTAAAAATGGAAAGAGTTGTAAATACACAAAAGGAAGAGGTAAAACAGAAGAAGAAAAGGTGCCATAAAGCAATGTATAATGTTATATAATTAATGAGAAGCAGATGAACACAATACAGATCTGTTCAGAGAGCTTGAGCAGAATCATGGAGCTACACTAAAAATTTAGAATAAGTTATCAGGAAAAGAGTTTCCTTAAACTAAAGCATTTGAATATTGAGTGAGGAGTAGAAAGAAATCTGCTTCATAAAATTATATTTGGCAATAACTATTCATTGTAGGTTTCTGGGGGGAAAGAAGCAGATAATAATGCTTGGCTCTTAAAAAGCTTGAATTGGCAAGTTTTCTAAGGAAAATAAACAAATGAATAAACAAGCAGCATGACCTGATAGACTACTATAGGTTCAAAAATATTAGGGCTTAATTATAAAATTTTCAAAAACTTCCATAAAGGTCATAAAATATATTCAAGTTTGGTTATGTAAATTAAGTATTTACATTGTTGGACAATGCATACATAAAAAGTATAAGTTCTTTTGTTGATAATAACTAAATCTACATACTAAAATAAAATATATGTATCATACTAAAGTCACAGAAATATATTATCCTTACAAATTTACACATTTCCATTAAATACTTTGGAGACAGATGTATGTGCAAACAAGATTTTATGTATGAGTAAAAATTGACTGTTTTTTTCCAAATATGTGTTAAATTTTTTAAGAGCTGCAATTTGTCCTGAATAAATCACAGTGGAAGTAAAATAATGAATTAATAAGATTATTTTTCCGTATTTAATATGTGTCTCTCTTTAGGGGCAACTACATTAATATTCCATGGAAAATATTAATGAAACATCTACTGACTTCTTCTTAATGGGCTTATTCCCACCATCAAGGTTTGGCCTGTTTTTCTTCATTCTCATTTTTCTCATTTTCCTAATGGCTCTGTTTGGAAACCTGTCCATGATCATTCTCATCCTCCTGGACACCCATCTCCACACACCCATGTATTTTCTACTTAGTCAGCTCTCCTTCATGGACTTGAACTACATCTCCACCATTGTCCCCAAGATGACTTCTGATTATCTCTCTGGAAACAATTCTGTTTCTTTCATTGGGTGTGGAGTTCAGTGCTTCTTCTTCATTACTTTAGCTGGTGCAGAAGCATTAATATTAGCCTCTATGGCCTATGATCGTTATGTGGCTATTTGCTTTCCTCTTCACTACCCCATTTGTATGAGCAAAAGAGTGTATATGTTGATGATAACAGGATCTTGGATAATGGGCTCAATCAACTCTTTTGCTCACACTGCATATGTCCTACATATTCCTTACTGCCGATCCAGGACCATCAACCATTTCTTCTGTGACGTTCCAGCCATGTTGACTCTGGCCTGCATGGACACCTGGGTCTATGAGTACACAGTGTTTGTGAGCATCGCCCTCTTCCTTGTATTTCCTTTCATGGGCATTGCATGTTCCTATGGCCAGGTTCTCCTTACCATTTGTCACATGCGGTCAACAGAGGGGAGGAGGAAGGCCTATTTGACCTGCAGCACCCATCTCACTGTGGTGACTTTCTACTATGCACCCTTTGCTTACACTTATTTACGCCCAAGATCCTTCCGATCTCCCACAGAGGACAAGGTTCTGGCTGTCTTCTACACCATCCTGACCCCAATGCTCAACCCCATCATCTATAGCCTGAGAAATAAGGAGGTGACTGGGGCAATGAGAAGAGTGATTCAGAGATCCTGTTCTGTAGAAATGTAGCAAAGTTCTTACTAGTCCTGCTGCCTAATTTCATCTTGTACACTCCTTGAAAACAACATCACTCCAGGATTGAATACCAGGATTACATTAATCTAGAAAATTAAAACAACAGAGATTTGACAAAATAATTATATATTCCCAATCACTCTGATTTTGTGGCAATTTTTCTTTTTTACTTCCTTTTTGTTACAAATAATTTGTTAACTGCATGTTGAAGTCTAAATGCTGCAGACATTCTCAGTAATGGAAGTACATAAGCAAAGCAGTAAATTTGACCACAATAGCCAAAATATGGAAAGAGCCCACATGTCCATTAAAAGTCAAATGGATAAAGAAGATGTAGTGTGGAATATTACCTAGCCATCAAAATAATTAAATCTTGCCATTTGCTTTGACATGGATGGAACTAGAGGGTATCATCCTAAGTGAAATATGTCATTCATTGAAAGATAAATATCATATGATTTCACTCATATGTGACATTTAAGAAAGAAAATAGACGAACATAGGGAAGGGAAGGAAAAATAAAATAAGATGAAAATTGAGAGGGAGGTAAGCCATAAGTGATATTGAACTCTAGGAAACAAACTGAGGGTTGCTTGAGGGGTGGTGGGGAAGGGATAATTGATGATGGATGTTGAGGAGGGCATTTGATGTAATGAGCACTGTGTGTCGAATACAACTGATGAATCATTAAATTCTACTTCTGAAATGTATTTTTTTAAAAAAATAATCATTTAAAAAAATACAGTCAAGAGTAGTTCTCAGAAAAATTAATCCAATGGCCAGGAAATGACTCAAAACAAATGTAATCAGTTTTTTGAATGGGTTGATCTGTATATATCCAGATTGAAAATCTATTCACATTCTTTAGTCTTCAAATCATCCCATTCAAACCTTCCTTTCTTGTTCTTATAACAATATCTTAGCTTAATCTCATCACTTTTCCAGTAACTTCAAGTATTCAAACTCCAACCAAGCTTCTTCTATCTCATATTCAGTTTAACTCTTATTTTCTTTTTTTCATTTTTTTAAATTCAAATTTTAGTTAGCTAACATACAGTGTAATATTAATTCAGGCATAGGATTTAGTGATTCATCACTTACATACAACATTCAGTGCACCTAATAACAAGTGTTCTCTTTAATACCCATCCCCCATCTAGCCTCTCCCCCACCCACCCACTTCCATCAACCCTCAGTTTGTTCTTTCTCTTAAAGAGTTTCTTATGGTGGGGCACGTGGGTGTCTCAGTCAGTTAAATATCTGAATCTTGATTTCAACTCTGGTCATGATTTCAGGGTCATGAGGCTTTGTCCTGTATCCTACTCTGTGCTGAGCAAGGAGGCTGCTTAAGATTCTCTCTCTCCCTTTCCTCTGCTCCTCGACCCTGCTCATGCTTTCCCTCTAAAAAATAAAAAATAAAATTGAAAAAGAGAGACTCTTGTAGCTCCTTTCCCTCTCTTTTTTCTTTTCCCCATTCCCATATGTTCATATCTTTTCTTTATTAAATACCACATATAAGTGAGCTCATACAGTATTTGTCTTTCTCTGACTGACTTATTTCACTTAGCGCAATACAGTCTAGGGCCGTCCACATTGTTCCAAATGGCAAGATTTTATTTTTTGATAGCTGAGTAATATTACATTGTGTACACATATACCACATCTTCCTTATCCATCAGTTTAAGGACATTTGGACTTTTTTCCATAGTTTGGTTATTGTTGATAATGATGTTATAAACATCAGGGTGGATGGGCCTTTTGAATCTGTATTTTTTTAATCATTTGGATAGATACCTACTCATGCAATTGCTGGATTGTAGGGTAGTTCTATTTTTAACTTTTTGAGGGAACTCCATACTGTTTTCCAGAGTGGTAGCACCAGTTTGCACTCCCACCAACAGTGCAAGAGTGTTCCCCTTTCTCTGCCTCCTTTCCAACATCTGTTGCTTCTTACCTTGTTCATTTTTGCCTTTCTGAGAGGTGTGAGGTGGTATCTCATTGTGGTTTTCATGTTTATTTCCCTGATGACAAGTGACGTTCAGTGTCTTTCCATGTGTCTTTAAGCCATCTGCATGTCTTCTTTGTAAGAAATATCCATTCATTTTTTCTACCCATTTCTTAGCTGGATTACTTGGGGCTTTTTGTGTTTTGAGTTTTTTAAGTTCTTTATAGATTTTGGATACTAACTCTATCAGATGTGCCACTTCCAAACAACTTTTTCAATTCCATGGGATGCTTTTCAGGTTTGGGGATTATTTCCTTCACTGTGCAGAATCTTTTTATCTTGATGAATTCCCATTAGTTCATTTTTGCTTTATTTCCCTTGTCTCTGGTTATGTATATAGTACGAAATTGCTAGATTTCTTCTGCTAGGTCAAAGAGGTTGTTACCTGTGTTGTCTTCTAAGATTTTGATGTTTTCCTTTCCCACATTTAGGTGCTTCATCCATTTTGAATTTATTTTTGTCTACGTTGTACAAGAGTAGCACAGGTTCATTCTCTTACAAGTTTCTGTCCAATTATCCCAATAACATTTGTAAAAGAGACTTTTTTCCATTGGATATTCTTTTTTGCTATATTGAATATTGGTTGACCATTTAGTTGTTGGGATATCTATATGAATCTTAAGAAAGCAAATTATCATAGGTCTAGCTTGAAAAGATAACTAATTATGATTGGGGGGATGAAAATGGACTGTGGAAGAAGGAAAACCGTTTTCTAAAAGGATTGATGGGAATTACATTTTATTCAGTGCATATTAACCAATCTGAGCCACTCCCCAATCATCCCTCAAAACACTCAACTTTTCATTCTCAAAAGCCATTATTACCACTTAATAAGTTAGTTTCTGTTATGGGCATTTAATTACACATTTAGTGTTATTATAATTCCACTGAACCAGAATTGGGAGGTTGGTTTGGTGTGAACCTCTCTGAACCACTATTTTTAATAGACATATCTGTTTAGACACAAGCTTACAAAGGTTTTTTTCATTATCTTTAGCTTGGCTCCATACCTGAATACCATGGATGAATGGCCATCACTGTTTATGGGATAATTCTCCTATATTCTTATTGTAGGAGGTCAGATGTAAATAAGGAATTTAGAATAAACATGTAAGAAGCATTTCATTATCCAGAGCATCACAGTGATGGATGACTACTATATTAGAACTGGAAAAAGGTATTTTTTCTCAAAATAGAAGATCCACATGTTAGAAGATATACTATGAGTGTGGATATGTGTATACCAAAACTAACTGTGTCTTTAGATATTTCTTGATTATTAACTTACTAAAAGCTTGACTTTGGAATGGCATAAGTATGACTTATCTTCTAGTATATGACGGGGAATTTTCTCTTCACACGAAACTGTATGATAATGCAATAATATTTTCAAAAAAGAAGTGTTTGTTTGACTTGAAAGTCTTACCTCATATCACATAACTGCAATTTCAAATTTGGAAAAATAATAAGATATTTACTGCTTAATATCAATGACCAAATACTCATTGAGCACCAGATCCTAGAAGCTGTATGACCTCTTCTTAAAACCATTACTCTCAGAGCAAGAAACATAATGGACTTTTCTAACATAAAGAAGAAGGCAGAGACTTAGACATAATGTGAAGACAGAGGAATTCACCCCAAATGAAAGATCAAGATAATTCTCACACAGAGAATATAGAGAAACAGATACAAGTAACATGCCTGATGGAGAATTTAAAGGAACATTCATAAGGATATGTACTGGGCTAGGGAAAATAATGGAAGACTTCAGGGAGAACATTACTACATAGATAAAAGAGTTGAAAAAACGTATCAGTCATAAATAAATATCCAATAACTGAGATTCAAAACATGGTTGATGCAATGAACACAAGACTGGAAGAAGCACAGGAAGGAATGAGTGATACAGAACACAAGGCAATGGAAAATATTGAAGCTGAACAAAAGAGAGAGTGAAGAATTACACAGCAAAAGAATAGACTTAGGGAACTCAGTATTTCCATCAAACATAATAACATTTGTGTAATGAGTCTCAAAAGTAAAAGAGAAATGGAGGCAGAAAATTTATTTGAGGAAATAATAGCTGAAAATTACCTTAACCTGAGGAAGGAAACAGAAATCCAGAGCAAGGAATGACATAAGACTCTCCAAAAAATAAAATCAAATTAATTAATTAATTAATTAAAAAAAACAGCCTGGCATGTATTGCAATATGTATTGTATTGCAATAAAATTTGCAAAATATATTGATAATGAAAAAAAGACAATAGAAAAGACTTAAAATCAGTAATACAGAAGTTCTTAAATTACAAGGGAAGACCCATAAGGCTAGCTGCAGATTTCTCAAAAGGAACTTTTTGGCAAACCAGGACGAAGAGGCATGATATATTCAAAGTGCTGAATGGGAAAAATCTGACGCGAAGAATATTGTATCCAACAAGGATATTATTAGAATAGAAGGGATTATTTCCCAGACAAACAAAGCTAAAGGGGTTCATCACCACTAATCCAGCCATGCAAGAAATAATAAAGGTGACTCTTTGAACAGAAGAAAAGACCAAAGTGAAAAGACAGAAAAGAATAGAGAAAATCTCCAGATACAATGACAAAACAACTAATAAAATAGCACTAAATACATATCTATCAATAATTTATTTGAATGTAAATAGACTAATTGCTCCAATCAAAAAACATAGGGTTTCAGATGGAGAAAAAAATAAAGACACAAACAAAGAAAACAAAGCCACCTATATTCTTTCTTGAAGAGACTAATTTTACTTTTAATAATATTTTATTATATTATGTTAGTCACCATAGTACATCCCTAGTTTTTGATGTAATGTTCCATGATTCATTAATTGCGTATAATACCCAGTGCACCATGCAATACATGCCCTCCTTACTACCCATCACCAGTCTAACCCATTCCCCCACACCCCTCCCCTCTGAAGTCTTCAGTTTGATGAGACTAATTTTAGACCTGAAGACACCTACTGATGGAAAGTGAGGGGATGTGGAAATATTTATTACACAAATGGATGTCAAAAGATAGCCAGAGTAGCAATACTTATATCTGGCATATTATACTTTAAAACCAAGAATGTTGGGGTGCCTGGGTGGCACAGCAGTTAAGCGTCTGCCTTCGGCTCAGGGCGTGATCCCAGCGTTATGGGATCGAGCCCCACATCAGGCTCCTCTGCTATGAGCCTGCTTCTTCCTCTCCCACTCCCCCTGCTTGTGTTCCCTCTCTCTCTGGCTGTCTCTATCTCTGTCAAATACATAAATAAAATCTTAAAATAAAGAAATAAATAAATAAAACCAAGAATGTTAACAAGAGACAAAGAAGGCACTATATACTCATAAATGGGACAGCCCAACAAGAAGATCAAACAATTGTGGATATTTAGGCACCCAACATGGGAGCAGCCAAATATATATAACAAATAAAAACAAACATAAAGGAGCTCATTGAAAATAATAGGATAATAGTATGGGACTTTTACACTCCACCTACATAAATGGAGAGATCATCTAAATAGAAAATCAACAAGAAAAATATGATTTTGAATGACACACTGGTCCAGATGGACTTAACAGATAAATTTAGAACATAGGTTCACAAAATAGCAAAATACACATTCTTTTTAAGTACACATGGTATATCCTCCATGATAGATCACATAGTAGGTTACAAAATCAGGCCTCAACAGTACAAAAAGATTGAGATCATACCATACATATTTTCTGAACACGACGCTATGAAAATTGAAGTGAATCAAAAGAAATAAATTGGAAAGACCACAAATACTAGGAGATTAAACAACATACTATTAACCAATGAATGGATAAATGACAAAATCAGAGGAGAAATTAAAAAAATACATGGAAACAGATGAAAATGAGAACACAAGAGACCAAAACAATTGATATAAAGCAATAATGATCATAAGAGGGAAATATATAGGAATACAGGTTAACTTAAGAAGCAAGGGAATGTTCAAATAAACAACATAAACTTATACCTAAAGGAGCTTGAGAATTAAGCCTAAAGCCAGCAGAAAGAAGGAAATAATAAATATTAGTACAAAAACAAATGATACAGAAACAAACAAACTAAAAAACAATAGACAATACTACAGATTAATAAAAACAGGAGCTAGTTCGTTGGAAAAAATAATGAATTGATAATTCCCTAGTCAAACTTATCAAATAAATGAAGACAATACCCAAGTAAATGAAACCACAAATGGGAGAGGAGAAAAACTAATGAACACCACAAGAATACAAACAATGATAAAAGAATATTATGGAAAACTATAAGCCAACAAAGTGGATAACCCGGGACAAATGGACAAATTCTTAGGAGCATATGAGTAACCAAAATTGAAACAGAAAGAAATCTAATGCTGGAACAGACTGATAACCAGCATTACTGAAAAAATAAATTGAGTCAGCAATCACAAATCTCCCAACAAATGAAAGCCCAGGTCCAGGTGGTTTCACAGAAAATTTCTACCAAATATAAAGAAGAGTTAATGCTGGTTCTCAAACTATTTCAGAAAACTACTGAAAAAATGTTCAAAATCATTAGCCATCAAGGAAATTCAAATCAAAACCACATGAGATAACACCATACGCCAGTTAGAATGGCAAAAATTGACAAGGCAGGAAACAACAAATGTTGGAGAGGATGTGGAGTATGGGGATCCCTCCTACATTGTTGGTAGGAATGCAAGTTGGTACAGCCACTGTGGAAAACATTGTGGAAGTCCCTTAAAAGTTAAAAATTGAGCTACCCTGATCCAGCAATTGCACTACTGGGTATTAACCCCAAAGATATAGACACTGTGAAGAGCAGGGCCATATGCACCCAATGTTCATAGCTGCTTTGTCCACAATAGCTAAATCGTGGAAGGACCGAGATGCCCTTCAACAGATGAATGGATTAAGAAGCTGTGGTCCATATATACAATGGAATATTACTCAGCCATCAAAAAGAATGATTTCACAACATTCGCTGTAACACGGACGGGACTGGAGATAATGCTAAGTGAAAAAAGTGAAGCAGAGAAAAACAATTATCATATGGTTTCATTCATTTATGGAACATAAGAAGTAGAAAGACCGGTAGGAGAAGGAAGGGAAGAATGAAGGCAGGGAAAACAGAAGGGGGAACGAACCATGAGAGACTATGGACTCTGGGAAACAAATTGAGGACTTCAGAGGGGAGGGCGGTGGGGGATTGGGATAGGCCAGTGATGGGTATTAAGGAGAGCACATATTGCATGGTGCACTGGGAGTTATACACAAGTAATGAATCATGGGACATTGCATCAAAAACTTGGGATGTACTCTATGGTGACTAACATAACATAATAAAAAATTATTATATAAAAAAAAAGAAAACTCTAAAAGAAAGTAAAGCTTCCAAACTCATTTTGTGAGGCCAGCATTACCCTGATATGAAACCCAACAAAGACAGCACTAAAAAGGAGAATTACAGGCAATATCCCTAATGAAGATGGATGCAAAAATTCTCCATAAAATCCTACTAAAGTGAACCTAACAGTACATTCAAATAATCATTCACTACAACAAAATGGGATTTATTCTTTGTTGCAAGTTTGGTTCAATATTTGCAAATCAATGAACATGATACACCACATTAATAAACACAAGGATAAACACATCATGAACTTTTAAATAGATGTAGAAAACACAATTGACAACATCCAGCCATAGTAGAAAATACTCATCAAAATAGGTTTAGAGCGAAAATACTTCAACATAATATATCCCATATATGAAAGACCCACAACTAATATCATACACAAGGAAGAATGAGTTAGAGCATTTCCTCTATGGTCAGACACAAGAGAGGGATGTCCATTCCCCCACTGTTATTTGACACAGTATTGCAATTCTTACCACTGCATTCAGAAAACACAAAGAAATACAAGGCATCCAAATAGTCAACGAAGACATAAACTTTCAATGTTTGCACAAGACATGGGATTCTATTTCCTAGAGGAGAGCATAGGCAGCAACCTCTATGACATTGGCCACAGCAACTTTTTCATGACACATCTCCAAAGGCAAGAGAAACAAAAGATAAAATGAACTTGTGGGACTTCATCAAGATAAAAAGCTTCTGCACAGCCAAGGAAACAGTCAAAAAAACTAAGAGGCAGCCCACGGAATGGGAGAAGATATTTGCACATGATACTACAGATAGAAGACTGGTATCAAAGATCTATAAAGAACTGCTCAAACCCAATACACGAGAAACAAATAAACAAATCATAAAATGGGCAGAAGATATGAACAGACACTTTTACAAATGAAGACATACAAATAGCTATCAGACACATGAAAAAATGTTCAAAATCATTAGCCATCAAGGAAATTCAAATCAAAACCACATGAGATACCACCTTACACCAGTTAGAATGGCAAAAATTGACAAGGCAGGAAACAACAAATGTTGGAGAGGATATGGAGAAAGGGGATCCCTCCTACTTTGTTGGTGGAAATGCAAGTTGGTACATCCACTCTGGAAAATAGCGTGGACGTTCCTTAAAAAGTTAAAAATTGAGCTACCTTATGATCCAGCCATTGCACTATTGGGTATCTACCCCAAAGATACAGATGTAGTGAAGAGAAGGGCCATATGCACCCCAATGTTCATAGCAGCATTGTCCACAATAGCTAAATCGTGGAAGGAGCCGAGATGCCCTTCAACAGATGACTGGATTAAGAAGATATGGCCCATGTATACAATGGAATATTACTCAGCTATCAAAAAGATGATTTCTCAACACTTGCTACAACATGGATGGCACTGGAGGAGATAATGCTAAGTGAAATAAGTCAAGCAGAGAAAGACAATTATCATATGGTTTCTCTCATCTATGGAACATAAGAACTAGGAAGATCGGTAGGAGAAGAAAGGGATAAAGAAAGGGGCGTAATCAAAAGGGAGAATGAAGCATGAGAGACTATGGACTCTGAGAAACAAACTGTGGGCTTCAGAGGGGAAGGGCTGGCGGAGTGGGATAGGCTGGTGATGGGTAGTGAGGAGGGTGCATACTGCATGGTGCACTGGGTGTTATACGCAACTAATGAATCATCGAACATTACATCAAAAACCAGGGATATACTGTATGGTGACTAACATAATATAATAAAAAATATTATTATAAAAAAAGAAAATGATAAAAGCAAAGAAATAAACATACAAAAAAAAAAAAGACATGCTACTCTATGTAGGAAACCCAAAAGACTCCACAAAAAAATTGCTGGAAATGATACACAAATTCAGAAAAGAAACAGGGTACAAAACTCAACATACAGAAAACTGTTGCATTTCTATACACCAATAATAAGGCAACAGAAAGATAAATCATGGAACCCATCCCATTGACAGTTATGCCAGAAACATGAAGATACCTAGAAATAAACCTAACCAAAGAAGTTAAAGACCTGTACTCAGAAAAGTATAAAACTCTGATGAAGGAAATTGAAGATGACACTAAGAAACAGAAAAATATTTCATGCTCATGGATTAGAAGAACAATTATAATTAAAATATCTGTATCACCCAAAGTAATCTACACATTTAATGTAATTACTATCAAAATATCACCAGAATTTTTCACAGAGCTAGAATCAACAATCCTAAAATTTGTATGGAGGCACAAAAGACCATGAATAACCAAAGCAAACTTGAAAAGTAATGATGGGAATATCACATTCCAGACTTCCAGTTATTTTACGAAGTTGTAGTGATCAAGACAGTGTGGTACTGGCACAAAAACAGACACATAGAGCAATGGAACAGAATAGAAAACCCAGAAATGAACCCAAAACTGTATAGTCAACTAATATTCTACAAAGCAGGAAAAAATACCCAACAGTGGGGGGGGGCAGTATTTCAATAAATGAGGTTGGGAAACCGGACAGAAACATGCAAAAGAATGAAACTGGACTACTTTCTTACACCATACACAAAAATAAATTTAAAATGGATTAAAGACCTATATGTGAGACAGGAAACTAGGAGAATATAAAGGAGTAATCTCTTTGATGTCAGCCTTAGCAACATCTTACGTATCTATGTCTCCTGAGGTGAGGAATACAGAAGCAAAAATAAATAATTAGGGCTTTATCAGAACAAAAATTTTCTGCACAACTAAAGAAACAATCAACAATTGTTAAAGGCAAACTATGGAAATGAAGGAGATCATTGAAAATTACATATCTAATAAAGGGTTAGTATCCAAAAAATGTAATGAACTTATAAAACTCAATACCCATTAAACCAATAAGTTAATTAAAAATGAGCAGAAAACATGAACAGACATTTTTCCAATAAAGACATTCAGAGGTCCAACAGACACATGAAAAGATGTTCAACATCACTCATCATCAGGGAAATGCAAATTAAAAACAAGAATATATATTTGATTCCCCACTAAACTGACCCTTAATACATCTCTGAAAACTTGTAAGTAAATTTTAAGAACTCCTTTCCAATCTTGGCCTGAGGCCATCTTGAACTATTAGTGACTTACACTACAATGTTCAAGTCTCTGTGGAGTTTCCCAAGTGAACACACACACAAGAGAAGTCTTATCTTTAATCTCTAGGTAATGAAGAACTGCAATTATGGCTGAAATTATCTAAAATGTCAGGTGCTGGGATAGGAGGTGAGTGTATACATTTGTTTGAAAAGTATTCAGAGAGACCTGCTCAGAAAAGTGACTCCGTTCCTATGATGACTGTGGGACCACTGTCAGGTATTCAATCCCGTGATGTTGTAAAACTGGAAGATAACAACAGATTCATGTCCTAATTCTACTTTATTTTAACTCACCACATGAGTGGTGAGACTCCTCAGAAAGTGCTTAAAAGAATTTCATTATAATTAATTAAGAACTGCTGTTTATAAAAAATTAAAATAAGCCATTGATACATTAAGTAGTCTCACTAACCAGGGGATTTCAAAAAGAAAAGTTCATTTGACTGAAATGGGTTTAAACGATCCCTTTGTGTGTGTGTACAGTTACAAAATGAATAAATTGCCTAACCACTTGTATACTTAACAAATGAACCAGTTTTTCAAGATAAAAATTATGTCATTATACAATTCTGGAAATAATTGGTGTTACTCCTAATAATCTATTGTGAAATAGCAGTGAAACATTGTAAAATTGATAATAGAATTAATGACTGATATTATCTATGAACTTCTTTCCTGGATATATGATGAATAAGACTAAATTCTATACTAAGTGATACCATGTTTGTGGAAATAAGGTCACTTTAAAAATTATTCTTTGTGACAAAATATATACTAAGTATTAATATATATGGATCCAAAAGAAACTTCAGAATTGAGAAGAATTCATTTGTGCATAATCACATCAAGGTATTCTCAGAAACAATCATATTTAAAACATAAATTGTATTGGGGCGCCTGGGTGGCACAGTGGTTAAGCATCTGCCTTCTGCTCAGGGTGTGATCCCGGCGTTATGGGATCGAGCCCCACATCAGGCTCCTCTGCTGTGAGCCTGCTTCTTCCTCTCCCACTCCCCCTGCTTGTGTTCCCTCTCTCGCTGGCTGTCTCTATCTCTGTTAAATAAATAAATAAAATCTTTTAAAAAAAACATAAATGTATTTATTGATGAAAGGAAGGTACATTGTGCCAGAGCCTGTGATAATCCTCTGGACATGGGGAAGTTGTAGCTAAGTGGGGAACGCTTTAATATTGTATGTGTAAATGAGTTATACTACCCAGGAGTAAAGCTCTTTCCATGCAAGCATGTGATGTGCTCATACATTTGTTGATTCAATTGCATTAATCCTTCTGCTGTTTAGATTATCATTTGTCTTGAAATTATTATTGATTAAGGTGATCACTTTAAGAAATCATCGATTTTCTCTATGTAGGATCAAAATTAACACCTAAGATTCCAAATCCTTAATAACAATTGTACAGAGTAGAATTTCCATTTCTTAACTTGGGTATTGTGTGGGGTACTATTTTTTTATTATATGAACCTGTTATTTCTAATTAAATGATTATCTTTCTCAACTTTATCAAAAATATATAATTTAACTTATAAACAAATCAAAATAGTAAAAGCTGAATTTATATGTTTATAGGGCAATTATGTATTTTCTAAGTTTAATAGACATCTCGAAATAATTCAGGTATTCATAGAAATACTGGAAGCATTACAGTTATCTGGTATTTTTCTAACACAAATTATACCTAATTTTACTGCTTTTTGTGATTAACATTTGTAGTTTAACTTTGTGTTTGTAAGATTAAACTTCAAGGGAAATAATATCTACATTCCAAATTGATGATACTTTGTAAATACACAATGACAATGGTACATAGAAATAATCTGGAAACTACATTGCTGATAAATCAGGCATAACATGTGTGGAGATGAAAACAATTTGATGGTAACTTTCTTGATGTTGCTGGAATGATGGTAATGAAGAGGGTAAATATCACACCAATTGCTCAAAGCATTTTTAAGTATCCAGTATACATTATCTTATACAATCTTACGTTAACTGTTGTTTTTTCTTCCAGGTTTACTGAAGTATACTTGGCAAATAAAAATTGTATGTATTTAAAATGTACAACTTGATGTTTTGAAATACATGCATATTGTGAAATAATCATCAAAATCAACATAATTAATATATCCATCAAATTAAACTCCTTTTCTTTCTTTTTTTCTCTCCTTTTTCTTTTTTCTTTCTTTCTTTCTTTCTTTCTTTCTTTCTTTCTTTCTTTCTTTCTTTCTTTCTTTCTTTCTTATTTCTTTCTTTCTTTCTTTCTTTCTTTCTTTCTTCTTTCTTTCTTTCTTCCTTCCTTCCTTCCTTCCTTCCTTCCTTCTTTCTTTCTTTCTTCCTTTTCTTTTCTTTTTTTGATTTTGGCTTCAGTCATGATCTCAGGATCTTAAGATCAAGACTTGCTTTGTGCTCTGCACTGAGTGTGGAGTCTGCTTAAGATTCTCCCTCTTTCTCTATCTGCCCGTCCCCTGATCATACACACATGCTCTCGCTCTGTAAATAATAATAATAGTAGTAGTAGTAGTAGTAATAACTCTAATAGAAAATATCAAATGTATAACATAGTTTGTATCATTAACTATATTCACATGCTGTACATGAGATCTTCAGGACTTATTCACCTTGCATAATGGACATTTGATAGCTTTAGACCCAAATCTACCCATATTTCCCCTTCCCATCATCCATTGACAACTGCCATTTAACTTTCTGCTTCTAAGAGTTTGATCATTTTGGATACCACCCACCAGTGTAACTGGGCAGTGCTAGTATTTCTGTATGTGATTTATTCTACTTAGCACAATGTCCTCCAGTCTCATATACGCTGTTACAAATGGAAGTGTTACCTTTTTCAAGGATATTGTATATGTTCCATATTTTCTTTATCCATTCCTTTGTCGATTAACTCATAGGCTGATCACATCTTAGATATTGTGACTATTGCTGCAATAATCATGGGAGTGCACATACTATTCAAGGTACGGATTTTACTTCCTTTGGGTATATATCTGTATATACTTGGGATTGCAGTACCATATATTATTTCTATTTTTCATATTTCAGGAACTCCCATACTCTTTCATATAGGGGCTCTACCAATTCACATTCCCACCAGCTGTGCACAAGTATCCTCTTTTCTCTACGTCCTGACCAACACTTATTATCTTTTGTCTTTTTAAAAATAGCCATGGTTCATTTAATTGGTATGCCAGGGATAGTTTCAGCAACTCCCCTACCATTTGTGGAAAATTAAGTCCTGACTCTAACGATGAGGAAAACAAAGGCAGGAAGATTATAACCATAAAGGAATCATCTTAAAGCATGTGGCCCACTGATACCCATTTAAAAAATGTGAGGTGTCTCATGACTAATGACTAATTATGAGACTACTGGGAACATTGCACTTTAAGAGTCCACAATACCTAAATCGAAGAAGGAATGGAGATGCTCTCAACAGATGACTGGATTAAGAAGTTGCGGTCCATGGGGCGCCTGGGAGGCACAGTGGTTAAGCGTCTGCCTTCTGCTCAGGGTGTGATCCCAGTGTTGTGGGATCGAGCCCCACATCAGGCTCCTCTGCTATGAGCCTGCTTCTTCCTCTCCCACTCCCCCTGCTTGTGTTCCCTCTCTCACTGGCTGTCTCTATCTCTGTCAAATAAATAAATAAAATCTTTAAAAAAAAAGAAGTTGTGGTCCATACATACAATGGAATATTACTCAGCTATCAAAAAGAATGATTTCTCAACATTTGCTGCAACATGTAAGGCACTGAAGGAGATAATGCTGAGTGAAATAAGTCAAGCAGAGAAAGACAATTATCATATGATTTCTCTCATCTATGGAACATAAGAACTAGGAAGATCGGTAGGGGAAGAAAGGGATAAAGAAAGGGGGGGTAATCAGAAAGGGGAATGAAGCATGAGAGACTATGGACTCTGAGAAACAAACTGAGGGCTTCAGAGCGGAGAGGGTGGGGGAATGGGATAGGCTGGTGATGGGTACTAAGGAGGGCATGTATTGCATGGTGCACTGGGTGTTATACGCAACTAATGAATCATCGAACATTACATCAGAAAGCAAGGATGTACTGTATGGTGACTAGCATAATATAATAAAAAAACATTTTTAAAAAATGACTCCGTGGAATCAGCTCTGTTAGAGCAAGTAGGGCGACAGGAAGCTGATTCTCTGCCCTTGAAGAGACAGCACAACAGACAACCTAAAGAGATACAGCATAGAAGAAGCAGTTTGCAAAACACTTGATGCGTATCAAAAGGATTTTAATTTATTGATCTCAGAAAACATTCTGGAGGGGAAGAGACACTTGGGAGAATTCTCCAAGGACACACACACACACACACACACACACACACACACACACACAGCTGGAAGGTGCAGATTCCCTCCTGCAACAAGAGCATAAATAAATGCCCTCATGCAGGAACCAGGACTTTTCTGACCCCACTACCTAACTTTCTAACACTGCTGCATGTTTCTACATGCACTTTCTGCATCCACCCCCCTCCAACTCTGTTGGCCTTGGTCCTTGCAGCTACAGGGCCCCTTCCAGAGATGACCTGCACACAAACATTGCTAACACTATAAATCTTTCCCAGACACACACTGAGACACATACTCATCATATGTGCCTCCAGTACATTTTTGGCTGGAGCCCATTCAAAATGTTACCACAAACCTGGCACTGTGCAAATATTCAGCACAGGTGCCATCACAAATTCAAAGTAACTCCTGCACTGGAGAGAGGGAATGATAACAACACGAGTAAGGTAGACTGGTGACTGGTGTCTCAGCAGTGGGCTGGTTGCATAGAGTTGATCTGACTACAGGCCCCACCCACAAATGAAAGCATCTTGGGACAATGCAGGGAAAGTATCCTGCAGTTTGGTGCTACTGCATCTCTGTAAAATGTCTGGTATATCTCAATTCAAGCACAAGGAGGACACACAATAAACCACTAATAACATAGGAACCAAACCATGCCCAAAACTGGAAAAGGAGCCACTTTAGACAACTGAATTGAGGGGAAAAGTGGCTCAGCTACAACATCAGGTGCACACAACACACACAGGAGACACACTTGAAACATCAGTTGATGGTGAAATGGGAACTTTGCTGCACTGCAAGGCATTACAGAACCTCTTCTTCATAAGGTCACTAACTTCAAGAAGAAGAGACATAGATGACACTCATAACACCCAGAAACAGACACAGAGAGTTAAACGAAATGAGGAGACAAAGAAACATATCCCAAATGAAAAACAGAACAGACTCATCCAGAGACCAAAATGAAACAAAGTTAACTAATATGCCTGAAAAATAATTTAAAGTAATGATCATAAAGATAAATTCATTAGACTTAAGAAACCAGTGGAAGCTATCAGTGAGACCCTCAACAAACAGATAGAAAACAGAAAAAAGAACCACTTAGTGATGAAGAACATAATAAATGACACATAGACCAATGGAACAGAATAGAGAACCCAGAAATAGACCCTTGGCTCTTTGGGCAACTAATCTTTGATAAAGCAGGAAAAAACATCCAGTGGAAAAAAGACAGTGTCTTCAAAAAATGGTGCTGGGAAAATTGGACAGCTACATGCAAAAGAATGAAACTTGACCACTCTCTCACACCATACACAAAGATAAACTCCAAATGGATGAAAGACCTCGATGTGAGACAGGAGTCCATCAATATCCTAGGGGAGAACATAGGCAGCAACCTCTACAACATCAGCCACAGCAACCTTTTTCATGACACATCTCCAAAGGCAAGAGAAACAAAGAAAAAGTGAACTTGTGGGACTTTATCAAGATAAAAACTTCTGCACAGCCAAGGGAACAGTCAAAAGAACTAAGAGGCAGCCCAAGGAATGGGAGAATATATTTGCGAATGACACTACAGATAAAAGACTGGTATCCAGGATCTAAAAAGAACTTCTCAAACTCAATACACAAGAAACAAATAAACAAATCATAAAATAGGCAGAAGATATGAACAGACACTTTTCTAATGAAGACATACAAATGGCTAACAGACACATGAAAAAATGTTCAAAATCATTAGCCATCAGGGAAATTCAAATCAAAACCACACTGAGATACCACTTTACGCCAGTTAGAATGGCAAAAATGGACAAGGCAAGAAACATCAATTGTTGGAAAGGATGTGGAGAAACGGGATCCCACTTACATTGTTGGTGGGAATGCAGGTTGGTGCAGCCACTCTGGGAAACAGTGTGGAGGTCCCTTAAAAAGTTAAAAATTGAGCTACCCTATGACCCAGCCATTGCACTACTGGGTATTTACCCCAAAGATACAGAAGTAGTGAAGAGAAGGGCCATATGCACCCCAATGTTCATAGCAGCATTGTCCACATAGCTAAATCGTGGAAGGAGACGAGATGCCCTTCAACAGATGACTGGATTAAGAAGATGTGGTCCATATATACATGGAAAATTACTCAGCCATCAAAAAGAACAATTTCTCAAATTTTGCTGCAACATGGACGGGACTGGAGGAGATAATGCTAAGCGAAAAAAGTCAAGCAGAGAAACACAATTATCATATGGTTTCACTCATTTATGGAACCTAGGAAGTAAGAAGGTCAGTAAGAGAAGAAAGGGAAGAAGAAAGGGGGGTAAACAGAAGGGGGAATGAACCACGAGAGACTATGGACACTGGGAAACAAACTGAGGGCTTCGCGGGGGGAGGGGGTGGATGGGATAGGCTGTTGATGGGTATTACAGAGGACACGTATTGCATGGTGCACTGGGTGTTATACACAAGTAATGAATCATGGAACTTTACATGAAAAACTAGGGATGTACTGTATGGCGACTAACATAATAAAAATATTATTATTTAAAAAATTATAAATAAATAATTGAGGCATATGAAAACATAAACAAAGATATTGAAACCTATGAAGCTCAGATAAATCATTGTTAAGGAGAATTGCAGTAAACATTTGCATTTAACAAACAAGAAATTTCTCAAATCAACAGCTAAATGTCATAATTTAATCAGCTAGAAAAAGAAAAAAACAGTTAAACCCAAAGCTTAGAAGGTAAGAAATGTTTAAGATTAGGGCAGAGATCGTTAATAATAGCATAGGAAAAGCAGCAAAGAAAAACATCAAAACTAAAGTAGGGTTCTTTGAAAATGGACAAAATATTAGCTATATTAATCAAGAAAAAAAGAAGGCTCAAAATATCAATATCAGCAATGAGAGTGGGTACATTAATGTAAATTTTTTAGATATAAAATAATTATGAATGGAATTTGAATAATCATACATTAACAAGCTGGATAACAAAGAATAAATGGACACATTCTTAGATGGAAGCACTTGACCAAGACTGCATTATAAAGAAATATACAATTTAAGTAGATCTATAATTAGTAAGGAATTTGACTAGGTAATTAAGTCCTTTCAACTAAAAATGTCCTTGGGCCAAATGACTTCACTGGTTAATATTTCCAAGTGTACAAAAACGAATTAACACCAATTCATTTCAAACTCTTGCAAAAACTAGAAGAGAAGAGAATACATACTAACTCATTCCATGAGGACAACATTGCCCTGATACCAAAGCCAGAAATAATATTGGTCTGGGTATCAGTCTTTATATAAAAGTTTTTTTTAAAGATACTGGCACTCAGAATTCATCAGTACATGAAAACTATTAGAGAATACAGGAAGCTTCATGCACCAAAACAACTTCGAAAAAGAATAAGATGGGAAGACTAGGAGTTCCTGTTTTGAAAATTAAATATAAAACAATAGTAATCAAAACAGAGTGATAATCAAACAGCCAAGGCCATCTTGAGAAAAAAGAACAAAGCTGGAGGTCTCACAATCCCAGGTTTCAAGCTACTTCAAAGCCAAATAAATAAATAAATAAATAAATAAATAAAAGATAGATGATAGATAGATAGATAGATAGATAGATAGATGATAGATAGATAGATAGATAGATGATAGATAGAAAGATATAGATATATGGTGCAGACACAGAAACTGACACATAGATCAATAAAACAAAATAGCTTAGAAATAAACCAACACTTATATGGTCAATTAATTACAAAAAAGGGAATAAGAATATATAACGGGAGAAAGGACAGTCTCTTCAGTAAATGGTGCTATGAAAACTGGACAGCTTAATGAAAAAGAATTAAGCTAAACCACTTTCTACACCATATACAAATATAAACTCAAAATGGATATTCTCAAAAATTCCTCAAAAAGGAAGTTATTGCCTTGACATCAGCCATAGAATCGAATTTCTAGATGTGACTTCTCTGGCAAGAGAAGCAAAAATCCACATTAAACCCTTAGAACTACAGCGTTTGTTTTTTTTTTTTTTAATGTCAAGTGAAAGAAACCATCAACAAAACAAAAAATCAATCTTCTGATTGGGAGAAGATATTTGCAAATGATATACTTAATAAGAGATTAATATCCAAATATATGAAGAACTTATACGTGAGAGATATAATATTCAATAAGTCTGAGTAAGTATACTTGTTTACCCAATGAATCGACCTCTAACAGAGCTATTAAAACAGCTACACAAATCATCAGAACTCATTTCTAAACTTTGTGCTAAGGCCATGCTGAGCTACTGGTGATTTAACCTTCATTATTCATGTCTCAGTGGACATTTGCAAGTGAATACACACATTAAACATCACGTGTTATCCTTAATCTCCAAAGATGTCCTGAAATCATGCTTGCTGTTTAGTCTTTACGGAGTTATCTAAAATGCCAAGTGCAGGGATAATAGAGAAGTATAAACACTGGTTTGAAAAAGACTCAAATAAGTCTATTCAGAAAAATGGCTGCCTTCATAGGATGCCAGGAGGACCAATGTCAGCTTTCCAAAACGGTAAGTTTGTAAACATGCACGATAATAAACGGTACATGTCTTACTTGTATTTTTATTTTAATTTATCATTTAAGGTTGAGATACTTCCACAATGCTTAAGATAATTTTGATTAGAATTAATAAAAACTACTTTAATAAACTATTAGAACTAACAATTGATACATTCAAGCATTTATTAACTATGGAAATTCAATGGAAAAATTTATTCAACTGAAGTCGATTTAAATGATATATATATTTTTATATTTTTGTGTACTTCATATTTTCATATTAGATATATAATTAAAACTTAAAAAGTAAATAGATTGGTTACATACTTGTGTACTTTAAAAAACATGAAACTCTCTTTAAATCCAAAACAAAACAGAATTCTTGAAAGAACTGGTGCTGTCCCTAGTAATCTATTATGAAATGGTAGTAAATATGGTGGAACTGATAGTTTAATCAATGGCTGATATTATCTACAAGCATCAATGAACATTTTTTTCTGAATTTATGGTAAATAAAACTAATGTCTACACTAAATGATACTATATTCATGAAAATACGGTCACTTTAAAAATAATAATTCTGACAAAATATATACTAAATATATGAATGCAAATGGAACTGAAAATGTGAGAATTTGTCTGAACCAAGGGATTTTTAGAAAAATAATTGAATTTGAAAAAGACATATTATCCATTGAGAAAGGAAATACATATTGAGTCCAGAGCCTGTAATGGACCTCCAGCAGATGGGGGAGATTGCAACTGAATAAAGAATGCTTTAGTATGGCATATGTAGCATAAATTTTGTTTACAGAAGTAGAGCTATTTTCATGCAAGCATATAATGTGATCATATTGCTGTTCATTCTATTGGGTTAATTCTTTTGGCATTGTAGATTATTGACTGCAACGAAGTCATTCCCAATTCAAAGTGGCCAGTTTAGGAAATGAGTGATGTAATCTGTGTAAGAGTTGGTCAAGTTTGGAAATACAAGATTTTAACTGGAGTTTGAGTGAGCATAGCTGCACTGTTTACAATAGAAAATGGTTTAGGATCTAGTTCATAAATGTCCTTTCTGGGTGGGAAGGAAATGAGGGCCTTTGTAAGAGACAGGGTTGAGTCATATTGGGTAGGCTTTAGATGGGTCCACATGAAATTCAATGAATAAAGCTAGCTTGTAGGAGTCCAAATCATCAATAGTGATTAAAAAAAATAACCATTTCCTATTTCTTTCCTGGATTTGGGGTGGAGGCTCTTTTGGCAATGAGCACAAAGCAGTTAAATGTTTCCCAGTATAAACATTTATTGCTTATGCGTGTTTTTTCCTTACATGCATCTGTGTTTTCTAATTAAATGACTTCTTCCTATATTTTATTCAAAAGCATAAGATGGAATTTACAATAATAGTCAAATAGTAATGACTATATCTCTGTATGGAGGCAATATTTCCTGAATGTAAATGTCACCTTCTGGAAATAATTCAGGCATTCATTGGGATAGTGATGTGTTATGATTATTTTTTAACACAAATTTTGCCCAAATTTGCTGCTTTCTGTGTTTAACTATTTTTTTTTTTTAATTTTCTTTTGGGGCACCTTGGTGGCTCAGTCAGTTAAGCATCTGCCTTAGGCTCAGGTCATGATCCCAGGGTCCTGATATTGAGCCCTGCATCTGGATCCCTGATTGGCAGGGTGCCTGCTTCTCCTTCTCCTGCTGCCATTGCTTGTGCTCACTCTCTGTTAAATAAATAAATATAATCTTTAAAAAAAAAGTTAACTGAAAAACTAAATAAAAATTAAAAAATAAAATTTTCTTTGCCTGTCACTAACTTTCTAGTGCAATAATAGTACATCTGTGATAACAATTTAGGACGCTTTGTGAAAATCAATGACTGTTCTGAAACTTTTTGGGAACAATGCCCCTGAGAAATCCAAGGATGACAGATGTGTGGATAAAAATGGTATGATGGTAACTATGCTGATTTTAGTGGCAATGGTAAAGATGGTAAAAAATGTCACAGCTACAGGTCGCTGGTCACTCATGCAACTTACATCTGAATTATCCAGTATAAATTACCCCATTCAGTCTAGTAATAACTCTCATTTTAGTTTTTTTTTTCAGATTTTTTTAGGTATAACTGACAAAACTCATATATATTTAAGGTGCACAACTTCATTTAAGATACTACACTTTAAAACAATCACTACAATCAAACAAATTAGCATATCCACCAGTTCACTTAGCTTTTTTTTTTTTTTTTTTTTTTTGGCTTGTGAGAATACTACCAACTGGTGAGATCTACACTAACAGAAAATTTCAAATATACAATGTTGTTAACTATATTTAAACTGCTCTACAATAGATCGGATTCAACATGTTTACTGGAAACTGTAGCATTTGACCCACATGTTCCCATTTCTTCCTCCCTTTAGGCACTGACAATCATCATTCCACTCCATACTTCCTAAGGTTGACTCCATATACAATTGTAATTATTAGTGTTTCTTTTCCCATGTCTGACTTATTTCACTTGGCTTAATGTCCTCCAGGTTGTTCCATGTTGCTGTTGTTGTGTTATAGATGATAGATGATGATTGATAGATTGATTGATAGATGATAAATAGATAGATGATAGATAGATATAGATATGTGTATACGTATATATATACACATTTCATTTATCCAGT
Source organism: Ursus arctos (assembly GCF_023065955.2). Lineage (NCBI taxonomy): Eukaryota > Metazoa > Chordata > Mammalia > Carnivora > Ursidae > Ursus > Ursus arctos. The sequence continues at coordinate 7,138,191 of NW_026623067.1, read as the reverse complement.
TATTTGTCAGTGAATACCTAAAATTAATGTCCTTATATTATCTATTATGAATAACATTGCAGTAATGATTATAGGAGTACAAGTATAACTTCAAACTTGATTTCATTTTATTTCCTTTGGGTATATATCCAAAAGTGGGATTGTTGGATCATATGGTAATTTTACTTTAACTTTTTGAAGATCTGCTATACTATTTTCCCTAATGGCTGTACTAATTTATATTCCCATCAAAAGGGCTCAAGTGTTGTGTTTTCTCTACACTCTCTCCAGCACTCATTTTTTAAAATTTTTTGATATTAGCCATTCTAAAAAGTGTGACATCATATCTCATGATTCTTATCTGTTCTACTTATGAGGTACAGGTTCAGAGAGTTGAATTCACTAACCCAAGTTTACAGTTTTAGTAAGTGACAGAACTAGAATTAGATCTAGCATTGGCTCCAAAAATCTGCATCATCTTTTTTGATAAAGCAAAATAAACTTCTCTTCAATCTGAATCCAAACTCAAAGTATATAGTGATAAATCAGATATCTCTCAAAATATCTGTGTACCTACTTTCCTATTTATCTATCAGTGCAGACTCACCACTGTGCTATTTCATGAAGGTGTATATAGAAGCACTCAGATATATGTACATACAAATACTGTGCATTTTGGATCTCTGTATACAATAAAATCTTTAGGATCACAAGCTCTGTAACGATCTAAACATCTAAAAATACACAATGCTTAAATATTTAATAAAAGTATTAATTCCTAAGTCACTTCAGCATTCTGAACTCTATACTGTTTGTCCTTTTTAATACAATCTGTTGTGGAAACATTGGAAGGCATGAAAAATTGCATGTATGACTCATTGCACAGACACTGTAGAGAACTGTGCTTGGCTAGACTCCAGAGGATTCTCCTCTCAGTAATGGGATTCATTCTAGGAAAGCCAATTCACAATGCTGTAAAATCTAGATAACTGATAGCAATGCAAAATAATTATTATCTATGAACAAACAGATACAATTATGAACAAACTTTGTTCAAAGAACTAAGGTAGACTTTATGCAGCCAATAGGTTCAAGGTAGTGCTGGGGAAAAAAAGATCTGATAGGTCTTTTATAGAATTCTTCCCCTGTAGGTGAGTAAAGGAATTTCTTTTGGTAAAGTTCACTCAAAAAGTATGACAGTGTTCTTGAAAAGAGGGGAAACAACCCAAATTTATATGAGAACTGGTGGAGATTTTTTTTCCATTCAGATGCTTATAAAAGTTGTCTTTGATTCTTTATAAAATTTTCAGGAAAACAATTGAAAGCTTCTTTGGTAAATGCACATTCTCTTGCAACTACGCAATAATCAGACAAAATCTAACATGACCAGACTCATTTAGTTATCTGAAAGAACTTTCTTTGAAATTCATTTGCTTCAGAAGAAAATTCTACATTGGTATCTAGAGGACTTTGTCACTGGACAGATTTGTCACTGGATCACTATATAGTCTTAAATAATTTATTTCTCATCACGTGGAATCCATTTGTCATCTTTATAATAATGATCCTATGATTGAAAAATCTCTTTATTCTGCAAATATGTGAATCACTAAAGTGAGATATTGGTCATCTTTTATTTGCAATTAATTTGAAACATTAGAAACACAGGAAAAAGAATATCTGCAATATTGACAATGCTTATTGTTATTAACCTAAATTATTATGGGCATTATTTAGAGAATCTTCCTCATTAAGATATAAGAATGTACTGAACATATGCATTTACAAACCAATTTACAGTGGAGATAAAACTGATGAGGATGATTCTTTGTAAGCAAAATCACCTAGGGAAAAATTGGGGCAAGATATGGATTGGAGTTCATTGAGGGGGTCTGGGAGTGGTGTGTGTATTCTCTACACCATTGATTAAAGTTGTATTGTTGCAGGAACAAGAGAAAATATGATTAAGACTCCAAATAGGGGGAAACAAGAAATATCTTGAAATGACAAAATAGAAGCACTAACCCAATTTATTTAGGCATAACGGAACTTACATACATTCTTGACTCTGTTTCAACTATAGTAAATTTTTACTTAATAGATGTTATAGTTTTCTTTTCATTTCTATTTAGTTTTGAGTAGTTAAAAATAACCATTTTTATTTCATAATTGTTGCCTAAAAATATTTAGTGTTAAGATAGGATTATTTTAAATACAATTTAATATATAAATACCTGCATCTATCTATCATCTAAGTTAAGACAAGAAATCCAAAGAATTTCCTTAAATCTCTGAAACTTGATTTATCATCTGTAAATATCTGTAGCCATACTGATGGTTGTATCAACCTCAAGAGACATTGCTTCATGTAGACCCAGAGTCCTGCTGGTATTTCACTGTAGTTTCAGAGATTCTTATCTGCAATAATCTGAATACATGTAAATTACTAACTGAAATAACTTTTATATCACTTCAATATTTTATTCCAAGAATGCATGGACATGGTATCAACAAACCACAGGGTAAAATGATGGTCCCATAACCCATTCCTCTTGACAGCCAAGGCAAATACTTCAAATTATTTTACAATTTTCCCAGTACTTCCTCAATATTTTAAACAATATGCTCATCTTCTGATGCTTGATTCCTAAATCCCAAATATCAGGCCACTATTTGTAACTCAGGCCACCATGGATGAAGTGTCATCCCCTCCCTACATCATCAAACTTTCCCCTCCCCTCCCCATTCTGTCAAGATTGTTACATCCCAGGTTATGTTTGAGGACAAGTATCGATAGCTTTCTTCCATCTCCTAGAATGTATTGTTTGCATATAAAATATATAACATGTTAAACACAATGTTATTTTATATACATTACTGCATATATTTCTTTTCAGATTACCATTATTTCTCTCAAGGAGAATTTAGGATATCTATCTACCTGATATTGAGGATTATCAAGAAATTCTTTTCAAGAAATATTTCATATTTTCAAGAAAATGTCATTTAATAGATTATTTTTTCTGTGTTCTCTGCATCATCTTTGAATACTGTAGCTCAAATATACAGGTTGTGAAAAAATGTTTTCTATAATAATATTTGCTTAAAAATAAATATTTTGTCAAAAATAAATCAATGTCATATGCATTTACAGGAATGCCCATAAGTATATGTTGGGTCACCTTACATTAGTCCTCTCATTTTCTTATCTATGTAAGATTTTGTCTGTTTGATTTTCATCAATTCATCATTTGAAACTTTCATTAAATTTATGATATTAGTTATTATCCTTTATTTTTCAGAAGTCTTTTATTGTCATTGGCATTTCATTTTATATAACACATGGACTTATTACTTTGGATTTAACAACTTCTCATACTGCTCTAAAGACATCAGATTTTTGTAAAGCTTTCTTGCATTTATGCCAATCATTTTTAATTCAGTCTGTGTGTCTGTCTGTGTTTCATATGAAGACTTCCTCAACAGTCTGATGGCTTTGGTCCTAGAAAAGTATGAGACACTGAAGCACTACAATCCTTTGTAGGCATAACATGCTGGGATATACTCACTGATGGTATTCCTTCTAGAGAAGATTCCCTCCTCTCATTCCCACTTAGAATGCTCTCAAAATGCCATTACTCCTTCTCCTTTGTATGTGTCTGTTCCTTAAAATTTCTTCTCCTGAAAGGTTCTTAACCTTTTCACCTCTGATTTTGCCCTCTACTCTCTTTCCCACTTTCTTTAAATTGATGCAGATTTACTTGTTTATTATTATGTTAGTTCAGTCTTATGACAGGGGGGTGATACAAATAGGGACTAAACTCTCACACTTATTTAAAAATAGAATGAGTTTTAAATACACAAAAGGAAGAGCTAAGACAGAATAAGAAAAGGTGTCATAAAGCAATGCATAACGTTATATAATTACTGAGAAACTGTTGAACACAATACAGATCTTTTCAGAGAGCATGAGCAGAATCATGGAGCTACACTAAAAATTTAGAATAAGTTATCAGGAAAAGAGTTTCCTTAAACTAAAGCATTTGAATATTGAGTGAGGAGTAAAAAGAAATCTACTTCATATAAGTTATATTTGGCAATAACTATTCTTTGTAGTTTTCTGGGGAAAAAGGAGGAGCTAATAATGCTTGTCACCTAAAAAGTTTGATTTGCCAAGCTTTCTAAGGAAAATAAACAAATGAACAAGCAAACAGCATGACCTGATAGACTACTATAGTTTCAAAAATATTAGAGCTTAATTATAAAATATACTCAAGTCTGGGTATGTTATTTATGCATTTACATTGACGGACAATGCATACATAAAAAGCATGAGTTCTGATGTTGATAATAACAACATTTACATAATAAAATATATGTATCCAATAAAAATAAAATATATGTATCATAATAAAGTCACAGAAATATATTATCCTTACAAATTTACACATTTCCATGAAATATTTTGGAGACAGTTGCATGTGTAATGAAGATTTTATCTATGAGGTAAAAATTGACTGCTTTTTCAAAATATGTGTTAATGTTTTTAAAAGCTGCAATATGCCCTAAATAAATCACAGTGGAAGCAAAATAATGAATTAATAAGAGATTATTTTTCTGTATTTCATATGTGTCTCTCTTTAGGGGAAGTATATTAATATCACATGGAAAATATTAATGAAACATCTACTGATTTCTTCTTAATGGGCTTATTCCCACCATCAAGGTTTGGCCTGTTTTTCTTCATTCTCATTTTTCTCATTTTCCTAATGGCTCTGTTTGGAAACCTGTCCATGATCATTCTCATCCTCCTGGACACCCATCTTCATACACCCATGTATTTTCTACTTAGTCAGCTCTCTTTCATGGACTTGAACTTCATCTCCAACATTGCCCCCAGGATGATCTCTGATTATCTCTTTGATAATAAGTCTATTTCTTTCATCGGGTGTGGAATTCAGAGTTTCCTTTTCATTGCTTTAGCTGGTGCAGAAGGATTAATATTGGCCTCTATGGCCTATGATCGCTATGTGGCTATTTGCTTTCCTCTCCACTATCCCATTCGTATGAGCAAAAGAGTATATATGTTGATGATAACAGGATCGTGGATCATGGGCTCAATCAACTCCTGTGCCCACACTCTATATGCCCTCCATATACCTTACTGTGGATCCAGGACCATCAACCATTTCTTCTGTGACGTTCCAGCCATGTTGACTCTGGCCTGCATGGACACCTGGGTCTATGAATACACAGTGTTTGTGAGCACTTCCCTCTTCCTTGTGTGTCCTTTCATTGGCACTGCATGTTCCTATGGCCGGGTTCTCCATGCCATCTGCTGCATGCGGTCAACAGAAGGGAAGAAGAAGGCCTATTCGACCTGCAGCACCCATCTTACTGTGGTGACTTTCTACTATGCACCCTTTGTTTACACTTATTTACGCCCAAGATCCTTCCGATCTCCCACAGAGGACAAGGTCCTGGCTGTCTTCTACACCATCCTGACCCCAATGCTCAACCCCATCATCTACAGCCTGAGAAACAAGGAGGTGATGGGGGCCCTGAGAAGAGTAATTCAGAGGATCTGCTCTGTAAAAAAATAACACTAACACTAGTCCTGTTGCTTATAAGTATATTAGTTTCACCTTATAAACTGTTTAAGAACAATGCCATTCCATGGTTGAAGACAGAGTTTAAATAAATCTAGAAAATTAATAGAATAGATTTGACAAAATAATTAAATATTCTCAATCACATTCTTGTGGTAATTTTTATTTTTTATTTCTTCTTTCATGAAAAATAATTTGTTAACTGAATGTTGAAGTCTAAAGGCCATATATATTCTCAATAATAAGTACCTAAACAAAACCATAAATTTGACTACAAAAGCCAAAATATGGAAAGAGCCCAGATGTCCATAGAAAGATGAATGGATAAAGAAGATGAGGTGTATATATAAAATGGAATATTACTTAGCCATCAAAAATAATTAAATCTTGCCCTTTGCATTAACATGGATGGAACTAGAAGGTATTATGCTAATTGAACTGTGTCAGTCATTGGAAGACAAATACCATATGATTTCACTCATATGTGGCACTTAAGAAACAAAAAAGATGAACATAGGAGAAGGGAATGGAAAATAAAATAAGATGAAAATTGAGAAGGAGGTAAGCCATAAGTGACATTGAACTATAGGAAACAAACTGAGGGTTGCTTGAGGGGAGGTTGGTGTAGGGAAGGGATTGAGGAGGGCACTTGATGTAATGAGCACTGTGTATTAAATACAACTGGTGAATCATTAAATTCTACCTCTGAAATGTACTAAAAAAGAATAGTATAAAAAATACAGTCAATAGGAGTCCTCAGAAAAAAATAATCGAATGACCAGGAAATGACTCAAAAAAATGTAAACAGTTTTTTTGAATGGGTTGATCTTTATATATCCAGATTGAAAATCTATTCACATTCTCCAGTCTTCAAACCATCCAATTAAAACCTTCCTTTCTTGTTCTTATAAAAATATCTTAGCTTGATCTTATCACTTTTCCAGTAACTTCAATATTCAAACTCCAACCAAGCTTCTATCTCATATTCAGTTTATCGCTTATTTTCTTTTTTTTTTTCATTTTTCTTAATTTAAATTTTAGGTTGTTAACATACAATGTAATATTAATTTCAGGTGTAGGATTTAGTGATTTCATCACTTACATACAACATCCAGTGCTCATCATAACAAATGTCCTCCTTAATATTCATCCACCATCTAGCCTCCCTCCCACCCACCCACCTCCATCAACCCTCAGTTTGTTCTCTCTCTTAAAGAGTCTCTTATGGTGGGGCACGTGGGTGTCTCAGTCAGTTAAATATCTGAATCTTGATTTCAAGTCTGGTCATGAGATTTTGTCCTGCATTTCACTTTGTGCTGAGCAAGGAAGCTGCTTAAGATTCTCTCTCTCCTTCTGCTCTTTGATCCTGATAATGCTCTCAAAAAGAGAGAGAGAGAGGGAGAGAGAGAGAAAGTCTCTCATGGCTCCTTTCCCTCTCTTTTTATCTTTTCCACATTCCCATATGTTCATCTGTTTTCTTTCTTTAATTCCACATATAAGTGAGCTCATATAGTATTTGTCTTTCTCTGACTGACTTATTTCACTTAGCATAGTACAGTCTAGGGCCATCCACATTGTTCCAAATGGCAAGATTTCATTTCTTGATGGTTGAGTAATATTCCATTGTGTACATATATATCAAATCTTCCTTATCCGTTCATCAGTTGAAGGAAATTTGGGCTTTCTCCATGGTTTGACTATTGTTGTTAATGATGTTATAAACATTGGGGTGCATGGGCCTCTTTGAATCTGTATTTTTTAATCCTTTGGATAGATACCTGGTCATGCAATTGCTGGATTATAGGGTAGCTCTATTTTTAACTTTTTGAGGAACCTTCATACTGTTCTCCAGAGTGGCAACACCAGTTTGCATTCCCACTAGCAGTGCAAGAGTGTTTCCCTTTCTCTGCATCCTCACAAACATCTTGTGCTTCTTATCTTGTTCATTTTTGCCAGTCTGAGAGGTGTGCGGTGGTATCTTATTTTGGTTTTCATTTGTATTTCCCTGATGATGAGTGATGTTGGGCATCTTTTCATGTGTCTGTAAGCCATCTGGATGTCTTTTTTGGAAAAATATCTATTCATCTCTTCAGCCCATTTCTTAACTGAGTTACTGTGTGTGTGTGTGTGTGTGTGTGTGTGTGTGTGTGTGTGTGTGTTGATTTTTTTATAGATTTTGGATACTAACTCTATCAGATATGCCAGTTGCAAATAACTTCTCAATTCCACAGGCTGCCTTTCATGTTTGGGGATTACTTCCTTCACTGTGCAGAAGCTTTTTATCTTGATGAAGTCCCAATGGTTCATTTTTGTTTTATTTCCCCTGCCTTTGGTTATGTGTTTAGTAAGAAGTTGCTAGATTTCTTCTGATAGGCCAAACAGGTTGTTACCTGTGTTGTCTTCTAGGGTTTTGATGGTTTCCTTTCACTCATTTAGATCTTTCAACCATTTTGAATTTATTTTTGTCTACGTTGTACAAGAGTGGCCCAGGTTCATTCTCTTACAAGTTCTATCCAGTTATCCCAATGCCATTTGTCTTTTTTTCCATTGGATATCCTCTCCTGCTTTGTTGAAGATTAGTTGACCATATAGTTGTTGGGGTATCTATATGAAATTGAAGAAAGCAAATTATCATAGGTCTAGCCTATGGGCAGGATAAATAATTATGATTGCAGAGATGCAAAATGGACTATGGAAGAAAAAGAGACATTTTCTAAAAGGACTGATGGGAATTACATTTTATTCAGTGCATATTAATCAATCTGAGCCACTCCCCAATCATCCCTCAAAACACTCAACTTTTAATCCCCAAAAGCCATTATTATCATTTAACAAGTTAATTTCTGTTATGGGCATTTCATTACCTATTTAGTGTTATTACAATTCCACTGAACCAGATTTGGGAGATTGGTTTGGTGTGAACCTCTCTGAACCATTATATTTTAATAGATATATCTGTTTAGACACTAGCCTACAAAAGTCTTTTCATTACGTTAGGCTTGGCTTTACACCTGAATACCATGGATGAATGACCATCACTGTTTATGGGATAATTCTGCCATATCCTGTTTTTAGGAGGTCAGATGTAAATAAGGAATCTAGAATAAACATATAAGAAGAATTGCATTATCCAAACCATCACAATGATGGATGACTATTATATTAGAATTAGAAAATGGTGGGTTTTTTCCCCAAAAATAGAAGATCCACATGTTAAAAGATATACTATGTGTTTGGATATGTGTATACCAAAACAAGTGTGTCTTTAGATATTTTTTTATTATTAACTTCTTAAAAGCTTGATTTTGGAGTGGCATAAGTATGACTTAATCTAATATATGATGGGGAATTTTATTTTCACAAGAAACTATACGATAATGCAGTAATATTTTCAAAAAGGAAGTGTTTGTTGGATTTGAAAGTTTTACCTCAGATCACACAACAGCAATTTAAATTTGGAAGAAAAAAAATTATAAGATATTCATTGCTTAATATCAACGACCAAATACTCATTGGTCCTGGAAACTATAACCATTTCTTCATAAAACAATTACTCTCAAAGCAGGAAACATAATGGACTTTCTAACACAAAAAAAAAAAAAGGAAGCAGAGACTTAGATATAATGTGAAGACAGAGGAATTCACCCCAAATGAAAGAACAAGATAAAGCCACACCCAGAGAATTTAGAGAAACAGATATAAGTAAATGCCTGATAGAGAATTTAAAGCAACAATCATAAGGATACATACTGAGCTAGAGAAAAGAATGGAAGACTCCAGGGAGATCATTACCACAGAGATAAAAGAGTTAAAAAATCAGTCATAAATAAATATTCAATAACTGAGATGTGAAACATACTTGATACAATGAACACAAGACTGGAAGAAGCAGAGGAAGGAATGAGTGATACAGAACACAGGGTAATGGAAAATACTGAAGCTGAAGAAAAGGCAGAATGAAGAATTATGCAACAAAAGAATAGACTTAGGAAACTCAGTGTATCCATCAAACATAATAACATTTGTATAATAGGAGTCCCAGAAGTAGAAGAGACAAATGGGGGCAGAAAATTTATTGAGGAAATAATAGCTGAAAATTACCTTAACCTGAGGAAAGGAGCAGACATCCAGAGCAAAGAAACACATAAGACTCTACAAAAAAAAAAAAAAAAAAAAAAAATATATATATATATATATATATATAATAAAATAATAAAATAACAATTAAAAAAATAAAATAATAAAATAACAATTAAAAAAATTAAAAACAGGGTAACACCAATACATATTGCAATAAAACTTGCAAAATATAGTGATAATAAAAAAAGAAAAGAAAAAAATCTTAAAATCAGTAATACAGAAGTTCTTAAATTACAAGGGAAAACCCATAAGGCTAGCTGCAGATTTCTCAAAAGGAACTTGGCAAACCAGAAGGAAGAGGCATGTTATATTCAAAGTGCTGAATGGGAAAAATCTGACACCAAGAATATAATATCCAACAAGGATATTATTCAGAATAGGAGAGATTATTTCCCAGACAAACAAAGCTAAAGGGGTTCATCACCACTAATCCAGCCGTGCAAGAAATAATAAAGGGGAATCTTTGAACAGAAGGGAAAGACCAAAGTGAAAAGACAGAAAAGAATAGAGAAAATCTCCAGATACAATGACATAACAACTAATAAAATAGCACTAAATACATATCTATCAATAATTAATTTGAATGTAAATAGACTAATTGCTTCAGTCAAAAAACATAGGGTGTCAGAATGGAGAAAAAATTAAAAATAAACAACAACAACAACAAAAACAAAAACAAAAACAAAAACAAAAAACAAGGCCCGCCTATATTCTGTCTTGAAGAGACTAATTTTAGAGCTGAAGACACCTACTGATGGACAGTGAGGGGATGTGGATATATTTATTATGCAACTGGGTGTCAAAAGATAGCCAGAGTAGCAATACTTATATCCGGCATATTACACTTTAAAACCAATAATGTTAACAAGAGACAAAGAAGACACTATATACTCATAAATGGGACAACCCAACAAGAAGATCAAACAATTGTGAATATCTAGGCACCCAACATGGGAGCAGCCAAATATATATAACAAATAATAACAAACATAAAGGAGCTCATTGATAATAATAGAATAATAGTATGGGACTTTAACACTCCACCTACATCAATGGAGAGATTATCTAAACAGAAAACCAACAAGGAAAATATGACTTTGAATGACACACTGGTCCAGATGGACTTAACAGATAAATTTAGAACATTGTATCTCAAAATAGCAAAATACACATTCTTTTTAAGTACACATGGTATATCCTCCACAATAGATCACATAGTAAGTTACAAATCAGGCCTCAACAAGTACAAAAAGATTGAGATCGTACCATGCATATTTTTGAAGGCAACACTATGAAAATTGGAATGAACCAAAAGAAAAAAAAATTGGGAAGACCACAAATACTAGGAGGTTAAACAACATACTATTAACCAATGAATGGATAAATGATGAAATCAGAAGAGAAATTAAAAAAAAATACATGGGGGCACCTGGGTAGCGCAGTCGTCAGGCATCTGCCTTCGGCTCAGGGCGTGATCCCGGCATTCCGGGATCTAGTCTCACATCGGGCTCCACTGCTGGGAGCCTGATTCTTCCTCTCCCACTCCCCCGCTGTGTTCCCCCTCTCGCTGGCTGTCTCTCTGTCACATAAATAAATAAAATCTTTTTTAAAAAATAAAAAAAAATACATGGAAACAAATGAAAATGAGAACACAAGAAACCAAAACAATTGATATGAAGCAATAATTGTCCGAAGAAGGAAATATATAGGTATGCAAGTTAACTTAAGAAGCAAGGCAATGTTCAAATAAACAACCTAAACTTATACCTCAAGGAGCTTGATAATTAAGCCTAAAGCTAGAAGTAAGAAGGAAATAATAAATATTATTACAAAAACAAATGATGTAGAGACAAATAAACTAAAAAACAATAGACAATACTACAGATCAATAAAAACAGGAGCTGGTTCATTGGAAAAATAATGGAATTGATAATTCCCTAGTCAAACTTATCAAATAAATGAAGAAAACACCCAAATAAATAAAACCACAAATGGGAGAGGAGAAAAACTAATGAACACCACAGGAATACAAACAATGATAAAAGAATATTATGAAAAACTATAAGCCAACAAACTATAAGCCAAAAACTATAACCCAGGATAAATGGATAAATTCTTAGGAGTAACCAAAATTGAAACAGAAAGGAATCTAATGCTGGAACAGACTGATAACCAGCATTACTGAACAAATAAATTGAGTCAGCAACCATAAATCTCCCAACAAATAAAAGCCCAGGTCCAGATGTCTTCACAAAAAAATTCTACCAAATATAAAGAAGAGTTAATGCCAGTTGTCAAACTATTGCAGAAAACTACAAAAGAAAGGAAAGCTTCCAAACTCATTATGTGAGGCCAGCATTACCCTGATACCAAACCCAACAAAGACAGCACTAAAACGAACTACAGGCAATATCCCTCATGAAGATGGATGCAAAAATTCTCCATAAAATACTACTAAAGTGAACCCAACAGTACATTCAAAGAATCATTCACTACAACAAAATGGGAGTTATTCTTGTGTTGCAAGTTTGGTTCAATATTTGCAAATCAATGAACATGATACACCACATTAATAAACACGAGGATAAACACATCATGAACTTCTAAATAGATGTAGAAAACACAATTGACAACATCCAGCCATAGTAGAAAATACTCAACAAAATAGGTTTAGAGGGAAAATACTTCAACATAATATAACCCATATATGAAAGACCCACAACGAATATCATACACAAGGGAGAACGAGTGAGAGCGTTTCCTCTATGGTCAGAAACAAGAGAGGGATGTCCATTTCCCCACTGTTATTTGACATAGTACTGCAATTCTTACCACAGCCATCAGAAAACACAAAGAAATACAAGGCATCCAAATAGTCAAAGAAGAAGTAAAACTTTCAATGTTTGCACAAGACGTGGGACCTTATGTAGGAAACCCAAAAGACTCCACCAAAAAAAAAAAAAAAAAAAAAGAATTGCTGGAAATTATACACAAATTCAGAAAAGAAACAGGATACAAAAATCAACATACAAAACACTGCTGCATTTCTATACACCAATAATGAAGCAACAGAAAGATAAATCATGGAACCAATCCCACTGACAATTACACCAGAAACATGAAGATACCTATAAATAAACCTACACAAAGAGGTAAAAGACCTGTACTCAGAAAAGCATAAAATGCTGATGAAGGAAATTGAAGATGAAACAAAGAAAAAGAAAAATAAAGAATGGGGGGGGTAATCAGAAGGGGGAATGAAGCATGAGAGACTATGGACTCTGGGAAACAAACTGAGGGCTTCAGAGGGGAGGTGGAGGGGGGAATGAGATAGGCTGGTGATGGTTAGTAAGGAGGGCACGTCTTGCATGGTGCACTGGGTGTTATACGCAACTAATGAATCATGGAACTTTACATCAAGTACCAGGGATGCACTGTATGGTGACTAACATAATATAATAAAAAATATTGTTATAAAAAAACTAAAAAAAAACTAAAAATCTTTGCACTTTGGTCAGAAAAATAATAAATATATCTTAGAATTGTTTAAAAAAGTAACACCATAAAGATAACTAAAAAATGTTTAAATGCAAAAAAAAGAAAAAAATATTTCATGCTCATGGATTAGAAGAACAAATATAATTAAAATATCATATCACCCAAAGTAATCTACACATTTAATGCAATTCTTATCAAAATAACACCAGAATTTTTCATAGAGATAGAATCAACAATCCTAAAATTTGTATGGAGGCACAAAAGACCATGAATAACCAAAGCATGCTTGAAAAGTAATGATGGGAATATCATATTCCAGACTTCCAGTTATTTTACAAAGTTGTAGGGATCAAGACAGTGTGGTATTGGCACAAAAACAGACACATAGATCAATGGAACAGAATAGAAAACCCAGAAATGACCCCAAAATTGTATAGTCAACTAATCTTCTACAAAGCAGGAAAAAGTATCCAACGGTGGGGGGGAGGGGAAACAGTATTTCAATAAATGAGGTTGGGAAACTGGATAGCAACATGCAAAAGAATGAAACTGGACTACTTTCTTAAACCATACACAAAAATAAATTCAAAATTATTCCGGTTCCAAGATGGCAGAGGAGCAGGAGACATAAAGTTCATCTGCTCCCAGGAATTCAGCTAGAGAGCTATCAAACCATTCTGAACACCTATGAACGCAACTGGAGAATGAAGAAAAGAGTAGCAGAAACTCTATGAACAGAAAAGTGACAACTTTCTGCAAGGAGGAGAAAAGATGGCAGAGGAGTAGGGGATGCCTTTCTCAGCTGGTCCCCTGAGTTGAGCTGGACATCTACCAGACCATCCTGAAAACCCACAAAATCAGCCTGAGACACAGGAAGATACATCTGGATCTCTACAAACGAACATTTCCAGTGCTGAATATTGAGGTACAAAGTGGGGAGGCATGAAGCCATGCAGAGATATCAGAAGATAAATGGAAGGGGGGAGCCGACACACTCAGGCACCGGGAAGCAGTAGCCACCTGCACTGGGGAGAGGGCCTGACTCGAGGACCAGCACCTGCGAGAGAGCAGACAGAGACCATGTGCCTGGGAACACGAATGTGACCAGACTGAAAACCGGGGCTACGGAGCACTCGCTGGAAATGGACTAAAACCAGGAGCTTGGGAGTGGGCTCATCACCAAACTCAATACTGGAGCTCCACTCAAACTAGATGGAAGCTGAGAGCTCGGGAGTGTGTGCACAACCGGACTGAAAACTGGCATTCTGGAGCACATGTGAACCACACTGAAACAGAGAGCTCGGGAGCACACGTGGCAACCAGGGGCAGCTGGCGGTGTTAGAAGCACAAAGGACAGAGATGTGCCGGCCCTAGAAGTGAGGGTTGGGAGAGCAGCTGTGGGATGCACAACCTGGGACGCCACAGGGTTTTTAGCAGCACTGACAGAAAAGGAGTTAAAGTGGCCAAGAGAGCTCAGTGGAGAGCAGACCGCGATCTCTCTGTTCTCAGACAGAGGCTAGGATATGGCAACTGCTGCTCTGATTCTCAGAAGATTCACAGAAAACTGCCAGGGAAAGCCACCAGAAAACAAAAGCCCAGAAATACCAGCTCACATTGTGCCCACCTCCATCCCCTCTTGCAGGGGACACAGCAACTCTACCCAAACAGGGTTGCCTGAGTATTAGCGCAGCAGGCCCCTCCCCCAGAAGGCAGACTGGAATATCAAGAAGCCCACATCCCTAAGGTCTCTGTAAAACAATTGCACACTGCCTGGCTCCTGGTCAATAATTTGGGCTCTGGGCAACCCCACAAGCTCTCCTGATCAGAATGCCAAGGAGGAGAAATCCCCCCCCCCCAGCAAAGAAAATATAATGACTCTGTGGCCTCTGCCATCGAACTGATGGATATGGATATAACCAAATTGTCAGAAATGGAGTTCAGAGGAACAATGGTCAAGATGATGTGTAGGATTGAAAAAAATATTAACGGAAATATTAACAAGAATATAGAGTCTCTAAGGGTGGAAATGAGAGCGAATCTGGCAGAAATTTAAAAAGCTGTGAATCAAATGCAGTCTAAACTAGATGCTCTGATTGCCAGGGAAAATGAGGCAGAAGAACAAATAAGTGAATGGGAGGATGGGATGGTAGAAAAGAAAGTTAAAACAGAAACTTGACTCAAAAAAAAAAAAAAAGCTCAAGAATGTAGATTATGGGAGATTACTGACTCAATGAAATGTTCCAATGTCAAAATCATCGTCATCCATGAGGGGGTGGAGAAAGAGAGAGGTCTAGAAGATATATTTGAACAAATTGGAGCTGAGAAATCCCCTAATCTGGCAAAGGAAACAAGCATTCATGTCAAAGAGGCAAAGAGGATCCCTCCCAAGGTCAATGAGAACAGACCTACACCACGTCATATCATAGTGCAATTCACAAATATTAGATCCAAGGATACAGTATTGAAAGCGTCCAGGCGGAAGAAAATCCTTACATACAGAGGGGAAAATATCAGAATAAATTCAGACCTGTCTACAGAGACCAGGCAGGCTACGAATGTTTGGAAGGGTATTTTCAAACCTCTATCTGAGAAGAACATGCAGCCAAGGATCTTTATCCAGCAAGGCTGTCACTCAGAATTGATGGAGAGATAAGGAACTTCCAGGATGGGCAGAAACTGAAGGAATTCATAACCACCAAACCAGCCCTACATGAGATATTGAGGGGGATTCTATAAAAGTAAAAAGTCCCCAAGAGTGATACAGAATAGAAATTTAAAATCTATAGAAACAAAGACTTCACAGGCAACATGACATCATTAAAATCATATCTCTCCATAATCACTCTCAATGTGAATGTACTAAATGCTCCCATAAATGCCACAGGGTTGCAGATTGGATAAAAAGACATGACCCATCCTTTTGCTGTCTACAAGAGACTCATTTTGAACATAAAGATACATCCAGACTGAAAGTGAAGGTATGGAAAACCATTTTTCATGCCAATGGACATCAAAAGAAACCTGGGGTAGCAATTCTCCTATCAGACAGATTGGATTTTAAACTAAAGACTATAGTTAGAGATACAGAAGGGCACTATATTATTCTTAAAGGATGTATCCAACAAGTGGATATGACAATTATAAATATATATACCCCCAACACGGGAGCAGCAAGATATGCAAGCCAACTCTTAACCAGAATAAAGAGACATATAGATAAAAATACGTTAATAGTAGGGGACCTCAACACTCAACTATCAGCAATAGACAGACCACCTAAGCAGAAAATCAGCAAAGAAACAATAGCTTTGAATGACATACTGGACCAGATGGACCTCATAGATATAAATAGAACACTACACCCCAAAACAACAGAATACTCATTCTTTTCAAACGCACATGGAACATTATCCAGGAAAGGCCATTTACTGGGTCACAAAATGGGTCTCAACTGACAGGAAAAAACTGAGATTATTCCCTGCATATTCTCAGACCACAAGGCTTTGCAACTGCAACTCAAACACAAGGAAACATTTGGAAGAAACTCAAACACATGGAAACTAAGAACCATACTGCTCAAGAATGATTGGGTAAACCAGGAAATTAAAAATCAGTTTAAACAATTCTTGGAGACCAATGAAAATGAAACCATATTGGTCCAAAGCCTATGGGACACTTCAAAGGCAGTCCTAAGGGGAAAATAGATAGCCATCCAAGCCTTACTCAAAAGAATAGAAAAATCTAAAATACAGTTTTTATATTCTCACTCAAGAAGCTGGAGCTGGAACAAAAGAACAGGCCTAACCCATGCACGAGAAGGCAGGTGACCAAGATTAGGGCACAGAACAATGAATTAGAAACCAGGAGCACAGTAGAGCAGATCAACAGAACGAGAAGCTGGTTCTTTGAAAGAATAAATAAGATCGATAAGCCACTGGCCAGACTAATTCAAAAGAAGAGAGGAAGGACCCAAATTAATAAAATTATGAATGAAAGGAGAGGGATCATGACCAACACTGAAGAAATAGGAAGGATCATTAGAAACTTTTATCAACAGCTTTATGCCAATAAAGTAAACAACCTGGAAAAAAAATGGATGCCTTCTTGGAAACCTGGAAACTACCAAGACTGAAACAGGAAGAAATTGATTATTTAAATAGACTGATTATTTATGAAGAGATTGGAGCAGTGATCAAAAACCTCTCCCAAAGAAGAGTATAGGGCCTTACAGATCCCCCAGGGAATTCTACCATACATTCAATGAAGAAATAATACCTATTTCAAAAAATAGAAGCTGTTTCAAAAAATAGAAACATAAGGAAAACTACCAAACTCATTCCATGTGGCGAGTATTACCTTGATCCCCAAATCAGGCAAAGACCACATCAAAACGGAGAATTACAGACTGATTTCCCTGATGAATATGGAACCAAAATTCTCAACAATGTCCTAGCTAATAGGATCCCAGATTACATTAAAAGGATTATCCATCAAGATCAATGGGATTCATCTGTGGGATGCAAGGGAGGTTCAACTTTTGCAAACTGATTAGTGTGATAGATGATATCAACAAGAAAAGAGTCAAGAACCATATGATTCTCTCAATAAATGCAGAAAAAGCATTAGACAAAATACAGCATCCTTTCCTGATTAAAACCCTTCATAGTGTAGGGATAGAGGGTGCATTTCTCAATTTCATAAAAACCATCTATGAGAAGCTCACAGCGAATATAATTCTCAATGGGGAAAAGCTGAAAACCTTTCCCTTAAGATCAGGAACACAACAAGGATGCCCACTCTCTCCATTACTATTCAACATAGTACTAGAAGTCCTTGCAATAGCAATCAGACAACAAAAAGGGATGACAGATATCCAAATTGGCAAAGAAGAAGTCAAAGTGTCTCTCTTCGCAGATGACATGATACTCTATATAGAAAACCCAAAAGACTCGACCCCAATCTACTAGAACTTATAGAGCAATTCAGTAGTGTGACGGGATACAAAATCATTGCTTAGAAATCAGTTGCATTCCTATACATGAACAACGAGCCTGAAGAAAGAGAAATTAGGGAGTCCATTCCATTTACAATAGCAACAAAAATCATACGTTATCTCGGAATTAACTGAACTGGAGACGTAAAGGATCTATATTCTTGAAACTATGAATCACTCTTGAAAGACATTGAAAAAGAAACAAAAAGATGGAAAAATACTCCATGCTCATGGATCAGAAGAATAAACATAGTTAAAATGACTATGCTACCCAGAGCAATCTACACGTTCAATGCCATCTCAATCAAAATATCAATGACATGTTTCAAAGCACTGGAACAAACAGCCCTTAAATTTGTGTGAAATCAGAAAAGGCCCCGAATCACCAAAGAATTGTTGAAAAGGAAAAACAAAGCTGGGGGCATCACATTACCAGATTTCAAGCTATACTACAACTCTGTGATGACCAAGACTGCATGGTACTGGCACAAAAACAGATACATAGACCAATGGAAAAGAATAGGGAACCCAGAAATAGACACTCAGCTCTGGGCAACTAAACTTTGAGAAAGCAGGAAAAAACAACCAGTGGAAAAAAGACAGTCTCGTCAATCAATGGATCTGGGAAAATTGGACAGCTATATGTAAAAGATTGAAACCTGAACACACTCTCACACCATACACAAAGATAAAGTCCAAATGGATGAACGACCTCGATGTGAGACAGGAATACATCAAAATCTTAGAGGAGAACACAGGCTGCAACCTCTTTGAGATCAGCCACAGAAACTTTCTTCACAACACATCTCCAAAGGCAAGAGAAACAAAAGCAACAATGAACTTGTGGGACTTCATTAAAATAAAAAGCTTCTGCACAGCCAAGGAAAAAGTAAAAAGAAAAAAACTAGGAGGCAGCCCATGGAATGGGAGAAGATATTTGCAAATGACACTACAGATAAAAGACTAGTATGCAAGATCTACAAAGAACTTCTCAAACTCAATACAAGTGAAACAAATAATC
Source organism: Ursus arctos (assembly GCF_023065955.2). Lineage (NCBI taxonomy): Eukaryota > Metazoa > Chordata > Mammalia > Carnivora > Ursidae > Ursus > Ursus arctos. The sequence goes on along the minus strand of NW_026623067.1, from coordinate 7,118,951 downwards.
AAATCAAAAAATGGTCAGAAGATATGAACAGACACTTTTCTAATGAAGACATACAAATGGCTAACAGACACTTGAAAAAATGTTCAAAATCATTAGCCATCAAGGAAATTCAAATCAAAACCACACTGAGATACCACCTTACACTAGTTAGAATGGCAAAAATTGATGAGGCAGGAAACAACAAATGTTGGAGAGGATGTGGAAAAAGGGGATCCCTCTTACACTGTTGCTGGGAATGCAAGTTGGTACAGCCACTCTGGAAAACAGTGTGGAGGTCCCTTAAAAAGTTAAAAATTGAGCTACCCTATGATCCAGCAATTGCACTACAGGGTATTTACCCCAAAGATACAGACGTAGTGAAGAGAAGGGCCATATGCATGATAATATTCGTAGCAGCATTTTCCACAATAGCTGAATTGTGGAAAGACCGAGATGCCCTTCAACAGATGATTGGATTAAGAAGATGTGGTCCATATATACAATGGAATATTACTCAGCTATCAGAAAGAAGACAATTATCATATGATTTCTCTCATCTATGGTCATAAGAACTAGGAAGATCGGTAGGGGAAGAAAGGGATAAAGAAAGGGGGGTAATCAGAAGGGGGAATGAAGCATGGGAGACTATGGACTATGAGAAACAAACTGAGGGCTTCAGAGGGGAGGGGGGTGGGGGAATGGGATAGACTGGTGATGGGTAGTAAGGAGGGCACGTATTGCATGGTGCACTGGGTGTTATACGCAACTAATGAATCATCAAACTTTAAACAAAAAACCAGGGATGTATTGTATGGTGACTAACAAAATATAATAATAAAAAAACATTAAAAAAAGATACAATCCTGCCACTTTCTTTATACTCCCATTAAAAATAATGATATTCTTGGTAAGGCCTGTTTCAAACAAGGAGTGATTTAATCAGAATGTGGAAATTATTCATTTTACATATGGGTGAGGGGAAGGAATCATATTCAATGGAAAAGAAAATGCATTGTCCCCTGCAAGGATATTGATTTGATTATATGGATGGGACTTTAGTACCGTGCGTTACTAACAGGAATCTATGGTTTGGCCCCTTAGGGTCAATTTTCCACTATAATTTCAAACATTTGAAAGTCATATTCTTTCACCAAGTTTCAAAATTATCATTTTCTTGCATCAAAAATTGATTCTTCTGAGTGTTTCCCATTTTAGCACAAATAATTTATTGGTAGAAGCCTTTATGGGACAGCAGGAAATATGCTTACCTCTTCAATACTCTTTTAATAAAAAAATGGACTGGAATCCATTAGGAATATTTAGTCACATCAGGAGGGAGAGAAATTTGACTAATTTGTTATTTTTCTTATGAAATATTGGGAAGGGGTATTTTAGAAATGAGTTCTGATCTTTGTTAAATTTCTTTCCCTAGAGAGAACACCAATATTTAACTGAAGAGACAAGGAAAATGTTATCTTCTGTTTATACTTTCTCTGCATGATTTGCATAGAAAAGAAAAAGGGAAACTCTAGAAACTCTGTTGTAACAAATGCTGTGGTGTTGTGTGCAGAGAGACCTCTACTTTTTTAATTATTGAAGGAAATAAAAGCAGCATCCAAACTCTTAAAAAAAAAAAAAAGAAGAAGTAGGAATATCGGTAGGAGAAGGAAGGGAAGAAGGAAGGGGGTAAAGAGAAGAGGGAATGAAGCACGAAAGACTGGACTCGGGAAAACAAACTGAGGGCTTCAGAGGGGATGTGAGTGGGGGATTGGGATAGGCCAGTGATGGGTATTAAGGAGGGCACATATTGCATGGTGTACTGGGTGTTATACACATATAATGATCATAGAACATTGCATCAAAAACTGGGGATGTACTGTATGGTGACTAATTTAACAAAATAAAAAATATAAAAAAATACAAAAAATTAAATAAATTCAAAATGGATTAAAGACCTATATGGGAGACAGGAAACTATTAAAGTCCTAGACGAATACAAGGGAGTAATCGCTTTGATGTCAGCCTTAGCAACATCTTACGTATCTATGTCTCCTGAGGTGAGGAATACAGAAGCAAAAATAAATAATTAGGACTTTAGCAGAACAAAAAGTTTCTGCACAACTAAGGAAACAATCAACAAATGTAAAGGCAAACTATGGAAATGAAGGACATAATTGATAATGACATATCTGATAAAAGGTTAGTATCCAAAAAATATAATGAACTTATAAAACTCAATACCCATTAAAGTAATAATTAATTAAATATGAGCAGAAGACATGAACACACATTTTTCCAACAAAGACATTCAGAGGTCCAACAGACACATGAAAAGATGTTCAACATCACTCATCATTAGGGAAATGAAAATTAAAAACAAGAATATATATTTGATTCCCCACTAAACTGACCTTTAATACATCTCTGAAAACTTGTAAGTAAATTTTAAGAACTCCTTTCCAATCTTGGCCTGAGGCCATCTTGAACTATTAGTGACTTACACTACAATGTTCAAGTCTCTGTGGAGTTTCCCAAGTGAACACACACACAAGAGAAGTCTTATCTTTAATCTCTAGGTAATGAAGAACTGCAATTATGGCTGAAATTATCTAAAATGTCAGGTGCTGGGATAGGAGGTGAGTGTATACATTTGTTTGAAAAGTATTCAGAGAGACCTGCTCAGAAAAGTGACTCCGTTCCTATGATGACTGTGGGACCACTGTCAGGTATTCAATCCCGTGATGTTGTAAAACTGGAAGATAACAACAGATTCATGTCCTAATTCTACTTTATTTTAACTTACCACATGAGTGGTGAGACTCCTCAGAAAGTGCTTAAAAGAATTTCATTATAATTAATTAAGAATTGCTGTTTATAAACAATTAAAATAAGCCATTGATACATTAAGTAGTCTCACTAACCAGGGGATTTCAAAAAGAAAGTTTCATTTGACTGAAATGGGTTTAAATGATCCCTTTGTGTGTGTGTACAGTTACAAAATGAATAAATTGCCTAACCACTTGTATACCTAAAAAATGAACCTGTCTTTCAAGGTAAAAATTATATCATTATATAATTCTGGAAATAATTGGTGTTACTCCTAATAATCTATTGTGAAATAGCAGTGAAACATTGTAAAATTGATAATAGAATCAATCACTGATATTATCTATGAACATCTTTCCTGGATTTATGATGAATAAGACTATGTTCTGTACTAAGCAATACCACGTTTGTGGAAATAAGATCACTTTAAAAATGACTCTTTGTGACAAAATATATATTAAGTATATATATTCTAATTTTAGAATTCATTTGTCTGTACATAATCACATCAATATATTCTCAGAAACAATCATATTTGAAAAATAAATTGTATTTATTGATGAAAGGAAGATACATTGTGCCCAGAGCATGTCATAATCCTCTGGACATGGGGAAATTGTTGCTAAGTGGGGAACGATTTAATATTGTATCTGTAAATGAGTTATACTACCCAGGAGTAAAGCTCTTTCCATGCAAGCATGTGATGTGCTCATACATTTGTTGATTCAATTGCATTAATCCTCCTGCTGTTTAAATTACCACTTGTCTTAAAATTATTGTAATTTTAAGGTGATCACTTTAAGAAATTATTGACTTTCTCTACATAAGATCAAAATTAACACCTAAGATCCCAAACCCTCAATAACAATTGTACAGAGTAGAATTTCCACTTATTACTTGGGTATTGTATGGGGTATTTTTTTTTTTACTCTATGAATCTGTTATTTCTAATTAAATTATTCTCTTTCTCAACTTTATCAAAAATATATAATTTAACTTATAAACAAATCAAAATAGTAAAAGCTGAATTTATATGTTTATAGGGCAATTATGTATTTTCTAAGTTTAATAGACATCTCGAAATAATTCAGGTATCCATAGAAATACTGGAAGCATTACAGTTATCTGGTATTTTTCTAACACAAATTATACCTAATTTTATTGCTTTCTGTGATTAACATTTGTAGTTTAACTTTGTAAGATTAAACTTCAAGGGAAATAATATCTACATTCCAAATTGATGATACTTTGTAAATACACGATGGCAATGGTACATAGAAATAATTTGGAAACTACATTGCTGATAAATCCAGGCATAACATGTGTGGAGATGAGAACAATTCGATGATAACTTTCTTGATGTTGCTGGAATGATGGTAATGAAGATGGTAAATGTCACACCAATTACTCAGTGATGATTTATTCAGAGCACATTTTAAGTATCTAGTAAACATTATCATATATAATCTTATGTTAACTCTTCTTTTTTCTTCCAGGTTTACTGAAGTATACTTGAAAAATAAAAATTGTGTGTATTTAAAATGTACAACTTGATGTTTTGAAATACATGCATAAGTTAATTCCAAGGTAACCTATGGTATTTGGTGCTATTGTAAATGGGATGGATTCCTTAATTTCTCTTTCTTCAGTCTCATTATTCGTGTATAGAAATGTAACTGATTTCTGAGCATTGATTTTGTATCCCACCACATTACTGAATTGCCCTATAACTTCTAGTAGCTTCGGAGTGGATTCTTCTGGGTTTTCTATATAGAGTATCATGTCATCTGGGAAGAGAGACAGTTTGACTTCTTCTTTGCCGATTTGGATATATTTATCCCTTTTTGTTGTCTGATTGCTGTTGCAAGGACTTCTAGTACTATGTTGAATAATAGTGGTGAGGGTGGGCATCCTTGTCATGTTCCTGATCTTAAGGGAAAGGCTTCCAGCTTTTCCCCATTGAGAATGATATTTGCTGTAGGCTTTTCATAGATGGTTTTTATGAGATTGAGGAATGTACCCTCTATCCCTACACTCTGAAGGGTTTTAATCAGGAGAGGACGCTGTATTTTGTCAAATGCTTTTTTTTTGCATCTATTGAGAGAAACGTGATTTTTGGCTTTTTTTTTTTTCTGATAAAGTATATGACACTGATAGATTTGTGAATGTTGAACCACCCTTGCATCCAAGGGATGAATCCCACTTGGTCATGATAGATAATCCTTTTAATGTACTGTTGGATTCTATTAGCCAAGATCTCGTTGAGAATTTTGGCATCCATATTCATTAGGGAAATCGGTCTGTAACTCTCCTTTTTGATGGGGTCCTTCCCTGCTTTGGGGATCAAGGTAATATTGGCCTCATAGAATGAGTTTGGTATATTTCCTTCTGTTTCTATTTTTTGAATAGCTTTAGGAGAATAGGTATTATTTCTTCTTTGAATGCTTGGTAGAATTCCCCAGGAAAACCATCCAGGCCTGGAGTTTTGTTTTTTGGAAAATTGTTTATCACTGACTCAATCTCTTCATAATTAATTGGCCTGTTTAAAAAATCAATTTCTTCTGTTTCCGTCTTGGTAGTTTATAGGTTTATAGGTTTATAGGTTTCCAGGAAGTCCTCCATCTCTTCCAGATTTATTGGCATAAAGCTGTTGATAAAACTGTCTAATAATCCTTCTAATTTCATTGGTGTTGGTTGTGACCTCTCCTTTTTCATTCATAATTTTATTAATTTGGATTCTTACTTAACCAGAGACATAAAGGATCTATATTCTAGAAACTATAAATTACTCTTGAAAGACATTGAAGAAGACACAGAAAGATGGAAAAATATTCCATGCTCATGGATCAGAAGAATTAATATTGTTAAAATGTTCATGCTAACCAGAGCAATCTACACTTTCAATACTATCCCGATCAAAATACCAATGACATTTTTCAAAGAACCAGAACAAATAGTCCTTAATTCTGGATGGAACCAGAAAAGGCCCCAAATTGTCAAGGAACTGTTGAAAAGGAAAAACAAAGCTGGGGGCATCACAATGCTGGATTTTGAGCTGTACTTCAAAGCTGTGATCACAATGACAGCATGGTACTGGCACAAAAACAGACACATAGACCAATGGAACAGAATAGAGAACCCAGAAATGGACCCTCGGCTCTTTGGGCAACTAATCTTCGATAAAGCAGGAAAAACATCTGGTGGAAAAAAGACAGACTCTTCAATAGATGGTGCTGGGAAAATTGGACAGCTACATGCAAAAGAATGAAACTTGATCACTCTCTCACACCATACACAAAAATAAACTCCAAATGGATAAAGACCTTGATGTGAGACAGGAATCCATCCTAGAAGAGAACATAGGCAGCAACCTCTATGACATCGGTCAAAGCAACGTTTTTCATGGCACATCTCCAAAGGCAAGAGAAACAAAAGATAAAATGAACTTGTGGGACTTCATCAAGATAAAAAGCTTCTGCATAGCCAAGAAAACAGTCAAAAAATCTAAGAGCAGCCCACGGAATCACGGAATATATTTGCAAATGATACTACAGATAAAAGACTGATATCCAAGATCTACAAAGAAATACTCAAACTCAATACGTGAGAAAGAAATAAATCATAAAATGGGCAGAAGATATGAACAGACACTTTTCCAATGATGACATACAAATGGCTAACAAACACATGAAAAAATGTTCAAAATCCTTAGCCTCAGGGAAATTCAAATCAAATCCACATGAGATACCACCTTACGCCAGTTAGAATGGCAAAAATTGACAAGGCAAGAAAAAACAATTGCTAGAGAGGATGTGGAGAAAGGGGATCCCTCCTACATTGTGGTGGGAATGCCAGTTGGTACAGCCACACTGGAAAACAGTGTGGAGGTCCCTTAAAAAGTTAAAAATTGAGCTACCCTATGACCCAGCCATTGCACTACTGGGTATTTACCCAAAAGATACAGACATAGTGAAGAGAAGAGCCATATGCACCCCAATATTCATAGCAGCATTATCCACAATAGCTAAATCATGGAAGGAACCGAGATGCCCTTCACCAGATAACTGGATTAAGAAGTTGTGGTCCATATATTCAATGGAATATTACTCTACTATCAAAAAGAACGAGTTCTCAACATTTGCTGCAACATGGACGGCATTGGAGGAGATAATGCTAAGTGAAATATGTCAAGCAGAGAAAGACAATTATCATATGATTTTCTCATCTATGGAACATAAGAACTAGGAAGATCAGTAGGGGAAGAAATGGGTAATGAAAGGTGGGTTAATCAGAAGGGGGAATGAAGCATGAGAGAGTATGGATTCTAAGAAACAAACTGAGGGCTTCAGAGGGGAGGGGGGGTGGGGGAATGGGATAGGCTGGTGATGGGTAGTAAGGAGAGCACGTATTGCATGGTGCACTGGGTGTTATAAGCAACTAATGAATCATTGAACTTTACATCAGAAACCAGGAATGTACTGTATGGTGACTAACATAATATAATAAAAAAATGGAATACATGCATATTGTGAAATAATTATCACAATCAAGGTGATAATACATCCATCAAATTAAACTTTCTTTCTTTCTTTCTCTCTCCCTTTCTTTCTTTCTTTCTTTCTTTCTTTCTTTCTTTCTCTTTCTTTCCTTCTTTCTCTCTCCCTTTCTTTCTTTCTTTCTTTCTTTCTTTCTTTCTTTCTTTCTTTCTTTCTTTCTTTCTTTCTTTCTTTCTTTTTCTTTCTTTCTTTCTTTCTTTCTTTCTTTCTTTCTTTCTTTCTTTCTTTCTTTCTTTCTTTCTTTCTTTCTTTCTTTTCTTTCTTTCCTTTCTCCTCTCCTCTCCTCTCCTCTCCTCTCCTCTCCTCTCCTCTCCTCTCCTCCTCTCCCCTCCCTTCCCCTCCTCTCCCTCTCCCCTCCCCTTCCCTCCCTTCCATTCCCTTCCTTTACCTACCCTTTTTCCTTTCCTCTCCTTCCTTTCCTTTCCTTTCCTTTCCTTTCCTTTCCTTTCCTTTCCTTTCCTTTCCTTTCCTTTCCTTCCCTTCCCTTCCCTTCCCTTCCCTTCCCTTCCCTTTCTTTCCTTTTTGTTTTCCATTTCTTTTTTCTTCCCTTTTCTTTACTTACTGGTGAGATCACTTAAGATTAACCCTCCTAGGGACCCCCAGGTAAATTAGTTGGTTAAATTACTGACTCTTGATTTTGGCTTCAGTCATGATCTCAGAGTGGTAAGATCTAGACTTGCTTTGTGCTCTGCACTGAGCATGGAGTCTGCTTAAGATTCTCTCTCTCCCTCTCCATCTGCCCTTCCCCCTGATCATATACACATGCCCTCTCTCTAAATAATAATAGTAATAATAATAATAACTCCTCTAATAGAAAATATGAAGTATAAAACACAGTTTGTATCATTAACTATATTCACATGCTGTACATGAGATCTTTAGAACTTATTCACCTTGCAGAATGGACATTTGATAGCCTTAGACCCAAATCTCCCCTTATTTCCCCTTCCCATCATCCATTGACAACTGCCATTTAACTTTCTGCTTCCAAGGGTTTGACCATTTTGTATACCACCCACCAGTGTAACTGGGCAGTGCTCCTATTTCTGTATGTGACTCATTCTACTTAGTATAATGTCCTCCAGCCTCATATACCTTGTTACAAATGGAAGTGTTACCTTTTTCAAGGCTCTTATATATTCCATATTTTCTTTATCCATTCCTTTGTTGATTAACTCATAGGCCGTTCACATCTTAGATATTGTGACTAATGCTGCAATAATTGTGGGAGTGCACATATTCTCCAAGGTATGGACTTTACTTCCTTTGGGTATGTATCTGTATATACCATTGCAGTATCATATATTATTTCTATTTTTCATTATTTCAGGAACTCCCATACTCTTTCATATAGGGGCTCTACCTATTCACATTCCCACCAGCTGTGCACAAGTATCCTCTTTTCTCTACGTCCTGACCAAAGCTTATTATCTTTTGTCTTTTTTATAATAACCATGGCTCATTTAATTGGCAGGCAGGTAGGGAATGGGAACTTTGATGGGAACTTTGCTACTGTCCATTCCATGCTATTAAACTGAAAGGAGAATGTAAAGCTTAGAGTTCACCAGCCTCTCCATGCCAGAAATACTTTCAGCAACTCCCCTGCCATCTGTGGAAAATTAAGTCCTGACTCTTTAATGACGAGGAAAACAAAGGCAGGAAGATTATAACCATAAAGGAGTCATCTTGAAGCACGTGACCCACTGATACCCATTTAAAACATGTGAGATGTCTCATGAATAATGACTAATTATGATACTACTGGGAACATTGCACTGCAAGGTATTACAGAACACACACACACACACACACACACACACACACACACACTAATGACTGGTGACTAAGGGTCTCCTGACTATTGTTCACTAGACAGTAAAGGGTAACCTCAGCTTAACAATAGCCAGACAGACCTCAAAGGTCCTTGTAAAGCTCACTTTCAACACACAAATTCCTTAGAGACTTAGATATCCTTAAGCAAAGTAAATAACAATATATAATCAGTCACTTCTCATAATCACAAGTGAAACTCTTTCTGGATGTCCCTGTGCTTTAATATAAGCACTTTTTTGCACAGGAAACATCTCAAGAATTCTTTCTTGACCATTTGCTTGATGGCCTCACATCATTATTCATTCTATCTGTATTTTAAGTTGTGGGTTTTCTCTGTGCTTGAGGACAGAAAAATCTGTTCAAGGTCCCTTAGAAGTATCCCTGTCCATTGCATTTCTCAGCATGAGTGGGGGTTCCTTTTGTTACCAAGTCTGCAACTCTCTTTCCATTCTGTATGTAGTCTGTCTGTCTTTTGAAGTATAGATGCTGTTCACTCAGCCCTCAGTTCTTTAGTAGGTATTGCTCTCTATATAAGTGTAGATTTGGTGTGGAGAAGTGGAGGTTAGCTCAGTCTTCCTGCCTCTCCCTATTGGAACAGAACTTGAAACTTTATTTTAAAAATAATTAATTGTGGATTTCAGGGAAACTGGCAGAGTAGGAGGACCCTAAGCTCACCTCATCCCATGGATACAACTAGATAACACCGACATCAGTGAAAGTAACCCACAAAATGAAGCAAACACTGGCAAAACAAATCACACAACTACATGGACAAGAATCCACATTGAAGAAAGTTTGGGGAGGGGGAGGCAAAGATACCGTCAAGGACTAAAAGGACTTACAGGATTGTGGGAATGAGGGACACTGCAGGCACTGAGAGGGGAGAGAAACAGACCTACACACTGGGCAGCCCACACAGGTAATACAAATCCTTATGACACTTGACTTTGAAAACTAAAGTGGCCACATTTGCAAGTTCTTAACCAGCAGGACTTAAACCTGAACTTTAACAATCAGTGGAATCATCTCTGGGAGAGCAAGTAGGTTGACAGGGAGCTGATTCTCTGCGCTTGAAGAGACAGCACAACAGACAGCCCAAAGAGATACAGCATAGAAGAAGCAGTTTGCAAAACACTTGACGTGTATAGAAGGGATTTTAATTTATTGATCTCAGATCACATTCTGGAGGGGAAGAGACACTTGGGAGAATTCTCCAAGGACACACACACACACACACACACACACACACACACACACAGCTGGAAGGTGCGGTTTCCCTCCTGCAACAAAAGCATAAATAAATGGCCTCATGCAGGAACCAGGACTTTTCTGACCCCACTACCTAACTTTCTAACACTCCTGCATGTCTCTACATGCACTTTCCACATCCATCTCCCTCCAACTCTGTTGGCCTTGCTCTTTGCATCTACAGGTCCCCTTCCAGAGATGATCTGCACACAAACATTGCTAACACTACAAATCTTTCCCAGACACACATTGAGACACACACTCATCAGCCACCTCCAGTCCGTTTTTGGCTGGAGCCCATTCAAAATGTTACCACAAGCCTGGCAGTGTGCAAACATTCAGCACAGGTGCCATCACAAATTCAAAGTAACTCCTGCCCTGGGAAGAGGGAATGATAATGAACAAGGTAGACTGGTGACTGGTGTCTCAGCAGTGGGATGGTTGCATAGAGTTGATTTGACTACAGGCCCCACCCACCAATGAAAGCATCTTGGGACAATGCAGGGAAAGTATCCTGCAGTTTGGTGCTACTGCATCTCTGTAAAATGTCTGGTATATCTCAATTCAAGCCCAAGGAGGACACACAATAGACCACTAATAACAAAATCATCCCAAAATGACCACACCAAGACACATGGTATTAAAATGGGAAAAAGTCATAAAATTTAATTAATAATTCATTAAAATGGCAAAAAATAGTGATAAATAGATAATTTTAAAAGGAGTAAGTGCTGAATGATATATGTAAGTGATGAATCACTAAATTATACTCCTGAAAACAATATTTCGCTGTATATTAACCAGCTAGTATTTAAATCAAAACCAGTCGCTTGGTTCTAAGATTTGTGAGTTTCACTATTATATGTTGGGACGTTGGTCTGTTCTCATTGATTTTAGGAGGGGTCCTCTCTGCCTCTTGGACATGAATGCTTGTTTCCTTCCCCAGAATAGGGAAGTTTTCAGCCATGATTTGCTCAAATATATCTTCTAGACCTCTCTCTCTCTCCCCCACTGCAGGGATCCCAATAATTCTGACATTGGGATGTTTCATAGCATCATTAATCTCCCTCAGTCTGATCTCAGGCTTTTAACTGTTTATCCCAGGCCTCCTCAGCTTCTTTCTTTTCTATCATCTTATCTTGTAGCTCACTAATTTTTTCATCTGCCTCATTTATCCTGGCTGTCAGGGTATCCAGTTCAGACTGTATCTTATCCATAGCATTTTTAATTTCAGCCAGATTAGATCTAATATCTGCCCTTATATGTTCTATATTGTAGCTAATATTTTCTCAAGCCTAGATATTGACTTCATAATTGCTACTCTGAAATCTATCTATGACATCATGCTTATATCCATATCCATTAGTCTTTGGCAGAGGTCAGTCTCTGATTCTTTTTTCTTTTTATTTTAATGTTTTTTTATTATATTATGTTAGTCACCATACAGTACATCCCTGGTTTCTGATGTAAAGTTCGATGATTCATTAGTTGCGTATAACACACAGTGCACCATGCAATACGTGCCCTCCTTATTACCTATCACCAGTCTATACCATTCGCCCAGCCCCTCCCTTCTGCAGCCCTGTTTGTTTCTCAGAGCCCAGAGTCTCTCATGCTTCATTCCCCCTTCTGATTACCCCCCCTTTCTTTATCCCTTTCTTCCCCTACCGATCTTCCTAGTTCTTATGTTCCATAGATGAGAGAAATCATATGATAATTGTCTTTCTCTGCTTGACTGATTTCACTTAGCATTATCTCCTCCAGTGCCGTCCATGTTGCAGCAAATGTTGAGAACTCGTTCTTTCTGATAGCTGAGTAATATTCCATTGTATATATGGACCACAACTTCTGATTCTTTTTTTATATTTTTTATTATATTATGTTAGTCACCATACAGTACATCCCTAGTTTTTGATGTAAAGTTCCATGATTCATTTCTTCCGTACAACGCCCAGTGCACCAAGCAATACATGCCCTCCTTACTACTCATCACCAGCCTATCCCAATCCCCCACCCCCCTCCTCTCTGAAGCCCTCAGTTTGTTTCTCAGAGTCCATAGTCTCTCATGCTTCATTCCCCCTTCTGATTACCCCCCTTTCTTTATCTCTTTCTTCTCCTACTGATCTTCCTACTTCTTATGTTCCATAAATGAGTGAAACCATATGATAATTGTCTTTCTCTGGTTGACTGATTTCGCTTAGCATTATCTCCTCCAGTGCCATCCATGTTGCAGCAAATGTTGAGAAATCTTTCATTTTGATAGCTGAGTTATATTCCATTGTATATATGGACCACATCTTCTTAATCCAGTCATCTGTTGAAAGGCATCTCGGTTCTTTCCACGATTTAGCTATTGTGGATAATGCTGCTATGAACATTGGGGTGCATATGGCTCTTCTCTTCACTACGTTTGTATTTTTGGGGTTTTCTTTTCATGTTCATTCTGTGGAGGGGTGGTTGACGGAATGTACAGAGACCAAAGTATTAACCACGACCCAAGCAAGAGGCACTTGTGTTTAGGGACCTTAGGGTTGTCTTCCTCTTGTTCTTACAGCCTGTCTTCTGGGGGAGGGGGCTACCATGCTGGTACTCAACTCTGCTTGGGCAGTGTTGCCCTGCCTCCTGGGGGGGGGGCTCAGTAGAATCCAGATTTTAGAGCATTTGTTCTATAGCAGCTTTCTGCAGCTTTATGTTGAGAGTCAGAGCAGAACTGACCACACACAAACCTCTGAGCCAAAGCAGCCAAAGCTGTGCACCCCACAGCAACTCTCCCAGATGTCGATTCCAGGGCCAGGGCACGTCTCTTCCCTTTGTGCTTCTAAAACCAAGAGCTGCCCCGGCTGGTGAGCGTGCACCCTGGCTTCTCCTTGATCCTGTCTGGGGGTTGCACTAAAGTCCTTTCCCCACCACTACCAGTCTGTGAATCTGTACCCGGTCCCCAGCATGAGACACTTTAGCACTCTGGTGTTATATCACCTTCCCAACACCAGCTTAAGGTGCTACCTCCCCCTTCTCTTTATCTTCCAATATCTGCCCACAGAAATACAACTCTGCACTTCATACCTCGTGACCACCAGAGATTTTCTGCTTGTAGAGATTCAGATATATATTCTTACATCTTAGACTGATTTTGTGGATTTTCAGAATGGTTTGGTAGCTACCCAGCTAGATTCAGGGGAGTTGGAAATAGGGGCTCCTACTCTTCTGCCATCTTGCCTCCCTCATCAGTCTTATATAATACCCAACGCTCATTATAACACATACCCTCCCCAATTTCATACCTAGTTACCCCATCTTTCCACCCCTGTCCCCTCCAGCAACCCTCCAATTGTTTCCTAAGATTAAGAGTCTCTTATGATTTGTCTCCCTCTCTAGTTTCATCTTGTTTCATTTTTTCTCCCTTCCCTTGTGATCCTATGCCTTGTTTCTTTAAGTCCACATATCAGTGAGATCATATGATAATTGCCTTTCTCTGTTTGACTTATAATTCATATGGACCACTCTCCAGGATTGACCATATGTTAGGACATGAAATAAGTTGAAATAATTTTAAAATGTTGAAACATATGAAGTATCTTTTCTGATAAATGTAATGAGGCTTAGCAATGAATGACAGAAGAAAAAGTAGTAATCATAATTATTATTTTTAAAGATTTGAGTTATTTGTTTATTTGAGAGAGACAGAGCACATAAGTAGGGCAAGGGGTGGAAGGAGATGGAGAAGCAGACCCACCTCTGAGCAGGGATGCCCATGCAAGGCTGGATCCCAGGACCCTGAGATCATGACCTGAGGGGAAGGCAGACACTTGACCAACTGAGCCATCCAGGTTCCCCTAGAACTCATAATTATATGTATATTAAACAATACACTATTTAAAAAATAAGATGTTTAAGAAGTCACAATGGATATTAAAAAACAAGCAAACAAACAACTTAAGGCATATGTAACCACAAACAAAGATATTGAAACTATGGAGTTCAGGTAAGTCATTGTTAAGGAGAATTGCAGTAAACATTTACATTTAACAAACAAGAAAGTTCTCAAGTCAACAACTAAATGTCATACTTTAATCAACTAGAAAAAGAAAAAAAAAAGTTAAACCCAAAGCTTGAAATGTAAGACATATTTACGATTAAGGCAGAGATCATTAATAACAGTATAGAAAAAGCAGCAAAGAAAAACATCAAAACTAAAGTAAGGTTCTTTGAAAATGGACAGAATTTTAGCTATATTAACCAAGAAAAAAAAAGAAGGCTCAAAATATCAATATCAGCAATGAGAGTGAGTACATTAATACAAATTTTATAGCTATAAAACAATTATGAATGGAATTTGAATAATCATACATTAAACAAGCTGGATAACCAAGAATAAATGGACAAATTCCTGGAAGCGAGCATACCACCAAACTGAGTCATGAAGAAATATAAAATTTGAGTAGATCTATAATTAGTAAGGAAACTGAATAGGTAATTTAATCTATTCAACTAAAAAAGTCCTTGGGCCAAATGACTCCACTGGTTAATTTTTCCAAATGTACAAAAACAAATTAATACCAATTCTTTTTCAAACTCTTGCAAAAACCAGAACAGAAGAGAATACATACTAACTCAGTCAACGAGGCCAACATTGTCCTGATACCAAAGCCAGAAATTATATGGGTGTGGGTATAAGTCTTTATATAAACTTCTCATAAAATACTCGCACTCAGAGTTCATCAGTACATGAAAAGTGTTATACACTATGACCTAATTGGACTTAATCCTGGAATACCAGGATTGTTCATCATATGAAGTAAATTTATATAATGCACCACAGTAACAGAATAGAGGAAACTTCATGCACCAAAACAACATTGAAATAGAATAAGATGGGAGGACTCAGAGTTCCTGTTTCAAAAATTAAATATAAAGCAATAGTAATCAAAACAGATGGTAACCCAACAGCCAAGGACATCTTGAGAAAAAAGAACAAAGCTGGAGGTCTCACAATCCCATGTTTCGAGCTACTTCAAAGCCAAAGGAAGAAAGAAAGAGAGAAAGAGAGAAAGAGAGAAAGAAAGAAAGAAAGAAAGAGAGAGAGAGAAAGAGAAAGAAAGAAAGAAAGAAAGAAAGAAAGAAAGAAAGAGAGAGAGAGAGAAAGAAAGAAAGAAAGAAAGAAAGAAAGAAAAAGAAAGAAAGAAAGAAAGAAAGAAAGAAAGAAAGAAAGAAAGAAAGAAAGAAAGAAAGAAAGAAAGAAAGAAATAGATATATGGTGCTGGCACAGAAACTGACACAAAGATCAGTAAAACAAAATAGCTTAGAAATAAACCAACACATATGGTTAACTAATCTACAAAAAGGGGAATAAGAATATATAACAGGATAAAGGTGCTGTGAAAACTGGACAGCTTAATGCAAAAGAATTAAACTGAACCACTTGATACACCATATACAAATATAACTCAAAATGGATATTCTCAAAAATTCCTCAAAAGGGAAATTATTGCCTTGACATTGGCCATAAAATCGAATTTCTAGATGTGACTTCTCTGGCAAGAGAAGCAAAAATCCACATTAAACACTTAGGACTACAGCGATTTTTTTAAAAATGTAAAGTGAAAGAAACAAACAAAACAAAAGGCAATCTTCTGATTGGTAGAAGATATTTGCAAATGCTATATTCAATAAGGGGTTAATATCCAAAATATATAAAGAACTTATACATGAGAGACATAATTTTCAAAAAGTCTGAGTAAGTATATGTGTTTATCCAATGAATAGACTTTTAACACAGCTATTGTCAGAACTCATTTATCAGAACTCATTTCTAAACTTTGTGCTAAGGCCATGCTGAGCTATTGGTGATTTAACCTTCATTATTCATGTCTCAGTGGACATTCCCAAGTGAATACACACACTAAACACCACGTGTTATCCTTAATCTCCAAAAATGTCCTGAAATCATGATTGCTGTTTAGTCTTTATGGAGTTATCTAAAATGTCAAGTGCAGGGATAATAAAGAAGTATAAACACTGGTTTGAAAAATACTCACATAAGTCTATTCAGAAAAATGGCTGCCTTCATATGATGCCTGGAGGACCAATGTCAGCTATCCAAACCAGTAAGTTTGTAAACATGCAACGTAATAAAGGGTACATGTTTTACTTGTATTTTTATTTTAATTTATCATTTAAGGTTGAGATACTTCTGCAATGCCTAAGATAATTGTCATTAGAATTAATAAAAAACTATTTTAATAAACTATTAGAATTAACAATTGATACATTCAAGCATTTATTAACTACAGAAATTCAATGGAAAATTTTATCTGACTGAAGATGATTTAAATGATATATATTTTTTTATATTTTTTGTACTTCATATTTTCATATTAGATATATAATTAAAACTTAGAAAGTAAATAGATTGGTCACATACTTGTGTACTTTAAAAAAAATGAAGCTGTCTTTAATCCAAAACAAAACATAGAATTCTTGAAAGAATTGGTGTTGTCCCTCATAATCTATTATGAAATGGTAGTAAATATGATGGAACTGATATTTTAATCAATGGCTGATATTATCTACAAGCATAATAAACTTTTTTTCTGGATTTATGATAAATAAAACTAATGTCTACACTAAAAGATACTATATTCATGAAAGAATGGTCACTTTAAAAATAATAATTGTGACAAAATATATACTAAATATATGAATGCAAATGGAACTGAAAATACAAGAATTTGTCTGAACCAAGAGATTTTTAGAAAAATAATTAAATTTGAAGCATATATATTATCCATTTTAAAAGGAAAGATACATTGAGTTGAGAGCCTGTAATGGATGCCCTGCAGATGGGGGAGACTGCAGCTAAATAAAGAATGTTTTAGTATGGCATATGTAGCATAAATTTTATTTTACAGTAGTAGAGTTATTTTCATGCATGCATATGATGTGATCACCTTGCTGTTCATCCTATTGGGTTAATTCTTTTGAACTGTAGATTATTGACTGGATTGAAATCATTCCCAATTTAAGTTTACCAGTTTAGGAAATGGATGGTGTAATCTATGTAAGAGTTGGTCAAGTTTGGAAATAGAAGATTTTAACTGGAGTTTGAGTGAGCATAGCTGCACTGTCTACAATAGAAAGTGGTTTAGGAGCTAGTTCATAAATGTGCTCTCTGGATGGGAAGGAAATGAGGGTCTTTGTAAGAGACAGGGTTGAGTCATATTGGGTAGAATTTAGATGGGCTCACATGGAATTCAATGAATAAAGCTAGCATGTAGGAGTCCAAATCATCAATAGTGATTGTAGAAAAATAAGCATTTTCTATTTCTTTCCTGTATTTGAGGTGGAGGCTATTTTGCCAATGAGCACAAAGTGGTTAAATCTTTCCCAGGATAAATACATTACTGTTTCCGCAGGGTTTTTCCTTTTATGCATCTGTCATTACTAATTAAATGACTTCTTGCCTAGATTTTATTCAAAACTATAAGATGAAATTTACAATAATATTCAAATAGTAATGACTATATCTCTTTATGGAGGCAATATTTTTTGGATGTAAATGACACCTTCTGGAAATAATTCAGGCAATCATAGGAATAGTGATGTGTTATGGTTATTTTTTAACATAAATTTTGCCCAAATTTACTGCTTTCTGTGTTTAACCCCCTGGTGGCTCAGTCAGTTAAACTTCTGCTTAAGCTCAGGTCATGATCCCAGGGTCTGGATATTGAAACTTGCATCCAGTCCTTGATTGGCGGGGTGCCTGCTTCTCCCTCTTCTGCTACCCTTGCTTGTGCTCACTCTCTGTTAAATAAATAAATACAACCTTTAAGTAAAGTTAACTAAAAAACTAAATAAAAATTTAAAAATAAAATAAAATTTTGTTTGCCTGTCACTAACTTTCTAGTGCAATAATAGTTACATCTGTGATAGGAATTTAGGACACTTTGTGAAAATCAATGAGTGTTTTGAAATTTTTTGGAACAAGTCCCTGAGAAATCCAAGGATGACAGACAATGAGTGTTTTGAAAGTTTTTGGGAACAATCCCTGAGGATGACAGATGTTGATTTTAGTGGCAATGGTGAAGATGGTAAAAAATGTCACAGCTACTGGTTGCTGGTCACTCATGCAACTCACATTTGTATTATCCAGTATAAATTATCCCATTCAGTCTTGTAATAACTCTCATTTTTTTTCAGATTTATTTAGGTATAATTGACAAAACTCATATACATTTAAGGTGCACAGCTTCATTTAAGATATTTACACTTTAAAATAATCACTACAATCAAACTAATTAGCATACCCACCAGTTTACTTAGCTTTTTTTTTTTATTTTTTGCATGTGAGAATACTACCAACCACTGAGATCTACACCAACAGAAAATTTCAAATATACAATGTTGTTAACTATATTTAAACTATTGTACAATAGATCTGATTCAACATGTTTACTGGAAACTAGCATTTGACCCACATCTTCCCATTTCTCCCTCCTTTAGTCACTGAAAATCATCATCTAATCCATACTTTCTAAGGTTGACTATTAGATCCCATATACCATTGTAATTATAAGTGTTTGTTTTCTGTGTCTGGCGTGTTTCACTTAACTTAATGTCCTCCAGGTTGACCCATGTTGCTGTTGTTTTCTTATATATATATATATCCAGTTAGTTGTCAGTGAATATATAAAATCAATTTCCATATTTTATCTGTTATGAATAACACTGCAATAATGATTATAGGAGTACAAGTATATCTTCAAACTTGATTTCCTTTCATTTTATTTCCTTTGGGTATATATCCAGAAGTGGGATTGTTGGATCATATGGTAGTGTTACTTTTAACTTTTTTTATTATTATCATATTTTTTATTATATTATGTTAGTCACGGTACATACATACTTTTAACTTTTTGAAGAATTCTATACTATTTTCCCTAATGGCTATACTAATTTATATTCCCATCAAAAGGGCTCAAGTGTTGTGTTTTGCCACATTCTCTCCAACACTCATTATTATTTTTTTATTTTTGATAATAGCCATTCTAAAAAGTGTGACATCATATCCTGTGATTTTGATCTGCTCTACTTATGAAGTACAGTCTCAGAGAGTTGAATTCACTAATCCAAGTTTACATTTCTAGTAAGGGACAGAACTAGAATTAGATCTAGCATTGGCTCCAATCTGCATCTTGTTTTTGCAAGAAAGCAAAATAAACTTCTCTTCAATCTGAATCCAAACTCAAAGTATATGCTGATAAATCGGATATCTCTCAAAATATCTATGTACCTACTTTCCTATTTATCTATCAGTGCAGACTCACCACTGTGCTATTTCATGAAGGTGTATATAGAAGCACTCAGATATATGTACATACAAATACTGTGCATTTTGGATCTCTGTATACAATAAAATCCTTAGGATCACAAGCTCTATAACCATCTAAACATTGAAAAATACACAATGCTTAAATATTTAATAAGAGTATTAATTCCTAAATCACTAAATCATTCTGAACTCTATACAGTTTGTCCTTTTTAATACTATGTGTTTTGGAAATATTGCAGGGCATGAAAAATTACATGTATGACTTATTGCAGAGACACTGTAGAGAACTGTGCTTGGCTAGACTCCAGAGGATTCTCCTCTCGGTAATGCAATTCATCCTAGAAATCCATTTCACAATGCTGTAAAATCTAAATGTCTGATAGCAATGCAAAATAATTATTATCTATGAACATACAAATACAATTATGAAAAAAATTTTCAAAGAACTAGGGTAGACTTTGTGCAGCCAATAGCTTCAAGGTAGTTCCGGGGGGTGGGGGAAGATCTGATAGGTCTGTTATAGAACTCTTTCCCTACAGGTGAGTGAAGGAAGTTCCTTCTGGTAAAGTTCACTTAAAGTATGACAGGGTTCTTGAAAAGGGGGGAAACAACCCAAATTTATATGAGAACTGGTGGAGATTTTTTTTTCTACATTCAGATGCTTATAAAAGTTTAGTCTGAGATTCCTTATATAATTTTCAGCAAAACAATGAAAAACTGCTTTGGTAAATGCACATTCTTGTTGCAACTACGCAATAATCAGACAAAATCTAACGTGACCAGACTCATTTAGTTATCTGAAAGAACTTTCTTTGAGATTCATTTGCTTCAGAAGGAAATTCCACATTGTCTGGTATCTAGAGGACTTTGTCACTGACAGATTTGTCACTGGATAAATATATAGTATTAAATAATTTATTTCTTAAAGTATTAAATTATTCTTTAAATTAATTAATTAGTAAATACTTAAATTAAATTACATTATTTCTTTGCAGATCTTGGATACTAGTCTTTTATCTGTAGTGTCATTGGCAAATATCTTCTCCCATTCTATGGGCTGCCTCTTAGTTGTTTTGACTGTTACCTTGGCTGTGCAGAAGCTTTTTAGCTTGATGAAGTCCCACAAGTTCATTTTTTCTTTTCTCTTGCCTTTGGAGATGTGTCATGAAAAAAGTTTCTGTGGCCGATGTCAAAGAGGTTGCAGTCTATGTTCTCCTCTAGGATTTTGATGGATTCCTGTCTCACATCAAGGTCTTTCATCCGTTTGAAGTTTATCTTTGTGTATGGTGTGAGAGAGTGGTCAAGTTTCATTCTTTTGCATGTAGCTGTCCAATGTTCCCAGCACCATTTATTGAAGAGACTGTCTTTTTTCCACTGGATGTTTTCTCCTGCTTTGGAAAAGATAGTTGCCTAAAGAGCCAAGGGTCCATTTCTGGGTTCTCTATTCTGTTTCATTGGTCTATATGTCTGTTTTTGTGCCAGTACAAGATGCTGTCTTGGTCATCACAGTTTTGTAGTATAGCTTGAAATCCGGCAATGTGATGCCCCAAGCTTTGTTTTTCCTTTTCAACAATTCCTTGTTGATTTGGGGCCTTTTCAGGTTCCACACAAATTTAAGGGCTGTTTGTTCCAGCTCTTCAAAAAATGTCATTGGTATTTTGATTGGGATGACATTGAAAGTGTAGATTGCTCTGGGTTGCATACACATTTTAACTATGTTTATTCTTCCGATCCATGAGCATGGAGTATTTTTCCATCCAATGAAGACATACAAACGGCTAACAGACACATGAAAAAATGTTCAAAATCTTTAGCCATCAGGGAAATGCAAATCAAAACCACATTGGGATACCACCTTATGCCAGTTAGAAAGGCAAAAATTGACAAGGCAGGAAACAACAAATGTTGGAGATGATGTGGAGAAAGGGGATCCCTCTTACACTGTTGGTGGGAATGCAAGTTGGTACAGCCACTTTGGAAAACAGTGTAGAGGTCCCTTAAAATTTAAAAACTGAGCTACCCTATGATCCAGCAATTGCACTACTGGGTATTTACCCTAAAGATACAGACGTAGTGAAGAGAAGGGCCATATGCACCCCAATGTTCATAGTAGCATTGTCCACGATAGTCAAACTATGGAAGGGGCTGAGATGCCCTTCAACAGATGACTGGATTAAGAAGATGTGGTCCATATATACAATGGAATATTACTCAGCCACCAGAAAGAACAATTACACAACATTTGAAGCAACATGGACGGGAGATAATGCTAAGCGAAATAAGTCAAGCAGAGAAAGGCAATTATCA
Organism: Ursus arctos; assembly: GCF_023065955.2. Taxonomy (NCBI): domain Eukaryota; kingdom Metazoa; phylum Chordata; class Mammalia; order Carnivora; family Ursidae; genus Ursus; species Ursus arctos. The sequence continues at coordinate 7,096,874 of NW_026623067.1, read as the reverse complement.
TATGGTTTCACTCATTTATGGAACAAAGAAAATAGCAGGGAGATCAGTAGGGAAAGGGATGAAGAAAGGCGGGCTAAACAGAAGGGGGAATGAGCCATGAGAGACTATGGACTCTGGGAAACAAACTGAGGGCTTCAGAGGGGAGTGGAGTGGGGGAATGGGATAGGCTGGTGAAGGGTATTAAGGAGGGTACGTATTGCACGGTGTACTGGGTGTTATACGCAAGTAATGAATCATGGAACATTACATCAAAACCTAAGGATATACTGTATGGTGACTAACATAACATAATAAAAAATTATAAAAATTAAATATTAAAAAAATTAAATTATTTCTTAAATAATTTATTTCTCATCACTTGGAATCCATTTTTCTTCTTTATAATAATGACCCTATATTGAAAATCTCTTTATTCTGTAAATATGTGGAAAATCTCTTTATTCTGTAAATATGTGAATCACTAGAGTGAGATGTTTTTCATCTTTTATTTGCAATTGAATAGGAACATGGGAAACATAGGAAAAAGAATATCTGCAGTATTAATAATGCTTATTAAATGTTATTAACCTAAATTAAAAATGGTAATATGCAAATAATTGATAAGCTAGGCATTATTTAGAGAATCTTCCTCATTATGATATATGATATATGAACTGAATATATACAATTACAAACCAATTTACAAGGGAGATAAAATTGATGAGGATGATTCTTTGTAAGCAAAATCACTTAAGGAATCTTTGGGGCAAGATATGGATAAGAGTTCATTGAGGGGCTCTAGGAGTGGTGTGTGTATTCTCATTGATTAAAGTTATACTGTTGCGGGAACAAGAGAAAATATGAGTAAGACTCCAAATAGGAGGAAACAAGAAATATCTTGAAATGAGAAGATAAAAGCACTAACACAATTTATTTATGCATAAAGGAACTTATATACATTCTTGACTCTGTTTAATCTATAGTAAATTTTTAATTAATAGATGTTATATTTTTTCTTCTCTATTTAGTTTTGAGTAGTTAAAAATAACCATTTTTATTTCATAATTGTTGCCTAAAAATATTTAGTGTTAATATAGGATTATTTTAAATACAAATTTAATATATAAATACCTGCATCTATCACCTAAATTAAGACAGGAAATCTGTGCCCATTAATTCCAGAGAAAGTGATTTTTTCTCCTATGACAGTATAGCTAATATCTTAATTATTCTGTGTTTCTTTCTGATACATTCCACAAACCAAATAATATGCCCATTACTCCCTTATTAAATGATGTCTTATTCAAAAAAACACAAAACAAAACAAAAAAAAGAACAGGAAATCCGAAGAATTCCCTTAAATCTCTGAAACTTGATTTATGGTCTGCAAATATCTGTAGCCAAAATGATGGTTGTATCAACCTCAAGAGACATTGCTTCATGTAGACCCAGAGTCCTGCAGGGATTTCGCTGTAGAGTTGGAGATTCACATCTGCAATAATTTGAATACATGTAAATTACTAACTGAAATAACTTTCATACCACTTTAATATTTTATTCCAAGAATGTATGGACATGGTATCAACAAACCACAGGATAAAATGATGGTCCCATAACCCATTCCTCTTGACACCTGAGGCAAATACTTCAAATTATTTTACATTTTTTCTCAGTACTTCCTCAATATTTTAAACAATATGCTCATTTTCTGATGTTTGATTCTTAAATCCCACATATCAGGCCACGATTTGTAACTCAGGCCATGGTGGATGAACTGTCATTCCCTCCCTAAATCATCAAACTTTTCCCCTTCCCTCCCCATTCTGTCAACATAGTTACATCCCATGTTATGTTTGAGGACATGCATTGAAAGCTTTCTTCCATCTCCTAGAATTTATTGTTTGCATATAAAATATATGACATCATTACTGCATATATTTCTTCTCATATTACCATTATTTCTCCCAAGGATAATTTAGGATATCTCTATACTGATACTGAGAATTATCAAAAAATTGTTTTCAAGACAATATTTCATACTTTCATGAAAATACCATTTAATTCTTTATTTTATTTTTTCTGCTCTCTTGCATCATCTTTGAATATTGTAGCTCATATATAGTGGTTCTGAATAAACATCTTATATAATAATATTCACTTAAAAATAAATAAATATTTGGGGCGCCTGGGTGTCTCAGTCATTAAGCGTCTGCTTTCAGCTCAGGGTGTGATCCTGAAGTCCTGGGATCGAGCCCCACATCAGGCTCCTCTGCTGGGAGCTTGCTTCTCCCTCTCCCACTCCCCCTGCTTGTGTTCCCTCTCTCGCTGGCTGTCTCTCTCTCTGTCAAATAAATAAATAAAATCTAAATAAATAAATAAATAAATATTTTGTCATAAATAAATCAATGTCATATGCATTTACAGGAATGCCCATAAGTATATGCTGGATCACTTGTATTATTCGTATCATTTTCTTATCTGTTTTAAATGTCAAAATTTGTGTTTTGTTGCTGTTTTCTGGTGAATACTCATCAACCTATGTTGTAAGACTTTCATTAATTTATTAAATTATTATATTGTACATTTCTAAAAGTTTTTCTTTGTTATTTGGCACTTCATTTTATATAACACATGGAATTATTACTTTGGATTTAACAAATTCTCATACTGCTCTGAAGACATCAGATTTTTGTAAAGCTTTCTTGCATTTATGCCAATCAGTTTACTCAGTTTGTCTGTCTGTCTGTCTTTCCTATAATGACTTCCTCAACAGTCTGATGGCTTTGGTCCTAGAAATGTATGAGACACTGAAGCACTACAATCCTTTTAAGGCATAACATGCTGGGATATACTCAATGATGGTATTCCCTCTGGAGAAGATTTCCTCCACTCATTCCCACTTAGAATTCTCTCAAAACGCCATTACTCTTTCTCCTTTTATGTGTTTGTTCCTTAAAATTTCTTCTCCCAAAAGGTTCTTAACGTTTCATCTCTGATTCCCCTCACTACTCTCTTTCCCACTTTCTTTAAATTGATTACTTATTTATTATGTTAGTTGAGCCTTAAGACAGGAGGGTGATACAAATAGGGACTAAACTCTCACACTTATCTAAAAATGGAATGAGTTTTAAATACACAAAAATAAGAGGTAAAACAGAATAAGAGGGGCGCCTGGGTGGCATAGCGGTTAAGCGTCTGCCTTTGGCTCAGGGCGTGATCCCGGCGTTACGGGATCCAGCCCCACATTAGGCTCCTCCGCTATGAGCCTGCTTCTTCCTCTCCCACTCCCCCTGCTTGTGTTCCCTCTCTCACTGGCTGTCTCTTTCTCTGTCAGATAAATAAATAAAATCTTTAAAAAACCCCACAAAATTATGAAAAAAAACAGAATAAGAAAAGGTGCCATAAAGCAATTCATAATGTTATATGATTATTGAGAAGCAGATGAATACAACACAGATCTTTTCAGAGAGCTTGAGCAGAATCATGGAGCTACACTAAAAATTTAGAATAAGTTACCAGGAAAAGAGTTTCCTTAAACTAAAGCATTTGAATATTGAATGAAGAGGAAAAATTTTGCTTCATATAAATTATGTTTGGCAATAACTATTCATTGTTTATTTTTGGAGAAAAATATGCAGGTAATAATGCTTGGCATCTAAAAGCTTGATTTGACAAACTTTTTACAGAAAACAACAAAACAACAACAAAACAAAAGTACAAGCTAAAAAGATATATATCTACAACATGACCGGATAGACTACTTTAGTTTCAGAAATATTAGGGCTTAATTATAAAAGAAAAAATCAGTGCCTAAGAGTAATAAAATGTATTCAAGAATGGTTCTGTAATTTATGCATTTACATTGATTTATAATGCATACTTAAAAAGTATAAATTCTGATGTTGATAATGACTAAATTTACATAGAAAAATAAAATATGTGTATCTTAATAAAGTCACAGAAATATATTATCCTTACAAATTTACACATTTCCATTGAAATATTTTGGAGACATATGTATGCATCATCAAGTTTTTATCTATGAGTCAAAAATTGTTTCTTTTTCCAAAATATGTGTTAATTTTTTAAAGAGCTGCAATGTGTCCTGAATAAATCACAGTGGAAGTAAAATAATGAATTAATAAAGATTATTTTTTGTCCTGTTATGTGTCTCTCTTTAGGGAAAACTAAATTAATGTCCCATGGAAAATATTAATGAAACATCTACAGATTTCTTCTTATTGGGGTTGTTCCCACCATCAAGAATTGGCCTGTTCTTCTTCATTCTCATTGTTCTCATTTTCTTAATGGCTCTGTTTGGAAACCTGTCCATGATCATTCTCATCTTTCTGGACACCCATCTCCACACTCCCATGTATTTTCTACTTAGTCAACTCTCCCTCGTGGACCTGAACTTCATCTCCAACATTGTCCCCAAGATGGCTTCTGATTATCTCTTTGAAAATGAGACTATTTCTTTCATCGGGTGTGGTGTTCAGAGCTTCTTCTTTGTTGCTTTAGCTGGTGCAGAAGGGTTAATACTGGCCTCCATGGCCTATGATCGTTATGTGGCTATTTGCTTTCCTCTCCACTATCCCACTCGTATGAGCAAAAAAGTATGTGTGCTGCTAATAACAGGATCTTGGATCATGGGCTCAATCAACTCCTGTGCCCACACTGCATATGTCCTCAATATCCCTTACTGTCGATCCAGGACCATCAACCATTTCTTCTGTGATCTTGCAACCATGTTGACTCTGGCCTGCATGGACACCTGGGTCTATGAGTACACGGTGTTTTTGAGCATCACCCTCTTCCTTGTGTTTCCCTTCATTTGCATTTCATGTTCCTATGGCCGGGTTCTCCTTGCCATCTGCCGAATGCAGTCAACAGAAGGGAGGAAGAAGGCCTATTTGACCTGCAGCACCCACATCGCTGTGGTGTCTTTCTACTATGCACCCTTTGTTTACACTTATCTACGCCCAAGATCCTTCCGATCTCCCACAGAGGATAAGATCCTGGCTGTCTTCTACACCATCCTGACCCCAATGCTCAACCCCATCATCTACAGCCTGAGAAACAGGGAGGTGATGGGGGCTCTAAGACGAGTGATTCAGAGATTCTGCTCTGTAAAAATATAACAAAGTTCTCACTGCTGCTTAGAAATATATTAATTTCACCTTGTAAACTCCTTAAGAACAATGCCATTCTGTGATTGAATACAGAGATTATATAATATAAAAAAGTAAAATAATAAAGATTTGACAAAATAATTATATATTCCTAGTCACTCTGTTTTTGTGGTAATTTTTTTTTCTTTTTCTTTTTTCTTTTTTTTTTGTTACAAATAATTTATTAACTGCAAGTTGAAGTCTAAAGGCCACAGTTATTCTCAATATTACAAGTACAAATAGGAACACAATAGTCAAAATATGGAAAGAGCCCAGATATCCATCAAGAGATGAATGGGTAAGAAAAGGTATATATCATAATATAAATCAATGTTGGTATATATACACCATAATATAAATCAATTTAGACATATGTGGATATATTACCCAGCCATAAAAACAGAGAGGATTCTTGCTACTTCAGTGACATGAATGAAACTAGTGAGTATTATGTGCTAAGCAAAATAAGTCAGTCAGAGAAAGACGTATACCATATGATTTCACTCATATGTGAATTCAAGAAACAATGGAGCAAAGGGGAAAAAAGAGAGAGGCAAACCAATTAATAGACCTTTAACTCTAGATAACAAGCTGATGGTCACCAGACACCAGACAGGAGGGTATAGGGAATGTGTTAAGTAGGGGATGGGATTAAGTAGTGCCCCTGTGATGAGCACCAGATGTTGTATGGAAGTGCTGAATAACCACGTTGTATGCCTGAAACTAATATTACACTGTAGTTTCTCTAACTGGAATTAAAATAGTATCTTAAAAAAAAAACAGTTAAGTGGTGACAAATGATCTAATTTTAGGTGCGATGGACAATTTGTTTGTGTAGCAAGCATAGAATGCTGTTAAATACCACCCTTCAATGACAAGGAAGTGTGTAACGTAATTCACATTACATTCGATTTTTGCAAATGTTCTCAGTGTATATGCTTGGAAACATTTAGGAGTTTTGTGTTTTGATTTGTTTTGTTTTTAACCTGTACAAATGACCAATCTTGCTATTGATCAATTAATAAAGCAATATAACTTAATTCTCCTTGCAAAAATTAACATATATATCCATAAATATAATACACACATTTATATAAATATAAAACGCAAAACAATGAACAAAAGAAACAAATAAATTTAGCACATATGAAAGTGGAGAATTCCTGGATTCAAGCTGATCACTATCTTAACTAAGGTTTTGTGAGATTTCATTTCTGCCCACAGTAGACAGACATGTTATAGAACTGTGGTGGTTCTGTTATGTTATGATGACCTTCGGAAAGGGGTTCTTCTCAGTTCTCCATGCCACCAGTGGTTCCTATCCTAACGATATCCATCCTTATTTGTCTGCACAACATCAACTTTCTTGCTCACAGCTTGTCAGAATCAGTTGAATTATAAATAGAAAACACCTAGTAACCATCAGAGTTCCAGCAGCCCTGCTGGCAATCAGCACAGCAGGCCCCAGCTGAGCATGAGCTCTGGGGCTGGAGGAGAGCAGCAGGCACCTCAGGAGCATGAGCCCTGGGAGTCAGGGAGGCTCCTGAGAACCCACTATGTGGACACCCTAAGCCCTTCCAACAGGGACCAGGGCCTGTAGCCATTGGTCCTCTGAGACTGGGCCTCTGAGCTGCCCTGCGTAGGTCTCGCACAGCTAGACCTGTGGCCTAGAGGGGCTTGGCTGGTGTGAGGAGGACAATGTGGCTGGGGAGGTGAGTGCAGACTGGCGTGAGAGCCCAAGGCTGGTGCCATGGATTGCCAGGAACTGCTGGACAAGGGGCTGGCACATAGTCCTAAAAGGCCCCTGGGGCCAGGGGATGGTGGGGATGGGGTCATCACCATCCCTTCTCTCTCTTTCCTGTAGGAGCACCAGGCTCTCCGTGCCTGTGCTGTCCAAAATGTCAGATAAAATGTGTTCCACTGAGAGGAGCCCAGTGAGCACAGGCACGGGGCGGGGAACAGAGGTGGACTCCTGGGGTTCCCAAATGACCCTCAGGACACGAGACTGGCTGGTGGTGGGCATTTGGCTTTTGTTTCATATCAGGGCAGGTATCCCCCATCTGCCCACTTCTCCCCATGGGGAGAACTGCCCACTTCTCCCCATGGGGACAACTGTCCTGTGTGCCAGCGCAGGGCTCCTGCAGAGACCACCAGGAGCACTTCATTACCCAGCCCCACTTCCTTTCTGGTCCAGCCCCTCAAGTTCTGACCAGTGCCTAGAGTGAAACAGAGGAAGTGCTCAAGGGGTGGGGGTTCTCCCCAGTATTTGTGGGGGGGTTAACCAGCTCATCCCCCACACCAGGAACTGCACCAGGGATGCACTAGCTGAAGCCTCCCTTCCTGTCCTCTGGGAGATGGGCAGGGCAGGAAGCCAGAGGACCTGGGTACACCTGGGCCAGCACCACAGTTACCTGCCTGATTGACGAAAGCATTTTCTGGGGGTGGGAAAACTCTGGTGGGGGTCGTCCTCTGCCTTTTACAGCCCCTAGTCATTGCTTAAAGTTCATAGAATGTGCTTTCCCTTATTTATGCCTTTAACTACTTGCAGACATTTTTACTCTGTTTATGACCTCAGGGGGAACCTGAATGAAGGAAGGTCTGGTCATTGTTACTGCTGAGACTACTGCCTGTCCTAGCCAGATGCAGTCAGCCTGCTCAGTGCAGGGGACAGGGTCACTTCCATGCCCAAGTCTCACACTTCGGGGTTATTTGGTGTCTACTAGGTTTGCCACTGTCTTTTGTTTGGAGCTGTTGTGGAAAGTGCTGGGGGAGGCTCCAGGTTCAGTCCTTAGCTAAGTCTAGTGGGGCATCTGCTGCTGTTTTCCAGTCCCTCTTTTAACTTAAAAATGGCAAAGTGGCAAACAGGTGGTAGTGGCTGGAGTTTGTTCTTAGGTCTTGGTAATAGGGACTATAAATGCATTTAGTCCTTCACCAGATGCTAAAAATGCCAACTCTGCTTGCTCCTCCTGGAACGCTAGAATCAGGAGAAGGGTTGAAAGGTGAGAGAGCCCTGGAGCATCCAAGTGGGTTGGACTCTGCTGTACTCAGGTGGAGTGTAAGTGTGAAGTAGGAAAGGTGAGCTTAAAACTGCCATTGAATAGATTAGATAGATAGATAGATAGATAGATAGATAGATAGATGATAGATAGATAGATGATAGAGATAGATAGATAGATGATAGATAGATAGATAGATAGATAGATAGATAGATAGATGATAGATATCACAACTTCTTTCTCCATTCATGTGCCCATGGACACCTGGGCTCTTTACACACTTAGGCCACTGTGGACATTTCTCTTATAAACACTGGGGAAACAAGTGCCCCTTTGAATCACTATGTTTGTATCCTTTAGATAAATACCTGGTAGTGCAGTTGCTGGATCATAGAGTAGTTCTATTTTTTTTTAAGTTTTATTTTATTTATTTGAGAGAGACGCCATGAGCAGGGTGGGGGAAGAGGAAGAAGCAGACAGCCCAATGAGCAGGGAGCATATTGTGGGGCTCAATCCCAGGACCCTGGGATCATGACATGAGCTTAATGGCAGACACTTAACTGACTGTGCCTCCCAATAGCCCCAGGTAGTTCTATTTTTAATTTTTTGAGGAACCTCCATAGCATTTCCCAGAGGGGCTGCACCAGCTTACATTCCCACCAAAAGTGTAAGAGGGATCCCCTTTCCCCACATCCTCTCCAACATTTGTTGTTTCTTGTCATGTTAATTTTGCCAATCTGACTGGTGCAAGTTGGTATCTCATTGTGGTTTTTACTTGTACTTCCCTGATGCTGAGTGATGTTATAACCTTTTCTCATGTGTCTGTTGGTCATTTGTTTATACACAATGGAATATTACTCTGCCATCAAAATGAATGACAGCTTGGCATTGCAACCATGTGGATGAAACTAGAGGGCCATGCTAGGTGAAATAAGTCAGTCATGGAAAATCAAATACAATGTGATTTTACTCATATGTGGAATTTAAGAAACAAAACAGATGAAAATAGGGAAAGGGAACAGAAAATAAAATAAGAGGAAATCTGAGAGGGAGGCAAACCATAAGAGACTCTTAACTGTATGGAACATACTGAGGGTTGCTGGAGGGGAAGTGGGTGGGGGATGGGGTAACTGGGTGATGGGCATTAAGGAGGGAATTTGATGTAATGAACACTAGGAGTTATATGCAACAGTTGAATCTCTGAATTCTGCCTCTGAAACTTATAATACAGTATATATTAATTAAATTGAATTTAAATAAATAAAACTAAAAAAACCTGCTATTGAGTTTTCTTTCAGATTTAAGGTACATTGGGAAGTTTGTAATTCAGGTATCCCTTGACGGTGCAGATGTAAGCATGTTGCTGGACAATATTGCTCTACCTTGACAATGAGCTATCAATCTGTTTTCTAATGAAGGATACTATGGGAAGGTGGTCCTGTGAAGACACAATGAAGGAAATTTGAAGAACTGCCTTAATGTTTACTTCAGGAGAAAAAAAAAGAGTGCATTTTTAAGTTCATGGGATGAATCTGAGATGAGTCCTACCACCTATGTATTTCAGTGCAATACTTGTGTGAATTATAAGTTGAATTACAGTTATAATTCATCTTTACCTTTGTTAAGAAAATTGTCATTTGTATAACAAATGATATACTGTGTATGTTCATACATTCCAGGACAAACCACTAAAACTTGAGATTTCACTGCACAGATTAGCTGGGAAAAAGAAGAGATGGGAGAGCCTAGGAGGGAGAAACCCCTTTCATGGCTCTCAAGGAATGATTATAAATCGTTTAGAGCAAAGGAACATTACTTACAGTGTCTGGATTGAGATGTGCAGGTGTATGCGCTCTCCCACCAGGCCCTACTGTCCCAAATTGGGAGCCTTCTGTTCTTAAATCAGTGTAATTTCTCCTCCATGAAGTCTTCCCTGATATTCATAACCAGAATACTTTCCTTTGACTTCCCCTTTTCCTGCTTCACCTAAAAGTGCATGTGTAAAAGCAATTATTTCAGGTGGCACAGACTTTATGTTTTGCCAATTCCAGTTTATTCATTTACTTTTGAAAAATGGAGATATAACTGACATGTAACATTCTGTTCCTTTCAGGTGTATATCAGAGTTATATACATATATATTATGAAATAATCACCACTTAATTCTGGTTAACATCTCTCCCCACGTTACACGTTTCCTTGTGATAAGAAATTTAAGATCTTTTGCCACAGAAACGTTCAAATATACAGTACAATGTACAATATACAATCAAATATAATTAAGTATACTCCCATTAACTACAGTCCTCATAAAAAAGTTTCATCCATTTTCTCAACTTAGCTTCTGTCTTTAAGACACATATGTCCTTTAAGTGCAGAAGCAAGTGCTTGGTTCCCTCTTCATTCAGAATAGTTTTGCCCTGTGACAATAACAATGACAATAACCCTCTGATAACCTGGCATGGTCCTTGAGAAGTGGTTAAGAGCATCTTCAGCAGACATTGGCAGTGCTGAGTCCCTGTGGGAACAGGCAGCTGCTGAGCAGGGGCATGGGGTGATGAAAACCCAGGCAGGAAGATCCCTCTGATTGTGAAGGAGGATTTGCAGCTGGAAAGACAAGAGTTTCTTACTGTGAGAAAGAAGGAGACATGAGAGCTACTGCTAGAGTGACTGTGAGTCTGAGCAAGGGACTGGGAGCCTGGGCTCTCTGGCAAAGTTTATTCTGGACTGATAATCAATCCTTGGAATGCTTACACATTGGAATTATGAAGTCAGCAAAGAAAAA